>NC_091998.1:53403689-54038266 GCF_044704955.1 Pristiophorus japonicus
CCTCCCTCTCTCTTCCCCCCCCCCTCCCTCTCTCTCCCCCCCCCCTCCCTCTCTCTCCCCCCCCTCCCTCCCTTCCCCCCCCTCCCTCCCTCTCTCGCCCCCCTCCCTCCCCCCCCCTCTCTCCCCCCCTCCCTCCCTCTCTCCCCCCCTCCCTCCCTCTCTCCCCCCCTCCCTCCCTCTCTCCCCTCCCTCCCTCCCTCTCTCTCCCCTTCTCTCCCCCCCTCTCTCTCCCCCCCTCCCTCTCTCCCCCCCTCCCTCCCTCTCTCCCCCCCTCCCTCCCTCTCTCCCCCCCTCCCTCCCTCTCTCCCCCCCCTCCCTCCCTCTCTCCCCCCCTCCCTCCCTCTCCCCCCCCTCCCTCCCTCTCCCCCCCTCTCTCCCCCCCCTCCCTCTCTCCCCCCCCTCCCTCCCTCTCTCTCTCCCCCCTCCCTCCCTCTCTCTCTCCCCCCTCCCTCCCTCCCTCCCCCCCCTCCGTCCCTCTCTCCCCCCCCTCCCTCCCTCTCCCCCCCCTCCCTCCCTCTCTCCCCCCCTCCCTCCCTCTCTCCCCCCCCCTCCCTCCCTCTCTCCCCCCCCTCCCTCCCTCTCTTACCCCCCCTCCCTCTCTCCCCCCCCTCCCTCCCTCCCTCTCTCCCCCCCCCCCCCCCTCCCTCTCTCCCCCCCCTCCCTCCCTCTCTCCCCCCCCTCCCTCCCTCTCTCTCTCTCTCTCTCCCTCCCTCTCTCTCTCTCTCTCTCTCCCTCCCTCCCTCCCTCCCTCCCTCACTCGCTCCCTCCCTCCCTCACTCTCTCCCTCCCTCTCTCCCTCCCTTGGCAATCGGAGCGTCTCACTTGATGGAGCATTACATTCCCCGCACCCAACATTTAATCCAGACAGGAGCTGTTTAATTACCTCGTGCACTTAAGACAAAAATACCCCCTGGTTTAATTGACCACTTTTCACATCCAATTACGGGACTGATCACATTTAGTGGCGATAAAATATTAGGGCCATTACTAAACCTCAAAGAAAAGCATTCATATCTGTGAGGCTGACAGGAACCCATCGCTTCCTGACAGCCTTTCAAGACAGCGGAAGTTATTACACTTTCCTTCTGTGCATTAAAGACATCAGTCTGAAATGAGGGCACAGCCCGAGGGGGTGACGGCAGAATAGTACAGCCAACTACCAGCGAGAACACAGCAAGTGCAGATATTTTAATTAAACCACAATGATGTCCACAGGGTGCAAGGGAAGAGTTCAGTTCAGTCCAAGTGACGAGCTTTTCTCTTTCTGTTGAAGGCACACTTCACAGGGATGTTCCGAGCAGCCCCACCTCACAAAGTAGCACTCCAATCTGAGTCAGAAGGTCGTGGGTTCAAGCCTCACACTTCCGAGATTTGAGCTCCTAATCCAGTGCAGTGCTGAGGGAGTGCCGCACTGTCGGAGGGGCAGTGCTGAGAGAGCGCCGCACTGTCGGAGGGGCAGTACTGATGGAGCGCCGCACTGTCGGAGGGGCAGTACTGATGGAGTGCCGCACTGTCGGAGGGGTAGTACTGAGGGAGCGCCGCACTGTCGGAGGGCAGTACTGAGGGAGTGCCGCACTGTCGGAGGGGCAGTACTGAGGGAGTGCTGCACTGTCGGAGGGTGCCATCTTTTGGATGAGACATTAAATTCATCTGCTCTTTGGGGCGTACATGGAAGATCTCGACATTATTTTGAAAATCAGGTGCTTTCTCTCCAGTGTCCTGGTTCAACCGATATCAACGCCCGATTAACCATCAATCATGTTCTGTTTCTGGGTTCTTGAGTCCCTGCTAAATCCACTCTGTAATGGGGAACGGGGGGGGCGGTCGTTAGCTTGAACTTCCTAACGATGGTCTTGGCTGGTTGCATTGCGCTGCGGGCCAGCACGCTGGGATTTAATGGGCTAGAGCCACATTGATCCAGATGTATGGCATACAGATTTTTGTAACTCGGAAGGACTGCTAGTCCTCTGAGCTGCTGGGTCTTGGATAGTGGAGAACCTTTTAAATTGGCCTTATCTACTTGCCTTTTCCACTTTGATTTATTCTTTGTTAAGATTATTCAAGCAAGGTTAGGCTTTCAATTTTTTTTAATTCATTCATGGACATCACTGGTAAACCCAGCATTTATTGCCCATCCCCAATTACCCCTCGAGAAGGAGGTGGTGAGCCGCCTTCTTGAACTGTTGCAGTCCATGTGGTGAAGGTGCTCCCACAGTGCTGTTAGGGAGGGAGTTCCAGGATTTTGACCCAGTGACGATGAAGGATCGGCCGATATTTTTCCAAGTCAGGATGGTGTGTGATTTGGAGGGTGTAATGTACTCGCAGGTTTGTAGAGCTGTTGCCCCCTCCCCTTTTATAGGGGGCACTTGTAAAATTTATGGTTTTAGTACCCCCAAAAAACACCAAAAAAACATTTTAAAAAAACAAAAAAAGGGTCTTGAACAGTGTTTGGAGTGTCCCCCAGATCAGGGGACACTTGATTTAACTGTTAAATTTTGTTTCCAACTAAAAGAGTTGTAGAACTGTTGCATTGTGAGTGGCTTAGCCAGTCACGTGATGTTTACCAGTCTCAATAAAACCCCAGCCAGTTGGGTCTCGGTCATCCACGATGAGGTATGCAGTTGTGAGCCTAGTGGGTGGACTGGTAATGTGTATTGTGATTGTTAAACCTTTTGTTAATAAACCAACTAATTCTTAATAGCAATGGGTTTCTATAGATTCTTAAGCAGAAAACCCATGAAGCAAATACATTAGAGAGGAACTTGCAGGTGGTGGTGTTCCCATGTGCCTGCTGCCCTTGTCCTTCTAGCCGGTAGAGGTCGAGTGTTTGGGAGGTGCTGCCGAAGAAGCCTTTGCAAGTTGCAACCCCTTTGAAGGTGCTAAGAAGGCTGTTGACACAAACTCCATGCTAATCACCGACTGCAAGACTGCATTTTGTGTAAAGGGCTTGTATTTCAAACGTCTCCGTCTTCAGAATGTTTGATTGTAGCTGTTGCGCCCCCTAGAGGACAAGGATGTCTAAACTTCGGCCTGTAGGCCACGAGACCACGTGGCCCGGGAAAACTAGCCCAGGAAAGGTTTGATCGCTGAGTTATCGAGTTCTAATGATGTGGGCCTGCAGTTTTGTAGCTGTGCCCTAGGTGAGGGATGAGAATCCTGCATTGACACCAAGATCAGTCGTTATCCGCAACTCGATATATCTGCAGAGTCATGAGAAGATGGGTTCAAACATCTCAAGTAGTCGAGGAAACCAAAAAGCTCAGCGAAAAATTGGATTTTTAATGTTTCTTGCAATTGGCCCCACATTGGCTGGAGAAACCAATTTTGTTGGTCTATTGCCAAAGAGTGTTTTAAAACACTTTTACACAGAGCAGTGAGAATATGGAACTCGCTACCACAATGAATATATTCAAGGCTGAGATCGACAGATTTTTGAACAATAAGGGAGTCAAGGGTTATGGGGAGCGGGCAGGAAAGTGGAGTTGAGGCTAAGATCAGATCAGCCATGATCTTATTGAATAGCGGAGCAGGCTCGAGGGGTCAAATGGTTGACTCCTGTTCCTAATTCTTATGTTCTTACATTACCAAAGGAGTATTGATATGAATAGAATTGATGCATTTAACAGGAGGCTGGATAAACACATGCTGGAGAAAGGGATGGAAGGATATGGTGATAGGGTGAGATGAGGAAGAGGCTCGTGGAGCATAAACACCAGCACGGACCAATTGGGCCAAATGGCCTGTTTCTGTGCTGTACACTCGATATAATGTAATCCTGTGTTGCCGGTTCAAGATTTTGGAGACAATTGGGGTGTGGACTATCTCGTTTTTAAAGGGTCGGTCTCATTTCCGTGTCGAGTAACTTCACTTCTACGCGTACATTGCGGAAGTTTCTCTGACATAGGAAGTCAGATTTAATTTTTTTTTAAAGCAGCTAATTTTTCCATTTTCTTGTAATGTGGAGGCGTTGGTTAGTAAAGCTCTCAGTACAGTTTCACTGTCCGGAAACCGAACATCAGAATTAAATCCAATCTCGCGCCCCCCCCCCCACCCCCCACTCCCCCACCCCGTCCTGTTCGTTGACCTCCTGCCTGGTTCTGATTGCTGCATCTGTTTCACACGCTCTTGCCAACGTTTCCTCATTTTTTCCCTCTTTTTCTCTATGCTCATCATCATCATCATAGGCCAACCCTCAAAATCGAGGAAGACTTGCTTCCACTCTAAAAGTGAGTTCTCAGGTGACTGAACAGTCCAATACAGGAATTATAGTCCCTGTCACAGGTGGGGTAGACAGTCGTTGAAGGAAAGGGTGGGGAGTCTGGTTTGCCGCACACTCCTTCTGTTGCCTTCGCTTGTTTTCTGCATGCTCTCGATGACGAGACTCGAGGTGCTCACTATTAATTGACGGGTGGATATAATCCACAATGCCAGTCATGTCACTGCACAATCTTCCGTCCTGCAAGATGTTTCAGTGAGTTGACCCTGTCCCTTTAAATGGACTGGAGGTCGGGTGAGCGGAAGGTGGAGTGTAGGAGACAAATGGTTGGTGTCTGGAACCTTCAGTAATTGATGTTGGTTAGTGTCACCTCAGCTATTTACTCAGCTGATCATAGATCATTAGCAACAAGGTTATAGAGATTGCGGGGTGGAGAAAGGTTCAAGCAAATGGATGCTGATGTGCTCAAGTACGTGACTGTCCTTCTGCAAGATAGGTCTTCAACAACAACAACAACTTATATTTATATAGTGCCTTTAATGTAGTAAAACGTCCCAAGGTGCTTCACATCAGTGTTGTAAGACAAAACAAATAAATTTGACACCGAGTCATAAAACAAGAAATTATGACAGATGACCAAAAGCTTGGTAAAGACATAGGTTTTAAGAAGAAGAATTGCATTCATATAGCACCTTTCACGACCACCAGACGTCTCAGTCAATTAAGTACTTTATGAAATGTAGTCATTGTTGTAATGTAGGAAACGCGGCGCATAGCAAGTGCCCACAAATAAGAACATAAGAATTAGGAACAGGAATAGGCCATCTAGCCCCTCGAGCCTGCTCCGCCATTCAACAAGATCATGGCTGATCTGGCTGTGGACTCGGCTCCACTTACCCGCCCGCTCCCCGTAATCCTTAATTCCCTTATTGGTTAAAAATCTATCTATCTGTGACTTGAATACATTCAATGAGCTAGCCTCAACTGCTTCCTTGGGCAGAGAATTCCACAGATTCACAACCCTCTGGGAGAAGAAATTCCTTCTCAACTCGGTTTTAAATTGGCTCCCCCGTATTTTGAGGCTGTGCCCCCTAGTTCTAGTCTCCCCACCAGTGGAAACAACCTCTCTGCCTCTATCTTGTTTATCCCTTTCATTATTTTAAATGTTTCTATAAGATCACCCCTCATCCTTCTGAACTCCAACGAGTAAAGACCCAGTCTACTCAATCTATCATCATAAGGTAACCCCCTCATCTCCGGAATCAGCCTAGTGAATCGTCTCTGTACCCCCTCCAAAGCCAGTATATCCTTCCTTAAGTAAGGTGACCAAAACTGCAAAATAGCAGTATGATCATGACCAGATAATCTGTTTTAGTGATGTTAATTAACTAACGTTTTAAAGGAGGTATGGAGGTGGAGAGGTTTAGGGAGGGAGTTCCAGAGCTTCAATGAGAACTCCTGGTAGCTGGAGTTCCTAAATATAGTCACCTTTTGTCTGTCAGCCGAGGCTCAGTGGGTAACACTCTTGCCCCCGAGTCAGAAGGTTGTGGGTTCAAGTCCCACTCCAGAGAATTGAGCACAAGAATCCAGGCTGACACTCCCACTGCAGTGACAGTGAGTGAGTACTGAGGGAGCGCCGCACTGTTGGAGGGAAAGTGCTGAGGGAGCGCCGCACTGTCGGAGGAGCAGTGCTGAGGGAGTGTCGGAAGGGCAGTACTGAGGGAGTGTCAGAGGGGCAGTACTGATAGCGCACTGTACTGTTAATAATAAAAATGAAAGATAGATATTTTTTGAGGGAACTTGATCAAACCTGAAATTGTACTGCCGTTTATATTTCAAAGGAGCTGGCCGTGACTTTCAATACTCTCAGCAGATTGTTGATTTATCTAATACAGCTCTTTAAAATTATGAAAGGTTTTGATAGAGTGAATACAGAGAATGTTTCCACTTGTGGGGGCGGGGATAACTAGAGGCCATCAATATAATATGGTCACCAAGAAATCCACTAGGAAATTCAGGAGAAACTTATTTACCCAGAGAGTGGTGAGAATGTGGAAGAAATGCGAGGGTATACATATCAGGAAAGGATGAACAGGCTGGGTCTTTTCTCTTGAAAAAAGAAGGCTGAGGGACGACCTAATAAAAGTCTTTCAAATAATGAAAGGTTTTGATCGAGTGGATACAGAGAGAATGTTTCCCCTTGTGGTGAAGAGCATAACTCGAGGCCATCAATATAAGATAGTCACCAAGAAATCCAATAGGGAATTCAGAAGAAGCATTCAGTTTTGGTCTCTGTATTTAATGAAGGATATACTGGCATTGGAGGCTGTTCAGAGAAGGTTTAGTAGGTTGATTCCAGAGATGAGGGGGTTGACGTATGAGGATAGGTTGAGTAGGTTGGGCCTATACTAATTGGAGTTCATAAGAATGAGAGATGATCTTATTGAAACTTATATGATAATAAGGGGGCTCGACAAAGTGGATGCAGAGAGGATATTTCCACTCATCGGGGAAATTAAACTATTGGACATAGTCTTAGAATAAGGGGCCGCCCATTTAAAACTGAGAGGAGGAGGAATTTCTTCTCTCAGATGGTTGTAAATCTGTAGAATTCTCTGCCCCAGAGAGCTATGGCGGCTGGCAAATATATTTAAAGCAAAGATAGACAGATTTTTGAGCGATAAGGGTTATGGGGAGCGGGCAGGGAAGTGGAGCTGAGTCCGTGATCGGATCAGCCATGATCTCATTGAATGGCAGGGCAGGCTCGAGGGGCCGTATGTCCTACTCCTGCTCCTATTTCTTATGTTATGTTCTTCACCCAGAGAGCAGTGAGAATGTGGAACTGGTTACCACAGGGAGAGGTTGAGGCGAATAGTATCGATGCATTTAAGGGGAGGCTGGACAAGCATGTGAGGGAGAAGGGAATAGAGGGTTGTGCTGATAGAGTTAGATGAGGAAAGATGGGAGGGGGCTCGTGTGGAGCATAAAGGCCGGCATGGACTGGTTGGGCCGAATGGCCTGTTCCTGTGCCGTATATCCTGTGTAACTCTACTCTCTTACAGCCCCAACAGTAGCTTTCAGCTTTTATTTGGCAGCAGAAGTCCCGAATCGTACTCCGCACTCTGAGGCCCACAGCCGAATTGACGATGCGGTGTGTGACCCCCGAATACAGCACAGCAGATCCCTGCGCCTTTTGCCTGGCCCTCATATCACTCCTTTGCTGAATCAATGACCGCTCTTGCAAGCCGACAATTGATGTGCCTTCCGCACACAGACAGCACGGATGTTTCAGTTATTGGATGCGAGTGTAGAATAAAAAGGCAGCATTGAAATGCCATGCTGCATTTGCAATGTAATATTTAACATTCTATTAGTCAGGGGCAATAAACCCTTTGCTGCTGGCTCTATGAATATGGAGTTATGATAATACCAGCGACGTGGTCTGCATCTTTGGCTCCCAGCAGCACTTTACGATCCATGACTGCAGTCGGAGCATGACTCACCAGTTTTTATTGCGGGCCCACGATTTGCAAGCCAGCTCGTCAGCGCACACTCTATTTCGCCAGCGATTGATGGGACTGCCTTCATTCTCCGCCTTGCAAACTTCTAGCCAAATCAGCAATTCTCCAAATCAGCTTAGGGCTTGACCTGACCACCAAGCAGAGAGATGCTGCCTGGGTCACTAATGGAGGCTTCACTCCCCCCACTCCCCCCTTCGGGAAATTCGAGCTTTATTTGATTGACTGCTCTGCAGTCCTGTTTTTTTTCCATCAGCATCTCCACGTCTCCCAGACAGAGCCATTAACATTGAATATTGGCAGACGCTTCCAGCCAGAACTGCGGCACTCGTCTGTGTGTGTCTGTGGATGTATGTGATGCTGAGGGAGGCGGCTTTACTTAACGATAATGAAAGTGGAATCATGAATAATTATTTCATCAAGCAGTTGATGATCCAGCACATCTTGTGCACAGCAATTTGGAAAAGCTGTCCCTCCTTCCCCTGGGACTTGCATTTCCATCTCGATCAAGGTGACTCGAGAGCGGTGGGCTGGGACAGCGTGAGTGGCTCATCTCCCCTCAATAGTGGGATAAAACCAGCCTTAACTGGGAATAAATCAATAACTTGTATTTATATAGCGCCTTTAACGCTGGGGTTGTCGCATGAAGAAAGGTTGAGCAGGTTGGGCCTATAGTCATTGGAGTTTAGAAGAATAAGAGTTGATCTTATTGTTCTTGGCTGACGATGGTCTCTGCTCCAATCACTAACTCAGTGCGTTCCACTGCCTCGCGTTCTCCTATTTTCTTCCCTAACCCACCTACAGTGCCAGCGGTGGCTCAGTGG
This sequence comes from Pristiophorus japonicus, assembly GCF_044704955.1. NCBI lineage: Eukaryota > Metazoa > Chordata > Chondrichthyes > Pristiophoridae > Pristiophorus > Pristiophorus japonicus. Next base: position 53,412,248 of record NC_091998.1, read on the forward strand.
GCAGCACTCTCGCCTTGCAGTCAAGAAGGTCGTGGGTTCAATGCTCATTCCAGACACTTGAATACAATAATCTAGGTTGACACTCCCAGTGCGGTGCTGAGGGAGTGCTGCACTGCCGGAGGTGCCATCTATCGGATGAGACATTAGACCGAAGCCCCATCTGCCCCTCCGACGTAAAGAATTCCGTGACACTATTTCAAAGAAGAGCAAGTGTCCTGGGGCCAATATTTATCCCTCAATCAACATCACTAAAACAGATTGTCTGGTCATTATCACATCGCCATTTGTGGGAGCTTGCTGAGCGCAAATTGGCTGCCACGTATCCAATATTACAACAGTGACTACACTCCAAAAAGTACTTTGTTGGCTGTAAAGCACTTTGAGACGTCCGGTGGTTGTGAAAGGCGCTATATAAATGCAAGTCTTTCTTTGAACTTGGTTATCAGTAGCGATCGGCAGTCCGCTTCCCTCCTATCCCTGGTTGAGCGAGCAAAGCCTCCAGCTCCACCTCTGGTGCGGCAAATGCTTTTGAGGAACCTGGTCAGGTCGCTTTCATTCCGGGAGGATGATGTATTGTGCTCATCAGCATTTGAATGCTTCTGATAAACAATGAAATGTCAAGAGAGGCAGAGAGCTGCTGGTAAGTTACCAGGTGTCGTATCCGAATCTGTGGTGGCTGATACCTGGAGTGTAAACATAGAAACATAGAAAATAGGTGCAGGAGCAGGCCATTCAGCCCTTCTAGCCTGCACCGCCATTCAATGAGTTCATGGCTGAACATGAAACTTCAGTACCCCCTTCCTGCTTTCTCGCCATAACCCTTGATCCCCCGAGTAGTAAGGACTTCATCTAACTCCCTTTTGAATATATTTAGTGAATTGGCCTCAACTACTTTCTGCGGTAGAGAATTCCACAGGTTCACCACTCTCTGGGTGAAGAAGTTTCTCCTTATCTCGGTCCTAAATGGCTTACCCCTTATCCTCAGACTGTGACCCCTGGTTCTGGACTTCCCCAACATTGGGAACATTCTTCCTACATCTAACCTGTCTAAACCCGTCAGAATTTTAAACGTTTCCATGAGGTCCCCTCTCATTCTTCTGAACTCCAGTGAATACAAGCCCAGTTGATCCAGTCTTTCTTGATAGGTCAGTCCCACCATCCCGGGAATCAGTCTGGTGAATCTTCGCTGCACTCCCTCAATAGCAAGAATGTCCTTCCTCAAGTTAGGAGACCAAAACTGTACATAATACTCCAGGTGTGGCCTCACCAAGGCCTTGTACAACTGTAGCAACACCTCCCTGCCCCTGTATTCAAATCCCCTCGCTATGAAGGCCAACATGCCATTTGCTTTCTTAACCGCCTGCTGTACCTGAATGCTAACCTTCAATGACTGATGTACCATGACACCCAGGTCTCGTTGCACCTTCCCTTTTCCTAATCTGTCACCATTCAGATAATAGTCTGTCTCTCTGTTTTTACCACCAAAGTGGATAACCTCACATTTATCCACATTATACTTCATCTGCCATGCATTTGCCCACTCACCTAACCTATCCAAGTCACTCTGCAGCCTAATAGCATCCTCCTCGCAGCTCACACTGCCACCCAACTTAGTGTCATCCGCAAATTTGGAGATACTGCATTTAATCCCCTCGTCTAAATCATTAATATACAATGTAAACAGCTGGGGCCCCAGCACAGAACCTTGCGGCACCCCACGAGTCACTGCCTGCCATTCTGAAAAGTCCCCATTTACTCCTACTCTTTGCTTCCTGTCTGACAACCAGTTCTCAATCCACGTCAGCACACTACCCCCAATCCCATGTGCTTTAACTTTGCACATTAATCTCTTGTGTGGGACCTTGTCGAAAGCCTTCTGAAAGTCCAAATATACCACATCAACTGGTTCTCCTTTGTCCACTTTACTGGAAACATCCTCAAAAAATTCCAGATTTGTCAAGCATGATTTCCCTTTCACAAATCCATGCTGACTTGGATCTATCATGTCACCATTTTCCAGATGCACTGCTATGACATCCTTAATAATTGATTCCATCATTTTACCCACTACTGAGGTCGGGCTGACCGGTCTATAATTCCCTGTTTTCTCTCTCCCTCCTTTTTTAAAAAGTGGGGTTACATTGGCTACCCTCCACTCGATAGGAACTGATCCAGAGTCAATGGAATGTTGGAAAATGACTGTCAATGCATCCGCTATTTCCAAGGCCACCTCCTTAAGTACTCTGGGATGCAGTCCATCAGGCCCTGGGGATTTATCGGCCTTCAATCCCATCAATTTCCCCAACACAATTTCCCGACTAATAAAGATTTCCCTCAGTTCCCCCTCCTTACTAGACCCTCTGATCCCTTTTATATCCGGTAGACCTCTTGGCTACCCTGTCACATCAACAACAACTTCTTGTATTTATATAGCGCCTTTAACATAGCGAAACATCCCAAGGCGCTTCACACGAGTATTATGAGATAAAACCTTGACAAAAGCTTGGTCAAAGAGGTATGTTTTAAGGAGTGATTTGAAGGAGGAAAGAGAGGTGGAGGGGTTTTGGCAGGGAGTTCCAGAGCTTGGGGCCCAGGCAACTGGCATATGTCAGTGCAGATGTATTCTGTGTTACTGAGTGACGCGTTGATTTCTGGGAAAAGGGACGTTGGGCTTTTTCCTCCCCCTTAAAATTCTCGCACTTGGCCTTTCCTTGGCTGGGCACCTAGGATTGGGGAGCTGTTCTGGTGGTCCCCACCACTGCTAGCCCAAGTTACGGCCAGCTGAGGAGGGCTTGAGCGGTCAGCCCAGTTTATTTGTTCAATGCATGTAGTTAGCGATTCCCTGTGAGCGGTTTTGAAGTAAAGCCGAGATGTCGGATGAGCGGTATACGACAGTGTATTCCCCTCTCAGTCATGGGCTTCTGTTCGCTCCAGATGGCTGGCCTGCCATCAGTTCCGGGTGGACATCTCGCACTCGGCTTGCTATTGGTTCCCTGTAGCATGTTTCAAAGTGGCCAGATGTGTCACTTCGAACTAGGCGAGCGCAGTCCTAGATCTGTCATCTCGTAGCTTCAGCAAAAAGCGTAATGGAGAAGATTGCTGGGAGGCGGGGGTTGAAATTGTTTGTGGGCAGGCATGTGAATGCATTGGTCGCCCATTATACGCCTCGCCCCAGCGAATACCAGGAGGCCAGTACAAAGTGCACTATGGGAGTTCCAGCAGCTCAAGAAGGCAGCTCACCACCACCAACTCGAGGGCCATTAGGGATGGGTGATAAATGCCAGCCTTGTCAGTGATGCCCACATCCCTGAACGAATTAAAAAAAAATAAATCTATGCAATGATTAAGTTATATTCACACAGACTTATTCCTTAATGGACGTGGTGATATATTTCAGACAGTGACACTCTTGGTTTGTTCTAGGTTCACCCTTTCTATTCATGATGATATACTGGAATAAGAAGCTCGTTTCAGTCATGGTAAACATGAAATTGTCATCTAAAAATCCATCTGGGAAGGAAATCTGCCACTCTTACCCAGTCTGGCCGATATGTGACTCCAGACCCAGAGCAATGTGGTTGACTCTTAACTTCCCTCTGAAATGGCCTGGCAAGCCAAACCATTCGTAAAACCTTCACTTGGTTCAAGAAGGCAGCTCACCATCACTCTCTTGGACAATTCAGGATGGTCAATAAATGCCGGCCTTGCCAGCGACGCCCACATGCCACAAATTTTTTCTTTATATTCCATTGACTGATTTTTTTGGGAGGGGGGGGGTTGCGTTTCACAATGACTTCTCTGAAGCATTCTATTTGGATCAGCAATTCTTGCCAAATGGAGTGGGGTTCGTTGCGCACGGACCCCATCCAATAGGAACAGAGGATTAGATCCATGATTGGATGCAGCTGTAGGCAATAAGCGGTTTGCTGCACCAGTGCATTGAACGGCACTCCTATTGGTCCAAGCACAGCATTTAAGTGAAGGTTACCATCACCGGACTGCCTCCCAAAAGCCGCAATGGAGTGAACCATTCTGTACTCTGATCCGCATCAACAGGAGTTGTTGACACTGTGACTACAATGTATTTGCTTCATGGGTTCTTTGATTAAGAATTCATAGCAACACATTGTTATTAAGAACTAGTTGGTTTATTAACAAAGGTTTAACACTCACACAAGACATTACCAATTCATCCTCCAAGCTCACAACTGTATGCATCATCGTGGATGACCCAGACCCAACTGGCTGGGGTTTTATTGAGTCTTGTGAACATCATGTGACTGGCTAATGCTACTGCTCTACAAACCTGTGAGCATGCTCACCGCTGCATACATTACAGCGGGGATGTGGAAGGGCCCTATTATTCCTGTCGCCCGCTCTCTTGCCCTCCCGATATTCAGTGTTACTGAAGGAACTGAACATGGGGCGGGGCGTCTAGCGGGCGATTGTCACGAAACTGCTCGCGCTCGGCCCAATCTCACCACCAGCTGCTTCCACCAGAAGCTTTTGCTGAAGCAACGAGGCAGTGTTGGAACGAATACATCTAGCCAGCATTTTCCTGCTGCGGGTTTTACTGGGATAGGAATTTTTTTGATGTGCTGCAGGAGGCCAATATAAAGCCGAGTGTGAGATGTCCACTCGGAACCGAAGTCAGACCAGCCATCTGGTGCGAACAGAACAAGACATCTTGGTCGGCGATTTTAATTGAATGGAAAGTACCGGAAGGCTCGGTTCTGACGAAAGGTCTCCTGCTGCCAGATGGTAGGTGGTGATTCTTGATTACTTCACTGGACGCATTCGGTGAGATTATGATGGCTCGGGGTAATTGTCTGGTAACTGTCTGTCAGCCGTGGCTCAGTGGGCAGCACTCTCGCTTTGGAGTCTGAAGGTTGTGGGCTCGAGTCCCACTGCAGAGACTTGAGCACATAAATCTAGGCTGACACTCCCAGTGCGGTGATGGTGACTGGGTACTGAGGGAGTGTCGTATTGTCGGAGGGGTAGTACTGAGGGAGTGTCGCACTGTTGGAGGGGCAGTACTGAGGGAGTGTCGCACTGTTGGAGGGGCAGTACTGAGGCAGCACTGCACTGTCGGAGGGGCAGTACTGAGGGAGTGCCGCACTGTCGGTGGGGCAGTACTGAGGGAGCGCCTCACTGTCGGAGGGGCAGTACTGAGCGAGCGCCGCACTGTTGATGGGGCAGTACTGAGGGATTTTGACACAGTGACCCTGAAGGAACGGTGATGCATCATCCAAGCCATATCGCCACATCTTTCTGTCCCAATCTCCCTCGTATCTATCCAGCTTCCCCACTAAATGCATCTGTGCTAATTGCCTCAACCACACCCTGTGTGAGTGAGGTCCACGTTCTCGCCACCGTCTGGGTGAGGAAGTTTCACCTGGGCTCGCAGGCCCAGTCACAGACCTGTAATGCACTGTGTGTGCAGTCACATCTGGCCGGGATTCTGATTGTGTCTGGGAGCAGTCAGTTCGCTGAGCAGTGCTGATGATTCAGCTAAACGTCTTCGTCTGCATTCGAGGGAAATGCCGGGAGCCGGCTGGTTAGAATCCACAGCTCCGAAAATCTCTCTAGGAAAATGACGTGTAAATAGATATACAGGGTATATCTGTTTTTTTAAACCCAGCCCTCTACAGAATCTGTTCCGTTATACTGAACCACCTTGCAACTCCCTGCTGTAAAATGTCACTCGGATATTCCAGGAAAATGCTGTGTCTTATTTTTCTTTTGTAAATCATAAATGGATCTTGTTCACAGTATTTTCTCAGCTCCCCGACTGCCTCTGTGGAAGATATTAGCCTCTCTTCATTCAAGGTAATGAAAAATGAACGTGCTTTGAAAGCTGATTTCACTGCTTCATACACTCTGACTTTTCACCAACAATGGTTGGAGGAGCTGTGTGTCTTTAAGTACAGATAATCACAGAATCATACAGCACGGCAGGAGGCCATTTAGCGCATCATGCCTGTGCCGGCTCTCTGTAAGAGCAGTCCAATTAGTCCCACCGCCCCACCCCTTGCTCTCCTTATTTACTCGATCAAAACCTCTCCAATATTTTCAACAGACGCATCAAACCTCCCTTTAACCATCTCTGCTCTAAGGAGAACAAGCCCAGCTTCTCCAGTCTCTCCACATAACTCAAGTCCCTCATCCCTAGTACCATTCCAGCAAATCTCCTCTGCGCCCTCTCCAAGGCCTTACTCCGATGTGTAGTGTGTGTGAGTATAATACGTGTGTGTACTGGGCCTCGCTGATTCTGACAGCGCTGTGCTTCAGGTGAGGGTGTTTGTGCGGTGGCTCTGGTTAATGGTGCTTGATCTCGTTTAAATAATAGGTTGATTAAATTGAACAACCTACCTATAAATCACATTTAGCAGTGAAATCAGGAAGAACAGCCGTCTTCACACAAAAGGAGAGTTGGAATCTGGAATACTCCTCCAAAAGACTACGGGCCTGAAATTCTTCGACGCCCACTACCATCCGCGTATCGCCCAAAAATGCGATTTTGGTGAAAAAACACCAACATACCGCCGACATAACACTCGGCGGAATATTCATCATTGACACACCGCTGAACAGTATGCACACCGTCCGCTGTGCAGGACCGCCCGCATATCGCCTAAAAAGTCCGGTTTTCATCGCATATCGCCGATGTATCACTGGAACTGCATACCGTCTTGGAAAAGGTGGTTTTACGCGATGTTAAATGGGCAGTGTGCACGGAGCCACCATTTTGGAAATCGGGAACTGTCAGCTAAAGCAGCACCTCTGTATTTCAGAGATGAACAGTGACTTTACAGTGCGATTTAGAGTGGAAAAGGTATTTTTGTTGTTACTGAGTAACGTATTGAGATGAAAGGCATTTTAGTTATATTATTTTCATTGAAAAATATTGCGGAGAATTAAAAAGAATGGGGCCTGTGCTATCTCAGCCTGTATTACATAGAAAACATAGAAAATAGGTGCAGGAGTAGGCCATTCAGCCCTTCGAGCCTGCACCACCATTCAATGAGTTCATGGCTGAACATGCAACTTCAGTACCCCATTCCTGCTTTCTCGCCATACCCCTTGATCCCCCTAGTAGTAAGGACTACATCTAACTCCTTTTTGAATATATTTAGTGAATTGGCCTCAACAACTTCCTGTGGTAGAGAATTCCACAGGTTCACCACTCTCTGGCTACCTGTCAAATGGAGGAACCAGATGTGAGAAGGTTTATAAATGAACACTTTGCTTGAATGTGGAGAGCTGCATTTTGGGACCCTGATGACTGTTACCCCAAAAGTTTGACACTGTACAAATGTTTGTGTAACAATGTCAAATATACAACAATTTTAAAACTTTGTGAAACTTATAACTATTAACAACTTTAATAACAACTTTAGTAAACTTTTATAAATCAAAATTCAATTATTCAGTGAACAAGTCCAACAAAAGACCCTTTACTGTCCTCGACCTTGACCCTGCCCTAGACCGCTTGCTACACCACCCTTGGGACTATTCTCCCCCTTTCTTACTCCCGCCCTTTCCTTTCCCAGTGCCCCTGACCTCCCCGTGGTGGTACCCAGCTGGCGTGCAGCGCCGTACCCCGAGTGCTGTTGCTGTCATTGGGGGTGAGACATTGCAGGCGCAATGAATGGGGCCTCAGGAGAAGCTCGTGATGTGGAAGACACGGCTTCAGGGCTGGAAGATGTCAGCTCCCCACCCTCCGGTGCTGTCGATCTGACTGCTATGGCACGGGGGAGTGGGGGGGGGGGGAGTGGGGGGGGGTTCCATGCTATGTCCCGATCCCGTCGATTGCCACATGGCTTCGTCAGCGTCAGCGGTCTGCTCCATCCCGGTGATCATACGCAACATATCCTTCGACTGCCACTCTGATAGAGCCGCAAAACCTGGCAGTTGGTCTGTCGTCTGGTCTCTCTGTGTTGGTGTGGTCTGAATTGGCTGAGTCTGGAAGTACAAAACAATATTTAAAAATGCTTGGCACCAGGGGAAGGGTCAGGGTTACATGAGTACATAGTACAGTGACTTATCGCAGTCTTACTTAAATGTCCCCTTGCTGTAGTACTGCATTACCTATTGCGGACAGACAATACATATATGCATTGTGTAACATGCCCCCAACATTGCAGTATGACACTCATGCTCACGCTCACACACATTACTCTTGCTACCCTCACCAGGTCGTTCCACCTCTTACGCCACCTTTCCCCGGGGAGGCTTTCCACGACCACCCTTCGTTAGCTCAGAGTACCTCTGTGTGATATTCTCAAAGGGCAGGTAACTCCGTCACGTCAAAGGCGGGTGTCCTCAACCTCCTGTCCTTTTCAATGATCCTGCGCTTTGATTTTTTTTTTTACATTTCCATAATATTTATGTTATGATTTTTGTTTTGTAAAATATATCTTATTCAAACTGTAGAATTATTAGTTATGAATATTTTTTTAACTCTGCAATGCGTTTTTAAAGTAAGTGGCCGTCAACTAGCTTGCTGCTTCTTCTCACTCTCTCTCTCTGCCTCCTCTGCAGCTCACTGCACATGCACAGGTGACTCCTGCCCCCCCGAAATCGCGGTAAAATGCTTCTGTGAAAAAAAACGGGGCGGGGGAATTGTGCATGTGCAGTTCAGTGCCGCATCGAAGAGAACGTCGATCTGGATCGACTACTATGTTACATACCACCCGCTGCACACCGCTAACACACCACCGACATAACACCGAAAAAAAATGGACCAATTTTGTCCTCTTCTGTCTCGGCGATATGCCGGCCGTTTGAAGCAACGCACTGTCGGCATAGTGCCAAGAACTGGGCGGACCTTGTGCATCGACCAATTTCAGGCCCTCTGGATGCTGGGGGCCAGTTGACTGAGAGAGATGGATTTTTGTTGGGTTAGGATAACCAGGGATATGGATTTGAGGTACAGCTATTCGCATTCGGATCACACGGCTTTAAAATTTTCTCCAATTTTACTCCGCGAGGCTTTAAGTCACGAATCTCTGGCTCTGATCCCAATATGATGATTCTGAGTCTGCGGAGATGGACGATGGTCTTATGGTTATGTTCCTGGACTAGCAAACAAGAGAGTTGCAGTAATAATCCACCACGGCAGTTTGAGAATTTGAGTTCAGTATAAAAAGCCTGGCGATTAAAAAGCTGATCTCAGTAAAAGTAACAATGTCCGGTTATTGAAAAAAAAAACAACCATTTCACCCTCATCCTTTTTCGGGAAGGAAATCTGCTTGGGCCTACATGTGACTCCAATCCCAGACCAATGTAGTTGACCCTGAACTGCCCTCTGAAATGGCCTAGCAAGCCCTTACAACAACTGGAGTTGGTGAGACCACACTTGGAGTACTGCGTAGTTTTGGTCTTATGTAAGGAGGGATATATTTGCTTTGGAGGCAGTTCAGAGAAGGTTCATGAGGTTGATTCCTGGGATGAAGGGATTGTCTTACGAGGAAAGGTTGAGCAGGTAGGGCCTGTACTCATTGGAGTTTAGAAGAATGAGAGGTGATCTTATTGAAGCATATAAGATTCTGAGGGGGCTTGACAAGGTGGATGCAGACAAGATGTTTCCCCTCGTGGGGGAATCTAGAACTAGGGGGTATAGTTTCAGAATAAGGGGTCACCCATTTAAAACGGAGATGAGGAGGAATTTCTTCGAGGGTTGTGAATCTTTGAAATTCTCCACCCTCGAGAGCTGTGGAGGCTGGGTCATTGAATACATGCAAGGCTGAGATAGATAGATTCTTGAACTATCGGGGAGTGTAGGGTTATGGAGAGTGGGCAGGGAAATGGAGTTGAGGCCAAGATCAGATCAACCATGATCTTATTGAATGGCGGAGCAGGCTCGAGGGGCCGAATGGCCGCCTCCTGCTCCTAATTTCCGATGTTATGTTACACAGGATTAGTTAAGATATACGGCACAGAAACAGGCCGTTCGGCCCAACCAGTCCATGCCGGCGTTTATGCTCCACTCGAGCCTCCTCCCGTCTTTCCTCATCTAAATCTATCCGCATACCCCTCTATTCCCTTCTCCCTCATATGCTTGTCTAGCCTCCCCTTAAATGCATCGATACTATTCACCTCAACCACTCCCTGTGGTAGCGAGTTCCACATTCTCACCATCCTCTGGGTAAATAAGAAAGAAAGGCTTGCATTTATATAGCGTCTATCCTGACCACCGGACATCTCAAAGCGCTTTACAGCCAATGAAGTAGCTTTGGAGTGCAGTCACTGTTGGAATGTAGAAAATAAGCCTTTTTCTCAATTCCCTATTTGATTTCTTGGTGACTATATTATATTGCCCTCTATTATATCAAACTGAATAGGACCCACCGCCTCGGGACGGGGAATAAATGCCGGCCTTGCCAGCGACGCCCACATCCTGAGAATGATTTGTGTTTTTTAAATGTATTGACGGCACTTGTGGTGATCCAGCCTGTCCTCCCTGTGTGGGGGGGGTCCTTGGGGGGCAGCCCTGACCCAGCAGCTGTGCGGTGGGCCCCTCACTTCTGGCTGAGTGAGGTCGGGTGGTGGTCCCGGGGTTCTGGTGCCGATCGGGTCTCTCGCCCACCGCTCCGCCTACACCAGCAGCTGTCGGGACTTTCTGCTGCTCTCCTGAGCGATGCGCATGGCTTCATTATAGCGCCCCAGGCTGACAACGGCACTTGGGCACGTCTCAATCAACAGCAGCCAGGGTGACGCCATCAGTCTTGTCTCCACACTGCCCTCTGCAAAAGCAACAGCACCGTTCTGGTTGATGCAGATTATGAACCAACAACTTGCATTTATACAGCGCCTTTATTCCAGTAAAATGTCCCAAGGCAGAGGCAGGTCGGCAAGCAGAAGCAGGCAGGCAACAGCAGGCATGCAGAGGAAGGCAGTTAGCAAACAAATCTAACACAGAGATATTCGGACAGGTGATTAAAAGGTACGAAATAAATGTAAGATGTTGTAAGAACATAAGAAATAGGAGCAGGAGTAGGCCATTTGGCCCCTCGAACCTGCTCCCCCATTCAATAAGATCATGGCTGATCTGATCTTGGCCTCAATTTCACTTCCCTGCCTGCTCCCCATAACCCTCAACTCCCTTATCGCTCAAAAATCTCTCTATCCGCTCCCCATAACCCTCGACTCCCTTAATCGCTCAAAAATCTCTCTATCTCCACCTTAAATATATTCAATGACCCAGCCTCCACAGCTCTCTGGGGCAGAGAATTCCACAGATTTACAACCGTCTGAGAGAAGAAATTTCTCCTCGTTTCCGTTTTAAATGGGCGACCCCTTATTCTGGGACTATGTTCCCTAGTTCTAGACGCCCCCATGAGGGGGATACATTCTCTCTGTCGAGCCCCCTCAGAATCTTGGACGTTTCAAATAAGATCACCTCTCATTGTTCTAAACTCCAAAGAGTACAGGCTCAATCTGCTCAACCTTTCTTCATAAGACAACCCCCTTCCTCTCCGTAATCTCCCGGCCGACAGTCAGTCTGCTCCGTGACCTGAGCAGCCCCTGCAGTCAGGCTGAGAGGAGCCTGCCTGTGTTCCTCCTTTCCCCGCACCCCCCACCCCCCAGCCCCCAGAAGCCGTTCAACTTAATGCACCAGTCAAGGGTTAAAGTCATCTCATCCAGCTTGTCTCTGCTTTCCTGCGACTGTTTGTGAGCCCGGGGGAGCTGCAGGATTTTATGACAAAGTCACGATTAAAATAATCGTCTGTATCTTAAACAGCCACGGCACCATTTTTACAGAAAGCTACCAATTTTTTTTTTAAATATACAGAATATCTTTGCATTTCCTGCTTTTATTTCCAACTATCCGACACACAGGAACCTCCACTGGAAGAATTTCAAACAAACAATTTAACAGCAACATGTATATTATTTAAATTCCAGCTCTCTCCCTTTCCCACATCCACTCCTGACAATAAATAAAATACCTTTAGTGTAATTATGTTCTCTAAATCTCAGTTAACAACAAGTCTTTATATTCACCTTTCTATTGGAATTACTCCCCTAAATTTTAAAACTAGTTTGGGGGTAAGTTTCCACTTTATTGTACATAGAATCAGAGATTGGCTACAGCATGGAAGGCCATTCGGCCCATCGAGCCCGTGCCGGCTCTCTGCAAGAGCATCTTAGATATTCCCACTCCCCCGCCCTTTCCCCATAGCCCTGCAAGTTTTTTTTCCTTCAGGTACTTATCCAACTCCCTTTTGAAAGCCACGATTGAGTCTGCCTCCACCACCCTCTCAGGCAGCGCATTCCAGATCCTAACCACTCGCTGCGTAAAAAAAGTTTTTCCTCATGTCGCCTTTGGCTCTTCTGCCAATCGCCTTAAATCTGTGTCCTCTGGTTCTCAACCCTTCCGCCAATGGGAACAGTTATGTATGTAAACATTACCAATGTGTAAGATTTGCCACCAGGGGGCGCACCTGTGGGAGACCCAAGGGTCACCTGCACACCCCAGGCAAGCAGGTATAAAAGGCAGTCCACCATGCTGCTTCCTCACTCTGGAGTTACATCAAAGAGAACAAGATCACAACAGTTTGAGCTTACAGTGTGCAGACTTGTGGACTTATTCTGAACATAACAGGAACAGTTTTTCTCGATCTACTTTGTCCAGACACCTCATGATTTTGAACACCTCGGTCAAATCTCCTCTCAACCTTCTCTGCTTCGAGGAGAACAACCCCAGCTTCTCCAGTCTATCAAAGTTACTGAAGTTATGCTCAATTTTCTGCAAAAGTTCATTTGCACAATAACCAACATAAAATCTCCCATGAACCAGAGCTGTCGAACGTAATTATGTTTTTCTTGGTGCAATGTTATGAACAAAGCTGAAAATGGGTTTATCGTTAAAAAAAAGCATTTTTCATAAGGTAGTCCAGTGTACCACCTGTGCTTTTAAACCAATGACAATGGTTTGTAAATAAATTCAATTGGTGTGCACGAGTCAGTTTCCAAATAGTATAAATATTTTTTAATATGTAATCATTTTTAAACCGCGGTGACGAGCGTGTGCGGCAGGTGAAGACCCTCCTTGTACGGGCATTGCATTAAAAAAGAAAGACTTGCATTTATATAGCGCCTTTCACAATAATCGGACATCTTAAAGCACTTTGCAGCCAATGAAGTACTTTTTGAAGTGGTCATTGTTGTAATGTGGGAAACGCGGCAGCCAATTTGCGCACAGCAAGCTCCCACAGACAGCAATGTGATAATGACCAGATAATCTGTTTTTGTTCTGTTGATTGAGGGATAAATATTGGCACAGAACACTGGGGAGATAGAAATAGTGCCGTGGGATCTTTTACGTCCACCTGAGAGGGCAGACGGAACTTCAGTTTAACGTCTCATCCAAAAGGCGGCACCTCCAACAGTGCGGCGCTCCCTCAGCACTGCACTGGGAGTGTCAGACTAGATTTTTGTGCTCTAGTCCCTGGAGTGGGGCTTGAACCCACAACCATCTGACCCAGAGGCGAGAGTGCTGCCCCCTGAATCACAGCTCACACGGTGGAAATTCTCCATCCTCGTTATTTCCACTGCTGGGCGGGGCCAGCTTCGGGCTAAACGGTTTTAAAACCAGCGTTCAAAGATGGCGGAAAGCCGATTCCCATTTGGCGCAACTCGCGTTTTAGAACGCCCCGCTGCTTCGGCCGATTTTTTTTTTTAACCCGGAATTGCGCTGATAAAACCAGCGGGAACTCTGCCCCGCCCCACCCGCACTGCTCCACGCTGTCACCACGTATTTCTGCCTCGCACGCAGATTATTTCCTGAACATGAGCGCTCGTCGCCTGTAACGTACGTACCTGTGAGCTGCTCACAGCTTTGTGAAGCTGTTGCCACCTTACCATCTGGTGCACGGAGCAGTCCCGTGCAATCAGTTTTTAAGTCGGTTCACGGGCTCCCAGGCCGCCTGCAATCTCTGCGGTCTAGAAGAGTCCGTGTTCCATGTACATACAATGTGAGAGGTTGCAGCCCCCTCTTCCATTATTTGAAGGGGCTGCTCTTCGATGTTTGGCTGCACTTCAGTCCCACACTCCTGATCTTTGGGCACCCGGTGCGGAGGGGAGCGGGAAGGCCGAGGGCCTCCTCATAGGACTGCTCCTGGGCCTGGCCAAGGGTGCCATCAGCCGGTCCAGGCAGCGGGCGGTCAAGGGGGTCGTTCAGCCCGACTGCCTGCCTCTCTTCCACGGTTACATCCGAGCCAGGGTGTCCCTGGAGATGGAGCACGCGCATTTGAGGGTTGTAGTGCTCCTGCCAAAAGGTGGCACTTGATTTATAGTTAGAAGTAAAATAGTTGTAGAGCTGTTGAGTTGGGAGTGGCTTAGCCAGTCACATGATGTTCACAAGACTCAATAAAACCCCAGCCAGTTGGGTTTGGGGATCCACGATGAGTTGTGAACCACGGTGGATGAACTGGTAATGTATGGTGTAATTGTTAAACCATCTAGTTGTTGATAGCAATGTGTTGCTATGAATTCTTAAGCAAAGAACCCATGAAGCAAATACATGACACCGAAGGAGGATGGAAGATGGTGGCAGAAGTGTCAATCCACGTTTATCAGAGAGCAATCAACCTTGAAGGTTCTGTTTCTATGACGATGAGTCCTTTGTTCTCTTGGCTAATTGCGATGCGGTGTGGGGGGGGGGAAAGTTTGTAACAAATGCCCCCTCCATCCCCGACCGCACCGTGTGCCTCTTCTGCTCGGTCGCAGGCCTTTCCAGTGTGGCCGTATGGGGGAGGCCTGGCAAGTGTCGGGGGCACTCCTGGGGGAGTGGGAGAGGGAGAGGGAGCAATGGAAGGCAGCGCGACTCATTGGGGTCAACCAACGGAAATAAATGTTTGGCCCAATCGAGGACAGAGGCAGATACACACTGTGGATCAGTGATCACCTCTCAGGCCTATGGTTCCCGGAGCCAGCGGCCTGGCAATCTGTGCGGGCTGGTGTGATACAAACGTCCGACTGGTGTTGAATGGTTCTGGGAATACTCACGGCTGCAGGGAATGTGATGAAAGTCTTCAGTGTGAGTGATATCCGAATATGACAGAATTAGTGCTTGAACCACACTGATAAAAGGTTGGCTTAAAGGAGCAGATATAAGTGGTTCTCAGTAACACCATACTCTGCACCCAGGACCCCCCTCTCCTCTGTCTTGTCCTCCCTCTGTCTCGCCCTCTGTCTCATCCTCTCAGTACCCAGGCCCCCCTCTCTCCCTCCCACCCTCTCTCCCTCTCTCTCTCTCTGTACCCATGCCTCTCTCTCCCTCCCTCTCTCTGTACCCAGACCCTCTCTCTCTCTCTCCCTTCCTCCCTTCTCCCCCCCCCCCCCCCCACTCTCTCTCTCTCTCTCTCCCTCCCTCTCTCTGTACCCAGGCCCTCTCTCTCTCTTTTTCTCTCTCTCCCTCCCTCTCTCTCTCTACCCAGGCCCCCATCTCTCTCTCTCTCTCCCCCCACTTTCTCTCCCTCTCTCCCTCTCTCCCTCCCTCTCTCTGTACCCAGGCCCCCTCTCTCTCCCTCCCATCCTCCCTCCCTCTCTCTCTCTCTCTCTCCCTATCTGTACCCATGCCTCTCTCTCTCTCCCTCCCTCTTTCTGTATCCAGGCTCTCCCTCCCTCTCTCTGTACACAGGCCCTCTCTCTCTTTTTCTCTCTCCCTCCCCCCCCTCTCTCTCTCTCTCTCCCTCCCTCTCTCTCTACCCAGGCCCCCATCTCTCTCTCTCTCTCTCCCTCCCTCTCTCTCTCTCTCTCCCTATCTGTACCCATGCCTCTCTCTCTCTCCCTCCCTCTCTCTGTATCCAGGCTCTCCCTCCCTCTCTCTGTACCCATGCCTCTCTCTCTCTCCCTCCCTCTCTCTATACCCAGGCCTCTCCCACGCTGTGAGTTGTACACCAGCTCCCTCCAGTGGCCACTGGTTGTAATGGCAGCCTGTTTGGTTCACACTCTGATTGGGACCTGACTCTGTTTTATGATTCAGCCTCCTCCATTGTTTGCTGTTGTCTCACTTTGACTGCCTGTCTCAAATTCTGAGACATGTGCCAAATATTGAAGTCATTTCATTTCAAAAGCATCGCTGGCCACGAGTCTCTAAGTTCCAACCTGTTTCTGCACTGATTGAGGGGCCGGCATACGAGGCACATTAACAAGGGCAAATGTTGTCAAATCGTCCATGTGATCTGCAAATGAGCGTTTAATGTAACTCCTTTTAAATGTGTGCATCTTAAAGACCTGGGAGAAATTCACTATCGCCTCATTGGGGGCTGTAACTTTTAGAAGTTTGAAAAGTTAGCGCCAGGCACTAACGATTTCAAACTTTTAAAAAAATTAGTTGTTTGCGCTCCAGGGAGGAAGTGGAGCGCAAAATCAAGCATTCCACGTCCTTCTGAGAGCGCAGTCGGCAGCGGGCGGGGCGGAGAGCGCAGCAGTAAAGGGAAGGGCCGTCGCTACCGGCTCTGCAAAATAAGAAGTGCCGACCTGGTCCAATACCATGCGATCAGCCCGGCACGTCAAGCAGAGTGTCGGTCTGCACGATCGCAGGCAGGAACCCGCCAAAATTGGAAGAAAAATTTTACTTTTTTTCGCGCAGTTGCTATCATCATCATCATCATCATAGGCAGTCCCTCGGAATCGAGGAAGACTTGCTTCCATTCTTAATATGAGTCCTTAGGTGGCCGAACAGTCCAATATGGGAACCACAGTCCCTGTCACAGGTGGGACAGATAGTCGTTGTGGGAAAGGTGTCAGTGGGGATGTTGCACTTTATCAGGGAGGCTTTGAGGGTGTCCTTGTAACGTTTCCTCTGCCTACCCTTGGCTCATTTGCCGCGAAGGAGTTCCGAGTAGAGCGCTTGCTTTGGGAGTCTCGGGTCTGGCATACGAACAACGTGGCCCGCCCAGCAGAGCTGATCGAGTGTGGTCAGTGATTCAATGCTGGGGATGTTGGCCTGGTCGAGGACACTAACGTTGGTGCGTCTGTCCTCCCAGGGAATTTGCAGGATCTTGCGGAGACATCGTCGGTGGTATTTCTCCAGCGACTTGAGGTGTCTACTGTATATGGTCCATGTCTCTGAGCCATACAGGAGGGCGGGTATTACTACAGCCCTGTAGACCATGAACTAAGTCTCCCGACACATGCGCAGAAACGAGAGTTAGGACAAATATCACCGACTCCGCCCCCCCACTCCCCACAGCGCAACTTTCATTAACCTTTTTCTGCGCATGCATCTAACACCACGTTGCCTCCGACCTATCCAGCAGCCCCGAGGCCCAAGCTGCCGAACGCATCCACTGAGCCTCCCTCACGGCCGAGCAGGCCCTGGGCTTCGCCAGTTCTGTCGAAGGGTCGTTGACCCAAAACGTTAACTCTGTTTTTCTCTCCACAAATGCTGCCTGACCCGCTGAGATTTCCAGCATTCTCTGTTTTTATAACAAAAACAGATTATCCGTTCATTATCACAATGCTGTTTGTGGGAGCTTGCTGTGAGCAAATTAGCTGCTGCGTTGCCCACATTACAACGTTGACTGCACTCCAAAAAGTACTTCATTGGCTGTAAAGCGCTTTGAGACGTCCGGTGGTTGTGAAAGGCGCTATATAAATGCAAGTCTTTCTCTTCTTTCTTTCTGTGAAGCGCCTTGGGATGTTTCACTATGTTAAAGGTCCTATATAAATGCAAGTTGTTCTTGAAGATATTTAACGTAATCTTTAAAATGTTAGCGATGAGCCAACGGTCTCTGCGTACCTCGTTTGAGTCGCGACCTGCCCAACCTTGCTTGGTCCGCGCGGCGCAGTCCTGGGGCTGAGAGCGCGGTGTGATTTGGGACAAACTTGTCCTGAGTCGCTTTCGAGTCACTGGCCTTGGTACCTCGATGCTCTGCAGCTGACTGCCCAGTCAATCTCGCTGGGAGCAGAAGAAAGACTTGCATTTATATAGCATCTTTCACAACCAGCGGATGTCCCAAAGCGCTTCGCAGTCAATGAAGTACTTTTGGAACGTAGCCACTGTTATAATGTGGGAAACGCGAAAGCCACTTTGCGCACAGCAAGCTCCCACAAACAGCAATGTGATAATGACCAAATAATCTGTTTTTGTTATGTTGGTTGAGTGATAAATATTGGCCAGGACACCAGAGATAACTCCCCTGCTCTTCTTCGAAATAGTGCCGTGGGATCTTTTACGTCCACCTGAGAGGGCAGGCGAGGCCTCGGTTTAACGTCTCATCCGAAAGACGGCACCTCCGACAGTGCGGCGCTCCCTCAGCACTGCACCGGGAGTGTCAGCCTAGATTTATGTGCTCAAGTCCCTGGAGTGGGATTTGAACCCACAACCTTCTGAATCAGAGGCGAGAGTACTGCCCAATGAGCCACCACTGACACTGCACGGGTATCAAAGGAATTCAGGGACCTGCTCACCAAGGTCACCATTCATTTTGCATTTTTTTTTCATGTGAATAAAAAGCGGCGATGGTTTTTGTGCTTCGGTTAAGTCCAGTCACGCACGGGGGGGCTCCTGCGATCATCTTACCTGAAATTCACTTTCAGGGCTCGATAAATTGTCTCTTTCTGCCTTCACCTAATGTCATCACTTTGTTGAAAATCAATTAAAAGGAGCCTGAATGAAAGAGAGGGGCTGGTGAACAAATGGCTTGAGTCGCCTCAGGCGGCCTAGTTTCTTCGAGCCTGTGTAGAGTTACAGCTGGTCACTGGGTAATGTAACACCGTCCGCTTGAGTGCTTGTCCCAGATACTGAATGGGCTATGAAATGGTGCAGCTATCTGGCTGGAACCGTGATTAATTCAAGACTTAAGATAAAGAGAGAGAGAGAGAGAGAGAGATACCAGCTGATCCCATTCGAGTATCGCTTATGACAGGTTCAATGGTGAGGGATAATATAGCCAAGTCAATAAGTGGAGAAAAATGCTCGTTAACTCCACATAATCTTTTTTTAATTAATTTCAACAACATAAGAATTAGGAGCAGGAGTTAGCCATGCGGCCCCTCGAGCCTGCTCCACATTCAATAAGATCATGGCTGATCTTCAACCGCAACACGTTCCCGCCCAATCTCCACATCCCTTGATTCTCTTAGTGCCTAAAAATCTATCGATCTCTGTCTTAAATATACTCAACGACTGAGCCTCCACAGCCCTCTGGGGCAGAGAATTCCAAAGATTCACCACCCTCTGAGTGAAGAAATGTCTCCTCATCTCTGTCCTAAATGGCCGACCCCTTATTCTGAGACTGTGACCCCTGGTTCTAGACTCCCCAGCCCGGGGGAAACATCCTCCCTGCATCTACCCTGTCAAGCCCTGTAAGAATTGTGTATGTTTCAATGAGATTGCCTCTCATTCTGCTAAACTCTAGAGAAAATAGGCCTAGTCTGCTCAATCTCTCCTCATAGGAAAAGAAAGAAAGACTTGCGTTTATATAGCGCCTTCCATGACCACCGGCCATCTCAAAGCACTTTACAGCCAATTAAGTACTTTTGGAGTGTGTCCCCTGGTTCTAGACTCCCCAGCCAGGGGAAACACCTCTCATTCTTCTAAACTCCAGAGAATTTTTGACTCCAAGGCTGACACTACACCGGAATTGCACAACCCAGAAGCCCCTCGGTATCCCCCAGACTGGCAGCGGGCAATCCTCGACCTGTGAGCTGCACAGATGATCGCGGCCTGGTCTGGATCCCTGAATGAGCCGGGACAGAGGGTGGACTGATTCGCACCTGGGTTGCGGAGGGTGCGGGGGGGCGGAGGAAGTCCGCGAGCTGCTCACCTATTCCCACCTCCGTAACATCGTCCGTCTCCACCCCTGCCTCAGCTCATCCGCTGCTGAAGCCCTCATCCGTGCCTTGGTTACCTCTAGACTTGACTATACCAACGCACTCCTGGCTGGCCTCCCACGTTCTACCCTACGTAAACTTGAGGTGATCCAAAACTCGGCTGCCCCGTGTCCTAACTCGCAACGAGTCCCGCTCACCCATCACCCTCTGTGCTCGCTGACCCGTGTCCTCACTCGCACCGAGTCCCACTCACCCATCACCCTCTGTGCTCGCTGACCTACATTGGCTCCCGGTTAAACAATGCCTCGATTTCAAAATTCTCATCCTTGTTTACAAATCCCTCCATGGCCCTTGCCCCTCCCTATCTCTGTAATCTCCTCCAGCCCCTCAACCCCCCCGAGATATCTGCACTCCTCTAATTCTGCCCTCTTGAGCATCCCTGATCTTAATCGCTCAACCATCGGTGGCCGTGCCTTCTGTTGCCTGGGCCCCAAGCTCTGGAACTCCCTGCCTAAATCGCTCTACCTCTCTTTTGTATTTGTCGTGTATCTTTGGAATGATCTACCTCAGAGAGCTGTGGAGGCTGGGTCATTGAATATATTTAAGGTGGCGATAGACAGATTTTTGAATGATCGGGGAGTCGAGGGTTATAGGGAGCGGGCAGGGAAGTGGAGCGGAATCCATGATCCGATCAGCCATGATCTTATTGAATGGCGGAGCAGGCTCGAGGGGCCAAATGGCCGACTCCTGCTCCTATTTCTTATGTTCTTAGTTCCTCCTTTAAGACGCTCCTTAAAACCGACCCGTTTGATCAAGCGCTGCATTCATTTCTTCTTATGTGGCTCGGTGTCAAATTTTTGTCTGATAACACTCCTGTGAAGCGCCTTGGGACGTTTCACTACGTAAAAGGCGCTATATAAATACAAGTTGTTGTTGTTGTGAGAGGCAAAGCATAACGTGATGAGCTATGGAAGGGAGTGCAGATCTGTCCGCTGGGGAGCGGCACTGTGGCAGGAATAATGAATCGCTTCAGGACGTGGGTCTGGGAATGAGGTAATGTCTGCAAGTGACAGCTGATGCAGGCAACGGCCTGGCTCGTTCTCTTGACTGATTGGAAAATATATGTCGCGCTCAGCAAAAAAAAAACCATCACAGTCGAGTTTACCATCTCAGCATTTGTGTGAGCATTTATCTCCATTCTTTTTAACCTTTTGCTCTTCGCAGTGTTGCTGGTTGAAGGGTAATGCTTCTGGGGATCGTTAATGGACTCACACAAATGATGGGCGCACTTAAGGCATGAAATACCCACAAATAGAAAACCAGAGTATTTTTTAAGTGGTGAGAGGGACCTGGGTGTCCT
This sequence comes from Pristiophorus japonicus, assembly GCF_044704955.1. NCBI lineage: Eukaryota > Metazoa > Chordata > Chondrichthyes > Pristiophoridae > Pristiophorus > Pristiophorus japonicus. The sequence continues at coordinate 53,433,399 of NC_091998.1, forward strand.
TGTACACGAATCACTGAAAGTTAACATGCAGGCACAGCAAGCAATTAAGAAAGAATATATTACATTGGCCTGTATTACAAGAGGATTTGCGTATAACAGTGTCATGTATTTGCTTCGTGGGTTCTTTGCTTAAGAATTTATAGCAACACGTTGCTATTAAGAACTAGTTGATTTATTAACAAAGGTTTAACAATCACACTACACATCGCCAGTTCATCCACTAGGCTCACAACTGCACACCTCATCGTGGATGACCTAGACCTAACTGGCTGGGGTTTTATTGAGTCTTGTGAACATCATGTGACTGGCTAAGCCACTCACAATGCAACAGCTCTACAAACCGGTGAGCATACTTACAGGTGCACACATTTCAAAGGGTAAAAATGTCTTACTGCAATTATACAGGACCCTAGTGAGCCCACACCCGGAGTATTGTGTGCACTTTTGGTTTTCTTACATAAGGAAGGATGTGCTTTCCTTCGAGGGAGTGCAACGAAGGTTCACCAGACTGATTCCTGGGATGGGGGGGTTTGTCCTTTACAACAGTGACTACACTCCAAAAGTACTTAATTGGCTGCAAAGCGCTTTGAGACGTCCGGTGCTCGTGAAAGGCACTATATAAATGCAAGTCTTTCTTTCTTTTCCTATGAGGAGAGATTGAGTAGACTGGGCCTATATTCTCTGGAGTTTAGAAGAGTGAGAGGTGATCTCATTGAAACACACACAATCCATGCAGGGAGGATGTTTTCTCCGGGCTGGGGAGTCTAGAACCAGGGTTCACAGTCTCAGAATAAGGGGTCGGCCATTTAGGACTGAGATGAGGAGGAATGTCTTCACTCAGAGGGTGGTGAATCTTTGGAGTTCTCTGCCCCAGAGGGCTGTGGAGGCTCAGTTGTTGAGTATATTCAAGACAGAGAAAGTTCACCTCCAAGTCACACACCACCCCGACTTGGAAATATATCGGCCGTTCCTTCATCGTCGCTGGGTCACAATCCTGGAACTCCCTCCCTCACAGCACTGTGGGAGCACCGTCACCACACGGACTGCAGCGGTTCAAGAAGGCGGCTCACCATTGAGGGTAATTAGGGATGGGCAATAAATGCCAGCCTCGCCAGCGATGCCCACATCCCAGAAACGAATATTATAAAAATGTGCACATCTTGGGCGCTCATCAGGACGACGATGGTAGTACCAGGAAATGCTGCCTCTGTTGCCCGTAATGAGGTCACACGCTCCCAAATCCCAGGACGGGTGCACGGCCACACACTGATGCTAAACGTGGGGTTTGTAAATCGGGCGTGAAAATAAGAAGTGAGTCCGAAGCCGAGTGAGTTTGCTGCTCCCAGGGAGTCTCGTTCCTTCTTTGCTGCAGCCCGGGTCTGGCCATTGACTCCGCGGTCAGGCAGCTTTTACACCGGTTGCACAGGCAGAGCAGCAGCGTCCAAGCTTCTCCTGCAGTGTGAATGCAGCATTGCCTGCAGAGTTACTCTCCCTGTGGCCCATCCCAACCATGGCCCTCTGCCCTCGGCTCACGGGCGCCCCCTGGTGCACCAGTATGTCAGCGCTCCCTGTCCACGCTCTCCCTCTGTGGGATTGGCAATTGATAAACCGTTTCAGATGGCGGGCTTGTGCACATGGTGCTGGATGGAGACTTATTTCAGATCGGTTCCTGTGTGGTTCCTCAATCCCTCTCCCTCCGCTTCTCTCTCCCCCTCTCTCTCCCTCTGCCCCTCTCTCACTACCCCTCCTATCTTTCCCCCTCAACTTAATTTAGATAGGTTCCTATGTGTTTTTTCTGCCCCTCTTTCCTGCTCTCCCACTCTCTCTCCACCCAGCCCCAGCCAGTTGGGTCTAGGGCATCCACAATGAGATATGTAGTTGTGAGCCTCTCCCTCTCTCGCTCTCTCTCTCCTCCTCACTCTCTCGCTCTCTCTCTCCTCCTCCCTCTCTCGCTCTCTCTCTCCTCCTCCCCCCCTCTCTCTCTCTCTCTCTTCCCCCCCCCCCCCCCGCCCCGCCTTCGCGCTCTCTCCCTCTCTCTCTTCCTCTCTCTCTCTCTCTCTCTCTCCTCTCTCTCTCTCTGGTTCTGCTGAAGATTTCATGATTCTGCACTCACTCAAATATATTTTCATTAGGAGTGCAAGAAAGTGTTCCTGGACGTGTCTCGCTGCTAACAAATGGCTGTGACTCAAACTGCAATGAGATTGATACCTGACGGCGCGGCAATCATCAGTAAACCTGCCCCTGCACCAAGCAATTGTTGCCTCAGTGTGTGCATATCAAAGTGAGATTTAATCCTGCTGCGAATTCAACGCGTATCTGCAGAATAACAGAGCAAGGAATCCATTCACAGTACGATCTAATCCTGGGAAGATGCTGTGACACCTTGGCGAATGGGCACTGTAATGTATTTGCTTCATGGGTTCCTTGCTTAAGAATTCATAGCAACACATTGTTAACAAATCAACTAGTTCTCAACAGCAAAGGTTTAACAATCACACGACACGTTACCAGTTCATCCACTAGGCTCACAACCACCTGCCTCATCGTGGATCCCCCGAACCCAACTGGCTGAGGTTTTATTGAGTCTTGTGAACATCACGTGACTGGCTGAGCCACTCAAAATGCAACAGCTCGACAACTATTTTAATTAAACTATAAATCAAGAGCCCCCCTTAAAAGGGGCACTACACCCAACAAATGAATAAATTACATTTTGGACATTAAATGGTCAAATTAAAATTTGGTTGCCGGGGGTGATGATGCATTCCAGTCCCTCAGGTGCCCACCTCTCACGGAAGGTCGCGAGCGTACTGGTGGACACCACGTACTCCATCTCTAGGGACACCTTGGCTCAGATATAGCCGCGGAAGAAAGGCAGGCAGTCGGGCTGAGCGACCCCCTCGACCGCCCTCTGCCTGGACCGGCTGATGGCCCCCTTGGCCAAGATCAACAGGTCTACAATCCTGTGAGCATAATCGCAGGTCACACATTACAGTGACCGATATTCCAAGGTCAGACCGCAGCCTTGAAATCACAGGCATTGCTGGTTATCTATCGGGATGTGTGAATGTCGTGGAAACCTACTGGTTACATCCCTGTCGGTGATATATCTGTGGGTCTCTACTTGGTTAATCCAAGTCATAGTCAACGTATTCACTGAGGCGTACGAAAGCATGGCCCTTATGCTAAACATCCGTAAGACAAAGGTCCTCCACCAGCCTGTCCTCGCCGCACAGCACTCCCCTGCCCCCCCCCCCTCCGCCCCCCGACCCCGAGTCATCAAGATCCACGGCACAGCCCTGGACAACGTGGACCATTTCCCATATCTCAAGAGCCTCTTAGCAACAAGGACAGACATTGACGACGAGATCCAACACCGCCTCCAGTGCCCCAGCACAACCTTCAGCCGCCTGAGGAAAAGAGTGTTTGAAGATCAGGCCCTCAAATCTACCACCAAGCTCAAGGTCTACAGGGCTGTAGTAATACCCGCCCTCCTGTATGGCTCAGGGACATGGACCATATACAGTAGACACCTGAAGTCGCTGGAGAAATACCACCAGCGATGTCTCCGCAAGATCCTACAAATCCCCTGGGAGGACAGACGCACCAACGTTAGCGTCCTCGACCAGGCCAACATCCCCAGCATTGAAGCACTGACCACACTCGATCAGCTCCGCTGGGCGGGCCACATTGTCCACATGCCAGACACGAGGCTCCCAAAGCAAGTGCTCTACTCGGAACTCTTACACGGCAAGCGAGCCAAAGGTAGGCAGAGGAAACGTTACAAGGACACCCTGATAAAGTGCAACATCCCCACTGACACCTGGGAGTTCCTGGCCAACGACTGCCCTAAGTGGAGGAAATGCATCCAGGAGGGCGCTGAGCACCTCGAGTCTCATCGCCGAGAGCATGCAGAAACCAAGTGCAGGCAGCGGAAGGAGCGTGCGGCAAACCAGTCCCACCCACCCTTACTTTCAACCACTATCTGTCCCACCTGTGACAGGGACTGTGGTTCTCCTATTGGACTGTTCAGACACCTAAGGTCTCATTTTTAGAGTGGAAGCAAGTCTTCCTCGATTCCGAGGGACTGCCTATGATGATGATGAGTCCATCCACATTTTTTTAAGAACACCCACGTTTTCTCGATCATTGGTCTCCGGGGGGGCAGGTCCCCAGTGACTGATGAGGGCTGGAGGGAAAGAGAAAGGGAGGGAATGGAAGCTTTTTATTTTACAGAAACCAGAAGCGTGAGTTAATCCTGGGTGGGTTTCTCGGCTGGAAACAATGGGTGACTGTTTGGGCTTCTCTCTGCTTCCCCCTCGATGGTGACCCCGGCCCCTGTAAGGCACACCGCTCAAGTGTGTCGCTGATTAACTGCTTGGAAACATCGGGCAGATCGTGTCGCGGAGGCCAGACGCTGAGGTCTCTGTTCTCTCTGTCACGGACTGACAGCGATCCGGTCTGTCAGCCGTGGCAACCGTTGGGAGCTGGAGGACGTCGCAGGGAGGGGACCTGGGCCACCCTCTTTCTCCCTCTCGCTAACGGTGCGGTTCCGTCTAGTACTGTGGGAGGTCAGATTTCGTACCTTCGGCTGGCCTCAGCATGTCTGGATAGAGTTACATAGGCCTTCGGATTCACTTGAGGAGCTTCATAATTAATAATCTTTTCTTTAACAAAAAAAAATAATTCCAGAAAAGATGCCTGACCTCAGCCTGCCCCCGATCGACACCGCAGCGAGGACCTGGGCGAGACGCTCCACAGACCGTCTGCTCAAAACAGGAATAAAACCAGAAACTGCATCTGAAAGAGCAAATACAGGTTAATTTACTCATGGACTGACTAATCCACTCTGCAACCTTCGTCTATCATTTCCCTTTCCATCTGGCTGATTCCAGCAACGATTCTGTTTCTCATTCTGCATTGGTGGCATTCACTGCTATCGTGCCTGTTCGAGTGCCCAGGAGAGGTGAGGGCCCAGGGGCAGCACGGGGCCAGCCCACACTGCGACATGTGTGCGCACTAGCTCCGTGCAGCAGAGCTGGTCTCCAGTCGTCCTGCTTAACCCTTGCCACTGGACCAAGACCTAGCTCTGTCAAGCCCGTGTGGTGACTGGTGTGCAATGGCCACTTCATGTTAACAAAATCCACGCACAGGCATCTTCCACCTTCAGGATGTAGTTCGGGATCCAGAATATTGGGTCCTTCATTGAAACACCTGTGAACTCATTCCTTTTCGGCATGGAAGCAAGTCATCCTCGTTTCGAGGGACCGCCTATGATGATGATGATTCGAGAGTAGGTTTGATTGGAAATTGAGTTCTCCGAATTTTCAGAGATGTATGCACCTGTAAGCATGCTCACAGGCTTGTGGAGTTGTTGCCCAATATCTGAAGGGACTGCTCCTCAAATTCTGGTTGCACTTCAGTCCCACACTCCTGATCTTTGGGCACTCTGTGCAGAGGGGAGCGGGCAGGTCGGAAGGCCTCCTCGTAGCACTGCTCCTGGGCCTGGCCAAGGGGGCCATCAGCCGGTCCAGGCAGCGGGCAGTCGAGGGGGTCGTTCAGCCCGACTGCCTGCCTCTCTTCCGCGGGCTAGTTCGAGCCAGGGTGTCCCTGGAGATGGAGCACGCGGTGTCCACCGGTACGCTCGCGGCCTTCCGCGAGAGGTGGGCGCCGGAGTGACTGGAGTGCATCATCATCCCCGGCAACCAAATTTTAATTTGATTTAAGTTTACAGTAAAAAGTTAATTTGTTTAAATTGTCGGTTTTAGGGCCACTTGATTATTGTTTCAATTGAAATAGTTGTGGAGCTGTTGCACTGTGAGTGGTCTAGCCGGTTATCTGATGTTCACAAGACTCAATAAAACCCCAGTTCATTTGAGTTCAGATTCTCCATGATGAGGCAGTTGTGAACCTGGTTGGATGAAGTGGTCGAGTTCAGTTGAATATTAAACCTTTGCTAATAAACCAGCTAGTTCTTTATAGCAAATGTGTGGCTGTGAATTCTTAAGCCAAGAACCCATGAAGCAAATACACTGCAAGACCCAAGTGCAGGTTGAGAGATGAGCTAACTTGGGATTGGTAACGAGATGGCCCCATGCTTGAGATTTAAAAAAATCTTCAGATCAGGAAATCATGATGAACCTGTATAAAACACGGGTTCGGCCTCAACTGGAGTATTGTGTCCAATTCTGGGCACCGCACTGTCGGAAGGATGTGAAGGTCTCAGAGAGGGAGCAGAAAAGATTTACGAGAATGGTTCCAGGGATGAGGGACTTCAGTTACGCGTATAGACTGGGGAGGCTGAAGGTTGAGAGGAGATTTGATCGAAGTGTTCAAAACCGTGAGGGGTCTAGACAGAGTAGATAGAGAGAAACTGTTTACATTGAACATTAATGATTTAGACGAGGGGATTAAATGTAGTATCTCCAAATTTGCGGATGACACTAAGTTGGGTGGCAGTGTGAGCTGCGAGGAGGATGCTATGAGGCTGCAGAGCGACTTGGATAGGTTAGGTGAGTGGGCAAATGCGTGGCAGATGAAGTATAATGTGGATAAATGTGAGGTTATCCACTTTGGTGGTAAAAACAGAGAGACAGACTATTATCTGAATGGTGACAGATTAGGAAAAGGGAAGGTGCAACGAGACCTGGGTGTCATGGTACATCAGTCATTGAAGGTTGGCATGCAGGTACAGCAGGTGGTTAAGAAAGCAAATGGCATGTTGGCCTTCATAGCAAGGGGATTTGAGTACAGGGGCAGGGAGGTGTTGCTACAGTTGTACAGGGCCTTGGTGAGGCCACACCTGGAGTATTGTGTACAGTTTTGGTCTCCTAACTTGAGGAAGGACATTCTTGCTATTGAGGGAGTGCAGCGAAGATTCACTAGACTGATTCCCGGGATGGTGGGACTGACCTATCAAGAAAGACTGGATCAACTGGGCTTGTATTCACTGGAGTTCAGAAGAGTGAGAGGGGACCTCATAGAAACGTTTAAAATTCTGACGGGTTTGGACAGGTTGGATGCAGGAAGAATGTTCCCAATGTTGGGGAAGTCCAGAACCAGGGGTCACAGTCTAAGGATAAGGGGTAAGCCATTTAGGACCGAGATAAGGAGAAACTTCTTCACCCAGAGAGTGGTGAATCTGTGGAATTCTCTACCACAGAAAGTAGTTGAGGCCAATTCACTAAATATATTCAAAAGGGAGTTAGATGAAGTCCTTACTACTCGGGGGATCAAAGGGTATGGCGTGAAAGCAGGAAGGGGGTACTGAAGTTTCATGTTCAGCCATGAACTCGTTGAATGGCGGTGCAGGCTAGAAGGGCTGAATGGCCTGCTCCTGCACCTATTTTCTATGTTTCTATGTTTTCTATGTTCCCATTGGTGGAAGGGTTGAGAACCAGAGGGCACAGATTTAAGGTGATTGGCTGAAGAACCAAAGGCGAGATGGGGAAAAAAAAATGTTCACAGCGAGTGGTTAGGATCTGGAATGCGCTGCCTGAGAGGGTGGTGGAGGCAGACTCAATTGCGGCTTTCAAAAGGGAATTGGAAAAGTACCTGAAGGAAAAAAATCTCGTTGGCCTGCGGGGAAAGAAAGACTTGCATTTATATAGAGTCTTTCACGACCACCGGAAGTCTCAAAGAACTTTACAGCCAATGACACAACTTTTGGAGTGTAGTCACTGTTGTAATGTAGGAAATGCAGCAGCCAACTTGTGCACAGCAAGCTCCCACAAACAGCAATGTGATAATGACTGGATAATCTGTTTTTTTTGTGATGTTGATTGAGGGATAAATATTGGGGGCAGGGAGAAAGGACAAGGGGGAGTGGGACTAGCTGAAGTGCTCTTGCTGAGAGCCGGCACAGGCTCGAGGGGCTGAATGGCCTCTTTCTGTGCTGTTAACCATTCTATGATTCTAAGACTGATTGTACGCATGTAAGATACGCAGTATTATCATAAGAAGATAGCCGATGCAAACATGCCTGCAATTTAAAGGGGGGGTGGTATCACCTCAAGGGATGCTTTCTCAGTGCTAGTTTAGTGGTGTAAAGGAACTTGGAATTAGCATCGAGACTAAACTGAGAGTGGTGTGGAATTAGAGGACTGATCTGGGACTGGAGCGATGCAGACTGAGATACCTCTTGCTTTGTGGTCACGAGGACTTTGTTCAGGTGAGGGATTTTAAAAAGACATCCTTCAGCCTGAGATATTTCGTCTGAATTTATTTCTAATCAGCAAAAGATAAAAATGCAAACGTTGTCACAATGAGTACATATATCTCAAATTCATTAAAAAAAAAACAGTCCAGTGAAAAATAAATTCTCAAGGTGAAGGCAAGCACTAATAATACCTATTGATCCTCAAGTATGTGACATCAGATCTCACACACATGCACCAACAAACTGTGCACTCCTGTAAATGCTGCCATTGCAAAATATGCAGCAAAGTGCAAACTATACACATAAAATGTTTTAAATTAATAGGAGTGAACAAAAAAAACGGACAGCTATAACAATCTGGGGCTGTCTGCAGCTCCCAAATTGAGAGGGTACATGTTTCAGGTCAAAGCGATAAAATATCATAAACAGTCACATTCCCACTGACGATTGGCGGTACTATAAGACACCGACTTTCCGTTCATTTTCGGCGGGCTCGCGCCGATTTTCTCCGCGGTACAGCTGTTTTTCCGCCTGGCGAAAGTTTCCCCCTTAGTTTTTTTTAACGGTATCGCCCAAATCTGAACACGCCCGCCGGGACCAAACCGCCGACGTGCAACGCCGAGAAAATCAGCAGAGCGTAAGTTTGGCCTCAACGGAAGCCCGTCCAGATTGCCGAGGTAACCGCCCGGTGAAAGCTGCCCAAACAGGGCGGTAGGTGAATACTCGGCAAAGAAACATAAGTTAAAGGTTCTTTTTTTTTTTAATTTTAAAACGGCGATTAAGTGTAAAAGTGTCTTGAGAATGTTCTTTACGGATTTTTTTGAACTGAAATTTTTTTTTAAAAGTTTTACCCCCTCCCTAGGCCCAACCGCAGCCTCAGATTAAATTTTTTAAAAACCGCCCGTTTTACTTAGTTTACTCTAACCGGCAAGAAAACCGCCGAGAATAATGCAGCAATGCCCATTTTCTTGCCGGGCACTTAGTTTTAATATACATAGAAACATAGAAAATAGGTGCAGGAGTAGGCCATTCGGCCCTTCGAGCCTGCACCGCCATTCAATATAAAAGTGGAAATTCTCGCCAGGGTTACTCACCAAACATTAGCGTTTTTTCATGAGCGGGCAATCGGCCGTTGAGGGGCTCATAGGAAAGTCTAGCCCCCGGTGTATGGGCAGGGAACGTTGCAATGCATTCAACTCCGACTCCAGCTCTTCCGCTCCCTCCCCCCACGCTTTAACAGAATGACTCCAGGGATGAGGGGCTTTAATTGTGTGGAGAGATGAGGGAAGTTGGTACTGACTCCTCGGAACAGAGACGGCCGGGGCGGGGAGATTGGAAAGAGGTGTTCAAAATGACGTGGGGATTCGTTAGAATGTACAAATAAAAAACTGTTTCCCCTGGCACAGGGAGGTCAGCAAGCAGCAGACACAGATTTCAGATAATTGGCGTACGAGCCAGAGGGGGAGATGAGGAGAAATAGTTTTACGCAGTGAGCTGTTGTGATCTGGAATGCGCTGCTTGAAGCAGATTCAACAGGAACTTTCAAAAGGGAATTGGATATACAGGCGACTCTCGAATATCCACACACGGATGCAACGGGAAACCATTGTGACGGCATTTAAAATTCCGTGTGTGTGACGTCACTTTGAAACTCTGATGTTCCTTTTCAAATGTTGCCTCTTCAGCCTTGCTTTTAAGCGCCCTGCCTTGCATCAGCTCCCGCCCTGGCTCGCTTGCTCGCTCACAGGTCCACTGCCTCTCATAATTCATTAAAGTGCCACGAACAGTTACAGGAAGTAATCAACAAGCCTAATGGTCTTTAGATCTAGAGGACTAGAATTCAAAGGTTAGAAGATATGCTACAGCTATTGATTAGAGCACACCTTGCAGTACTGTAAGCATTAACTATAATGTCAACTCGCTCAAACGGAGAAATCGTTTACCCGGCATAGCCCTATCCCCGAGGGACCGGATAATCGAGAGTTGCCTGTATATTTGAAAAGGGAATGGAGTGGGTATGGACAGGGAAAGAGAGGGTGCAATTGGACCGCTCTTTCAAAGAGCCAGCACAGGCACAATGGGCCAAATGGCCTCCTTCCGAGCTGTAACATTCTATTGATTTCTTTCTATATATTTTGTTCAAACAATGTGGCATTTGTAATAATGTCCCCAGGCTTATTTAGTGTGTTGACTAAATAACACTACGTGACAGAAAAAAAATTTGCACCCAAGCCTTTTCCCGTAATGCAAAGCAATAAATTCCTTCTGATCAAATCAGAATTGCAGACATCAAATTGTTCCCTTACTGCCAGTGTCACATCTGTAATCATCAATAAGAACAAACTTGCTTTTATGTGGCACCGATCACATTCTCGGGACTTTCCAAAACACTGTACAATCAATGGATTTCTTTTGAAGTGTCGCCACGGTTACGCAGATAAATACAGAAGCCAAGTTGCACACAGTAAGTTCCCACCAACATTAAATCAATGAATAATCAGATAGCCATTGGTTGTTGTAATGTATGCCCCTGTGAGTATGCTCACAGGTTTGTACAGCTGTTGAGTTGGGAATGGCCGAGCCAGTCACGTGATGTTCACAAGACTCAATAAAACCCCAGCCAGTTGGGTTCGGGGGATCTGCGATGGGGCAGGTGGTTGTGAGCCTGGTGGATGAACTGGTAATGTGTCGTGTGATTGTTAAACCTTTTGCTAATAAACCAACTAGTTCTTAATAGCAACATGTTGCTATGAATTCTTAAGCAAAGAACCCATGAAGAAAATACATTACAGTTAGGTGCTGTTATTTGAGGGGGGAATGTTGGTCAGTACACCACAACTCCAAAAGCTATCACTGTCCTGCAAGTGTTTGAAGTTGTTCGGGATCTGTGCGTATATCAAGCTTGCATATAACCAGGCGTGATCTGAACTGGAGATTTCTCATTATCTGCGGTCCTGTGCACACTTCGAACCACGCAGCACACTGTTGCAGGATGGGGCAGAATAGAATGGGGCAGCCTTATTGCTGGGATCAAGGCAGAACTTCGGGGTGATTTTAGTTTCCATTTGCATGTGGCATATCAGGCGGTGGGGTGTGTGTCCAAGATGCAAGTGTTCCCTTCCCCAGCAGTCATGTTCTTCAACTGAACGAGCATCAGAATTTACACGAGAAAAGCAGCCGCAGTGAAGCTGAATCGACAATTCTACAGCGAGACAGCAGGTTAATATGCATCAAGCAGCCCGCTTCATTCTTGGCTTGTAAAATATGTTCAGTAATATTTAAATATAATCATCACACTAATATATTCAAAAAAAGATCACATGACCAAAAATGATGGAGTAAAAATTATCCCAAAGGGAAAATATTGCATCCATTGTGATCATCTGACAATGAATTGAACACTTTAACTCAGTACAAGGAACAGCAGTCAGTGAACTGAACAATGCTGCTCAAACTTAATGTTGTACAATTGAAACACCGATTGGGGCAGATAACCACCTCAATGGTGAAAGAATGTCAAACACGGAAAGTACTGCTGAATTTTACAGCAGTGTTCCACAATGTAACGTCTCGAGAGAACATTGTCGTCTTCAAAAAAAATGCCATTACGGTATGGCAGAACCAGAAGCTTGCACACTCAGCTAAATACTCGGTTCACTCTACAGATACTTGCAGCTCTGGAACTCCCTCCCGAAACCTCTCCGCCTCTCTACCTTTCCTCCTTTAAGATGCTCCATAAAACCTATCTCTTTGGACCAAGTTTTAGGTCACCTGCCGTCATTTCTTCTTGTGTGACTCGGTGGAAAATTTATTGTTTTGTCTTAAAACCCTCCTGTGAAGTGGCTTGGGACGTTTTACTACATTAAAGGTGCTATATCAATACAAGTTGTTGTTGTTGTTGTTGAAGAGCTCGGGTGGATCCTTAAAACAAGTCTCCTCCCAGCTGTGTGGTGCCACTCGGGCGTGAAAAGCTAAGAGCGTGAGTCTTGATCTTTCCTCTTGTCTGTTTGCCTCTCTGTCCCGGTCCAAACGCTCTCTGAATAACTCCTCTAACTTTGCCAGGGTCGGTTCTTGGCCTCATGTCACGGTGGAGGGGTGCACGTCGCAGATATCCAGCCACTGCTCGCTGACCTTGCTCCGGGGCCACAGGCCATTGTAAGGCAGGCTGGGGCTGGTCGCCCTCTCCCGCCTGCTGATCACCCTCCAGAAATAAACCCCCTTGAGGAAGAAGGTGGCCCTGTGGGTGTAGGAATAGTAGACCGCGTCCAGATTGCCCGTCGGATGGTCCCCTGGCACCACGGGCGGGAAGACATCGATGATGCTTCTCGGGTGTCCAGTCACCCTCAGGTTCGTGTTGACATTAAACGCCGCAACCTGTTGGAACCAGAGTTTATCAGTGATTGGAAAAAAACGCGCATCAAGGAAATAGTCAAGCAGCGAAACCAACGGCAGACCCACTATCACCAACATCACAGCACAGGGCGCTGACATCTGGCCGGGGCATTCCTTAAAGGGGAGGCCACTTGCGCCATAGCCTACCATCTTTTTTTGTCAGATGACTTTTCCGTCGCCCGACAATGGTGGTGCTTGCCTTGGATGGGCCGCCATCGTGCAGCCCAGCGCTCCTCATTGTGCGCCGGGCCGCTGGCCCAGTTCAGATTGTCCCTGGTGGCCCGGTGGTGACCACCAGAGGGCCGTGCAGTGTCCGCGGTGCCCCCCCACCCCCCCCCCCTTAACTGAAGGGGCGGAGCATTGTGGCGCATCAGCGTGACGCTGACAGCTCGGGAGCGCTCCCCCGCCCCCACCCCCCCCCCACGACGGAGTGGGGCGCCTGTGACAGCGCTCTGCCTCGTTTGAGGGGCGCAAACAGCAATTCCACGCTGGCGGAGGCACTTCCGACCTGGGCGTTAACTGAAGGTTAACCCCGGAAGGTTACCAAACCCACCCCCCCCCCCCGCCCCACCGCAAGGGGCGAGGGGCAATTTCTCTCCTTTTGTGCTCGGGAAATGTCACATCGTTTTTGCATCTCAATTAATCGTTGGTAGATCTCTGGTGGTCGGAGTAATTGGGCACGAGTGTGACGCAGACATGTGAATGAGCTGCAGTGTAACACGGGAGGAAATCCTCGGAGTCGGTGTTTTTTTATGGAATTAGTTACAATCGATCATTGCAACTTAGAAAAGACCCATCATCCCTGCAGCAAGCCTGAGGGGAAAGGGAAAATGAATACAGTGCCACCAATGGAGAAGCCGAGAGGGATGGACACACTTGGACAGGGAAGTAACGCTCACCATGCTGTCCTTGAAGAAGTAAATACACTGATCGCGTCTGTCGAAGAAGGCGGCGTTAATGGGACCAGAAATCCCAGGGAATCCGCTGGAGATGAGCTTGGGATATCTGACACCCCGCGGGTCCTCTGTGTACGCACGGTCGTTTATACTGTCATACCTCCAGTACTGAGTTCCTATCGGACAAATGGAACCATATGGAATGGCGTGTGTCAAAGTTATGAAATATTATCAAAACATATTGAATAGGAAGCTCACTCTCTCTCACCATTACTGGTCAGGTTTTTCTGTCAAGCGTTGTAAACCACGGCCGATGTTTCTCATTCATTCATGTTTGTCCTGTCAACTATCGTGCTGTAGTTTTAGGCTCTGGCCACAAGGTGGCTCTGTGGAGCGAGTTTCTGAGCTCTTGCTCCCAATGTGGAACGTCCAGAGATTGCGAAAGGTGCGATATAAATGCAAGTTCTGTCTTTACCCCTGGAAATAGCCTCTTTCGGCAGTTGTATCCCAATGGGCCGTAACGGTGAAGGCGAGTGGACACTGCTCCGCCACCCTGCTCCCGCGTTCAAAGCTGGTGCCCCACATCATCTGATGAGAGGCAGCAGAAGATGAACTCCAACAAGAGCAGGGAGGGTTATGCTTGAACCGTACAAAACACTAGTTAGGCCACAGTGTGCAGTTCTGCTCACACTACAGGAAAGATGTGATTGCACCAGAGAGGGTACAGAGGAGATTTACCAGGATGTTGCCCGGACTGGAGAATTTTAGCGATGAGGAAAGATGGGATATGCTGGGGTTGTTTTCTTTGGAACAGAGGAGGCTGAGGCGAGACCTTTTTGAGGTGTATAAAATTATGAGGGGCCTGGATAGAATGGATAGGAAGGACCTATTTCCCTGAGCAGGGGGGTCAACAACCAGGGGGCATAGATTTAAAGTAATTGGTAGAAGGTTTAGAGGGGAGTTGAGGAGAATGTTTTCACCCAGAGGGTGGTGGGGGTCTAGAACTCACTGCCTGAAAGGGTGGTAGAGGCAGAAACCCTCATCACATTTAAAAAGTACTTGGATGTGCACCTGAAGTGCCGTAACCTGCAGGGCTACAGACCGAGAGCTGGAAAGTGGGATTAGGCTGGATAGCTCTTGGTCGGCCGGCGCGACACGATGGGCCGAAATGGTCTCCTTCCGTGCTGTAAATTTTTCTGTGATTAGGGCTGCGGCCTGGATAGTTGGCTACCTTTGAAGAAGTAAGCGGCGTCCCTTGACCACGTGCAGACGTGCACAAAGGCGTCGATGCCCGCCGTGGGAATGCCACGCCAGCCGGTGGAGATTGGCAGCGGGTCTCCGTAGCGGGTCCGATTGTGCCGGTTCTCGTACATCCAGTACCAACTGTGGCGGAAGAAATACGTGTTGAAGCCGATGACCAGCTTGCCGTCCGGACCCCTCTCCCTTCGCACCCAGTCAAAGACTGTGTCAAACGGTGCCTCGCAGACCCCTGCCCAGGAAGGAAAGAGGGAAAAGTTGTAAAAACTTAATGAAAGAAGAACACAGAAGTGCATCAAAGGCTGTCACCAGTGAAAGATAAGTGGTCTTTTTTATCTTCAGTTTGACCGCGTTTCTTTTTATAGAAAGTCTTGAATTTATATAGTGCCTTTCACAACCAGCTCACGTCCCAAAGTGCTTTACAGCCAATGAAGTACTTTTTGGAGTGTAGTCACTGTTGTAATGTGGGAAACGCAGCAGACAATTTGCGCACAGCAAGCTCCCACACACAGCAATGTGATAAAGACCAGATAATCTGTTTTTAGTGATGTTGATTGAGGGATAAATATTAGCCAGGACACCAGGGATAACTCCCCTGCTCTTCTTCAAAATACTGGCCGCGGGATCTTTTACGTCCACCTGAGAGAGCAGACGGGGCCTCGGTTTAACGTCTCATCCAAAAGACGGCACCTCTGACAGTGCAGCGTTCCCTCGGTATTGCACTGGAGTGTCAGCCTAGATTTTTGTGCTCAAGTCTCTGGAGTGGGACCTGAACCCACAACCTTCTGAGTGTGCTACCCACTGAGCCACAGCTGACACTCAAGGAAAGTCACTCCGCAACATATAAGGAAGTAGATACAGTACTGTTGGTGGTTCACAGTATCTGTTACTTGGGATCCATGGACGGCATAATTAGCAACGCTGCATTTGGTAACTTCTCTCTCGATCTACTAGTCCCCATTCTACACCTTTCTCACATTTACTTCTCCCCAATTCTATTCTGTTCCTGCAACATTTCCCCCTTCCTGTAACAAACACACACACACACATACGCACGTACACACACACATATACACACGTACACACACACACACATACGTACACACACACACATATACACACGTACACACACACACATACGCACGTACACACACACACACACACACACACGTACGTACACACACACACATATACACACGTACACACACACACGCACACACGCATGTACACCTACTTACACCTCACCTGTTTACTCCCCCACCCGGAATAAACCCTGCCATGTAGACTGCCTTACCCCAAAGCCGCCTCCCCCTCCTCCCTCCGTCCAATGAAAGCCGCTGCCCACTCGCACACGAGAAGAACGGACACTTGGGTAGGCTGCTGGAGGATTGTTGCGGTCTTTGAAAGCGGTCCTCAGCAAGTGCCAGCCCTATAAGGGGATCAGTTTATTGGACGGGAAACAAATGGAGTGATCACATGATCTGGGTCTCCCAGCGAGGAATGACACTGGCAGGGAGCAAGTCTTGGAATATCGGGTGCATGGCCCATGGTTTTGCCGCCTCACATTTTAAAGGACAGAAAATCACGGGCTGTGTATCCACCATCACATTCAAGGCTGAGATTGACAGATTCTTGAGCTACAGGGTGAGTCAAGGGTTAATAGAGAGCAGACAGGAAAGTGTTGAGGCCAAGATCAGATCAGCCATGAGGGGCCATATGACCGACTCCTGCTTTTTTATGTACTTATCTTGTGGGATGCGCATTCTTTGACTGTCTCTGGGAGGATCAGTCTATTGCTGGTATACCTCAGCACCATCTCATCCAAGCTCCCCTATGAGTCATGCACCCTCCTGACCTGGAACTCCCTCGCTAACAGCACTGTAGGAGCTCCTTCTGCTCACATGGACTGCAGCGGTTCAAGAAGGTAGCTCACCACCACTTTCTCCAGGGGCAATTAAGGATGGGCAATAAATGCCAGCGACACTCACATCCCGTGAATTAATGAAAGTTAAATACAAAATCCGGTTTAGAAACAGGTGCCCCTGTGCTTGGACCAACTTCCAAAATACGTCTCAACGTCCCAACGTACAAAGAGGGTCCTTACCATACAGCTGCTGAATGGCTTTTCTGTCCGTCCGATCCAACTCCATGTCTCTGCCCAGCGCACTGTAGTTGGGCTGCATTATTGACCCCCTGCTGTATGTATGAGGCAAGCCCAACACATGTCCCACCTCATGCACGGCCACCTACAAGTGAGGAAAATGCACAGACTACGGTTATTCCGTGTTACAGAATTTTGTTACCTCCAGACTCAACTATTCCAACGCACTCCTGGCTGGCCTCCCACATTGTACCCTGCATAAACTAGAGGTGATCCAAAACTCGGCTGCCCCTGTGTCCTAACTTGCACCGAGTTCCACTCACCCATCACACCCTGTGCTCGCTGACCTACATTGGCTTTCGGTTAAGCAACGCCACGATTTCAAAATTCTCATCCTTGTTTCCCTCCATGGCCTCGTCCCTCCCTATCTCTGTAATCTCCTCCAGCCCACAACCACCCCGCCCCCCCCCCCCTACCCCAGAGATGTTTGCGCTCCTCTAATTCTGCCCTCTTGAGCATCCCTGATTATAATCGCTCAACCAGCAGTGGCCGTGCCTTCTGTTGCCTGGGTCCCAAGCTCTGGAACTCCCTGCTTCAACCTCTCCCCCTCACTACCTCTCTTTCCTCCTTCAAGACGCTCCTTAAAACATACCTCTTTGACCAAGCTTTTGGTCACCTGCGCTAATTTCTACTTATGGGGCTCGGTGTCAAATTTTCTTATCTCCTAATACTCCTGTGAAACGCCTTGGGATGTTTCACTACGTTAAAGGTGCTATATAAATACAAGTTATTATGTTGGGAATTCGGGCTTAGAAGCACAGAATCCTACACCACAGAAGGAGGCCATTCGGCCCATCGTGTCTGTGCCGGCCGACAAAGAGCGATCCAATTAGTCCCACTCCCCCTGCTCTTTCCCCACAGCCCTTGCAAATGTTTGCTTCTTTCAAGTATTTATCCAAGTCCCTTTTGGAAAGTTACTTTCGAATCGGCTTCCACCTTTCGGGTCGTCATTGCATACAGCGTGTAAAAAAAATAATAATTCTCCACATCACGTCTTTGGTTCTGTTACCAATGATTTGAAATCTGAGCCCTCTGGTTAGCTGCCTGGAGGAAGCCGTTTCACCCCCCCCCACTCCCCCCCCCTTCTGGCGAACCCTCTTGCTCACCCTCAGCAGGCTGATGCCCTGGTTGTTGTTGGGCGCGGTGAAGTGTTCGTCATCATCGAAGTGAATGGCTCCATTCTGCCATGAGTGAGCCACCTCCAGCCCAGCCCCGTCGAATGCCTGCGAGCAGCCTAAATGGCGTCCTGAGGAAACATAGAAACATAGAAACATAGAAAATAGGTTCAAGGAATAGGCCATTCGGCCCTTCGAGCCTGCACCACCATTCAATATGATCATGGCTGATCATGCAACTTCAGTACCCCATTCCTGCTTTCTCGCCATACCCCTTGATCTCTTTTAGCCGTAAGGGGCACATCTAACTCCCGTTTGAATATATCTAATGAACTGGCCTCAACAACTTTCTGTGGTAGAGAATTCCACAGGTTCACAATTCTCTGAGTGAAGAAGTTTCTCCTCGTCTCAGTCCTAAATGACTTACCCCTTACCCTTAGACTGTGACCCCTGGTTCTGGACTTCCCCAACATCGGGAACATTCTTCCTGCATCTAACCTGTCCAATTCCGTCAGAATTTTATATGTTTCTATGAGATGCCCTCTCATTCTTCTAAATTCCAGTGAATATAAGCCTAGTCGATCCAGTCTTTCTTGACATGTCAGAAAGGAAATGTGCTTTTAAACCCACTGAAAGGAAAGTTCCAAACGTTGCTGAACTATGAAGCTGATGTCCTTTGTGTCGCACAACATTTTGGACACTGTCGAGTAGGTTTTCATACCTTACAACAGCGACTACACGTCAGCCGTGGCTCAGTGGGCAGCACTCTTGCCTCTGAGTCAGAAGATTGTGGGTTCAAGTCCCACTCCAGGAACTTGAGCAGATAAATCTAGGCTGACACTCCCAGTGCAGTGCTGAGGGAGTGCTGCACTGTCGGAGGTGCTGTCTTTCAGATGAGACGTTAAACCGAGGCACCGTCTGTTCTCTCTCAGGTGGATGTAAAAGATCCCATGGCACTATTTCGAAGAAGAGCAGGAGAGTTATCTCCGGTGTCCTGGGGCCAATATATATATCTCAATCAACATTGCAAAAACAGATTATCTGGTCATTATCACATTGCTGTTTGCGGGAGCTTGCTTGTGCTCAAATTGACTGCCGCGTTTCCCACATTATAACAGTGACTACACTCTAAAAGTACTTGATTGGCTGTAAAGCGCTTTGAGATGCCCGGTGGTCACTTCAAGTGCCTATCCAAGTACTTTTTAAATGCGATGAGGGTTTCTGCCTCTAACATCCTTTCAGACAGTGAGTTCCAGACTCCCACCATCCTCTGGGTGAAAACATTTCTCAACTCCCCTCTAATCCTTCTACTAATTACTTTATATCTGTGCCCCCTGGTTATTGACCCCTCTGCTAAAGGCAATACGTCCTTCCTATCCACTCTATCTAGGCCCCTCGTAATTTTATACACCTCAATTAAATCTCCCCTCAGCCGCCTCCATTCTTTCCTGCATGCTCGGTACTGCTCTCACTCATGTTCACTGATGCTGACTTATGAGGAAAGGTTGAGTAGGTTGGGCCTCTACTCATTGGAATTCAGAAGAATGAGAGGTGATCTTATCGAAACGTATAAGATTATGAGGGGACTTGACAAGGTGGATTCAGAGAGGATGTTTTCACTGATGGGGGAGACTAGAACTAGAGGGCATGATCTTAGAATAAGGGGCCGCCCATTTAAAACTGAGATGAGGAGAAATTTCTTCTCTCAGAGGGTTGTAAATCTGTGGAATTCGCTGCCTCAGAAAGCTGTGGAAGCTGGGACATTGAATAAATTTAAGACAGAGATAGACAGTTTCTTAAACAGTAAGGAAATAAGGGGTTATGGGAGCGGGCGGGGAAGTGGACCTGAGTCTATGATTGGATCAGCCATGATCGTGTAAAATGGCGGAGCAGGCTCGAGGGGCCGTATGGCCTACTCCTGCTCCTATTTCTTATGTTCTTATAGGTGCTGCCAATAGCAGGTCTGAGCGAACCTGGCGACTTTTTTACCTGTTCCGAATCCCAGTGTGATGTCCACAGCTGAGACGGATGACCCCAGCTCCTCTTCGAAGTCCACGGGCGTGACCTCGCTCCACAGTCGGAAGGCGAGGCGGATCGCGGCTCTCTGCTCCGCCACCGGCAGCTGAGAGCTGTACCCCTCACTCAGCAATCGCCATTTGAGCTTGCGCTTGCCAAAGGCCAGGCCGGAGACATTGCCGTCTGCCACCTCCGTCCTCCTGCCTCTTGACTTCCGCCCGCGGAAGAGGCGGCGTAGAAATCGCTTCTCGCGGACGAGACCGCTGGTGGTTGCGTTGGCTTTGGCTCCGACTCCGGCCGCCTGGCCGGTGCCTTCTGTGCCACTTGGGGAAGATGTCGCGTTGAGGGGTAACTGAGCATCGGGCAGGGTCTTCTGATCCGGCACCCCGCATCTGGGAGCATTCATTGCTTCTCTTGTAGGCGCATCAAGGACCCCAGTTGCTGGCAGCCCGTTCGTTTCTTGGAAATCCTTCAAGGCCCGGGCAAAAGCTGGGCTTTCTGTGGCTCGGTGTGTCGAAGGGTCCGTCTGGCTTGGGACCTTAATGTCTTCTCCAATCAGGCTCATCAAGTCTGGGGGAGCTGGGTCTTCACCAGCGGCCGTGGCTGTATCTTGGTGCAAGATGGCCTCCCAATTCACAGGCTGGGTCCATCCGTACTTGGCGAGGAATTTCTAGTTGGGATGGAGAAACGAAGTCTGTTAGCCGTTCAAAGATAGCTGGTTCTACACATCTGCTGGAATGCCTTGCTCAGCACTCCAGATTTTGGGATGAAGATGGTGGATAAGGTGGTTAACAAGGCATACAGAATACTTGCCTTTATTAGCCGAGGCAGAGAATACAAGAGCAGGGAGGTTATGCTTGAACTGTATAAAACACCGATTAGGCCACAGCTAGAGTACTGCGTGCAGTTCTGGTCACCGCATTACAGGGAAGATATGATTGCACTAGAGAGGGTACAGAGGAGATTTACGAGGATGTTGGCTGGACTGGAGAATTTTAGCCACGAGGAAAGATTGGATAGGCTGGGTTTGTTTTCTTCGGAACAGAGGAGGCTGAGGGGAGATTGAATTGAGGTGTATAAAATTATGAGGGCCTAGATCGAGTGGATAGGAAGGACCTATTTCCCTTAGCAGAGGAATCAATAACCAGTGGGCATATATTTGAAGTAATTGGTCGAAGGTTTACAGGGGATTTGAGGAGAATTTTCTTTACCCAGTTGGGTGGTGGGGGTCTGGAACTCACTGCCTGAAAGGGCGGTAGAGGCAGAAACAGTCACCACATTTAAAAAGTACCTGGATGTGCACTTTAAGTGCCGTAACCTGCAGGGCTACGGTCTGAGAGCTGGAAAGTGGGATTAGGCCAGATAGGACTTTGTCGGCCGGCGCGGACACAATGGACCTAATGGCCTCCTTCGGTGCTGTAAATTTCTAAGATCCGAGCAAGGAGATTGGATGTGGCCAGCAGTTAATCCCAGGGACCTGGGTATGAATCAGGTTGGGCTGCAGTTGGCAGCAGAAGAATACATGGTGGAACAACCCTGTCCTTGAGAGGGCAGCACTTGATTGGCTTGCTCTGAGCAAGTGGCATTTTCAGAAATCGGACCTCAATCAGGATCTGGTGGTTCCGATGGGCATCTTGGGTTTTAAAAGCTACAAGGAAAGAAAGCAAGTTTTGGTGCATTATAACAAAACAGTCCACATTAACACCTTTATAACTCTCAACTTGGATCCAATGGAACAGCCTTAAAACCTGCGAACAATAGAATGTTCCAACAAAAATTGAAATTCACATCCGGCTTTCACGGGTTGCAAAAAAGGCGGACAGCAAGTATAAGTTAGCGACCAGAAACTGTGTTCGCTCGGCATTAATTTTAAAACCAGACGCAGAACGAGTGATTTGCGCCGCTCCGTTACCTGGGCGGAATATTGAGCGGCGATCGGCGTGGCTTGATGGGACACTCTGATGTCAGAGCGATCCCTGGAGTGAAAGATTCTCTCTAAGGCTGCCAGGTTGCAGAAGATGCCGGCGATGGTGCCAAGGACAACAGGGCAGTTCATTTCTGAGGCCGCTCAGTCTCATTCAGGGTTCTGCAGGAGCAGGGATGGGGGAGTGTTCCTGTTGAGTCGCTCTCTTTTTTTATATTGAAACCTTCTCACCTGGCTCCACCTCCGAACTATCCAGGCGAAGATCATTTTTTTTTGTTGCCAGATAATCTTTGCAGTGGAAGAACACGGAACAATGATATGCCTGACCAGCACACTTATGTCATAGGTTTTCTGTGCTGTTTTTGTCGAGCTGTATTATGCTGCAGTACTTGAATTGCCAGATCTTTGGAGCATCCTAAAGATATTGAAGGGGAGGTGTCCCGGCTGACCTGGATAGATTGCAACAATTAAACTGCAAATTGAGAGTAAGTGCATATCTTGAAGAAAGATTCTTCAATTCTTTCTTTGCAAAATAAATCGTTTTCCACAATTTCACAACAAAAGGCTAACATTGAAACAACAACTTAGAAACATAGAAACATAGAAAATAGGTGCAGGAGTAGGCCATTCGGCCCTTCAAGCCTGCACCGACATTCAATATGATCATGGCTGATCATGCAACTTCAGTATCCCATTCCTGCTTTCTCTCCATACCCCTTGATCCCTTTAGCCGTAAGGGCCACATCTAACTCCCTTTTGAATATATCTAACGAACTGGCCTCAACAACTTTCTGTGGCAGAGAATTCCACAGGTTCACAATTCTCTGAGTGAAGAAGTTTCTCCTCATCTCGGTCCTAAATGGCTTACCCCTTATCCTTAGACTGTGACCCCTGGTTCTGGACTTCCCCAACATCGGGAACATTCTTCCTGCATCTAACCTGTCCAATCCCGTCAGAATGTTATTCTATGAGATCCCCTCACATTTATGTAGCACCTGTAACATAGTAAAACGTCCCAAGGTGCTTCACCGGAGCGATATCAGACAAAATTTGACACCGAACCACAGAAGGAGATAATTAGAAAATGCTGGAAATCTCAGCGGGTCAGGTAGTGTTTGTGGAGAGAGAGAGACTGAGTTAACATTTCAGGTCGATGACCCTTCGTTAGAACTCCACCAGAGTTCTGACGAAGGGTCATCGACCTGAAAAGTTAACTCTGTCTCTCTCTCTCCACAAACGCTACTTGACCCACTGAGATTTCCAGCATTTTTCTATTTTTCTTTCAGATTCCAGCATCCGCAGTATTTTGCTTTTGTAAGGAGATATCAGGACAGGTGACCAAAAGATTGGGCAGAGGGTTAGTTTTAAGGAGTGTCTTGAAGGAGGAGAGAGAGAGAGGTGGAGAGGTTTAGGGAGGGAATTCCAGAGCTTGGGGCCCAGGCAACAGAAGGTACGGACACCAACAGTGGAGCAATTAAAATCAGGGATAAGCAAGAGGCCATAATTGGAGGAGCGCAGAGATCTCGGAGGGTTGGGATGAGACCATAGAGGGATTTGAAATAAAGAATGATTTTTCTTTTCAAATCGAGGCATGCCTGGACCAGGAGCTAATATAGGTCAGCGAGCGGAGGGATTCTGAGTGAACACGTGCCTTGTTCCCCCATTACTTTTTTCAGCAAATTCCTGTCCATAAAGTTGGGGCATTTGCACATCAATTGCCGATTAAACTCAACATAAAGTTAAGTCTAGTCATTAATAGTGTAAGTCGCGATACAGTACGTGGACGACGCTTGCGTCTGCGCACATTCAGAGGCTGATCTCCAGGACATAGTCAACATCTTCACTGCAGCGTACGAAAGCATGGGCCTTACACTAAACATCCGTAAGACAAAGGTCCTCCACCAGCCTGTCCTCGCCATACAGCACTGCCCCCACCCCCCCCCGGTCATCAAGATCCACGACTCGGCCCTAGACAATGTGGACCATTTCCCATACCTCAGGAGCCTATTATCAGCAAGGGCAGACATCGACAACGAAGTTCGACACCGCCTCCAATGCGCCAGCGCAGCCTTCGACCGTCTGAGGAAGAGAGTGTTCGAAGATCAGGCCCTCAAATCTGGCACCAAACTTATGGTCTACAGGATACCAGCTCTCCTGATTAGCTCAGAGACGTGGACACCTCAAATCGCTGGAGAAATACCACCAACAATGTCTCCGCAAGATCCTGCAAATCCCCTGGGAGGACAGCAGCACCAACATTAGTGTTCTTGATCAGGCCAACATCCCCAGCATCGAAGCACTGACCACATTCAACCAGCTCCGTTGGGCGGGCCACATTGTTCGCATGCCTGATACAAGACTCCCAAAGCAAATGCTCTACTCGGAACTCCTACATGGCAAGCGAGCCCCAGGTGGGCAGAGGAAACATTTCAAAGACACCCTCAAAGCCTCCTTGATAAAATGCAACATCCCCATCGACACCTGGGAATCCCTGGCCAAAGACCGCCCTAAGTGGAGGAAGTGCATCCGGGAGGGCGCTGAGCAACTCGAGTCTCATCGCCGAGAGCCTGCAGAAAGTAAGCGCAGGCAGTGAAAGGAGCGTGCGGCAAACCAGACTCCCCACACACCCTTTCCTTCAACTATTGTCTGTCCCACGTGTGACAGAGACTGTAATTCCCATATTGGACTATTCAGTCACCTGAGAACTCACTTTGAGAGTGGAAACAAACCTTCCTCAATTTCAAGGGACTGCCTATGCTGATGTGATGAAGTTTTCTTTTACCGGCGTGATAATTGTTAATGATTGCCAATCAATCGCACTTGCCCAGAAAGAGGACAATTAAAAGTATGAAGTCTCATTCCTTCTGGTAGTGAATTGTTGTTGGAGATTTTAAAAAGTCACATTTTAAAATTGAAATAAAATCTTACTTTTCCTTTTCTCTCTCTTAAGCCGTTCTTTCCTTCTGTTATATATGCAGACTATAGATATACTCTCTGTGTAGTCACTGTATAGTTGCATAGATGGACACTTGTTACCTGATGTACTATCAATAAGGTTTACACTGTGTATATACTATGCTGGCACCACTAGAGGGTGCAACTGGCGGAGATCGGGGTTTCCTGCTCCTGTGGCAGAGGCTGTCCACTAGAGGGCACTGCGGTGGGAGACCTGAGGGTCACCTGCATAGTTGTGCAGGACCCAGTAAAAAAAGGCTGCCCACCATGCTTGTGCCTCACTCTGGAGTTACGAATAAAGGACCAAGGTCACTACAGTTTGAGTACAACACATTGCCTCGTGGAGTCATTCATAAGTGCATTACAGACATAACACCTTCTATATACTTCTCTTTCTGTAGCTGATTTGACATTGAATTCACCCTTTTTCCACTAATTATTTCAAATTCCTTTCACCTCATTGGTGAAGGAGATACACTGTTTGTGCTGTTGTTCACCGAGGTCCCAGATGCCCTGTTGCCCTCGCTGCGGCGTTATCGGCTCGCACTTCCAGCAACTTTGTGGGCAAAACATTTTTGAACTGACGGGTGCAGGAACAAGTCTGACTGAGATGCCCCCGCTCCTGCAATTTCTGGCCCTATTGAACAAGTCTGATTTTACAGCAAAAACACAAAAGAATGGAAATCACCAGAAATTGCCCAACTGCCTCTCTCAAAATGTGACCATTTGAGAAAACGCAGAGCTCACTGCTGCCGTGAATTATCCTGTGTGTTTTGACATATCACAAGCTCCTCTTTCTCATTTTGATTGCCATTCGATGTCACTGGACCGTTACTGAAGGAGTCCTTTAGTTCTCATTAAATGACTGATTACCAATCCTCAATCAACCACCAGGATCAGAAACCAGGTCACCCGGCAGTCGTGGGATGCAGTGATGTGTGGATCTTGCTGTGTAACTGCACCGGTAATCCACAGCATTCCATAACTGATTTATTTCTTTCCTTTCAATTCAGTTTCTGAGAAAATAAATTTGTTTCTTCCATTATTTTTGTTGCTTTGTAAGTCAGGTCTTGTGAATTCCCTCCCCAACTCCCACAAGTCTTGCTGCACTGCTCCGGCAGAAGTTTGCCTGACTGTTCATTACCAGGCATTAAGTCTCCTGGAGATGACACTCCAGGTTCAACACAAAACAGGAGACTGATGGATTTTCTCCACAATTAGCAGCCTGCTAATACAATGTACTCTCGGCAATTTCCTGTTTCCTAGCCACACGTACCACTGATTCCAAATGGGCATTATCCACTTTGGCATTCAAGTCAAATTTCACCCAACAACACTCAAGAAGGTCGACACCATCCAGGACAAAGCAGCCCATAT
The DNA here is from genome assembly GCF_044704955.1 of Pristiophorus japonicus. NCBI lineage: Eukaryota > Metazoa > Chordata > Chondrichthyes > Pristiophoridae > Pristiophorus > Pristiophorus japonicus. The sequence goes on from NC_091998.1 coordinate 53,459,650, forward strand.
CCACCATCTTCAACATTCACTCCCTCCACCACCGGTGCACCGTGGCTGCAGTGTGTACCATCCACAAGATGCACTGCAGCAACTCACCAAGGCTTCTTCGGCAGCTCATCCCAAACCCGTGACTTCTACCACCTAGAAGGACAAGGGCAGCAGGCGCATGGGAACACCACCACCTCCACGTTCCCCTCCAAGTCACACACACCATCCTGACTTGGAAATATATCGGCCGTTCCTTCATCATCGCTGGGTCACAATCCTGGAACTCCCTCCCTAACAGCACTGTGGGAGCACCTTCACCGCACGGACTGCAGTGGTTCAAGAAGGCGGCTCACCACCACCTTCTCAAGGGGCGATTAGGGATGGGCAATAAATGTCGGCCTTGCCAGCGATGCCCACATCCCGGGAATGAATACAAATAGATTTCACCTTGTGACATCCTGTTCCTGATCGCCTTCTATGCGTAGTGTGTGGGGGTGGGGCGCAAATGCATTTTTTGTACCAAGCTACCTGTTGTCCGCAGTAATCTCTCCCTCCACAGCTAAAATGCTTGGCGCGGTGGTCAAGCATTTTATCTACGAGGAAAGATTAAAGTTGTTTTCTTTGGAACAGAGGAGGCTGAGGGGAGATTTAATTAAACTGTATAAAATTTTGAGGGGCTTAGATAGAGTGCATAGGAAGGACCAATTTCCTTTAGCAGAGGGGTCATAAACCAAGGCCCATAGATTTAAAATAATTGGTAGAAGGATTAGAGGGGAGTTTAGGAGAACCTTTTTCACCCAGAGGGTGGTGGGGGTCTGGAACTCACTGCCTGAAAGGGTGGTAGAGGCAGAAACCCTCACCACATTTAAAAAGTACTTGGATATGCACTTAAAGAGCCGTAACCTACAGGGCTATGGACCTAGAGCTGGAAAGTGGGATTAGGCTGGCTAGCTCTTTCGGCTGGTACAGACACGATGGGCCGAATGGCCTCCTTCCATGCCATAAATTTCTATGATTCTATGATTCTATGATTCTAGATATCTATTTCCACTGTGAAGAACCTTTGGGATTTTTTTTACATTAAAAGCACTAGGTGTTTTATTTAAATCTTCCATTTAAAAGCAAGCACAGTACATGGACTGAGGGACTTGTGTTCCCAGTGTGGGCAGATAACCCGGACAGAACCGATCTGTCGACTTTTAACACCAAAGCCAGCCAGTGATGTCTTAGATTATTCTTGCCCACGGTTAGAGATTTAGCCATTTTAACATGCTGCGAAGCGTATTATAACAAACTTAAATAGGCAGTTTCCATTAGAATCACGTACAAGGAATTTATAATGGAAATACAAAATGGACACCATGCATGGCTTTAAAATGGGGATTGAATAATGCCTAGTTTCATTATCTCTCTCCCCCTCCCCACCCCACTTTCACCTAATTTGGCCGTGACCTACCATGAGCAACACCACCAGAGATCGACCAATAATATATTGGGCCGGATTTTTGGCAGGTTGGCGACCAGGTTTTCATGACGATTTGGCTCTCCGCGGCGAAAACCCAGTCGCCAAGCCCGGCAGGATCCCCGGGGACCTGTTTAAGGCGGTGTTTCCAATTACCGCCGGGGAGATTAGCGCCGACGTGCATCGCCGCGGATTGCGACCGACTTTCGGCTCTCTCCCGACCCGTACGCCGCGCCCAGAATAGCGACAGGGTCAAACCTGTCGGTGCAGCCCTGCCAGCAGCGGTAAGTACAAAAATCTGTGAAAAAAAAATGGTACGTTAAAGTTTTTATTAATATTTTTTGCAGCGATTACTTAGTTAAGGGTCTTGTGAATGTTGTTTGGAATATTTTTTTTTCCCCCCTCCTAAGGTCTCTCTCGCAGCACACCCGGCCCCGGACTAAAGTTGCCGAAACTCACGGTTTGCACCACGAATGCTTGTGCAACGCCCCCCACCCCCCCACCCCCTCCCCTCACCGCTGACGTAAAGGCCGAACGTTCGGCCTAAAAATGGTCGCGCAGCGAAAACTTTAAGTTTCACGTATCGACGAAAAACTCCAAAAGCCGAAAATCCGACCCATTAATTTATTGAACTTACTTTCACGGACTCCCTCAGTGAGCTTCAGCCTGTGATGTGTGGCACACCTGCAGCAACCACTAGATGGAGCTCATAAGGTCCAGAAGCTGCCCGTACCCACACTGAGGGCCGCAATGATCTCTGATGCACTTACAGGGATGTCTGCTCCGTCCCAACAGCCTGCAGGCAAAGCCACAGAAGATCCAGTGCTCTGGCACAAATCTTTGCCTGCCCCCAGCTGCACAGAAACCGAACAGCAATCTGTCAGCTGTGGCTCAGTGGGCAGCACTCTCGCCTTCTGAAGGTTGAGGATTCAAATCCCGCTCCAGAGACTTGAGCACAGAATCCAGGCTGACACTCCCAGTACCAGTACTGAGGGAGCGCCGCACTGTCGGAGGTGCCGTCTTTCAGATGAGACATTAAACCGAGGCCCCGTCTCAGGTGGACGTAAAAGATCCCGCGGCAGTCTTTTGAAGAAGAGCAGGGGAGTTATCCCTAGTGTCCTGGCCAATATTTATTCCTCAACAAACATCACTAAAACAGATTACCCGGTCATTATCACTTTTCTGTTTGTGGGAGCTTGCTGTACGCAAATTGGCTGCCGCATTTCCCACATTACAACAGTGACTGCACTCCAAAAGTACTTCGTTGGCGTGAAGCGCTTTGGGACGTCCTGACGTCATGAAAGGCGCTATATAAATGCAAGCATTTCTTTCTTACACCGCAAGGGAGGGAGGGGGCATTGCTACACATCAGTCAAGCAAGATGGGGTTGGCGGAGGTAAATACAACAGTGTATCACGTGTCACTGGGGAGATGGCATGTCACCGAACAGTCTCACTGAAATGATACCGATGCTCTCGAGCAGTCCTAGGGTTGGTAAGCTCCTGAACAAGGTTCATGCTGACAAGGTCCGACCACACCGATTGCTGCTGTCGCTTAGCCCGGACCTGCTCAGTACATTTAAACACAGTAATCCAATCTAGGGCTGAAACTGGAACATTAACTCTGTTCCTCTCTCCTCCACAGATGCTGTCCGACTTGCTGAGTATTTCCAGCATTTTCCGTTTTTGATCCAATCAGGGGCCTCGGTTGGGTATCATCAACTGTGACCCACGATCTAAATATTTGAACCCTGAGACTGGAGCCAAGGCTTAAACTTGATGAACAATTATTTTGTTCATGGCTGTTACAATTGCCCCTTGCCCAGTCCCAGTGCCACTGCAAGACCATGTGATGCTGAGCATCAGCAATATTGGTTTTGTGATGTAGAAGCACCTGCATTATTGAGTTATTTTTGAAATTGAGGAAAATAAGGGGATTACTTTTCCAAGTGTCCCGCGAGATTGCACGCGGGAGGGGGCAGGAGATTGGTATATGATTCAATACAAAGTCTGCATTATTTGTTTCTTTGAGCGTGGCGTTGAGACAGTGTCTTTGCCACAACAACAATTGATCATAAGATTTAAATAGCAGTTTTTTTTCCCTGTGATACAAAGAACTGATTTATTCTGTTGTGAGGACTTTGATGAAATTACCGAAAACTCCACATGACAGAAGTGTGTAGCCTGGGAGACACTGGCCTGGTTCGAAATCCCAGCTTAATCCAATTATGGATTTTTTGGACAGCGGCAACTTTATACGTTAATTCCATTTAATGCCATTCATCATCATAGGCAGTCCCTCGAATGACTTGCTTCCAAGCCAAAAGAAAGATGAGTTCACAGATGTTTCAATGAAGGCCCTTGTTATATATGCAGACTATAGATATACTCTCTGTGTAGTCACTGTATAGTTGCATAAGGTGGAGGCTTGTTACTTGATGTACTTCAATAAGGTTTACACTGTGTATATACTATGTTGGCACCACTAGAGGGTGCAACTGGTGGAGACCGGGGTTTCCTGCCCCTGTGGCAGAGACTGTCCGTTAGAGGGCACTGCAGTGGGAGACCTGAGGGTCACCTGCAAAGGTGTGCAGGGTCCAGTATAAAAGGCTGTCCAGCATGCTTGTGCCCCACTTTGGAATTACGAATAAAGGACCAAGGTCACTACAGTTTGAGTACAACACATTGCCCCGTGGAGTCATTCATAAATACTTACAGACATAACAGAATAAAAATCCAGGTCTTGAACTGCATCGTGAAGGGTGGAAGATGCCTGTGCGTGGATTTTTTTAACGTGGGTGGCCATTGCACACCAGCCACCACACGGGCTTGTCAGAGCTCGGTCTTGGTCCAGTGGCAAGATGACTGGAGATCTGTTCTGCTGCACGGATCTAGTGTGCATACATATCGCAGTGTGGGCTGGCCCGTGCTGCCCCTGGACCCCTGGCCTCGAACACATGCCTCTCCTGGGCCCCAATCATGTCCCTCTACAATCACTCGCTGCTCCTTCGCCCTGACCTTGCAGCTCCTGCTGTACCTGCCCACGCCCCTATCACCGACCGGGACCTTGATGACGTCCCTCTTCACTCGCCCTCCTGCACCAACTCGCACTGCTCCCTGGAGTAGTACACCTCCATGCTGCTTCCGAGGCTGCTCACAGGACCTGTGTTTGCAACTGCAGTCAGGTGTCAAAAGCAAACCGCCAGGAAGTCTCAGTATACCCAAGAAAATGATTAATGTTTTTAATTGCCTGACCATCTAGAATAAGTTAATGGGTCATCATCCTGGAACTCCCTCCTGAACAACTTTCTTCATTCATGGGATGAGGGCGTCGCTGGCAAGACCGGCATTTATTGCCCATCCCTAATTGCCCTTGAGAAGGTGGTGGTGAGTCGCCTTCTTGAACCGCTGCAGTCCCGTGTGGTGAAGGTGCTCCCACAGTGCTGTTAGGGAGGGAATTCCAGGATTTTGACCCAGCGACGATGAAGGAACAGCCGATATATTTACAAGTCAGGATGGTGTGTGACTTGGAGGAGAACGTGGAGGTGGTGGTGTTCCCATGCGCCTGCTGCCCTTATCCTTCTAGGTGGTGGAGGGTTGTGGGTCTGGGAGGTGCTGCCGAAGAAGCCTTGGCGAGTTGCTGGGTCATTTCAGAGGGCAGTTCAGAGTCAACCACTTTGCTGTGGGTCTGGAGTCACATATAGGCCAGACCGGGTAAGGGCAGCAGATTTCCTTCCCTGAAGGACATTAGCGAACCAGATGGGTTTTTACGAGAATCACGGTCACCATTACAGATGCAAGCTTTTTATTCCAGATTTATTTAATTAACTGAATTTAAATTCCCCAGCTGCCGTGGTGGGATTTGAACTCATGTCTCCAGATCATTAGCCCCGGGCTCTGGATTACTAGCGCAGTAACATAACCACTATGCTGCCATACCTTCAAGTGAGTATCTTCACCACACGGACTGCAGCGGTTCAAGAAGGCAGCTCACCACCACCTTCTCAAGGGGCAATTAGGGTTGGGCAATAAATGCCGGCCTTGCCAGCGACGCCCACATCCTAGGAACGAATAGAAAAAAATTATAGGAAAATGGCGACTTCGAAGATAGACCTTCGGAGTCCCATATTTGACCTCATGCTATTCCCAAGTTGCTCAACATCCGAGACTTTGTTTCCAGGAGCTTGCTGAGAAGAGACGATCAGAAACACTCTCCAGGAACCGGTATGTTAACCCCTTGTGGACGGATTCCAGTTCTACTCTTTGTAGAAATTTCACTGTTTCAATATATTACACAGGATTACATCGGATATACAGCACAGAAACAGGCCATTCGACCCAACCAGTCCATGCCGGCGTTTATGCTCCACTCGAGCCTCCTCCCGTCTTTCCTTATCTACATCTATCAGCATAACCCTCTATTCCCTTCTCCCTCATATGCTTGTCCAGCCTCCCCTTAAATGCATCGATACTATTCGCCTCAACCACTCCCTGTGGTAGCAAGTTCCACATTCTCACCACTCTCTGGGTAAAGAAGTTTCTTCTGAATTCCCGATTGGATTTCTTGGTGACTATCTTATATTGCTGGCCTCTAGTTATGCTCTTCCCCACAAGTGGAAACATTCTCTCTGTATCCACTCGATCAAAACCTTTCATAATTTTAAAGACCTCTATTAGGTCACCCCTCAGCCTTCTTTTTTCAAGAGAAAAGAGACCCAGCCTGTTCATCCTTTCCTGATATGTATATCCTCGCATTTCTGGTATCATCCTTGTAAATCTTCTCTGCACCCTCTCCAGTGCCTCTATATCATTTTTATAATATGGCGACCAGAACTGTACGCAGTGCTCCAAGTGTGGCCTAACCAAGGGTCGATACAGATTTTAGCATAACTTCCCTACTTTTCAATTTTAACACTCTAGAAATAAACCCTAGTGCTTGGTTTCTTGTGGTTCTATGTTTTTCTTAAATTCTACATCAAATAAATCTGACCAAATAGTTTTAACCTGTACCATTGGTCTGGTGACATGTCCTTTTCTGACCTGGAAGTGATCTGAGTAGATGGTAGTCATCCCATGTGGTCTCCAGTGGGCCATACATCATCATCATCATCATCGGCAGTCCTCAAAATCGAGGAAGACTTGCTTCCACTCTAAAAGTGAGTTCTTAGGTGACTGAACAGTCCAATACGGGAATTACAGTCTCTGTCACAGGTGGGGCAGACAGTGGTTGAGGGAAAGGGTGGGTGGGACAGGTTTGCTGCACGCTCCTTCCGCTGCCTGCGCCTATTTTCTGCATGCTCTCGGCGACCAGATTCGAGGTGCTCAGCGCCCTCCCGGATGCACTTCTTCCATACACCATGATGAGTACATACACCATTACATCCTGCAAATCCCCCGGGAGGACAGACGCACCAACGTTAGTGTCCTCGACCAGGCCAACATCCTCAGCATCGAAGCACTGACCACACTCGAACAGCTCCGCTGGGCGGGCCATATTGATCGCATGCCTGACACAAGACTCCCAAAGCAAGCGCTCTACTCAGAACTCCTACACGGCAAGCGAGCCAAAGGTGGGCAGGGGAAACGTTTCAAGGACACCCTCAAAGCCTCCCTGATAAAGTGCAACATCCCCACTGACACCTGGGAGTCCCTGGCCAAAGACCGCCCTAAGTGGAGAAAGTGCATCCGGGAGGGCGCTGAGCACCTCGAGTCTCATCGCCGAGAGCGTGCAGAAACCAAGCGCAGGCAGCGGAAGGAGCGTGCGGCAAACCTGTCCCACCCTCCCTTTCCCTCAACGACTGTCTGTCCCACCTGTGACAGAGACTGTGGTTCCAGTACGGAACTGTTCAGTCACCTAAAAACTCACTTTTAGAGTGGAAGCAAGTCTTCCTCGATTTCGAGGGACTGCCTATGACCATGGTGAGGGGTTAATCATTAAACCTGGGCCCTCGGTCCCACACACAACTATGAAGCAGGTACAAGTTTCTGTTGACAAGAGATTCTGTTTGCTGAGAGAAACTGCTATCTCGCCCTAAGCATTAGCAAGTCTTGATGACTAACGCCCATTTGACCAGGAGATATTTGTATCTCAGCCGCCACAATCCTATCTCCTTTTTCTCTGTGAGGTGAAATCTGTTAAGTATATTTAATTGGATTAATGAGTGAAGCATTGTTACATTAATTAGCAATCTAGATTAACTGGAGGGCTGCTTTTTATTGTGATCTGGGAGCAAGAAAACAGTCAAGAGCTGCTAAAATGTCCTCACATTGATGCTTAAGGAGTAGAAATGTAGCAGCTATGAGACAGAAAAGAATCTTTCAAAAGCTAGCGATCTGAACAGATTCTGAATTAGTCCTCATAGAATGATGCAGCACGGAATGAGGCCATTCGGCCCTTCTGGTCTGTGCCGGCTCTTTGAAAGAGCGATCCAATTAATCCCACTCCCCTTGCTTTTTCCCCATAGTCCTGCAAATGTTTTTATTCCTTTTCAAGTATTTTCCCAATTCCCTTTTGAAAATTACTGTTGAATCTGCTTCCACCGCCCTTTCGGGCAGCGCGTTCCAGATCATACAACTCTCTGCGTAATTCTTTTTTCCTCACACTGCCTCTAGTTCTTTTGACAATTACCTACCACGAGAAGCGTGTGCTGCATTGGAACCGGGCAGAATTTGAGACAATATACTCCTGTGAAGCTCTTGGGATGTTAAAGGCACCTTATAAATACAAGTAAATACAAATGCAAATAAATATAAATCCGGGAGGGCACTGAGCACCTCGAGTCTCGTCGCAGAGAGCATGCAGAAACCAAGCGCAGGCAGCGGAAGGAGCGTGCGGCAAACCAGTCTTTTTTTTCAATGACTGTCTGTCTCACCTGTGACAGAGACTGTGGTTCCACATTGGACTGTACAGTCACCCAAGAACTCACTTTTAGAGTGGAAGCAAGTCTTCCTCGATTTCGAGGGACAGCCCACGATAAATACAAGTTGTTGTTGTCAAATGATCAGAGACTCTTGATGTTACACTTATACTTTTACATGACTTTAGATAGACAGGGTAACGTTGTCAACAGCCTGTTGTATCCCTAAAGAATGAGAGTTATTTCTGTGGCAATTGGAGCAATTCACATAACTCGTTGCTCAATTGGACTGAGGTACAGGGAGATGTCTGACTAGGAATCGACTCTTTGTGTCTATGTTAAGGCCTCTGCTCCTGTTGGATAGACTTCTCGCTAATGACATTATGAATTTATGAATTGTGAAAGAGGATGCAGAATCTCTAGATCCTTGCAGCTATTGAGACAGGGAAGCCTCTTCCCACCCTCGCCTCTGAGTCAGAAGGTTGTGGGTTCAAGTCCCACTCCAGGGATTTGAGCACAAAAAAAAATCTAAGCTGACACTCCCAGTGCAGTGCTGAGGGAGAGCTGCACTGTCGGAGGTGCCGTCTTTTGGATGAGACGTTAAACCGAGGCCCCTTCTGCTCTTTCAGGTGGGCGTTGTCATGTATGTAACCACAATGTAACACCACTGTATTACAGTATATACTCAACCTAGATGCACACCTTGACCACAGGGGGTGAATTTGTGGGAGACACTCCTTACCTGATCACACAGGTATAAAAAGGGAGGTCCCACGCAGGGTCATCGTCTTTGGAATCCTGTGAATAAAGAGTTAAGGTCACAGAGTGACCTTGTCCCCAGAATGTGCCTCGTGTGGTTTCATACTGTAAAGTAAGGACTTTACATTGGCGATGAGAAACGGGAATTCACGACCCACGAGAATGGCCACCGGTAGCACAGAGGAACAGTACTGTGTTGGGGAAGACTGGGACGATTTTGTCGAGAGGCTTCAGCAAAGCTTCGTTACGAAAGAATGGCTGGGGGATGCAGCAGCCAACAAGCGAAGGGCTCATCTTTTGACCAGCTGTAGACCAAAGACTTACGCACTCATGAAGGACTTGCTAGCACCCGAAAAGCCTTTGAAGAACTGAGCAAATTGATTGGAGAGCATCTCAAACCAGCAAGTAGCATACATATGGCCCGACGCAGATTCTACACCCATCGACATCGTGAAGGACAGAGCATACCGGACTTCGTAGCGGACCTCCGGCGTTTGGCCAGCCTCTGTAAGTTCATAGACACCTGCAGGGGGGAGATGCTAAGGGACTTCTTTATCAAGGGCATCGGTCATGCAGGAATTTTCCGCAAATTAATTGAGACCAAGGATTTGACATTGGAAGTGGCGGTGTTGATAGCTCAAACTTTCATGGCGGGGGAGGAAGAAATGAAAATAATATACGTGCGCAATTCTGCCTCTAACGCAGCGATGGATCAGGGAGTCAACATCATCAATGTGACTCAGAGCCCCGCAGGCAGGCAGGGGCAGTCCGACGCTCCCCAGGCAGCAATAGACCCCAGAGTAGGACTTCAACAGAGACAATGGCAGGCTGAACGGACATTCACGCCATCACAGTGGTCAATGCGGCCCGGGATGGGGCCATTGACACCCACCAATAGGATACTTAAGAGCAGTCAAAGGGACAGTCAGCGCGGAATGCCTGGCCATAGTCCCTTTATTCCCAACAATGGAAACTTTAACTCATGCTGGAGGTGTGGGGAAAACACTCAGCTAGATCTTGCAGATTTCAACAGTTTGTCTGCAGGAAGTGCAATCTCAGTGGCCACTTAGCTCGAATGTGCAGGAAGTCTGCAACGAGACTAATATATGAGGTGGATGGACCAGAAGAGGATCTTTGAGGCAGGATGACCTTTGGCGCAAATCGATGGATGCCGAGGTGCAGCGGGTCCATGTGGTGAATATTCACAGTTCATACACCAAAACGCCACCAATGATGATGAGGGTTTTATTAAACGGTATCCCTGTACGCATGGAGCTGGACACAGGGGCCAGCCAGTCACTCATGGGTGTTCAGCAATTTGAGAAGCTCTGGTCACTTAAAGCCAGTAGACCCAAATTAACACATATTGAGACACAATTATGAACTTACACTAAAAAAATCATTCCGGTGCTAGGCAGTGCAATGTTGGCTGTGACACACAATGGATTAGTGAATCGGCTGGCGGTCTGGATTGTCCCGGGCAATGGTCCCGCACTGTTGGGGAGGAGCTGGTTAGCTGAGATGAACTGGAAATGGGGGGATGTTCATGCAATGTAATCTGTGGAGCGAAGTTCGTGCTCACAAGTCCTACAACAATTCGATTCACTATTCCAACCTGGCGTCGGGACTTTCAAAGGCACTAAAGAAGTGATACACATCACCCTGGACGCCAGGCCAGTGCACCACAAAGCCAGAGCGATGCCGTATGTGATGCAGGAAAAGATCAAGAGTGAATTGGACCGGTGTTGAGAGAGGGCATCATCTCGCCTGTTGAATTCAGCGACTGGGCGAGCCCCATCGTTCCCGTCCTAAAAGCGGATGGCTCTGTCAGGATCTGTTGCAACTACAAGGCCACCATCAATCGGGTGTCCCTACAAGATCAATACCCACTCCCGAGAGTGGAGGACCTCTTCGCCACGCTGGCAGACGGCAAGCTGTTCACCAAGTTGGACCTCACTTCAGCCTATACGACCCAGGAACTGGCCGACGAATCTAAACTACTGACCACCATCACCACGCACAAGGGACTGTTTGTTTATAACAGGCGCCCGTTTGATATTCGATCAGTGGCCGCGATTTTTGAACGAAACATGGAAAGCCTGCTCAAATCCATTCCTGGAACGATCGTATTCCAGGATGACATCCTCAGCACGGGTCAAGACACCGAGGAACACCTCCACAACCTGGAGGAGGTGCTACGCTGACTGGACCAGGTAGGCCTGCGACTCAAGAAGTCTAAATGTGTGCTCTTAGCTCCTGAGGTTGAGTTTCTGGGCAGGAGGGTTGCTGCAGATGGGATTCGGCCCACCGAACCCAAAACAGAGGCGATTCGACGAGCACCAGGCCCTGCAACACATCGGAGTTGCGTTCTTTCCTGGGACTGTTGAACTATTTCGGGAACTTTCTGCCGAACTTGAGCACGTTGTTGAAGCCGCTACACGTGCTCCTGCTTAATGGTTGCGATTGGTTTTGGGGGGACTGTCAGGAACGGGCTTTTGATCGGGCGCGAAACCTACTCTGTTCAAACAAGTTGTTGACCCTGTATGACCCCTGTAAAAAATTGGTTCTGACATGTGATGCATCGTCCTATGGGGTTGGGTGCGTGTTGCAGCAGGGCAATGCTGAGGGTCAACTACCACCTGTGGCTTATGCCTCCAGGTCGCGCTCTCAAGCAGAACGGGGATATGGGATGGCCGAGAAGGAAGCGCTTGCATGTGTCTATGGTGTAAAAAAATTGCATCAGTACCTCTTTGGTAGGAAGTTTGAATTAGAGATGGACCACAAGCCATTAACATCCCTGTTGTCAGACAGGAAGGGATATCAATGCCAACGCATCAGCTCGCATACAGCGATGGGCTCTCATGCTGGCTGCTTATGACTACTCCATCCGGCGCCGGCCCGGCACTGAAAATTGCACTGACGCGCTCAGCAGGCTTCCACTGGCCACCACTGAGGGGGCAGCGGAGCAAAGCGCTGAGATGGTCATGGCTGTCGATGTCTTTGACATTGCAGGCTCCCCCATCACAGCCCACCAGATCAAAATCTGGACAAACAGAGATCCTCCTATCCCTGATTAAGAAACGTGTCCTGACTGGGGATTGGGCGCCCGCACACGTAGCATGCCCTGAGGAGGTCAGACCGTTCCACAGATGGATGGATGAGCTCTCCATCCAAGCCGACTGCCTACTATGGGGCAGCCGGGTAGTTATGCCCCAGAAGGGCAGGGAGGCATTCATCAGAGAACTCCACAGCGAGCACCCAGGCATTGTGCTGATGAAGGCCATTGCCCGGTCACACGTTTGATGGCCTGGAATTGATTCAGACCTGGAACACTGTGTTCGCAGATGCACGACGTGTGCCCAGCTGGGTAATGCCCCCAGGGAGGCCCCGCTCAGCCCGTGGCCCTGGCCCACCAGGCCATGGTCACGCATTCATGTTGACTACGCGGGCCCGTTCATGGGTAAGATGTTCTTTATTGTGGTAGATGCATACTCGAAATGGATCGTGTGCATCATTCTGAATTCATGCACGTCATCCACCACCTTGGAAAGCCTACGTGCGGTCTTTGCAACCCATGGCTTGCCGGGACATCCTGGTTAGTGATAATGGCCCATGCTTCACAAGCTACGAATTCCGAGAGTTTATTCAAAAGGGAGTTAGATGAAGTCCTTACTACTCGGGGGATCAAGGGTTATGGCGAGAAAGCAGGAAGGGGGTACTGAAGTTTCATGTTCAGCCATGAACTCATTGAATGGCGGTGCAGGCTAGAAGGGCTGAATGGCCTGCTCCTGCACCTATTTTCTATGTTTCTATGTTTCTATGTTGGGCAATGGCATCAACCACGTCAGGACTGCGCCGTTCAAGCCGGCCTCCAATGGCCAGGCGGAACGTGCGGTCCAAATCATTAAGCAAGGTATGCTCAGGATTCAAGCACCCTCCCTACAATGCTGCCTATCGCGTCTCCTGCTGGCCTATAGATCCCTACCACACTCGCTCACGGGGTTCTGGCCCGCAGAACTACTAATGAAACGGATACTCAAAACTCGGTTGTCCCTCATTCACTCAGTCCTAACCGACATAGTTGAGGGCAAGCGCAAGTCACAAAACAAGTACCATGACCGTAATTTGAGGGGGAGATGTATAGAAATAAATGGTCCTGTATTTGTCCTCAATCACACCATGGGACCCAAATGGCTTGAGAGCACTGTAATTGACAAAGAGGGGAATAGGGTCATCATGGTAAAACTCAACAATGGTCAGATATGTCGTAAGCATCTGGACCAAGTAAAAAAAAAGGTTCAGCATCAACACGGAGGAACCTGAAGAAGACCATGAGATGGAGCTCACAACACTGCCAGTGAACGAGCAACAGGAGCAATCGGAAGAATGCACAGTCCCTGCGGTCAGCCCGGACAGGCCGGAATCACCACAGGTGACAGACACTCACGTCAGTGTCCAACAACCAGAGCCCCAACTGCGGCGCTCCACGAGGGAGCGTAGACCACCTGAAAGACTAAACCTATGATCCCAATAAGACTTTGGGGAGGGGGGGGGGGGAAGGTGGTGTCATGTATGTAACCACAATGTAACACCACTGTATTACTGTATACACTCAACCTAGATGCACGCCTTGACCACAGGGGTGAACTTGTGGGAGACACTCCTTACCTGATCACACAGTTATAAAAAGGGAGGTCCCATGCAGGGTCATCGTCTTTGGAGTCCTGCGAATAAAGAGTTAAGGTCACAGAGTGACCTTGTCCCCAGAATGTGCCTCGTGTGGTTTCATACTGTAAAGTAAGGACTTTACAGGCGTGAAAGATCCCATGGCACTATTTCGAAGAAGAGCAAGGGGAATTATCTCCGGTGCCTGGAGCCAAATTTATTCCTCAATCTACATAACAAAAAAACAGATTATCTGGTCATTAACACATTGCGGTTTGTGGGAGCTTGCTGTGCGCAAATTGACTGCTGTGTTTCCCACACTACAACAGTGACTGCTCTCCAAAAGTACTTCTTTGGATGTAAAGCACTTTGAGACGTCCGGTGGTCATGAAAGGCGCTATATAAATCCAAGTTTTCTTTTAATAGTCTGAGCTGGATTCAAACATTGAAGTTCAGAAAAATGAGAGGTGATATTGAAACTTGTAAGATAATGAGGGGGTTCGACAAGCTGGATGCAGAGAGGATATTTCCACTCATAGGGGAAACTAAAACTAGGAGACATAGTCTTAGAATAAGGGGCCGCCCATTTAAAACTGAGATGAGGAGAAATTTCTTCTCTCAGAGGGTTGTAAATCTGTGGAATTCTCTGCCCCAGAGAGCTGTGGAGGCTGGGTCATTGAATATATTTAAGGTGGAGATTTTTGGGAGTGAAGGGTTATGGGGAGCGGGCAGGGAAGTGGAGTTGAGCCCATGATCAGATCAGCCATGATCTTATTGAATGGCGGAGCAGGCTCGAGGGGCCAAATGGCCTAATCCTGCTCCTAATTCTTATGTTCTTATGTTATGTTCAAACATGTATACTGGAGTGTAGTACCCAGTTAATTGCATCACAGGTTTGTCAATGACTACGACTGGCTGTTTTGAAATGTTAACCAGAGCTGGGAGTAGTCAACTTAAATGACTGTGGTGACTGAACCATTAAAGACAGATGTTTGCTGGAGGACATTGATATTTCTACATTAACCCTTTCCCCACAAGGTGTGAGCTCTGAGGTGCGATTGGGCTTCTTGAGGACATCAAAGGAGTTTAGTTTCTCAGCTCATCTGTGTGCAGATCAGGAGCCCAAAGATTGGTCAGCAGCATCAATAACAACAACAACTTGTATTTATATAGTGCCTTTAATGTAGTGAAACATCCCAAGGTGCTTCACAGGATTGTAATAAAACAAAATTTCACACCGAGGCACAAAAGGAGAAATTAAGGCTTGGTCAAAGAGGTAGGTTTTAAGGAGTGTCTTAAAGGAGGAAAGAAAGGTGGAGAGGTGGAGAGGTTTAGGCAGGGAGTTCCACAGCTTGGGGGCCCAGGCAACAGAAGGCACGGCCACCAATGGTTGAGCGATTATAATCAGGGATGCTCAGGAGGGCAGAGTTAGAGGGACGCAGATGTCTCGGGGGATGTGGGGCTAGAGGAGATTGCAGGGATAGGAAAGGGGCAAGGCCATGGAGGGATTTGAAAACAAGGATGAGAATTTTAAAATCGAAGCATTGCTTAACCGAGAGCCAATGTAGGTCAGCGAGCACAGGGCTGATGGGTAAACGGAACAACTTATTCCACCAAGTTCTATGAAAGACTGTTTCATCCAAGAGAATACAACAAGGAAATTTTCAGCACAATGTTAGCTGATTCTGTCTATATTGTTTGAAGTACTTCATGTAACTTGCCATTTCTTACTAACTTCGAACCATCTCCAATTTGGAAGCACTCCGGTGTTTAACCCTCTTTCCTCCCAATTCAGAGAACCTTTCCTCTAACTCTCCTTCCCCAATTCAGAGGGCCATCCTATGCCTCTAACCATTCGCCTCTCCCACGCCCCGGGTAAAGTTGGCCTCTTGGCCTTCCATCCTCCCTTTCTGTTGCTGCTTCCCTTTCCATGCATTCCCAGAATTGCTCCCGCTGCTAATTCCTGGTGCCCCAATGAGGAGCTGCAGCTGGGAATCCCAGCCTTGCAAAACGATCCCAGGAATACTCGCCCACAACAATAATTGACCCATGGAGCCGGCGGTCAGCGGCAATGGGCTGAGGTGGATCAAGGCTCTGCACTCTCTTGTGGTGCCGTGGTATTTACTATAAGGGCTGGATTTTCGGGTCTCCTGCACTCCGTTGTTGGCCCCGGAGCGGCAGCAATGGCGGCAGTGCAGTGCTTTGGCCGGGCAGTCAGCCTCCAGCGCCCCGCAGCGATCCTCGGGTCGGGTTTAGCGGCGGCGCGGAGCAGCACCGCCCGGAAGAGCTGCAACGTCCCTGGTTGTGACACCGGCGCGAGTTTGGACTCCTGCCCAACCCGTGCGCCCCGCAGCGCGCCACACAGCGACCGCCTGGGAAATCGGGCGGTCCAACAATGCAGACACCGAAGAAGCAGGTAATGGACTCCGAAGGTAAGTGTGCTTGTTTTCTCTTTTAATTTTTTTTTTGCGATTTGTGTTGTCGTGGCGTGAGCAATGTTTGGGAATGTTGTTTGTGTTTGCTTTTCGTTCCCCCACCCTGCCTCTCGGAGCGTTCCCGGCCCGGCTCTTTAGTTCGGGAGTTTCCCAAGCTAACGCCCCAAGTGTACATTGCCTCCCTTAGCGCTGGGCCCAGCTGCCCAAACTTCTGAGACGCAAACTGTTCCCGGGTGCTAACTTTCCCGCCCCGCCGCCATTATCGCCCCAAAAAGGTCAACGCCGGGAATCCAGCCCCAAGTGTGTAGGTCTGCGCACTGCTTTGTCGACCAATTGCCATGAGGTGCAAGGATCATCCAAGTTAGTCCAAAGTCACGGTCCCCACTGCAATGAATGGAGTTACTCCAAGATGCACACAGCCCCTTCCTGCCACATATGTCACCAAGAGAGTGAGCAGAGGAACCAGCTTTATCTGATATTCAATGTGGCTCAGTGGGTAGCACCCTCACCTCTAAGTCAGAGGGTTGTGGGTTCATATCCAGAGAATTGAGCACAAAAGAAATCTAGCCTGACACTCCACTGCAGTGCTGAGGGAGTGCTGCACTGTCGGAGGTGCCATCTTTCGAATGAAACGTTAAACCGAGGCCCCATCTGCCCTCTCAGGTGGATGTAAAAGATCCTATGACACTATTTCTGTTATGTCTGTAATGTACTTATGAATGACTCCACGAAGCAATGTGTTGTACTCAAACTGTGGTGACCTTGGCCCTTTATTTGTAACTCCAGAGTGAGGCACAAGCATGTTGAGCAGCCTCAGGTCTCCCACTACAGTGCCCTCTGGTGGACAGCCTCTGCCACAGGGGCAGGAGACGCCGGTGTTCACCAGTTGCACCCTTTAGTGGCGCCAGCATAGTATATACACAGTGTAAACCTTATTGATAGTACATCAGGTAACAAGTCTCCATCTTATGCAACTATACAGTGACTACACAGAGCATATATCTATAGTTTGCATATATAACAATTTCAAATAAGATATTTATAGCCAATATTTATCCCTCAATCAACATCGCTAAAAGATTATCTGGTCATTATCATATTGTTGTGGGTGGGAGCTTGCTGTGTGCAAATTGGCTGCTGTTTCCTACATTACGATAGTGACTACATTTCAAATATACTTCCTTGACTGTAAAGTGTTGTGGTGCTATATAAATACAAGTCTTTTCATTTTTTGTCTTATAATACTCCTTTGAAGTGCTTTAGGACGTTTTACTACACTAAAGGCGCTATATAAATACAAGTTGTTATTTGAAAGGCTATTTTATAAAGCCTCAACAGGGGGAGTGCTTGAAGCCAAAGTGCAGCTCCTGGACTTTGCTTCACCCGTTTAACGATCTCTGGTGGATACGTGCACAATGTTTTCGAACCCGGTGCAATGTGTCAGCTTTGTGAACACAATACCAGTGGCTTCATTCCGCAAATCCTGCCCACGTGGTGACGCCGATTGACCTTTGCTCTTGTCGCTGACGTTTTATTATGGCATGGGAGTGAATGTGTGTGGCGAGGAGAATAACAACCACCTCCTCCCTTCCAAAAACACACACACCAAAAACCGGGAGCGAAAGAGAAAGAGGTGGAATCTTCCGTGCGAGGCGCTCGACAAGAGGGTGAAATCGACCAGTCAGCGTCTCCCAGAGAGAGCGAGAGAGGAATTGCCTGGGTTTGCATCAGGCCGCCATCGTCAGTTTCCGGTCCGGGCGGTGCGAGCGCCTGACTTTGGAACGCTGGCCCGGACAATTGTATCAATTTGAACAGTCGCGACATTCCATTTCGCATGTAACCTTTTGAAAAAGTGTTGCAACCGCTGGAGCTCGCCTGGCTCCGCCCTCCAGGAAGCCGAGGGCTTCGCCACGGCTAGGCTTGGCAATAAATAGAAGCCCCTCTTCTGCTAAGGTCTTGCCTCAAGTTTGTAGTAAGAGTACTGCTGTGAAACCCTGCTTTAAAAAAAATTGCAAACGCTTTAGAATCTAAGCGAGGATTTTGCTGGAATTACTCTCTGTCCCTCATCTGCCCGTGAGTATAACGTTGGAGGCTGTCCAGCTTGTGGTTTTGAGTTGCAGCTGTATTCTGCTCTGTTGTTGTGGTTCTCCTAAGCTTCTCTACCCATTTTTTTAAATGTTTGTTTATATCTATGACGGTGGAAGGTGTGCCTGTCACATATTGTGTCCCTCTTCAATTGGGTTCGACTGGAGGGCCACACGGATGTGCCCCCATTAAATCCATGTTACTACTTCTCAAGCTGTCAGATCTCGGCTGATTGGGATTCGCTCACACAGCTGTGCCAAAACAGTCTTTTTTCCCAAAGTTCTCCCAGGCCCACAAAATTCAAACCGAACAAACTAGCCTGTCAAAAAAAACTAGAAGTTCAATTGTTAGCGTCAGCCGTGGCTTAGTGGGCAGCACACTCGTCTCTGACTCAGAAGGTTGTGGGTTCAAATCCCACTCCACAGACTGACACTCCAGGGCAGCGCTGAGGGAGCGCCGCACTGCCTGAGGGGCAGCGCTGAGGGAGTGCCGCACTGCCGGAGGCGCCATCTATTGGTACTGTTTGCGAAATGAAGTGGAGACGACTGCATTGAGCTGTGGCGTTAAATTGTATTTTTGTGTTTTTCTCGACGTGTAGTTCCTTCGGTCGGAGCGATGGACGGGCCGCCCTGTCCCGTTGCTGCCACCAGCGACGGGCTGCGAAATACAAGCGGGATTCTGGTCGGCGCGGAGGCTCGAGGATGGTTCCTGCTGACGGCGGACGCCCCGGAGGCACCCTTGCAGCCAAGGCTTTCTCCGCCTCTTTCCGCGCCCAGCGTCTTTCAGCCGCTTGCCGGTGCGGCCCGCCAGGAGGCGGCAGGGCCCGCGGCGGCCGACGAACACGGCGGCACCGAGGCGTGGGAGGAGCTCAACCTGGTCCACAGCGCACCACCGGGGGGGCCCCGCACTGCCGCGCTTCAATCCGACCAGCAGCAGCAAATCATTCTGGACACCACCCCTACTCGCCAGGTGAGTGCCGGCTTTCCCCCCCGTGGTGGTTGGGCTGATGTTCAATTTGATGGAAGGAGGATTCTGCACAACAACAACTTATATTTATATAGCGCCTTTAACGTGATAAAACATCCCACAGGAGTATTATAAGACAAAAACAAATACATTTGATCCTGAGCCACATAAGTAGAAATTAGCGCAGGTGACCAAAAGCTTGGTCAAAGAGGTAGGTTTTAAGTGGCATCTTGAAGAAGGAAAGTGGTTTAGGCAGGGAGTTCCAGAGCTTAGGGCCTCGGCAACAGAAGGCACAGCCACCAATGAGCGATTATAATCAGGATGCTCGAGGGCAGAATTAGAGGAGCGCAGACATTTCGGGGAGGGTTGTGGGGCTGGAGGAGATTACAGAGATAGGGAGGGGCGAGGCCATGGAGGGATTTGAACAAGGATGAGAATTTTGAAATCGAGGCGCTGCTTAACCGGGAGCCAATGTAGGTCAGTAATGATGACCATAAAACTACCGGATTGTCATGCAAACCCATCTGGTTCACTGATGTCCTTTAGGGAAGGAAATCTGCCGTCCTTACCCGGTCTGGGCCTAAATGTGATTCCAGACCCACAGCAATGTGGCTGACTCTTACTGCCCTCTGAAATGGCCCAGCGAGACACTCGGTTATACCAAAACCGCTACAAATAAGTATCACGGCCTGCAGCGGTTCACGAGCACCTTCTCCAGGGCAGTTAGCGATGGGCAATAAATGCCGGCCTTGCCAGTGATGCCCACATCCCAGGAACGAATAATAATTTAAAAATTTCCCATTCGATGTTGAATTCGGGGCAATGTTCACTATGAGCTGGATTGGACCGACTAACTTCAGTTCCTGTGAGATTCTTGCAGGCAGGGTAGAATTTCCATTTCACTGGCTGAGGCTCGATTCAAACCCAGAGGTACGGAGATTGAAGGACAGCATCTTGCCCCTGCCCTTGTCCCTGCCTCCGACCTGTCATGTTGCCCGCGCTTCCGAGTGAAGCATTGGACTGTTGCGCCAGGACAATTGGAACCGTCTCTAGCTTCTGTCTCAACGGCAGCATATGCCTACCGAGTCAAACATTGCGGCCTCCGTGCTGTACCGGGGGAGTGCTGCCCCATTGGGAGTGCCGCCTCTCGGGTGAGGTGTTCAGCTGAGGCACCATCTACACATTCGGGCGGCTGTGAAAGATCCGTTGGCACTCTCTCTCTCTCAAGTCTCGACCAGTTGCCAGTCCTCAAACTGACACCACTGAAACAGATCAACTCCAACTGATCGAATTTGAACATAAGAATGAGGAGCAGGATTCGGCCATTCGGCCCCTCGAGCCTGCTCCGCCATTCAATAAGATCATGGCTGATCTATCCCAACTCCACTTTCCTGCCCGATCCCCATATCCCTTGATTCCCTTAATATCCAAAAATCTGTCTTGAATATACTCAACGACTGAGCCTCCACAGATCTCTGGAATAGAGACTTCCAAAGATTCATCACCCTCTGAGTGAAGAAATTCCTCCTCATCTCAGTCCTATATGGCCGACCCCTTATCCTGAGACTATGACCCCTGGTTCTAGACTCCCCAACCCGGGGGAAACATCCTCCCTGCATCTACCCTGTTTGTGATTGGTTTCAAAACAGCGTCGGCTTAACTTCAAAAGCAACTTAAGAACATATGAAGTAGGAGCAGGACTAGGCCATTTGGCTCCTCGAGCCTGCTCTGCCATTCAATAACATCATGGCTTGGTAGTTGTGAAGGACGTTGGCGGTGCTATATAAAGGCAAGTTCTGTTCTTTTCCACTCTCGTCCTTAAATGTAGTATTAACACACATCCTTCAAATTTGAAATCTGAAGCTCAAGGAAGAAGAAACAAACTTTCATTTATATAGCGCCTTTCATGCCCTTCGGTCATCCCAAAGCACTTCACAGCCAGTGCGGTCCAGTTGCTGCTGTAATGAAGGCAGTCGAAGCAATACAGCTTGAGAGAAATGACCTGATCTGTTTTTTCCTAAGAACATTGGTGGAGGAATAAAGATCGGCTCAGACACTGGGAGAACTTTCCATGGATCTTTTACGTCCACCTGAGAGGGCAGATAGGTGTGGCTCAGTGGGTAGCACTCTCTCTCGCCTCTGAGTCAGAAGGTTGTGGGTTCGAGTCCCATTCCAGGGACTTGAGCACAAAAATATCAAGGCTGACACTCCCAGTGCAGTGCTGAGGGAGCACTGCACTGTCGGAGGTGCTGTCTTTCAGATGAGACGTTAAACCAAGGGCCCGTCTGCTCTCCCAGGTAGATGTAAAAGATTCCACGGCCACTATTTCGAAGAACAACAGGGGAGTTCTCCCCGGGGTCTTGTGCCAATATTTATCCCTCAACCCAACATCACTAAAACAGATTATCTGGTCATTAGCCTAACATCTGTCATTCAGAAAATGCTGGAGTCCATTATAACCGAAGCAGTAGCGGGACATTTGGAAAAGCATAATTCAATTAAGCAGAGTCAGCTTGGTTTTGTGAAAGGGAGATTATTTTTGACATATTTGCTGGAGTTCTTTCAGATGAGATGTTAAACAGAGGCCCCATCTGCTCTCCCAGGTAGACTTAAAAGATCTCATGGCTCCTATTTTGAAGAAGAGCAGGGGAGTTATCCCCAGTGACCTGGGGCCAATATTTATCCCCCAATCAAGATAACAAAAAACCAGATTATCTGATCATTATCACATTGCTGTTTGTGGGAGCTTGCTGTGCACAGATTGAGTGCCACGTTTCTCACATTACTACAGTGACGACATTCCAAAAGTACTTCATTGGTTGTAAAGCACTTTTGAGATGTTCGGTGGCATATAAATGCAAATCTTTAATGTGTCACGCAATAGACGACTGTCTCACTGCACTTTCTCCATTTACACAGACTGAAGATGTTTGTAAGCTTTCTGTGTCCTATGGGGCCCTTTTGGCGTGGAAGCGACTGAGACTCCTGTTGGCTTGTACCCAGGAGAAGTGATCCAGGCTTTTAAGATAAATCGTGGTACTTTTTTTAAAAATTTGTAGAGTAGGAGTGACTTGTTACCAAGTATCTGACCATGGTTCTCAGAGCTGTTGGGGGAGGTGAGATTATCATCCGAGTGATATCAACACACATACATTTGACAATTCCGTCTGCTAAAAGTTTTCATCCCTGTATTAAATCCCACTTTAGTTTCTGTGCATAATGGCGACTTAAGGGGTAGAAAAATAGCTGGACTCTGTTACAAAACAGAGAAAGTTATAAGGCATCACTCCTCGTTGATCTCCATGGGGTAGAAACATAGAAACATAGAAAATAGGTGCAGGAGTAGGCCATTCGGCCCTTCTAGCCTGCACCGCCATTCAATGAGTTCATGGCTGAACATGCAACTTCAGTACCCCATTCCTGCTTTCTCGCCATACCCCTTGATCCCCCTAGTAGTAAGGACTTCATCTAACTCCGGTGGTGTTTGAGTGCGGTGGTGTTTCAGAGCCCTTGGACTAAGGAGGGTGACAATCAACCAGTCTTCCCATCCCTTGCTACCCAGTAATGCCCCCCCCCACCACCACCTCCCCCATAGCTGGAATGAGCGCATGTGTGGGTAAGGCACATCCAGCTGTGATGTCCCCTGTTCCTTATTAAAATTAAGAACAGCGGAGATAAAGTGGATAGGAAGGACCTATTTCTCTTAGCAGAAGGGTCAACAACCAGGGGGCATAGATTTAAAGTAATTGGTGGGAGGTTTAGAGGGGATTTGAGGGGAAATCTCTTCACCCAGAGGGTGGTGGGGGTCTGGAACTCACTGCCTGAAAGGGTGGTAGAGGCAGAAGCCCTCACCACATTTTTAAAAAGTACCTGGATGTGCACCTTGAAGTGCCGTAACCTACAGGGCTACGGACCAAGAGCTGGAAAGTGGGATTAGGCTGGGTAACTCTTTGTTGGCCGACACGGACACGATGGGCCGAAATGGCCTCTTCCTGTGCTGTAAATTTGTGTGATTCAGTTCGATAGCCTTTTGCACTTTGTTGATTTACTGGAGGCTGTTGGCATTGAACCTCCTTCTTTGGTTCCCAACTCCAAGTTTCACTTAAGCATTTGATGGTGGAGTGTAAGGAACGGACTTTATTGCTGTGCAGCGCAGTGATCGGCCTAACTGTATACAGAGAGAGCAGATATCTTTCAAACTCTGAAGAACTACTGAAAACCCTGCTCCTTTATACACCATATTTTGCCTCCATCAAGCGTACGTGTCCCAGCTGAGACCTCATGATGTATCTTTTCTCAAATCTTTTGCATAAGATCTTTTACATCTTATGTAAACATTTGTAGTTGTTTACTCCAAAGCTACTTCCTCCATCAAGACTTGCTGAAGTAACTGTTCTTAACCTCTCTGAAGAACAGGATTTATTAACTATTAGCTTGCCATACCATAGTTAGTGGATTCCTCCATCTATGTTTATTATCCGAGCACCAAAGTTGAACTGTAATCACTCATGGCTGACGTCATAACTCGCACTTATTCCTGTTTGTCTGGGAAAGTCTGCTGCACCTCGATACAAAGAAGTACGACTTATTAACCCTTAACTCCCCAAGAGGTCCCACATCCATCTCTCCGCTGGGTGTCCAACAGAGGTCCACACGAAGGTAGGGATCAGTACCCGTGCCACCAGGCTGGAGAGACCAAAGTGGGGAGAGGGTGGGGCTGGTGGTGGTGGAATACCCAGTGATCACTTGTGATTGGAGCAGCAACAGACCAACAGCTGTGACTTGGGGCTTGTAGCTCCATATCGCGCGTGTTACACGATTATGTCCGCCCGCAATCTCTTCTGGAATGCAGCAAACGCTTTGTTCAAATGTTTTAGGATTCCCCGGGAACGTTGGGCTCGGGAGAGGGGCAACGCGATCGGGCGTTGCCAACCCATCGTGGCGATGTCGCCGAGGCGAAACCTGGGCCGAACATGTATGAGGCAGTGCAGCCTCACTGGTTCTACTGCAAGATGGAAGACTCCAAACCCATCTGGGTTCCCTTCAGTAAAATGGATTCCCTGACGCTGGAGAAGAAGCATTGCTCCGGTAAGCATCGGTCGGTTTGAATGCACGTTGGTTTAGTGGAAACATGTTGCCGGCATGCAGAGATTTTGTGAATTGTGGGCAGTGGAGAGTCTTTGGCGGGATGGGGGGAGCGGGGGGGTTGGTGGAGTGGGGGGGGAGGGGGTAGTTGGGTGGAGCGGGGGGGAGGGGGGAGTTGGGTGGAGCGGGGGGGAGGGGGGAGTTGGGTGGAGCGGGGGGGAGGGGGGAGTTGGTGGAGCGAGGGGAAGGGGGTGTGGGAGGTGTTGGGTGGAGCGAGGGGGGGGGGGTGGTGGAGCGGGGTGGGGGGGGGATGTTGGTGGAGCGGGGGAGTAGGGGTGGCTGGTGGAGTAGGGGGAGGTGGAGGTTTAGCGGGGAGGGGGGGAGCCAGGGAGGGGGAAACCGTGGTACTTAACTGAAATTGGTACTTAACTGAAATTAGCACTTCCTTGCTGTGGAACAAGTTGCTGTAGCTGTAATTACAATTTGCATTTATATAGAGCCACATAAGGAGATATTAGGGCAAAAGCTTGGTCAAGGAGATGGGTTTTAAGAAGCTTCTTAAAGGGGGAAAGAGAGGCAATGAGGTTTTGGGAGACAATTCCAGAGCTTGGGGCCCAGGCAGCTGAAGGCACGGCCGCCAATGGTGGAGCGATGTGTAAGATGCCAAGCCAGCCTGTCGCATAGTCTCTGTAACTGCGCCAAGCAGGACGCTGCTCGACCCCGCTGCCCGGTCTCCATGACTTGGAGCGAGCCAGTAAGCTTCCACCTCGGGAGGGTGAATACCAACCTTGGGCACTCCTCAATGTCCCCGTGCGGCTTTGGTGTAACGATGGTGTGCAGCAGGTTGCGCACCTGGCAGCACACAGAAAGTTTGGAGTTTGCAGGAATGGGAGGAAAACATTTGGGACAAGGGGAGGGGCGAGCCTGAAGAAACAGTGGTACTTGACTCCCCGACTGTTGCACGGGTTTGCTGTCACTTTGCGTGGAGCACAGCGGCACATGTGGAGATGGGAAGCTTGGTCCTGCCCGATGCTGGCGGAGTGGTGCAAGCACTGTGAGCGTTTCTGGTTCGTCAGTCCTACCGTCCTGAAGGAAGGGAATTTGACGGGAATCACAGAAAAGGCAGGAAGTGCGTCGTGGGGACCTAGGGGTCCTTGTACATGAAACACAAAAGGTTAGCATGCAGGTACAGCAAGCAATCAGGAAGGCAAATGGAATGTTGGCCTTTATTGCAAGGGGTATAGAGTATAAAAGCAGAGGAGTCCAGCTACAACTGTACAGGGTATTGGTGAGGCCACACCTAGAGTACTGCGTACAGTTTTGGTCTCCTTTATTTAAGGAGGGATATACTTGCATTGGAGGCAGTTCAGAGAAGGTTGATTCTGGAGATGAAGGGGTTGTCTTATGAAGAAAGGTTGAGCAGGTTGGGCCTGTACTCCTTGGAGTTTAGAAGAATGAGGTGATCTTACTGAAATGTATAAGATTATGAGGGGGCTTGACAGGGTAGATGCAGAGAGGATGTTTCCCCTGGGGGAATCTAGAATTGGGGGCATAGTTTCAGAATCTCCATTTAAAATGGAGATGAGGAGGAATTTCTTCTCCTGAGGGTTGTAAATCTGTGGAATTCTCTGCCCCAGAGAGCTGTGGAGGTTGGGTCATTGAATATATTTAAGGCGGAGATAGACAGATTCTTGAACGATAAGGGAGTGAGGGGTTATGGGGAGCGGGCGGGGAAGTGGAGCTGAGGCCAAGATCGGATCAGCCATGATCTTATTGAATGGCGGAGCAGGCTTGAGGGGCCGAATGGCCGACTGCTGCCCCTGTTTGTCATGTTTTCAGGAATGTCTCTCCCTTGTGCAGAAACGTTGGATTCGGAGGACGTGGCTGTGGCGACGGACGGCGGGCGATACGATGTGTTCCTGGCCCGGCGGGTGAGGCATGCCGTGTACTGGCAGGAGGCCCCCACCCAGGTGCGGCGGTGCACGTGGTTCTCCAAGGGCGAGAAGGACAGCCGGTTCAACCCGTACGCCGAGGAGCTGGGCGAACAGATCGAGGTACGTGCCAATTCCTCCAGCTCCGCCCCTTTTAATTATCGGCACCGCGGCCAGGCATCCCGCCAGAGTTACCAACACTGTCGGTCGCCGCCATTCCCATCTCGCCGCCGTTTCACTCCCGCTGCCCTCGTCCGAAATAATTCCAGCTCAGAATTCAGGAACCTAAGAAATAGGAGCAGGAGTCGGCCATACGGCCCCTCAAGCCTGCTCTGCCATTTAATACAATCATGGCTGATCCGATAATGGACTCCGCTTCACTTCCCTGCCGCTCCCCATAACCGCTTATTCCTTTATCATTTAAGAAACCGTCTATTTCTGTCTTAAATTTATTCAATGACCCAGCTTCCACAGCTCTCTGAGGCAGCGAATTCCACAGATTTACAACCCTCAGAGAAGAAATTCCTCCTCATCTCAGTTTTAAATGGGCGCCCCCTTATTCTAAGATCATTCCCCCCCCAGTTCTAGTCTCCCCTATCAGTGGAAACATCCTCTCTGCATCCACCTTGTCAAGCCCCCTCATAATCTTATACATTTCGAAAAGATCACCTCTCATTCTTCTGAATTCCAATGAGTAAAGGCCCAACCTACTCAACCTTTCCTCATAAGTCAACCCCCTCATCTCCGGAATCAACCGAGTGAACCTTCTCTGAACTGCCTCCAAAGCAAGTATATCCTTTCGTAAATATGGAAACCAAAAAGGTTTGCTCGATTCACGCTCCGGACGCAGAAGTTTGCACACCAGGAACGCACGTCAGCAATTCGGCCAGCGAGGTTATGGGGACGGTGCAGGAAAGTGGAGCTGAGATGGAAGATCAGCCATGATCTCATTGAATGGCGAAGCAGGCTCGAGGGGCCGAATGGCCGACTCCTGCTCCTAATTCTGAAGATCTGCTGTATGCCTGTCCCTCAGCACTTTCTGCTCGTAACTCACAGATAATCATGTCGAGCACACTTGACTTTCGAGCCCCAGTTCCCAGGCATGCCCATTGATAAAATCAGCCCTTCGCAGTGAAGTACGGGGATCGGACCAGCGCCTTTGTGTCAAAGACCCTCTTCCTGCACCCCCCCACGTTTGTGGATGGGAACATCACTGGGCTTCACGGAGGCACCAAGCAAGCGGCAGTGCCTCCTGCCAATGCTCAGTCCGTGAGCTCGTCCAATCCTTCAAACCCCAGGAGTTCACAAGAATATAAGAAATAGGAGCAGGAGTCGGCCATTTGGCCCCTCGACCCTGCTCCGCCATTCAATAAGATCATGGCTGATCTGATCTTGGCCTCAACTCCACTTCCCTGCCCGTTCCCCATAACCCTCGACTCCCTTATCGTTCAAAAATCTGTCTGTCTCCATTTCAGAGTTCAGATTTGGTTTAAAAAAAAATCAAATCCGACTTGTCTGATCCTCCTTTTCTCCCCGGACATCCGTTATTCCCTCGGCCTTTTGCTCTCCGCGTTCTACCCTCGGTCAACCAGTCTGTCCTCAGCCAGTGACACTGCCAATGTCAAATTCAGTCGCGCCTATTCATTCACAAAGGCAGCTGGAATATTTGAAACAAAAGAGGTTGGAGGGCAAGCTGGAACATATTATTGCAGTGTGTATGTTACTGAAGGTTACCCGAACCACTGGCTTTTGTTGATGCAGTGAGTCATTCCATTTCACTATAGCCTCTGGGCCTTTGAGCACTTTACACTGAAGGGATTATAAATCTCTTCTGTTTATCAGTTGTTGCACAAGTGAGAAGCATCAGCCTAGTTCGTGGTGGGCACAAGTCCACAGCATTGAAGTGGACTTGTGGACTTGTGCATTGAAGTCCACAGTATACTGGCTGCTGAGTTGCTACCTTGCTGTAGAATACCAAAAGAAGGACTGGACATGGGAAATTGACATGTTGCCATAAAAGAGTGATGATAGAAAGAATACTTGCATTTATATAGCGCCTTTCACGACCACCGGACGTTCAAAGCGCTTTACAGCCATTTAAGTACTTGAACTGTAGTCACTGTTGTAATGTGGGAAATGCGGCAGCCACTTTGCACACAGCAAGCTCCCACAAACAGCAATGTGATAATGACCGGATAATCTATTTTAGTGATGTTGATTGAGGGATAAATATTGGGAGTCCCTGCTCTTATTCAAAATAGTGCCGTGGGATCTTTGACGTCCACCTGAGCGAGCAGACGGGTCCTCGGTTTAACGTCTCATCCGAAAGACGGCACCTCTGACAGTGCAGCACTCCCTCAGCACTGCACTGGGAGTGTCAGCCTAGATTTTTGTGCTCAAGTCTCTGGAGTGGGACTTGAACCCACAACCTTCTGACTCAGAGGCGAGAGTGCTGCCCACTGAGCCACGGCGGACACTGAGAGTGTGCCGAGCCTGGCTGATGTTGCACCCAGCCAGGGCTGCAACTGACCTGTGGCTGTTTGAGCCTGACGCCAGCGGCTACCAGTCGAACAGTAGTCATCGAATCATAGAAATTTACGGCACAGAAGGAGGCCATTCGGCCCATCATGTCCGTGCCAGCCGAAAAAGAGCCATCCAGCCTAATCCCACTTTCCGGCTCTTGGTCCGTGTAATGTATTTGCTTCTTTGCTTAGAATTCCTAGCAACACGTTGCTATTAAGAACTAGTTGGTTTATTAATCAAAGGTTTAACAATCACACTACACATTACCAGTTCATCCACTCGGCTCACAACTGCATACCTCATCGTGGATGACCTCACCCCAACTGGCTGGGGTTTTATTGAGTCTTGTGAACATCACGTGACTGGCTGAGCATAATCACAGGTGCGCATAATACAGTCCGTAGTCTTATCGGTATCTAAGTCCTTTTTTAAATGCAATGAACGTTTCTGCCTCTACCAGCTTTTCAGGCAGTGAGTATCAGACCCCCACCACCCTCTGGGTGACGGAAGTTCTCCTAAAAATCCCCTCTCATCCTTCGACCAATTTCCATTGTGACCAGAGTCAATACTAACCAGCGGTCTGTCTATATATTTTTTTTTACAACACTGTTTGAAAGTCTGACTCTTGTATATCCGAAAGGCTGAACCGAAATTCTTGTCTCTCCACAGCAAGCATACAAGGAAGCCGTGACTACCAATGAATGGAACAAGAGGGTGGAATTCCCCACGGGGGAGTTCATTGTCCTGCACAATCCAAAGGTGACGGTCCTGCTGTGTTGGGGGTTGTAGCAGCTTCGCGAGCGAATCCATCGCGGGCAGTGGGCCAAGCCGGGGAGGGGGTGGGGGGTGTTAAACATAGAAAATAGGTGCTGGAGTAGGCCATTCGGCCCTTCGAGCCTACACCGCCATTCAATAAGATCATGGCTGATCATTCCCTCAGTACCCCTTTCCTGCTTTCTCTCCATACCCCTTGATCCCCCTCAGCCATAAGGGCCATATCTAACTCCCTCTTGAATATATCCAATGAACTGGCATCAACAACTCTCTGCGACAGGGAATTGCACAGGTTAACACCTCTCTGAGTGAAGAAGTTTCTCCTCATCTCAGTCCTAAATGGCCTACCCCTTATCCTAAGACTGTAACCCCTGGTTCTGGACATCCCCAACATCGGGAACATTCTTCCCGCATCTAACCTGTCCCGTCCCGTCAGAATCTTTATATGTTTCTATGAGATCCCCTCGCATCCTTCTAAACTCCAATGTATCAAGGCCCAGTTGATCCAATCTCTCCTCATATGTTCCCTGTTGTGGCATTGTTGGGGTGTTTTGGGCATTATGGGCGGAGAAGGAGCAAGGGACGGAGCAGGGCTGATGTTTGTGTGTTCTAATGTGTGCATTCACACCATGGACGGGGGTTGGGGGGATGTAAGCAGCAGTGAACGGTAAAATGGACGACTCACACGACGACAAAGGGCATGCGAGATTGCAATACTGCAGGGAACGTAGGAACAGGAGCAGGCCCCTCGAGTCTGTTCCGCTATTCGATGAGATCATTGCTGATCTGCGACCTAACTCCACATACCCGCCGTTGCCCCATATCCCTTAATACCTTTGGTGAACAAAAAAATCTATCAATTTCAGAATTAAAATTAACAATTGACCCAGCATCAGTTGCCATTTGTGGAGGAGAGTTCCGAACTTCTACCACCTTTGTGTTTCTTGACCACTTCTGAAAGGGTGGCTCTAATTTTTAGACTATTCTCCCGAGACTCCCCAACCAGTGGAAATAGCTGCTCTCTATCTACCCTATCTGTTCCCCTTAATATCCTGAAAACTTCGATCAAATCACCCCCTTAACCTTCTAAGTTCCAGGGAATACAGGGTATAGTCCATCATCAGTTCTATATATTTAAGAATTTCACAGTAAAAGTGCAGCGAATATATTTGTTTAAACTGCTGCCTGACTCTTCGGCGTGCAGACTCTTGCTGTGACACCCGTTCCCTGTTACTCTGGAGTGTGGGCATTGGTCGGGCAGCGAGTGTTGGCAGGGTGGGCAGCTCGGAGTCTGCCCCGTCACACCTGCCAGCAGGGGTCACAGCTGGTGAAACCCAGACTGCTTCCTTTTTCTTTGCCTTTCCCGAAACCCGCTGCCAATCGCGGCCGTTGCCAGAAACAGCCTTTGGAAGGAAAAAAATCAGCTGAACACAACAACAACAACTTGCGTTTATATAGCACCTTTAACGCGGTGAAACGTCCCAAGGTGCTTCCCGGCAGTGTTATGAGACACAAAATTTGACACCGAGCCACGTCAGTAGAAATTGGTACAGGTGACCAAAAGCTTGGTCAAAGAGGTAGGTTTTAAGTAGCGTCTTGAAGGAGGAAAGCGAGGCGGAGAGGTTTAGGCAGGGAGTTCCAGAGCTTGGGGCCCAGGCAATAGAAGGCACAGCCACCAATGGTTGAGCGATTGTAATCGGGGATGCTGAAGAGGGCAGAATTAGAGGAGCGCAGACATCTCTGGGTGGGTGGGGGGAAGGCGGTGGTTGTTGTGGGGCTGGAGGAGATTACCGAGATAGGGAGGACGAGGGCCATGAGGGATTTGAACAAGGATGAGAATTTATGAAATCGAGGCGTTGCTTAACCAGAAGCCAATGTAGGTCAGCGAGCACGGGGTGATGGGTGAGCGGGACTTGGTGCCGAGTTTACGATCACCTCCAATTTACGCAGAATGTGAAAAATGAAAAGAAGGGAAGAACTTGCATTCATATGGCACCTTGCATGACCCTGGGACGTCACAGAGCTCTTTATTCAGCCAGTGAAGTGTAGTTGCTGTGTGATGTCAGAAACGTGGCAGACAATTATATTTACATATTTATTAAAAAAAAGATTCCATCCTTTCGATTGTAATTATTTTGCCACGATATCACATTCTCCCATTGGCTCGACACTCGCTGTGTAGATTTATCTATTGTTGAAGCGTCTCCATTTGGAAATTGCATGGCGATTCACTGTTGAATATCAAATGCCTGTTATAGCACACAGCAAGCTCCCACAAGCAGTAATGGGAAAATGACCAGACCATCTGCCTCTGGTGTTGGTTGAGGTACAAATGTTGGCCAAGACACTGGGGACAACTCCAAATATTGCCATGGGATCTTTTCAGTGAGGGGGTAACAGAGCTTCCCGAGAGGGCAGAGGGGCCCTCAGTTTGACGGCACCTCTGACAGTGGAGCGCTCCCTCAGTACGGCACCCAAGTGCCAGATTGGCTTGGGTGCTCGAGGCTGTGAACTGGGGCCTTGGGGCCACGAGCTTCTGACCCGGGCAAGAGCGCAAGCCAAGGCCAGCAATGTTCGAGCAGCTGCGGAATTACCGCTCGTTGTTGGAGCTCTCCTCGCGACTCGGTCTAAAGTCTGCCCGGTTTTTATCTTTTCCCCGCACCCCCCCCCCCCCCCCCCCACGTGTGTCGCAGCTGATGATGCATTTCCAACCGTCTGGAGCGCTGGATGAGTGGGCCTCCGCGTCTGCCGAGCACAGCAAACCGTGGACTGTGAAGAGGGGGACGGACCAGACCTACGGGGACATCCTCGTCGGCGAGCCCGTGAAGGTGGACCACTTGGTGTTCATGGTGCATGGGATCGGACCAGCGTGCGACATACACTTCCGCAGCATCATTCAGTGCGGTGAGTGTCCGCTGTCTCGGCCGCAGTTGTGCTGGCCTGCCAGCTCCCTCTGTGCAAAGGCAAATATCTCTGCAGTCTTGGCCAATGTTCCGTCTTCATTTGTTTTTATTTTGGCCGCGAGGCCCCGTTACCCGGCTGAGCGGCTCACTGAGATTTTGGCGCATGTGCGTTTTCTCAGGTGAGCGGCCTGCGCAGGAACTCCAGACCGCTCCGCGGGGAACGCTGGTCTTCACCATTCTAATCTGTTGCTCTTCCCTGTCCTCACCAAGGACTCGAGCACAAAATCTGTGTTGACACTCGCGATGAGCACCACATCGCAGGAGGTGTCGTCCTCCGTGAGAGACCATGTACCTGCTTTTAAGAAAGAAAGACTTGCATTTCTGTAGCGCCTTTCAGAACCTCCAGACGTCTCACAGCGCTTTACAGCCAATGAAGTACTTTTGGAGTGTAGTCACTGTTGTAATGTAGGAAACGCGGCAGCTAATTTGCACACAGCAAGCTCCCACACACAGCAGTGTGATAATGATCAGATCATTTTTTTTCTTCTTGTGTTGATTGAGGGATAAATATTGGCCAGGTCACCGGGGATAATTCCCCTTGTTTGTCTTCAAAATAGTGCCATGGGATCTTTTACGTCTCCCCTCGGCCTCCTCTGCTCCAAAGAAAAATAAACCCAGACTATCCAATCTTTTCCTCATAGCTAAAATCCTCCAGTCCGGGCATCATCCTCGTAAATCTCCTCTGCACCCTCTCAAGTGCTATCATATCTTTCCTCTAATGTGACCAGAACTGCCGCTGTGGCTTAACTAGTGTTTTGTACGGTTCAAGCATAACCCCCCACCCCTGGCTCTTGTTGGAGTTCATCTTCTGCTGCCTCTCATCTGATGTTGTGGGGTACCAGCTTTGATCGCGGGAGCAGTGTCCACGCGCCTTCACCGTTATAGGAACATAAGAAATAGGAACAGGAATAAGCCTGCTCCACCATTTAATACGATCGTGGCTGATCCGATCATGGACTCGGGTCCACTTCACTGCCTGCTCCCCATAACCCCTTAATCCCTTATCGGTTAAGAAACTGTCTATCTCTGTCTTAAATTTATTCAATGACCCAGCTTCCACAGCTCTCTGAGGCAGCGAATTCCACAGATTTACAACCCTCCAAGAGAAGAAATTTCTCCTCATCTCAGTTTTAAATGGGCGGCCCCTTATTCTAAGATTATGCCCCCTAGTTCTAGTCTCCCCCATCAGTGGAAACATCCTCTCTGCATCCACCTTGTCAAACCCCCTCATAACCTTATATGTTTCGATAAGATCACCTCTCATTCTTCTGAATTCCAATGAGTAGAGGCCCAACCTCCTCAACCTTTCCTCATAAGTCAACCCCCTCATCCCCGGAATCAACTAGTGAACCTTCTCTGAGCTGTCTCCAAAGCAAGTATATCTTTTCGTAAATATGGAAACCAAAACTGCACGCAGTACTCCAGGTGTGGCCTCACCAATACCCTGTATAACTGTCGCAAGACTTCCCTGCTTTTATACTCCATCCCCTTTGCAATAAGGGCTAAGATACCATTGGCCTTCCTGATCACTTGCTGTACCTGCAAACCATCCTTTTGTGTTTCATGCACAAGTACCCCCAGGTCCCGCTGTACTGCGGCACTTTGCAATCTTTCTCCTTTTAAATAATAACTTGCTCTTTGATTTTTTTTCTGCCAAAGTGCATGACCTCACACGTTCCAACATTATATTCCATCTGCTAAATGTTTGCCCACTCACTTAGCCTGTCTATGTATGTCCTTTTTGCAGATTTTGTGTGTCCTCCTCACACGTTGCTTTTCCCATCTTTGCATCGTCAGCATTGGGATACAACTGCCGTACAAGGACATGTTGCCTTTTGACCGATGTTCCCGCTAATTGTTTTGCCGCGCGGGGCCTGTTTATTTCAGTGTGGGGCAAACGTCCCGCGCGGTGTCGTGGAGGGAGCCACTTGTGAGCGGCCTGCGCGCTACCCGCCAGATCGCTCCGGGGGAGGGGGGACGCTGCACCCGACGTGTTGGTTGCCCAGCAACCGCTTCTGCCTCGGGCCTCCCTCCAGCTCCCGAGCCGTCGCTAAACCCACTTTTCCTGCTCGTTACAGTCAATGATTTTCGCAACGCATCCCTCAACCTGCTGCAAACGCACTTCAAGAAAGCCCAAGACGAGCAGAAGGTCGGGAGGGTGGAATTTCTCCCCGTCAATTGGTACTGCACCTTGCACGGAGACGCGACAGGTGTGGATGAGTGAGTGCCTTGATTCCCAATATATATCGAGTATTTTAACCAGAATGTCTTGCAAAGTGTGCCTCAGCGCGGAGTCGATTCCTGTGCGCTTCTACTGCGTTTCAAGTACCTCCTTGGCCTGTCTTTCCCCCTCGTAGTTTCTGTTCTCTCCTGCACCCGAGTATGGCGAGGGCCCTTTCACACCCACGAGTCACGGGATCACCGCGGTAAAATGGCCACTCGCGACACACCAGAGATCGTTCATTTGGCGCAAATTGGGAGCCAAGACCAGCCAGGGCTGGAGTTAAAATGTCGCCCTGTTGCAGTGGGCGAATTGGCGGGGCAGGACCGAGCCAAGGGAGCTTTATCCCGACTGATCCTGTACCTATCCTCGGGGCGTGGTGGTTGTGCCAAATTTAAACCGTGTCTTTAAAATGTTCCATTTCCCATGATGTACCTCAACCATGACATTCCTCAAGCTATAATTCATAAGGTGTTAAGGTAAAACTGTCAGCGTTGCTGGCTGCAGTGTATTTTCTTCATGGGTTCTTTGCTCAAGAATTCATAGCAACACATTGCTCTTGAGAACATAAGAAATAGGAGCAGGAATAGGCCGTATGGCCCCTCGAGCCTGCTCCACCATTTAATACGATCATGGCTGATCCGATCATGGACTCGGGTCCACTTCCCTGCCTGCTCCCGAAAGCCCCTTATTTACACTACACATTGCCAGTTAATCCACTAGGCTCGCAACTGCATGCCTCATCGTGGATCTCCCGAACGCAACTGGCTGGGGTTTTATGGAGTCTTGTGAACATCACGTGACTGGCTAAGCCACTTTCAATGCAAGAGCTCTACAGCTATTTTGATAAAACTTTTAAAGCAAGTGCCCCTTTTCTAAGGGCACCAAAACCCACAAATTAACAAGCAAACATTAAAGGGAACCTTGTCAAATCAAATTAAGTTTAAAATTTTGTTCCCTGTTGAGATGATGCACTCCAGTCCCTCCGGCGCCCACCTCTCGCGGAAGGCCACGAGCGTACCTGTGGACACCGCGTGCTCCATCTCCAGGGGCACCCTGGCGCGAATGTAGCCGGCAGAAGAGAGGCAGGCAGTCGGGTCGAAGGATCCCCTCGACCACCCACTGCCTGGACCTGGTCCTGCAGACCCATGAGCAAGCGCGCAGGCGCGTATGTTACAACTGGTGTCTCCCATTTGCGCTGAGCCTCTCGCCCTGTGTCCCCCTCAGGGACATTCGGAGAATCACGCTGCCCAGCATCAGTCGCCTGAGGCATTTCACCAACGAGACGCTTCTGGATCTCTTCTTCTACAACAGCCCTACCTACTGCCAGACCATCGTGGACACGGTTGCCAATGAGATGAACCAGCTCCTGACCATCTTCCAGCAACGCAACCCGGACTTCAAGGGCAGGATCTCGGTGACTGGACACAGTCTCGGTAAAGTATTTATTATTATTTGCTCTCTCTATTTGCCAGTCGGGTGGTTTTTTTGTTTGCTTTTCTCCTGTTGGTCTCTGTGCCAGTTGCCTGTGTTTCCAAGTGGTTGTGATCAAGTGGGGGGGGGAATCTGATACTTTCCTAAAAATAAAAGTAGAGAGAGCAACAGATACCTGCCGGTGGACAAAATTGTAATCCAGTCTCTTTGTTTAGATGACTCTCTAGTTTTGCTCTCGAGTGAGTTGCAGGCTGCAAGTTCGCTGCATGAACCCCTCCGTTAGGTATCGACCCTAAACGCATTCCCAGCTGTCCAGGGTACTGTGACTAAACCATCCAAGCCAGGCAAGGAGGCTGCAGCTGTAACTCACTCCCGGGGATTCACTCTTCGTTCTTGGAAGGTGGGCCAATTAGCCATTCTTACTGGGCCTGAGATGGTGGGCCACTACTTTCAACCCCCGCAGTCCTGCAGTTACATAGAATGTACAGCACAGAAACAGGCCATTCAGCCCACAGGTCCGTGCCGGTGTTTATGCCCCACATGAGCCTCCTCCCATCCCTCTTCATCTCACCCCATCACCGTATTCTTCTATTCCTTTCTCCCTCATGTGTTTATCCAGCTTCCCCTTAAATGCATCTCTGCTATGCGCCTTGACTAATTGTGGTAGCGAGTTCCACATTGTCTATGTAAAGAAATGTTCACTGAATTCTCTGTTGGATTTATTGATGACTGTCTTATATTTATGGCCCCGAGTTCTGGCCTCACCCGCATGTACACAAGAACATCATTTCCCCTGGACCTGATGGCTTGCATCCGAGGGTCTTAAGAGAAGTCACGGCAGGGATTGTGGATGCATTGGTTGTAATTTACCAAAATTCCCTGGATTCTGGGGAGGTCCCAGCAATTTGGAAAACTGCAAATGTAATGCCCCTATTTTTAAAAAAAGGAGGTAGACAAAAAGCAGGAAACTATAGACCAGTTAGCCTAACATCTGTGGTTGGGAAAATGTTGGGCGTCCATTTTAAAGAAGCAGTAGCAGGACATTTGGAAAAGCAAAATTTGGTCAAGCAGAGTCAGCATGGATTTATGAAGGGGAAGTCATGTTTGACAAATTTGCTGGAGTTCTTTGAGGATGTAATGAACAGGGTGAATAAAGGGGAACCAGTGAATGTGGTGTATTTGGATTTCCAGAAGGCATTTGACAAGGTGCCACATAAAAGGTTACTGCACAAGATAAAAGTTCATGGGGTTGGGGGTAATATATTAGCATGGATAAGAGGATTGGCTAACTAACAGAAAACAGAGAATCGGGATAAATGGTTAATTCTCTGGTTGGCAACCAATAACCAGTGGGGTGCCGCAGGGATCAGTGCTGAGACCCAACTATTTACAATCTCTATTAACGACTTGGAAGAAGGGACTGAGTGTAACGTAGCCAAGTTTACTGCCGATACAAAGATGGGAGGAAAAGCAATGTGTGAGGAGGACACTCAAAATCTGCAAAAGGACAGACAGGCTAAGTGAGTGAGCAAAAATTTGGAAGATCAAGTATAATGTTAGAAAGTGTGAGGTCATGCACTTTGGCAGAAAAAAATCAAAGAGCAAGTTATTATTTAAATGGAGAAAGATTACAAAGTGCTGCAGTACAGCGGGACCTGGGGGTACTTGTGCTTGAAACACAAAAGGATAGTATGCAGGTACAGCAAGTGATCAGGAAGGCCAATGGTATTTTGGCCTTTATTGCAAAAGGGATGGAGTATAACAGCAGGGAAGTCTTGCTACAGTTATACAGGGTATTAGTGAGGCCACATCTGGAATACTGCGTGCAGTTTTGGTTTCCATATTTACGAAAGGATATACTTGCTTTGGAGGCAGTTCAGAGAAGGTTTACTCGGTTGATACCGGGGATGAGGGGGTTGACTTATGAGGAAGTTGAGTAGGTTGGGCCTCTACTCATTGGAATTCAGAAGAATGAGAGGTGATCTTATCGAAACATATAAGATTATGAGGGGGCTTGACAAGGTGGATGCAGAGAGGATGTTTCCACTGATGGGGGAGACTAGAACGAGAGGACATGATCTTAGAATAAGGAGGCACTCATTTACAAAGAAAATATGTGCAGGAGTCGGCCATTCGGTCCTTTGAGCCTGCACCACCATTCAATACGATCATGGTTGATCATTCACCTCAGTACCCCTTTCCTGCTTTCTCTCCATACCCCTTGATCCCTTTAGCCGTAAGGGCCATATCTAACTCCCTCTTGAATATATCCAACGAACTGGCATCATCAACTCTCTGCGGTAGGGAATTCCACAGGTTAACAACTCTCTGAGTGAAGAAGTTTCTCCTCATCTCAGTCCTAAATGGGTTACCCCTTATCCTAAGACTGTGTCCCCTGGTTCTGGACTTCCCCAACATCGGGAACATTCTTCCTGCATCTAACCTGTCCGATCCCGTCAGAATTTTATATGTTTCGATGAGATCCCCTCTCATCCTTTTAAAGTCCAGTGAATACAGGCCCAGTCGATCCAGTCTCTCCTCATATGTCAGTCCTGCCATCCCAGGAATCAGTCTGGTGAACCTTCGCTGCACACCCTCAATAGCAAGAACGTCCTTCCTAAGATTAGGAAACCAAAACTGAACACAATATTCCAGGTGAGGCCTCACCAAGACCCTGTACAACTGCATTAAGACCTCCCTGCTCCTATACTCGAATCCCCTCGCTATGAAGGCCAACATACCATTTGCCTTCTTCACTGCCTGCTGTACCTGCATGCCAACTTTCAATGACTGATGTACTATGACACCCAGGTCTCGTTGCACCTCCCCTTTTCCTAATCTGCCGCCATTCAGATAATAGTCTGCCTTTGTGTTTTTGCTACCAAAGTGGATAACCTCACATTTATCCACATTATACTGCATCTTCCATGCATTTGCCCACTCACCTAACCTGTCCAAGTCACCCTGCAACCTCTTAGCGTCCTCCTCACAGCTCATACCGCCACCCAGCTTAGTATCATCTGCAAACTTGGAGATATTAGACTCAATTCCTTCATCCCGATCATTAATGTGTATTGTAAATAGCTGGGGTCCCAGCACTGAGCCTTGCGGCATTCCACTGGTCACTGCCTGCCATTCTGAAAAGGACCCGTTTATCCCGACTCTCTGCTTCCTGTCTGCCAACCAGTTCTCCATCCACGTCAGTACATTACCCCCAATACCATGTGCTTTAATTTTGCACACCAATCTCTTGTGTGGGACCTTGTCAAAAGCCTTTTGAAAGTCCAAATACACCACATCCACTGGTTCTCCCTTCACTCTACTAGTTACATCCTCAAAAAATTCTAGAAGATTTGTCAAGATGATTTCCCTTTCATAAATCCATGCTGACTTGGACCGATCCTGTCACTGCTTTCCAAATGCGCTACTATTTCATCTTTAATAATTGCTTCCAACATTTTCCCCACTACTGATGTCAGGCTAACTGGTATATAATTACCCGTTTTTTCTCTCCCTCCTTTTTAAAAAAAAAAATGGTGTTATAGTAGCTACCCTCCAGTCCACAGGAACTGAGCCAGAGTCGATAGACTGTTGGAAAATGATCACCAATGCATCCACTATTTCTAGGGCCACTTCCTTAAGTACTCTGGAATGCAAACTATCAGACCCCGGGGATTTATCGGCCTTCAATCCCATCAATTTCCATAACACAATTTCTCTCCGAATAACGATTTTCTTCAGTTCCTCCTTCTCACTCACCCTCGGTCCCCTAGTATTTCTGGAAGGTTATTTGTGTCTTCCTTCGTGAAGACAGAACCAAAGTATTTGTTCAACTGGTCTGCGATTTCTTTGTTCCCCATTATAAATTCACCTGAATCTGACTGCAAGGGACCTACGTTTGTCTTCACTAATCTTTTTCTCTTCGCATATCTATAGAAGCTTTTGCAGTCAGTTTTTATGTTCTCGGCAAGCTTCCTCTCAGACTCTATTTCCCCCCTCCTAATTAAACCCTTTGTCCTCCTCTGCTGAATTCTAAATTTCTCCCAGTCCTCATGTTTGCTGCTTTTTCAGGCCAATTTATATACCTCTACCTTGGATTTAACACTATCCTTAATTTCCCTTGATCGCCAAGGTTGAGCCACCTTCCCCGTTTTATTTTTACTCCAGACAGGGATGTACAATTGTTGAAGTTCATCCATGTGATCTTGAAATGTTTGCCATTGTCTATCTGCTGTCAACCCTTTAAGTATCATTCGCCAATCTATACTAGCCAATTCACATCTCATATCATCGAAGTTATCTTTCCTTAAGTTCAGAACCCTAGTCTCTGAATTAACTGTGTCACTCTCCATCTTAATGAAGAATTCTACCATGTTATGGTCACTCTTCCCCAAGGGGCCTCGCACAACAAGATTGTTAATTAGTCCTTTCTCATTACACGATGGCCAGTCCTCTAGTTGGTTCCTCGACATATTGGTCTAGAAAACCATCTCTAATACACTCCAGGAAATCCTCCTCCACCGTATTGCTATCTGTTTGGTTAGCCCAATCTATATGTAGATTAAAGTCGCCCATGATAACTGCTGTACCTTTATTGCACGCATCCCTAATTTTTTGTTTGATGCTGTCCCCAACCTCACTACTACTGTTTGGTGGTCTGTACACAACTCCCACTAGCATTTTCTGCCCTCTGGTGTTCCGCAGCTCCACCCGTACAGATTCAAGCTAATGTCCTTCCTTACTATTGCGTTAATTTCTTCTTTAACCAGCAACGCTACCCCACCTCCTTTTCCTTTCTGTCTATCCTTCCTGAATGTTGAGTTCCCAGACTTGGTCACCCTGGAGCCATGTCTCCATGATGGCAATTATATCATATTCACTAATTGCTGCCTGTGCAGTTAATTTGTCCACCTTATTACAAATACTCCTCGCATTGAAGCACAGAGCCTTTAGGCTTGTCTTTTTAACACACTTTGACCCTTTTTAGAATTTTGCTGTAATGTGGCCCTTTTTGTTTTTTGCCTTAGGTTTCTCTGCCCTCCACTTTTACTTTTCTTTTTTCTATCTTTTGCTTCTGCCCCCATTCTACTTCCCTCTGTCTCTGCGTAGGTTCCCATTCCCCTGCCATATTAGTTTAACTCCTCCCCAACAGCACTAGCAAACACTTCCCCTCGGACATTGGTTCCGGTCCTGCCCAGGTGCAGACCGTCTGGTTTGTACTGATCCCACCTCCCCCAGAACCGGTTCCAATGTCCCAGGAATTTTAATCCCTCCCTTCTGCACCACTCCTCAAGCCATGTATTCATCTGAGCTATCCTGCGATTTTAACTCCTAGCTCCCTAAATTCACCTTGTAGGACCTCATCCTGTTTTTTACCTATATTGTTGGTACCTGTATGCACCACGACAATTGGCTGTTCACTCTCCCCTTCCAAAATGTCCTCCACCCGCTCCGAGACACCCTTGACCCTTGCACCAGGAAGGCACCATACCATCCTGGAGTCTGGGTTGCGGCTGCAGAAACGTCTATCTATTCCCCTTACAATAGAATCCCCTACCACTATAACTCTCCCACTCGTTTACCTGCCCTCCTGTGCAGCAGAGCCACCCGTGATACCATGAACTTGGCTGCTGCTGCCTTCCCCTGATGAGTCATCCTCGCCCCTGCCCCAGCCGTACCCAAAACGGTGTATCTGTTTTGGAGGAGGATGAGCACAGGGGCCCCTGCACTACCTTCCTTCCACTGCTCTTCCTGTTGGTGTCCCATTCCCTATCTCTGTGTAATCTTTACCTGCGGTAAGACCAACTCACTAAACGTGCTATTCATGGCATCCTCAGCATCGCGGATGCTCCAGAGCGAATCCACCCGCAGCTCCAGTGCCGCAATGTGGTCTGTCAGGAGCTGCAGCAGGACACACTTCCCGTACATGTAGTCGTCAAGGACACTGCAAGCGTCCGAGTTTCCCACATAGCACAGGAGGAGCATGACACGTGTCCGAGCTCTCCTGCCATGACTTAACCCCTAGATTAATTTAATTTGGCAACAACAATGATAAAGGTTATCTACTAATGAAGGAAAAGAAAAAGAAAAAGAAAAACTACTCACCAATCACTTACCCCCTTGGCTGTCACCTTTCGATTTCTTTCTACTTCTTGTTTACCTTCTGTCCCTGCTGCAGCTGCACCAGCTGGCCTCCGCCGACTCCCCGGACTTGCGCTGCTCCGAACTCCCACTTCCCGCCGACGTTGGTCCTTTTATAGGCCTCCGCCGACTCCCCGGACTCCCGCTGCTCCGAACTCCGAGATGAGGAGAAATTTCTTCGCTCAGAGGGTTGTAAATCTGTGGAATTCGCTGCCTCGGAGAGCTGTGGAAGCTGGGACATTGAATAAATTTAAGACAGAAATAGACAGTTTCTTAAATGAGAAGGGGTTATGGGGAGCGGGCGGGGAAGTGGAGCTGAGTCCATGATCAGATCAGCCGTGATCTTATTGAATGGCGGAGCAGGCTCGAGGGGCCGTATGGCCTACTCCTGTTCCTATTTCCTATGTTCTTTATAATAAATAGGAGGAGTCGGCCATTTGGCCTCTCAAGCCTGCTCCGCCATTCAATAAGATTATGGCTGATCTGATCATGGACTCGGCTCCACTTCCCTGCCCGCTCCCCATAACCTTATCGCTCAAAAATGTGTCATCTCTGCCTTAAGTTTATTCCATGACCCAACCTCCACAGCTCTCTGGGGCAGAGAATTCCACAGATTTATAACCCTCAGAGAAGAAATTCCTTCTCATCTCAGTTTTAAATGGGCTGCCCCTTATTCTATGTCCCCGAGTTTTAGTAGAAACATCTTCTCTATGTCTACCCTGTCAAACCCTTCCATAATCATAAAGACCTCGATCACTTCACCCCTCAGCTTTGTCTTTAGAAAAGAGTCCCAGTCTGTTCGATCGTTCCTAACGGGTACAACCTGTCAGTTCTGGTAACGTTTCCATGGTCCCCTCGTGATGGAGTAAGATAGCGATAGTTTGACCCAATGATAATGGAGGACGAGTGATGTTGAGGGGAGATGCAACGAGACCTGGGCGTCATGGTACATCAGTCATTGAAGGTTGGCATGCAGGTACAGCAG
Source organism: Pristiophorus japonicus (assembly GCF_044704955.1). Lineage (NCBI taxonomy): Eukaryota > Metazoa > Chordata > Chondrichthyes > Pristiophoridae > Pristiophorus > Pristiophorus japonicus. The sequence continues at coordinate 53,502,914 of NC_091998.1, forward strand.
GCGGTTAAGAAAGCAAATGGCAAGTTGGCCTTCATAGCAAGGGAATTTGAGTACGGGGCAGGGAGGTGTTACTACAGTTGTACAGGTCCTTGGTGAGGCCACACCTGGTGCATTGTGTACAGTTTTGGTCTCCTAACTTGAGGAAGGATATTCTTGCTATTGAGGGAGTGCAGCGAAGGTTCACCAGACTGATTCCCGGGATGGCGGGACTGACCTATCAAGAAAGACTGGATCAACTGGGCTTGTATTCACTGGAGTTCAGAAGAATGAGAGGGGATCTCATAGAAATGTTTAAAATTCTGACTGGTTTAGACAGGTTAGATGCAGGAAGAATGTTCCCAATGTTGGGGAAGTCCAGAACCAGGGGACACAGTCTAAGGATAAGGGGTAAGCCATTTAGGACCGAGATGAGGAGAAACTTCTTCACCCAGAGAGTGGTGAACCTGTGGAATTCTCTACCACAGAAAGTTGTTGAGGCCAATTCACCAAATATATTCAAAAAGGAGTTAGATGTAGTCCTTACTACTAGGGGGATCAAGGGGTATGGCGAGAAAGCAGGAATGGGGTACTGAAGTTGCATGTTCAGCCATGAACTCATTGAATGGTGGTGCAGGCTCGAAGGGCCGAATGGCCTACTCCTGCACCTATTTTCTATGTTTCTATCTGTGTGTCCATTATTATAAATATAAACCATGGAAGCCCTCTGTAGATTTCTGCCTCTAACCCACTCCCAGGTATCGTTGTCCGATTGTGACAACTGGGACTCCTGCTGGAGCTGATGAGCCTACGATTACATCTCTGTGCTGAAGCTTTTATTAAAATTCATTCACGGATTGTGGGCATCGCTGTCGAGGCTGGCATTTATTGCCCATCCCTAATTGCCCTCGAGAAGGTGGTGCTGAGCCGCATTATACAACTGAGTGAGTGTCTCGCTGGGCCATTTCAGAGGGCAGCTGAGAGTCAACCACATTGCTGTGGGCCTGGAGTCACATATAGGCCAGACCGGGTAAGGGCGGCAGATTTCCTTCCCTGAAGGACATTAGCGAACCAGATGGGTTTTTACGGCAATCCGGTAGTTTCATGGTCACCATTTCTGCATCTAGCGTTTTATTCCATATTTATTTAATTAACTGAATTTAATTTTCCCAGATGCCGAGGTGGGATTTGAACTCGTGTCTCCGGATCATTAGTCCAGGCCTCGGGATTACTGGTCCAGTAACATAACCATGATGCTACCGTACTGATGAAGTAGGGTGGGAGGAGGCTCATGTGGTGCATAAACGCATGGACCAGTTGGGCCGAATGGCCTGTTTCTGTGCCATAAAATAAATGTAAATATCGGCAAGCTTTTGCCAGTACCATTGGAGTCAAATGCAACGGCTTTACTTTTACCGGGTTGAGTGTGCTGACTATTTAGCTTTTTTAAATTCCAGATTTATTTAATGAACTGAATTTAAATTCCTCAGCTGCCGTGGTGGGATTTGAACTCATGATATCCGGATCTTTGGATTACGCCTCTGGATTACTTGTCCAGTAACATAGCCACTATGGTACTGTACCCCACATGAGTTATATTGTCCTTGTACAAGGAGTTACTTAACCCCAACTAACCTCGAGGGGCAGAGGTCTTTAAGATTATGAAAGGGTTTGATAGGGTCGACGTAGAGAAGATGTTTCTACATGTGAGACCAAAGCTAAGTTCCATAGATAGTCACTGATGCATCCAACAGGGAATTCGGGAGAAAACTCTTCGCCCAGAGAGTGGTGAGAAGGTGGAACTCACTCCCATTAACGTGGTGTCCCATTTTTCTCAGGCTCTCTGATAATCTTCGACATTCTGACAAACCAGGCGAGCTCCGGCTCCAGCTCCAGAGAATCCACTGGCAGACGGCACGAGGCAAGGAAGAATTGTCGTTCCTCCACCAAGGTACAGTCAGTCCGGGAGGTCCCGCGCATGGAGACCGGGGCTGCTCGTCACACCAGTGCGGTTTATGGGAGGGCTTTACTGGGATTTCTGGCTGGAAGGGGAACGAGAGAGTGGTGCATTGGAATTTTCTCTCTCTGGTTTTTTGACGTTCATTGGAGTTGCTTCCCTCCTTGTGTAAGTTTAATGCAACTTCAGCTCCTCACCATTCTTCACATCCCGGGAGATGCGAGGAGCAGTGCTACAGTACACTGGAGGGAGCTATGGTGGCTGCACATTCACAGAGGCAATTTACCACCTGTCATCATTGTTATATATGCAGACTATAGATATACTCCTGCGTAGTCACTGTATAGTTGCACAAGATGGAGACTTGTTTACCTGATGTACTATCAATAAGGTTTACACTGTGTATATACTATGCTGGGACCACTAGAGGGTGCAACTGGTGGAGCCTGGGGTTTCCTGCCCTGGTGGCAGGGGCTGCATAAAAGGGGAGCCACCATGCGGCTGCCTCACTCTGGAGTTACGAATAAAGGACCAAGGTCACTACAGTTTGAGTACAACACATTGCCTCGTGGAGTCATTCATAGGTACGTCACAGACATAATAATCATCATGGGCGGTCCCTCGAAATGAGGATGACTTGCTTCTACGCCAAAAAAGAATGAGTTCACAGGTGTTTCACTGAAGGACCTAATATTCCAGGTCCTGAACTACATCCTGAAGGGTGGAAGATACCTGTGCGTGGATTTTTTTTAACGTGTGGTGGCCATTGCACACCAGCCACCACACGGGCTTGACAGAGCTAGGTCTTGGTCCAGTGGCAAGGGTTATCCAAGACGACTGGAGACCAGCTCTGCTGCATGGACCTAGCGTGCACACATATTGCAGTGCGGGCTGGGCCCCGATAACATCCCTCTACAGTCTCTTGCCGCTCCTTTGCCCCGATCTCGGTGCTCCTGCTGTACCTGCTCTCGCTCTAATCACCGACCTGGACCTTGATGATGTCACTCTTTGCTGCCGTCGCCCTAGTGCACCAGCTCGCGCTGCTCCCTGAAGCGGTATTCCTCCACGCTGTCCATGGTCGCTCGCCGCTCCTTTTATGGCCGCGGCCTGCGTGAGAACAGCAGCGGCAGGTCGGGGCCATACAAGGAGCGGCAAGCGGCCTTGGGAGCAGCGTTAAGGCGTAGCGCGGGTAATGGAATGTCATCTGGTTTACCAATTCCTGGTGAAGGAGGAGTTGGGAATCCAGATTAAATCTATACCTTTCCTGGGTGAAATCAGGAAGTGCTTTTTCCACACACGGCATTGGAAATCTGGGATTCTTTCCCCTAAGATGGTGCATGCTGGGGATCAATTGAAATTTTCAAGACTAAAATCAGCAGATGTCTGTTGGGTATCGAGGAATACGGAACGGAGGCGGGGAAATGGAGATGAGTTACAGACCGACCTTGGTTTAATGAAATGATGGAGCAGGCTCGAGGGGCTGAATGGCCTTCTCCTGTACCCGATGTCCTGTATATTTAAACGTGATCAAACTGTCATTTGAAAAGTGACCTCCTCCCTCTGCCCCACTGATGTATTTCCACTACCTACTGGTCTTTAATAACAGCAATATTGGTGTATACGATGTCCTGAGATGAAGGGGTTGATTTATGAAGAAAGGTTGAGCAGGATGGGCCTATACTCATTGGAGTTTAGAAGAATGAGAGGTGATTTTATTGAAACATATAAGATTCTGAGGGGGCTCGACAGGGTAGATGCAGAGAGGATGATTCCCCTCGTGAGGGAATCTAGAACTGGGGGCATAATTTCAGAATAAGGGGAGGCCCATTTAAAACTGAGATGAGGAGAAATTTCTTCTGAGGGTCGCAAATCTTTGGAATTCTCCCCAGAGAGCTGTGGAGGCTGGGTCATTGACTATATTTAAGGTGGAGATGGACAGATCTTTGAGCGATAAGGGAGGCGAGGGTTGTGGGGACCCAGCAGGGAAGTGGAGTTGAGGCCAAGATCAGATCAGCCATGATCTTATTGAATGGCGGAGCAGGCTCGAGGGGCCGAATGGCCGACTCCTGCTCCTATTTCTTATGTACAACTGCTTATTGAGTTTGTATGAAATTCCTGTTCTTGGATAAGGAGTCAGGCTAGATACTGTAAGCTCAAAGTAAGTGTGACCGTAGTCCTTTATAACAGATCTCAGAGTGCCTCTCCAGCCTGTGAGGTCTCCTTATATACAGGTGCTCCCAAGGGATTGTGGGATCCCTTGGGACTCCAGGGGATAAGTTCTCTGGTGGTTAGACATGGTAATTACAGGTTTACATACATAACAATTCCTTTACTGTTTTAGTCGAGATGTTAAATGGGCATATGCCTGTGTTGAAGTAGACGGAGCAACGTTATAGAAACGCGAATCTTAATTTTGCAAACAACAATTTCCAGCCTCTTTTTTTTTTTATTGTTCAAATTTCCACCCGCTGTGGCTGTTGTTTCGGGGACAGTTCGAACAGTCCCACATGTTGTTATTTGGCCATCTGAGAACCACAGCGCTGAACGTGAGCACGGCTTTTCAAGCGTTGAGGACGGTTTCAGCTATACCCGATCCTCTCCTTACCCGACATCAGTACCTGTGCCCTCGGCACGGGACCGCCAGACAGATACCGGCCGCACGGAGTTTGGGCCAAACTGTACGCAACGCTGAAGCCTTTTTCTTTTCTGTTTGAACACCCCAGGAGGTGAGGACTGTGGAGGAAGCCCTGAAAAAACACGGATTGTCCGAGTTCCTGAGCATTTTGGAAAAGGAAAAGCTGGACTTGGAGTCACTGGTAAGATGCGTCTGAAAGTCTTCCTGCATTTTTTCTTCTCAATCAATTCCACATCTCTCTCCTGCGCCCCCAAACCTCCTCTCCAAGGTGAATCGCCTGAAAAGTGCGCAGTCCTTGGTAGCCTGGGACATTTGAACCCATGGAGCGCCACAGGAACAGTCAATGACTTGGCATTGGGCCAACGGGCCCAGAGGCATTGTTGCGGTGTTGAGATGCACCTCATCCGTTCCCTCTTCCTCTTCCACACAACGATTGTCCTTGCAACACAGATGGACAACCCGAGACTGGTTGATTCAAGGGGGAAGCCAAAGAGCATGTGCCAGTTACATAGAATCATAGAAAATAGGTGCAGGAGTAGGCCATTCAGCTCTTTGAGCCTGCACCACCATTCAATATGATCATGGCTGATCATGCAACTTCAGTACCCCATTCCTGCTTTCTCTCCATACCGCTTGATCCCTTTAGCCGTAAGGGCCACATCTAATTCCCTTTTGAATATATCCAGCGAACTGGCCTCAACAACTTTCTGTGGAAAAGAATTCCACAGGCTCACAATTCTCTGAGTGAAGAAGTTTCTCCTCATCTCGATCCTAAATGACTTACACTTTATCCTTAGACTATGACCCCTGGTTCTGGACTTCCTCAACATCGGGAACATTCTTCCTGCATCTAACCTGTCCAATCCCGTCAGAATTTTGTATACTTCAATGAGATCCCCTCTCATTCTTCTAAATTCCAGTGAATATAAGCCTAGTCGGTCCAGTCTTTCTTCATATGTCAGTCCTGCCATCCTGGTTGATACTTGGATTGAAGTTCTGTCCCTGTGAAATCCGAGAAGCTGCCAAGCTCATGTTCTGAAGCATTTTGGTCACTAGGCTTGATATTTCATTGGTTCCACAAGTCATCAAGTTGGATAGAACCATAGTTTACCCCTTGACCCGATAAAGCTTCAGCAAGTATACATGCAAACCCAATTAACTGCTCACTAAAATGATTCTTAGCTTACTTGAGATCACCTAAGACTCAGCTGCCACATGTCCTAACTCGCACCAAATCCCGCTCACCCATCACCCCTTGTGCTCGCTGACCCATGTCCTAACTCATACCAAGTCCCGCTCACCCATCACCCCCTGTGCTCGCTGACCGACATTGGCTCCCGGTTGAGTAATGCCTCGATTTCAAAATTCTCATCCTTGTTTACAAATCCCTCCATGGCCCTCGCCCCTCCCTATCTCTGTAATCTCTTCCAGCCCCACAACCCCCCAAGATGTCTGCGCTCCTCTAATTCTGCCCTCCTGAGCATCCCTGATTATAATCACTCAGCCATTGGTGGCCGAGCCTTCAGCTGCCTGGGCCTCGGTTTAACGTCACATCCGAAAGACGGCACCTCCGACAGTGCAGTGCTCCCCCAGCACTGTACTGGAGTGTCAGAAGATAGGGGAAGTTTGGCTCGAATGCATAATGTTTTGCAATGTGTGACAAGTTATACTCAAATCAGTGGAGTGAAATGAATCTTGTAAATCTTCCTGATTTTCCGTTCACGCATTTTTTTTGATTTTTATTTGATCAGGTGATGTGTTCCGACACCGAATTGAAGGAGCTGGGGATTCCTCTGGGACCAAGGAAAAAAATCCTGAGTCTGGCGAAGAAGCTGGCCAGTGCCCAGGTATAGCCGTTGATCGCGCTGTGCTGCGTCGCTTGCTGATTGCTTGCCCTTGCTGCTGGTATACAACAACAACATGTATTAACATAGCGCCTTTAGCGTAGTGAAACATCCCAAGACATTTCACAGGAGTACTATGAGATTAAAAATTTGACACTGAGCCGCATAAGGAGAAATTAGTGCAGGTAACCAAAAGCTTGGTCAAAGAGGGCGGTTTTAAGTATGTCCTGAAGGAGGTAGAGAGGTGGAGAGATTTAGGCAGGGAGTTCCAGAGCTTGGGGGCCCAGGCAACAGAAGGCACGGTCACCGATGGTTGAGCGATTTATAATCAGGGATGCTCAAGAGGGCAGAATTAGAGGAGCGCAGACATCTCGGGGGGGGGGGGGGGGGGGGGGGGGGGGGGGGAGGAGATTAGAGATAGGGAGGGGCGAGGGCCATGGAGGGATTTGAAAAGAAGGATGAGAATTTTGAAATTGAGGTGTTGCTTAACCGGGAGCCAGTGTCGGTCAGCGAGCACAGGGGTGATGGGTGAGCGGGACTTGGTGCGAGTTAGGACACGGGGCAGCCGAGTTTTGTATCACCTCCAGTGTAAGCTACAACTCTGCCTCAACGTGAAGAGTGCGGTCGGAAGGAATGTTGCCGCGTGGTGGAGGTTTCTGGTTGTCAAATGCACTGCCGTAGGGCTCTGGACAAAAATCTGGCGGTGGGGTGGGGGACAAAGCAATCTTTCGAAGAGCCGGCACAGGCACGACGGGCCAAATGGCCTCCTCCTGTGCTGCAAATTCTGATTTTATTCTAAGAGGCCATTGAAGGAAAGAAAGACTTGCATTTATATAGCACCTTTCACGACCACCGGATGTCTCAAAGCACTTTACAGCCAATGAAGTACTTTTGGAGTGTAGTCACTATTGTAATGAAATAATCGAAAGGTAGGTGGGGGGGGCGGAGGTAGGTAAGGGGGGTAGGGAGATGGGGGAGGCGGGGGTAGGTGGGGGGGTGGTGGGAGTGGAGGTAAGTAAGGGGCGCATGGGGTGGCGGGGGGGAGGCAAGGCAGAGGTGGGGGGGGGCGGAGGTTGGGTGTGGGGGGCAGAGAGGAAGAGGGGGGAGGTATGAATTGAGCACTGGCCCGATCGGCCTCCTGAGCTGAAATCTCTGTTTCGGCAATCCGCAGAGTGTTGCAGTGACGGCATTATTGCAAGTGCGTTTATATCTGGCAGGAGAACCGGGAAGAGGAGCAGATGGGCGAGCCGAGGGCCATTCCTGGGAAAGTGGGCCAGTCCGCGGAGGAGGAAGGGGGCGGCGAGCAGTCGCAGCGCCCCCTGTCCAACAGCAGCGTCACTTCGGTCAACTACGAACAGTTCGATGTCGGCATCGGTCAGGTAAGCACTGCTTGACCAACAGCTGACACAGGATCCGGCTTCCTGAGTAAATCCAGGAGTGGCACAGGCCTGCATTTTATTTGCCAATTTGGCTTGTTGAGGTTTGAGAAAGTGCCAATAATTGTGTGTAATTTCACAAACCTACGGAAGCACAAACTTAAAAGACAAAAAGAAATACTTAGATTTATATAGCGTCTTTCACGACCACCGGACGTCTCAAAGTGCTTTACAGCCAATGAAGTACTTTTGGAGTGTAGTCACTGTTGTAATGTGGGAAATGCGCAGCCAAAATTGCTCACAGCAAGCTCCCTCAAACAGCAATGTGATGTTTTTGTTATGTTGGTTGAGGGATGAATATTGGTCCAAGATACCGGGGATAACTCCCCTGCACTTCTTTCAAATACTGCCATGGGAACTTTTATGTCCACCTGAGAGGACAGACGGGGCCTCGGTTTAACATCCCATCCGAAAGATGGCACCTCCGACAGTGCGGCACTCCCTCAGCACTGCACTGGAGTGTCAACTGAGATTTTTGTGCTCCAGTCTCTGGAGTGGGACTTGAACCCACAACCTTCTGACTCGGAGGCGAGAGTGCTGCCCACTGAGCCATGGCTGACAAACTCACTCCATTCAATACACATCCATCTTCCTCCTGCTGTTCCCCTCTCTGCAGTGGGCAATAATCGACGCTAACAAATGAATCTCATGGACTCCCAAGGTTTCCTAGTGACCAAGAGTTGACCAGATGTCTGTCCCTGGAAGGAGTGTTGCTCGGATGAACTCTGACCCAGTCCGTTTGGATGTGCTCTGGTCGAATGCTGTTGGAGGGTGGCATCGCAGAGTTTTACACATGGTGCAATACACACTTCAATAGAGCTGAGTGCAGTCTAGGCATTGAGGTGTTTCCCACAACCACTTGAGCTGTCCTTGTTGCCTGTACTAGTTGTTAATCCATTAAAAGCAGAACCCTGCACAGGTCAGGAAACCCTTGCGTCGAATCTGAATGCAGCCACCCTCTGGAACTCTTTGTGTCTCTCCCCGAGGTCATCCCGTCCTTGCAATCCCGGAGCTGTTTACAGCTGACAATACACACGCTCGAGAGTGAAGTGTGTGTAACCTGCAAAGTTCAACACTCCCACATAGATTGTAACAAAACATTCCCAATCCACAGCCCACACCACCACCACATAAATCGCATAAAAAAAACCTAATCGCGCTTACCCGAGGTCGGCAATTACTGACTTCACTGCAGTCGCTCGGGCAGTCCACGTTCACAGGCGGTCCCACCAGGGGGCGCTGTGGGACGTTACGGGTCAGGCCACCAGGGAGTGCTGCGGGAGCCGCTACAGCTCGGGCCGTCCCCGTTCACAGGCGGTCCCACCGGGGGGCGATGCAGGGGCCGCTGCAGGTCGGGCCGTCCGCGTTCACAGGCGATCCCACCAGGGGGCGCTGCAGGGGCCGCTGCAGGTCGGGCCGTCCGCGTTCACAGGCGATCCCACCAGGGGGCGCTGCAGGTCGGGCCGTCCCCGTTCACAGGCGATCCCACCAGGGGGCGCTGCAGGGGCCGCTGCAGGTCGGGCCGTCCCCGTTCACAGGCGATCCCACCAGGGGGCGCTGCAGGTCGGGCCGTCCCCGTTCACAGGCGATCCCACCAGGGGGCGCTGCAGGTCGGGCCGTCCCCGTTCACAGGCGATCCCACCAGGGGGCGCTGCAGGGCGCTACGGGTAATGCAGGAGGCAAAAATCTGGCCGGTGTCGCAACCAGCGGGGTGTTGCACGCCGGCTCATCTCTCCCGGGCGGTAATGCTCCACGTCCCGCAATCCCGGCCCCAAAAACACAGGAAGCTGGCCGCCCGCCCGGAAAAGCTCACTGCCGCCATTGCCGAAAACACGGGCAGCAACGAGCCGTAAATCCAGCCCCGAGGTGGGGTTTTTTTATCGGGTTTTTTTTTTCTCACCAGGCCTGTCTCCGGGCATCCGCAAGCCGGCTCTTTGGCTCAGGATTGCCCCTTGCTCAGCCGGCCTAGTGCCCTGAGAGAGGTGTGCAACGCCTCCCTTAGCGCTCCGCCCCACACCCGGGGCCCAGCTGCCCAATTTTGCTGACTGAGGCGCAAACTGTTCCCGGGGCGGTATCAGGACCGCCCCGCCCCCATTAACGCCCCGAAATCCTCGACGCCGAAAATCCAGCCCTCGGCGTGGGAATTTTCATCACCGGATGCCCACCCGAAGCGTCGGTGCCTTTTACAAGCGGCTGCCTCGTCTGCTTTTGTATCAGCGACGGGTTCGAGTGAAACGGTAGCAAAATACCGCGGCTGCGGGAAATCTGAAATAAAACCAGAAAATGCTGGAAACACTCCGTGGGTCAGGCAGCATCTGTGGAGAGAGAAACAGAGTTAACGTTTCGGGGCAATGACCCTTCGTCAGAAGTGGGAAGCATTAGAGATGTAACCGGTTTTAAGCAAATGTAGGGGCAGGGGGAGGGGGGGGGGGGGAAAGAACAAAAGGGAAGGTCTGTGATAGGGTAGAGGGCAGGAGAGATTAAAATGTTATTTATTTTTGGACAGCAGGTAATTCTGCCATTCCCATTGACACCCTATCTAGACCCATCTTCTGTTCCTTTACTTGTCCCATTACCATCTCCTTTCGCCTCGCACCATCATCCCTTTTGTCATTTAATCTCTCCTGCCTTCCACCCTATCACACACCTCTTTTGTGTTATTTCCTCCCCCCCCCCCTGCCCCTGACACTTGCTTAAAACCCGTTACATCTCCAGCTTTTCCCAGTTCTGATGAAGGGTGGTGGGCCTGAAATGTTAACGCTGTCCTCTTATCACGGACGCTGCCCGACCCGCTGAGCGTTTCCAGCATTCTCTGCCTTCGTCGCAGGCTCCTGTTGAAGGTCGGTGTTGGCTGCGTTGTTAACTTTGACCCCTGTGTGATTTTTTTTTTTTGGATTTATCTTTGTGAATAGCCCGCGCCTCCCAATGCCACCAGCTGGTACTTGGCAATTGGCACTGGCCAGGTTGGTCTCTCACGTACCTCCTCCTCTCGCTCGTCTCCTGTGTTTGCTGTGTTGTGCCTTGGTCTGTCCCTGTCACTCTCGACAGCTGCATGCACGGTTTGCAGTGTGTGTGCGCGCGAGCGAGCGAGTGTCTGCGTGCGTGTGTAATCTCTGATGTGAGCACGTCCGGAACAATGTTCCCTACAAGCTGCACTTTGTTCTGCGTGGCCTGTTCCTTTTAGTGCATGGTCCCTTTAAATTTGCGCACATAGTTCCCTCTAATATTTTTTTACCGTGCGCGGTCCCTTTAAATTCAAGTTTTGCGCACGTGCGGTTTGTACAATGCAAAGGCCATTGAGCGTCCTGTGTGGGACCGTTCCTCTTAATCTTCGGCAGCACCTCCCAAACCCGCGACCTCTACCACCTAGAAGGACAAGGGCAGCAGGCGCATGGGAGCACCACCACCTCCACGTTCCCCTCCAAGTCACACACCATCCCGACTTGGAAATATATCGGCCGTTCCTTCATCGTCGCTGGGTCAAAATCCTGGAACTCCCTCCCTAACAGCACTGTGGGAGCACCTTCACCACACGGACTGCAGCGATTCAAGAAGGCGGCTCACCACCACCTTCTCAAGGGGCAATTAGGGGATGGGCAATAAATGCCGGCCTTACCAGCGACGCCCACATCCGAGGATTAACATTTTAATTAACGCGAGGCCAGGCAGCTTTGAAGGAACCTGTGTCCTGATCGCATGTTGGTTCCCCGGGTGGTGGGGGGGAGAGAGCGAGTATAATGAGCGGTGACGCGAGTAATTTCAAGGGGTGTTACCTGAAACGGTTCTGCTCAGTGAATAGTTAATATTCTGCAACCTGTGATTAAATGCTGATCCAGCGCTCGGCTGAACCTGCTCGGCAGCATCTTTTGAACTCTGCACCATTTCTGTTCCCCAAGTCATTGGTAAATGTCGAGTTTATTCTGTAACGCAGCATTTTTCTCACTGAACGAGCACGGGGGTTCTGTTCACGGGGAAATGGAGCGCGCGGTACATACCGAGGAGCATGACATTGGCAGGGAGCTCCAAGAGAATACCTTGTCTGGATCCCGATGTTCTAAACCTTTCCAGGTTTGCTCTTCCTGTTTTTCCATCAGATGCCCCGGTAGATTTATGCCACTTTGGCTATTTCCAAGTGCCCTGATTGGTGGAAGACCCGAGGGTTTTGACGGCATTAACGGGCAGATCACGGCTTCAGGATGAGTTTTTTTTTTTATTAAGCCTTGCATTTATATAGCTCCTTTCACGAGCGCCGGATGTCCCAAGGCACTTTACAGCCAATGAAGTACTTGTAGAGCAAAAGCAAAATACTGCGGATGCTGGGATTCTGAAATAAAAACAGAAAATGCTGGACATCTCAGCTGGTCAGGCAGCATCTGTGGAGAGAGAAACCGAGTTAACGTTTCGGGTCTGTGACCCTTCGTCACAACCTTTTAGAGCGCAGTCGCTGTTGTAATGTGGGAAACGCAGCAGCCAATTTGCGCACAGCAAGCTCCCACACACAGCAATGTGACAATGACCAGATAATCTGTTTTTGTTATGTTGATTGAGGGATAAATATTGGCCCCAGGACACCAGGGATAACTCCCCTGCTCTTCTTCGAAGTAGTGCCGTGGAATCTTTTACGTCCAACTGGGAGAGCAGGCGGGGCCTCGGTTTAACGTCTCATCCGAAAGACGGCACCTCCGACAGTGCGGCGCTCCCTTGGCACTGCTCGGAGTGTCAGCCTAGATTTTTGTGCTCCACAACCTTCTGACCTAGAGGCGAGAGTGCTGCCCACTGAGCCACTGCTGACACGCAATCCATCATTGCAAGGTCAATGGCTCTTTATAATATTATGTTATATAATAAATAGAAGCCCCTGAACTACTGTACTCCATGAAGGAAATGGCATGCTCAAATTGGGTGAAACGTTTTTTGGTAGCATGCACTGTAACCAAACTGCATGTTTTATCCAGTCTGATATGTTGGCTGATGTATGGTATGGTATGGTATGTTGTCCTATATTACAGAACCCTTGACTCCCTTATTGCTCAAAAACCTGTCTATCTCCATCTTAAATATATTCAATGACCCAGTCTCCACAGCTCTCAAGGGCATAGAATTCCACAGACTTGCAGCACTCTGAGAGAAGAAATTCCTCCATCCTCATCCTCATCAAAAAAGCAAATGATGTGTTGGCCTTTCTTAAAAGAGGTTTTGAGTATAAGAATAAAGATGTCTCGCTGCAATTATATAGGGCCCTGGTGAGACCGCACCTGGAGTATTGTGTACAGTTCTGGTCTCCTTACCGAAGGAAGGATATACTTAACTATAGAGGGAGTGCATCGCAGGTTCACCAGACTGATTCCTGGGATGGGAGGATTGTCCGATGAGGAGAGATTGAGTAGACTAGGCCTATATTCTCTGGAGTTTAGAAGAATGTGAGGTGATCTCATTGAAACTTACACAATTCTTACAGGGCTTGACAGGGTAGACACAGGGAGGATGTTTCCTCTGGCTGGGGAGTCTAGAACCAGGGGTCACAGTCTCAGAATAAGGGGTCGGCCATTTAGGGCTGAGATGCGAAATTTCTTCACTCGGTGAGTGGTAAATCTTTGGAATTCTCTACCCCAGAGGGCTGTGGAAGCTCAGTCGTTGAGTATATTCAAGACAGATAGATTTATGGCTATTAAGGGATATGGGGATAGTGCAGGAAAGTGGAGTTGAGATAGATGATCAGCCATGGTCTTATTGAATGGCGGAGCAGTCTCGAGGGACAAAATGGCCGACTCCTGCTCCTATTTCTTATGTTCTTATAGTCTAAGTATCTTCAGAGCAGCCCACTTTTAGCATATAACGCTTTGGCCCCTGTGTTGTTGGGCTTGTGCGATTAATGTGTAGTACGCCACGCCAAGCCAAGCAGCATGGGGGGGTGATCCAGCGCGTGGCATTGCAGCTGGTGCTAAGCTGAAATTACCACTCTTGCAACGACTGCGTCATCCCCTCCGTGCAGCCTGGGTGCGAAACGTTGCCAGGTGGCAGACAATCATGGCGTTCACAAGTCTTGTGGGAGAAGCTGCTCGGAATGAAGGGCATGCAGAGGATGTGGCTTTCCATGGGGCCTCCTTTTAGAATGGGAGCAGGGCAGCCGTGACTCCCATCTGCTTCCGAATGGGCGCTGGCCTGTCAGCTGCTTGGCTGACAACAGAGCAGGCCAAAGCCAAAGGTCACCTGGGGATAGGTCATCCGAGGAAGCTACTTGTCTTTCGAGGAATTGGTGCCTCTTGTTGCAGCCATGAATTGTGCCCCTTTGGCCTGCGTTGCCAAGGGCAACATAAGAATTAGGGGCAGGAGTAAGCCTTGCTACCCCTCGACCCTGCTCTGCAGTTCCATTAGATCATGGCTGATCTTCTACCTCAATACCACCTTCCTGCACTATCCCCAAATCCCTTGCTTCCCTTATTGTCTAAAAAATCTATTGATCTCAGTCTTGAAAATCTATCGATCTCTGTCTTGCATATACTCAAAGAATGAGCCTCCACAGCCCTCTGGGGCAGAGAATTCCAAAGATTCACCACCCTCTGAGTGAAGAAATTCCTCCTCATCTCAGTCCTAAATGGCCGACCCCTTATTCTGAGATTGTGACCCCTGGGCCTAGGGGGAAACGTCCTCCTTGCATCTACCCTGTCAAGCCCTCCTAAAAAATGTATACATTTCAATGCGATCACCTCTCATTCTTCTAAACTCCAGAGAATGTAGGCTCAATCTACTTGATCTCTGCTCATTGGACAACCCTCGTGTCCTAGGAACCAATCGGTGATAGAATTGCTGGTTGTCGAGGCTGCACAGCATGAGCCAACAGTTGCTCTGTGAAGGTGGTTCGCCATCTGGCATTTATATTGAATTTTAAAAAGAACTATTTATTTTTTCCCCCCCCACCCCAACACCCCGGGCCTCAGGTTTCAGTGAACTATCCGCGCCTCAACTTTGAACCGGAGATCTTCTTTGCGTTCGGCTCGCCGATCGGGATGTTCCTGACGGTGCGAGGGCTGAAGAGGATCGATCCCAACTACACTTTCCCCACGTGCCGGAGGTTCCTCAACATCTATCACCCCGTAGGTATCGGCTCCGGGCTCTGCGGGCAAGTTCGGGGTTTGCGTTTTCGGACGGAGGGTTTATCAGGGCGGTAATGGCGGCGGGGCGGTAAAGTTTGCGCCGGGAGATGGTTTGCGTCCGCAGCCGTAGCATTCAGCAGCTGGGCCCCGAGAGTGGGGCGGAGCGCGAAGGGAGGTGTTACACGCCTCCTCTTAGTGCGCTAGTCCATCTGAGCAACTGAAAATCCCAAGGCAAGGAGCCAGCCTTGGAGCAACCCCGAGAGAGGCTTCCCTGGAAAAAATTTTTAAAAATTGACACAAAAAACACTTGAACCCCCAACTTCTGACTCCGCAAGAGTGCTGCCCACTGTGACACTAAAACCCCAAGGAGCTTCACAGGAGTCTTATAAAACACAATTCTATACCGAGCTACATAAGGAGAAATTAGGGCAGAGGCTTGGTCAAAGGGGTAGGTTTTAATGCAAGTCTTAAAGGAGACGCCAAGAGGTTTAGGGAGGGAATTCCAGAGCTTAGGGCCCAGGCAACAGAAGGCACCGCCACCGATGGTGGAGCGATTATAACAGGAGGGCAGATTTAGAGGAGCCCAGATATCTTGTTGCGGGAGGGGGCGTTATGGGGCTGGAGGAGATTACAGAGATGGGGAGGGGTGAGGGCCATAGAGATTTGAAAGTAAGGATGAAAATTTTGCAATCGAGGCGTTGCTTAGCCGGGAGTCAATGTAGATCAGAGAGCAAAGAGAGTGATGGGTGAGCTGGATTCGGTGCAAGTTCGGACACAGGCAGCTGAGTTTTGGATCACCTCTAGTTTACGTAGAGTAGAATGTGGGAGGCCAGCCAGGAGTGCACTGGAATAGTCAAGTCTAGAGGTCACTAGCCAGATTCACCACAAGTAACACAACTGCTTTGTCCCTTTTGGAGGCTTATCTCCTCCGTAATTCTCTCCTGATGAAGGTGCCGGGGTTTTGAGTTTGAAGCCAGGAAACGGTCTGGGGTCAGATGGTGCAGCTTTGTGTCACACTTGGTGATGACCCTTTTTGACGTCTGTCCTTCTCTCCCCTCCCACCCGCCCTTGTAGTTTGATCCCGTTGCTTACAGGGTGGAGCCCATGATCGTGCCAGACGTGGAGCTGGAGCCAATGCTGATCCCTCACCACAAGGGCAGGAAGAGAATGCACCTGGGTAAGTAACATCCAGATGGCAATGGTCAGACCCGAACATGGCACCTGTTAAACCAGTGCAAGGTCTGACCACGTTTGACCCAACGCCTTCCAATTTATCTGGTGTATTTAGCCTTTCTGAGTTCTGAATCCAACTTGGCTCTGCACAGGGGTGAGGTGGACACCGGTAACCCTGCTGCTGTGGACACCGGTCTACCCTGCTGCTGTGGACATGGCCCAAAAGGTTTGTGGTTGCATACAGCGAATGGTACAGCACCGAAGGAGGCCATTCGGCCTAGCGTGCCTGTGCCAGCTCTTTGAAAGAGTGACCCAATTAGTGCCCTCCTCCCCCCCCCCCCCCCCCCCCCCCCCCCCACACTCTGTCCCCACAGCCCACACGGTGCTGTAGTTGCAATCCACTATCTTGCTGGGTTCTTGTGGAGGACAGGAGCATCCTGTTTGTACCCGGGTGCAGGCACTCTGGTGCTAATGCCCGCTTCCCCTACCACTTGGGTCAGGTCACTGTTGGAGCGAGTCTGCGCTGGCTGCTTTGCACATTACGATCGAGACACGAGGCCGCCAAGGTGGACCAGAGAGTGACGCTTCTCTAGTTCTTGTTCCCACACCCCTCCCTGACTTGTTCTTTTACTCTTTCCACCCATTCCCCCCCCGCCCCCCGTCTTGGTTCCTCCCCTCTCGGTGGCCTATTGTCCGTTCCCCGTCCACTAGGACCTCCACAGCCTCCCTCAACCCTGCTTGAAGTCACACAGGCTCTTGGAGATGGTAATGGGCCTTAAAGAGGGGGGCACTTTCAGCCCCCGTGTCTGTAACCAAAGGTGTGCACGGAGGTGGCTCCAGGCTAAATGGCCACCTGGTTCCATGCGGCCAAGCCCGGCAACAACTGGAACTGGCGAGACAGCGCACAAATTAAATTACTGAGTCGAAGAACTTTTGTTTGGGAAAAAAACTTTTATCAAAAGTACATATTTTCCCTTCCGTTCGATTGCTGTCTGGGGGTGGGGGGGTGCCGGGGCGGGGTCTCCCAGTCTGAGGGCGGGGCCTGGGGTGTGGTCTCCTGGTTTGGGGATAGGGCTCGGGGCGCGGTCTCCCTGTCTGGGGCAGGGTTCGGGGCGGGGTCTCCCATTCTGGGGACGGGCTCTCCCGGACTGGGGGCGGGGCCCGGGGCGGTCTCTCCCGGTCTGGGGGCGGGATCTTGGGTTATATATGAAGATTATTTTGTTGCACTGCCATCTGTTTGTGTGTGTGTGTCCGAGCAGAACTGAAGGACAGCCTGACCCGGATGGGCTCGGATTTGAAGAATGGATTGTTTTGCTCCCTGAGGAGCGCCTGGCAGTCGCTGACCCGGATCCAGTCGGCCACGCCGCAACTGCTCGCCGACGCAGCCGCCATGGGTCACCACGGCAACGAGCCGGCAGCCAAGGAGACTGAAGGTGGGGCCAACTCCCTCCAACACCTCCCCGTGCCTCTCTCTATAGCTCTCGTAAAACGTTCACGTCCCAAACGACAAGCGGGATCGATTCGGCATTCCCAGAATCCCAGCAAGTATCCAGGCCGGAGCGAGACTGGGTCACATCATCACGGCCTACTCTCCACCTCCAATCATGGCTTCCTGATGGGAGGGTGGGGTGGGTGAATTCAGCCGAAGGGTTTGAACCAAAACAAGGATTTAAGGAGGGATGTACTTGCAGTTCAGAGAAGGACCTTGTGCATGAAACACACAAAGTTAGTATACAGGTACAGCAAGTAATCAGGAAGGCTAAAGGAATGTTGGCTTTTATTGCAAGGGGGATAGAGTATAAAAGCAGAAAAGTCCTATTGAGGGAGTGCAGTGAATGTTCACCAGACTGATTCCTGAGATGGAAGGACTGACATATGAAGAAAGACTGGATCGACTAGGCTTGTATTCACTGGAATTTAGAAGAATGAGAGGGGATCTCATAGAAACATATAAAATTCCGATGGGATTGGACAGGTTAGATGCAGGAAGAATGTTCCCGATGTTGGGGAAGTCCAGAACCAGGGGTCACAGTCGAAGGATAGGGGGTAAGCCATTTAGGACCGAGATGAGGAGAAACTTCTTCACTCAGAGAGTGGTGAACCTGTGGAATTCTCTTCCACAGAAAGTTGTTGAGGCCAGTTCGTTGGATATATTCAAAAGGGAGTTAGATGTGGCCCTTACGGCTAAAGGGATCAAGGGATATGGAGAGAAAGTAGGAATGGGGTACTGAAGTTGCATGATCAGCCATGATCATATTGAATGGTGGTGCAGGCTCAAAGGGCCGAATGGCCTACTCCTGCACCTAGTTTCTATATTTCTATGTAACTGTACAGTTTTGGTCTCCTTATTTAAAGAGGGATATACTTGCTTTGGAGGCAGTTCAGTGAAGGTTCACTAGATTGATTCCTGGGATGAAGGGGTTGTCTTCTAAGGAAACGTTGGGCCTATACTCATTGGAGTTTAGGAGAATGAGAGCTGATCTTATTTCTGAGGGGGCTTGACAAAGTAGATGCAGAGAGGATGTTTCGCCTCGTGGAGGAATCTAGAACTAGGGGCATTGTTGCAGAATAAGGGGTCGCCCATTTAAAACAGAGATGAGGAGGAATTTCTTCTCTGAGGGTTGTGAATCTTTGGAATTCTATGCCCCAGAGAGCTGTGGAGGCTGGATCATTGAATATATTTAAGGTAGAGATATACAGATTCTTGAACTATCAGGGAGTCGAGGGTTATGGGTAGCGGGCAGGGAAGTGGAGTTGAGGTTGAAGATCAGCCATGATTTTATTGAATGGCGGAGCAGGCTCGAGGGGCCGAATGGCCGACTCCTGCTCCTATTTCTTATGTTCTTATGGAAACCTGTGCGTCTCGGCACTGCGGGAAAGATGTGCAATTAGTTCCATCTCTATTGTTAACTCGCGTTCAAGTCACCAGTCAGCTCTGGAACACCAGTCCTGCCGATTGAATTGAAATCGGTCTTGATTTTAACAAGTGTCTCAAAGTGCTCCCTCTCTCTCTCCCCAGGTATCCTTCTCCTCAGGTCAGTGCGCCCGTTAGCTTGGCTCCATCGGTAGCATTTGCCGGGGGTTCGGCCAGGGGTCGGCTGATCGTAGTTTTGAGCCTAAACCCGGCGGTGGGGGGGTGGGGGAGGAGATGTGGTGGGTGTATCGGCCGGCATTCCAGTGCCGAGGGAGCGCCGCATGATCTGTGGGCCTGGCATCTTTTGAGGTTCTTGTTGGTCTGCTCCCTTGTTCTTCTGTGTCTCGTGACTTTAAACGCCAGATTGCGCACACAGCCAGTTGTAGCGATGCAGGATCGGGTCTTGATTGGAACTCCGCACCTCACTAAACCAGTATGAGAGCTCCGTGAGACAACACACTTCCAGAGTCCAGTGTGAGCTTGCTGATAAACAGTGGTTTCCTCCCGTCTCGCTCCTCCCAAATCCCTCCGTTAATCGCCACAATCCGTGCATGACACCAACAAATCAAAGATACAAACAGAATAACAGCATGAACTAAACAAACATGCACTTCCATAAACACAAGTGACCTGATAGGACGAGTTTTTCAGGGCAATCATTTATTACCCTGACCAGAAGGGACCTCATTGCCATCATGAACTCATCCCATGCCCACAAACATAAGTGACCAAGCTGACCTATTCCAGACCATTACAGACATGGCCGAGTGACTCTTGCACTCTACTTTCCTGTCAAGGTCGCCTTGCTTTTCGACACAATTTGTAACACGTGCTTTGCCGATCCCACAGACTGTCCACAACCCTTCATTCCCACATTCCTCTCTGAAGAGGGAGCAGGGTGATCTCCCAGTGCCCTGGTCAACTTGTCTTTCTTGGCAACATCACGTGGCAGTGTGAGACTGGCTGCCCCTTTTCCCTAACCATCACCGTGTGTCTCCCTCACCCAACCCCCCCTCCCTGCGCGCCCACCCACCCGCCCCAAATAAATTCACTGACTAGGATGTGAGAAGCCCTTTGAGGCTTTACAACAGAAGGCACTGTATAAATGCTGGTATTGCCACCCGTGAAGCAATGCTTTGTGGACACCTCGCTAGTCTTCATAGAATGGTTACAACACAGAAGGAGGCCATGCGGCCCGTCAAGCCCGTGCCAGCTCTCCAAGAGCATTTCAGCCAGTCCCTTTCCCCATAGCCCTGCAAATGTTTTTTTCCTTCAGGTACTTAGCCGATTCCCTTTTGAATTGACTCTTGACTTGACTATGCCAACGCACTCCTGGCTGGGCTCCCACATTCTACCCTACTCAAACTTCAGGTCATCTAAAACTCAGCTGCCCCGTGTCCTAACTCATACCAAGTCCCGCTCACCCATCACCGCCTGTGCTCGTTGACCTACATTGGCTCCCGGTTAAGCAATGCCTCGATTTCAAAATTCTCATCCTGGTTTACAAATCCCTCCATGGCCTCGCCCCTCCCTATCTCTGTAATCTCCTCCAGCCCCACAACCCCCCGAGATCTCTGCGCTCCTCTAATTCTGCCCTCCTGAGCATCCCTGATTATAATCGCTCAACCATCGGTGGCTGTGCCTTCTGTTGCCGAGGCCCCAAGCTCTGGAACTCCCTTCCTAAACCTCTCCACACCTCTGCCTCATTTTCATCCTTTAAGACACCCTTAAAACCTACCTCTTTGACCAAGCTTTTGCCCTAATTTCTTTTTATGTGGCTTGACGTCAAATTTTTGTCTTATAATGTTTTTATGAAGCACCTTGGGACGTTTTACTACGTTAAAGTTGCTATATAAATACTTCTCTTCTTAGGTGGTCCCTCATATCGAGGATGACTTGCTTCCACGCCAAAAAGGGATGAGTTCACAGGTGTTTCAATGAAGGACCTGATATTCCAGATCCCGAACTACATCCTGAAGGGTGGAAGATGCCCGTGTATTGATTTTTTTTTAACGTGTGGTGGCCGTTGCACACCAGCCACCACATGGGCTAAACAGAGCGAGGTCTTGGTCCAGTGGCAAGGATTAACCAGGATGACTGGAGACCTGCTCTGCTGCACGGACCCAGTGTGCACACATATCGCAGTGTGGGCTGGCCCGTGCTGCCCCTGGGCCCTCGCCTCTCCTGGGCCTCGATCACATTGTTCCACGATCACTCGCCACTCCTGCGCCCCAACCTCGCTGCTCCTGCAGTACCTGCCCACGCTCCAATCAGCGACCTCGACCTTGGTGACATCCAATCCAGTCGCCCTCTTCACAGCCGTCGCTCTCCAGCACATGCTGTACCTTGACGTGGTATGCTCCTTTTGAAGGCGCTGACCTTGTAACTATACAAAAAGTGAGTCACAAAGAATGGTTACGCCATCAACGGGCACGGTTCCTCAACGCGAATCTTGACCGTCCAGTCTTGCCATTGCCAGGGGATCTCGGGCTGGCATCAGGGCCAGGGCCACACGGAACCGCTTTATAAATACATCATCATCATAGGCAGTCCCTCGGAATCGAGGAAGAGTTGCTTCCACTCTTAGCATGAGTTCTTGGGTGGCTGAACAGTCCAATACGAGAGCCACAGTCTCTGTCACAGGTGAGACAGATAGTCGTTGAAGGGAAGGGTTGGAGGGGAGCCCGATTTGCCGCACGCTCCTTCCGCTGTCTGCGTTTGATTTCTGCGTGCTCTCGACGACGAGACTCAAGCTCAGCGCCCTCCCAGATGCACTTCCTCCACTTTGGGCGGTCTTTGACCAGGGACTCGCAGGTGTCAGTGGGGATGTCGCACTTTATCAGGGAGGCTTTGAGGATGTCCTTGTAACATTTCCTCTGCCCACCTTTGGCTCGTTTGCCGTGGACGAGTTCCGAGTAGAGCGCTTGCTTTGGGAGCCTCGTGTCTGGCATGCGAACTATGTGGCCTGCCCAGCGGAGCTGATCAAGTGTGGTCAGTGCTTCAATGCTGGGGATGTTGGCCTGTACGAGGACGCTGATGTTGGTTCATCTGTCCTCCCAGGGGATTTGAAGGATCTTGCAGAGACATCGCTGGTGGTATTTCTCCAGCGACTTGAGGTTTCTACTGTACATGGTCCACGTCTCTGAGCCATACAGGAGGGGCGGGTATTACTACGGCCCTGTAGACCATGAGCTTGGTGACAGTTTTGAGGGCCTGGTCTTCAAACACTCTCTTCCTCAGGCGGCCGAAGGCTGCACTGGCGCACTGGAGGCGTTGTTGGATCTCGTCGTCAGATCTCTGACTGCAGTTGTACAGGGCCTTGGTGAGGCCTCACCTGGAATATTGTGTTCAGTTTTGCTCTCCTAATCTGAGGAAGGACGTTCTTGCTATTGAGGGAGTGCAGCGAAGGTTCACCAGACTGATTCCCGGGATGGCAGGACTGACATATGAGGAGAGACTGGATCGACTGGGCTTGTATTCACTGGAGTTTAGAAGGATGAGAGGGGATCGCATAGAAACATATAAAATTCTGACGGGACAGGTTAGATGCAGGAAGAATGTTCCCGATGTTGGGGAAGTCCAGAACCAGGGTCACAGTCGAAGAATAAGGGGTAAGCCATTTAGGACTGAGATGAGGAGAAACTTCTTCACCCAGAGAGTTGTTAACCTGTGGAATTCCCTACCACAGAGAGTTGATGCCAATTCATTGGATATATTCAAGAGGGAGTTAGATATGGCCCTTATGGCTAAAGGGATCAAGGGGTATGGAGAGAAAGCAGGAAAGGGGTACTAAGGTGAATGATCAGCCATGATCTTATTGAATGGTGGTGCAGGCTCGAAGGGCCGAATGGCCTACTCCTGCACCTATTTTCTGTGTTTCTATGTCAATGCCTGTTGCCCTATAAATACAAGTTATTGTTAAAAGCTGTGATTGAGGCAGTGCCCTCTCAGGCAGTGCCTTCCAGATGCGTGACCCGAAGTTGATTTTGTTTTTTGAAGCGGAGACCGACAGCAGCTGCTCCTTGGAGGAGGAGATCAAGATCGGAATGCTGAACGGGGGACGGCGCATCGATTACGTGCTGCAGGAGAAACCCATTGAAAGTTTCAACGAGTATCTCTTCGCGCTGCAGAGCCACCTCTGTTACTGGTAGGGGCGGCGGCACAGTGGCAGGGGGGAGGGGGGGGGGGGGGCTCAGTGCTCGGATTTGGGGAGCCAGGCGAGCAAGGGACACGAGATTGAGATCCGACAGCTCGCTTGGTTGAGCAGCGGGACTGCGACGTAGAATAAGACTTGGCGGCGATTCGCTGACGGAGGCGTTGGGTCAGTTAGCGGCTTGCGGTGTTTTCTAAGTCACTGTCAGCGTTGCAGCACGTGACATTTAAACAGAGTGCACGCCTTGGCCCAGTGACCTGGAGCAACACCAGAGCCAAAGGTGTGCTGTTGGGCGAGGGGGTTGCGGGGTGGGGGGGATTTTTAAGAGCCGAGACATAATGGGTGGAACTGAGCATGACGGAGACAGAAACTATGTTCTTTGCTGAAAAATAGCCCATTCCATTATACTGGGTTACCCTGCTTTAGTGCATCAGGTGGGGAGGAACTAGAAATGCAGCAGATCTGAAAATAAACTTGTATTTCTCTCACCTCTTATACATCTCGCCCCCCCCCCCCCCCAACCCTTAGATCACCATTGGTGGCCGGGCCTTCAATCATCTAGTCCCCAAACTCTGGAATTCCCTCCCCTCTGTCTCTCCATCTCCCTCTCCTATTTAAGACCCCTCCTTTTGGCCACCTCTCCCACTCTGTGCCAACTAGTGGCTCAGTGGGCCGCAGCCTCGCCTCTGAGTCCGAAGGTTGTGGGTTCAAGCCCAGAGACTTGAGCACAAAGAAATCTAAGTTGACACTCCCAGTGCAGTGCTGAGGGAGCGCTGCACTGTCGGAGGGTGCCGTCTTTCGGATGAGACGTTAAACCGAGGCCCTGTCTGCTCTCTCAAGTGGACAGAAAGATCCCACGGCACTATTTCGAAGAAGAGCAGGGGAGTTATTCCCCGGTGTCCTGGCCAATATTTATTCTTCAACCAACATCACAAACAAATAAACAGATTATCTGGTCATTATCACAATGTTGTTTGTGGGAGCTTGCTGTGCTGCAAATTGGCTGCTGCATTTCCCACATTCCAACAGTGACTACACCCCAAAAGCGCTTTGGGATGTCCGGTGGTCGTGAAAGGCGCTATATAAATGCAAAAGTCTTTTTATCTAGTCCCCAAACTCTGGAATTCCCTCCCCTCTGTCTCTCCATCTCCCTCCCTTATTTAAGACCCCCCCCCTCTTTGGCCACGCTTTTGGTCGCTCTCCCACCCTCTGCTCCTCCTGGGTCGGCATCCATTTTTGCCTGATTACACTTCTGTGCAGTGCCTTGGGGTGTTTTTCTACGTTGGAGTTGCTGACCATCTGACCTGCCCTCATTCTGGCGGGTTGACTCATCGAAGAAACTAGGCCCAGGATTTAGCAGGTGGGCCCATTGAGCCGACCTTTACGCCTTTAATCCCTCTTCACTCAACAATTAGATGGATGTTCGATTGATTCCTGGGATGAGAGGGCTGTCCTACGATGAGAGGTTGTGTAGAATGGGCCTATACTCTCTGGAGTTTAGAAGGATGAGAGGTGATCTCATTGAAACATACAGGATTCTGAGGGCGATTGACAGGGTAGCTGCAGAGAGGTTGTTTCCCCAGGCTGGAGAGCCTCGAATCCGGGGTCACAGTCTCAGGATCACTTAAGACAGAGACGAGGAGGAATTTCTTCACTGAGGGTGGTGAATCTTTGGAATTCTCTGCCCCAGAGGGCTGTGGATGCCGAGTCTCTGAATATATTCAAGGTTGAGATCGATAGATTTTTGGAGTCTAGGGGAATCGAGGGATCGGGCGGGAAAGTGGAGTTGAGGTCGATGATCAGCCGTGATCTCATTGAATGGCGGAGCAGGCTCGAGGGGCCGAATGGCTGACTCCTAATTCTTATGTTCTTGTATAAATAACAGAATGAAAACACATGTTGCCATTTCTTTCGAAGCTGACCTACATTTTGTCGTCCTGTCCTCCAGGGAATCGGAAGACACAGCACTGTTAATTCTGAAGGAGGTCTACCAAACGCTGGGAGTCAGTCTTGAACAAGCGCAGCACTGATAGACAGGGCATCTCGACTCATCACTAACACTAACGGGACCCAGGGGAGGCGTCAATGTATCCTCGCCCTGTTTGTTTTTGTTTCTGTTTTTAAAGCTGAATTGCTAAACGGGAGCCGTTTGCCCTGGACCACACGGTTGATTTGTCTTCCCCTTGTGGCAAGCACCGAAAATGCCGTGCCCCTTCCAGAAGGGATGAGGTTGGTCTTCAAACCTCTTGGAAACTCTTGTCCGATTTGAGGTTGCTGTTTTGAGCGGTGCTCCCCGTGAGGGGGGCCGCCAGGCGTGGCGCAAGGACTTGCCCCCTGTCTCGCCAGCGGACGGGGGTGGTGGGCACGGCTCGAAGAAGCACACGGCGTATGTCATTCACCACAACCCGCCCACAAACCTAATCACTAACGGCAACTATTGGAAGATTCACTTTGGCCAAGGAGCTGTGGGTCTTCAGCGGCTGGCGGTGAAGATTGTCCTCGACAAACATTTTGCAAAGTGCATCCTTGGCACAGATCGGACCAGTCGTGATTTCTGCACGGCCTTCGTTATTTATTTGTCGAATTCCTGGTTTGTGTTGGGTTTGCACCTGACCCGAGTGCAGATTTAATCAAACCCTGTTGTTTGATGATTCACCAGTTTACAATTGAGCTGCTTCAGATATGACTAACAGAAAAGCTGCTTTTACAACATTATTTTTCAATTTGGATGCTCTCTCTAACTCCTCTTCCTCCTCCTCCTCACTCAAAAATAAAAATTCCACTCCTGTGTCCTCCATAATTACGGGGTGGGTGTAAGTGGACCAAATGCAAGCCTGTGCACCAGCAATAAAGATAAACACTGTTTCTGAATGTTGCAGCTGTATATTGCATGCACTGTAATGTTACCGAGACTCTTTCTGAATACTGTAATGCATTAGCGGTGCATGTTGTGTGCAGGCCCAGTACAAGATGATTGCTGGAGTGTATTTGAGCAGTGTGTGATGAGGTCGTTGCAGGAAACGCCAGCGAAATAGCCTGAGCAACACACGCGTCGTGAACTTCCTCCCTCCCTCTTCATCCTTCCACTCTCCCTCGTTCTGTCTCCCACTCTTCTCCTTCTCCACCTCCATCTTCTCCCTTCCCTCTCCTCTCACCAGCCTGACTCCTGGGACAGAGGGGGATTGTCTTAGGTGGAGAGATTGAGTAGACCAGGCCTATATTCTCTCGCGTTTAGAAGAATGAGAGGTGATCTTACTGAAACGTACAGCATTCTTACAGGGCTTGACAGGGTAGATGCAGGGAGGATGTTTCCCTGGGGCTGGGGAGTCTCGAACCAGGGGTCACAGTCGCAGAATAAGGGGTTGGCCATTTAGGACTGAGATGAGGAGAAATTACTGCACTCAGAGGGTGATGAATCTTTGGAATTCTCTACCGCAGAGGGCTGTGGAGGCTTGGTTTTTAGGTACAGTCAAGACAGAAGGACAGATTTTTGGATATTAAGGGAATCGAGGGGATATGGGGA
Organism: Pristiophorus japonicus; assembly: GCF_044704955.1. NCBI lineage: Eukaryota > Metazoa > Chordata > Chondrichthyes > Pristiophoridae > Pristiophorus > Pristiophorus japonicus. The sequence goes on from NC_091998.1 coordinate 53,529,619, forward strand.
CAGTGCAGGAAAGTGGAGTTGAGGTAGAAGATCAGCCAGGATCTTATTGAATGGGGGGAGCAGGCTCGAGGGGTCGAATGGCCTACTCTTAATTACTTATCTTGCAAATAAGAACATAAGAGGCAGCTCCTGTTGATTGACTCTTGCCTTAAGCTGACACGTGGCAGGTAACAAATGAATTATACAATGGCTATCTCCAACATGAAAAATCTCAACCATCTTCCCCCTTCCCTCCCACAGCACCACTGTGGCTGATGTATCCTCCATAAACAGCATAGGGGCTGCTCACCACAGCCCAGAAACATACCTGGACCTTCCATCTCCACGCCAGATCTTCGCGCGCCCGGCAGAGCCCATGTCCTCTGACCAGTGGCTCGCCCTCTGAACAGCTTCATTTGCAAGGCTGAAGTCCGGAGGGCTATGAAATATCACTTGAGCAGGTGCACACAGCCAGCAGAACACTTGGGAACACAACCGAGGAGTCGACTTGATTCTAATCCCTCCTTGTCCATGAACAATCGGGTATACCCAAGGTGGTCCAAGATCCATTATATCAGCAGCATTAACTTTTGGCTTCATTTCCTGAAATCGCCATGTTTCTCAGAAATCCATGTAAAACTTTAAGGGCTCACTCCCGAAGCCCTGCCCTGGAATCACATTGAGCAAGTTCATCATCTGGGTGTGAGTGTTTGCTGTCATAACCGAGCAGTTCAGTCATATTGCAATGTGTCTGAATGGTATACGTGAACCTATGAAAATGATGGACAGTGAAAGACCTACTGGTCCATCCAGCCTGTCCCACACGATTGTGATGTTCACAGTTTTGATTTCCATATTTACGAAAGGATATACTTGCTTTGGAGGCAGTTCAAAGAAGGTTCACTAGGTTGATTCCTGAGATGAGGGGGTTGATGTATGAGGAAAGGTTGAGCAGGTTAGGCCTATACTCATTGGAATTCAAAAGAATGAGAGGTGATCTTATTGAAACGTATAAGATTATGAGGGGGCCTGACAAGGTGGATGCAGAGAGGATGTTTCCACTGATGGGGTAGACTAGAACTCGAGAGCATGATCTTAAAACTGAGATGAGGAATTTCTTCTCTGAAAGGATTGTAAATCTGTGGAATTTGCTGCCTCAGAGAGCTGTGGGAGCTGGGACATTGAATAAATTTAAGACAGAAATATCTTAACCGATAAGGGAATAGGAGGAGCGGGCAGGAAAGTGAACCCGAGTCCATGATTGGATCAGCCATGATCGTATTAAATGTCGGAGCAGGCTCGAGGGGCCATATGGCCTGCTCCTGTTCCTATTACGTTCTTATTTAGCACCACAAGACAGACACTCCCCACTGATCCATGTCCTTTCCAGGGAAATACAAAAAGATATAAAAGTCCAAGCTAATTACGGGTGGGGGCGTGTGTTGGAGAATTTCTCTCCGCCGCCCCCCCCTCCCACCGGAGAGAATCCAAACATGTCCAAATTATCACACAGGCCCTGATTTAAATCACAGGATCCCCACCTCCACCAGAGATGATCTCCACCCCAGCCTGAAACAGGTCCAGCTCTATCGCTAGAAGGAAAGTCATTGCTGGCTCGTTAAAAGCTATCCAATCACTCGCACACACCCCCTGCTCTTTCCCCATAGCCCTGCATATCTTTCCACTTCAAGTATTCATCCAATATACTTTTGGGGTATTTATATTTGAAGGACAGGGTCTGCATTTAGAAAAGCAAACTGAGGGAAGGGCGAGAAATTAGCAGAGGAGATCATTGAATGGGCCAAAGCTCTCCCAAGCGGACTCTGTTCCCTGGTTCAAATCTTTTATCCATTAAAATTGTGCAGAGAAATCCCCTTCAGTGAAGAACATGGGAATCAAGGGGCATATCCTTGCCTCCGAGTTGAGTTGCCCTCAATTCAGCCCAGCTCGGGAATATTTGCCTTAAAATTGAACTGTTCTCCATTCACCCCAGCTCTGCAGTATTTGCAAACTTGCAATTCTAAGAATGATAAAGGGATAGAGAAGTAGGGAGAAGCTTGGGTTTAAAGGGTTGATGCTTCAAATGTAGGCTGAATTTTAAGTGTATGTAATATGAAATTGGAAGGCAGCACTCGACCAGGGAAGGGAACGTCAAATTGGTATCATCTCTGTCTTCAAATCTTGGTGTTGCTTCTAATCCTTCTCTGTTATCACTGTTAAAGAAAGAAATAGTAATTTGAGATGTTGTGATGGGGACGGATTGACCACAATCAACCTGAACATGCTGAAAACGAATAGCAAGCTTCCTGTGAGTGTTGCTAGGATCCAGGTGAAGACCTGGGATTGGTCCTTCGTAAGCAGGAGTGTGTCGGAACAAGACTGCAGCCCCCCTGGGCCAGTTCTGTGGTGTGAAGAAATGGATAATTTTAAATCACAAAGAATTGAAGAGCTACCTCACCGAAAGCCTTTCAGCTGGAGACGCGGTGGGCAAGAGGATATCAGGTTGGTATCCAATGCTGCTCGTGTGTAAGACCCATGCTCAATACTGCCTGGAGCTTGTCCAGTCTTCCTTGGGACAAGAAGCTAAGTGTGTGTTTGAGGGTACTCTGAAGGGAATGAAGAAATTAAGTACCAACCCAAAATACCTTGCAGTCAAGGAATCATGCTGGCTAAGAGGCTGCATGTTTGGTTTCCAATGGTATTTGTATGTAAGAACCTGGTTCTAAGCTGACTGGGGTCTGTTATTTAATTTTCATTGGGCGAAAAAGCTAAGTATTTAATTTAAGGCACGCTAAAGGGAATGAAGATGTTAGGTAACAAGTGGAAGGTGTTGGGGCAAGGAAGATTGAATGGCTTGAGGATAAGGTGTTCACCTTCCAGTGGTGAAGGCTGGTGCGAAGCAAGTTCATGCCTAGGTAGAGATTATAGACAGAGTGCAAAATGTCCCACCTTTTCCGGTTTAAAGACATGCTGATGTCATTTAAAGTCAAGAAGAGTAGCAGAAGTTAAGTATCAACCCCAAACATGATACCAGCACGGAAGGCAGAGTGGCTGAAAGGATTGCAAGCTCACCTTCCTGCAATATGGGGGTGTAAGATACAGGTTCAAGACCAGATAAAGTTTAGAGACAGTGGGCCAGAGTGAGATTGGGCAGGAATAGCAGGGCTGGAGTAAATGGGTTGGTTAAGGGGAATATGATGGGTTACAACACTGGATAAGGAATGCAGGCAGATTAGCAACAGGAGGAGTTGGAAGGGTTGAGTGATGAGGCCCTGCCCTGGTGGGAGAAAGAAGAGAGTGAACACTGGAGGACAGAGTTAATGAGGAGGTGATGAAAACATGTCCCCTTGTTTTGTTAGACTGCAGTGAAAATAATGTGTTTCCTCTCTACTGATCCCAACTAACCCTTTCTTCCCCCTGTCCTCCACAAGCACTCTCTCCTTTCCTCCCTCAAGGAGGGGGATACTTCTTCCCACACTATTCTGCTGCTTGTCTACCTGTCACTACTCCACTGCATTCCTTATCCCCTGCTGTAACCCATCATGTTCCACTTATCTGCCCAATCTTATTCTGACCCACTGTCTCTAACTTTAATCTGCCTTTAGCCAGTCTTGAACCTGGACCCTACAGCCCCATAATCACAGAAAGACAAACTTGCAATCCTTTCAGCCACTCTGCCTTCCCTAGTTTTAGCACATTTGGGGTTGGTATTTAACATTCCTTTAGGTCTCAAAATATGGATTCACATCACACCCTCACTAAACTAAACTCTCTCTGAGTTTGAACTTACTTCACACACATCTCCAACACTAGGAGGTGAACATCTTCTCCGCAAGCCATTCACCCTTCTTTGCTCTAGAAACACTTTGGGGTTGATACTTAACTTCTACGCTCCATTTACCATGCTTTAAATGATAGACTTTGTTTCCTAGCTTCATCCCCATGCAAATCAAATGCAAAAGCCATGGTGTTGGAAACCAAGCTTTGAACCATTATAGCTTCCAGGTTAATGTCATTCCATACCGCTTTAAATTATACACGTTGTTTCCACACTCAAAGACAATGGCTTTTAAGTGGGGTTTGAAGGCACCTCACATGCAGCAGCACGCTTGGAAAGCAAACTGGCGACCTCGTCACCACCCTGGTTTCCTTTGCTGCAATCCTTTGGGTCAATACTCACCATTGCCAGTCCATTCTCTCTGCCCTCAAAGTGAACACTCTTTGGAGCATGAAACCATACTGAGTTGTTTTGCTTCTATTTCCTTCCCCAAGTTTGAATGTCCTTTCTGTATATTCGTATAGCTGGAAGTCAAGCTTTCTGCTTATGGGAGAAAATGAAAGAGTTGGAAACGATCATTCATTGCTGTCTCAAGCTTTAGGTTCTGAGTATCAGGGGGACATGGCCAGAGTAAGAAGGGTCCAAGGATATATGGCCCATTCTATTAAATGCAAAACTAGGAGGTACCTAGCTCAGGAGTTACACTGGGACTGTGAAATGGGCAGCAATGATGGTCCCCAGCACTGGGCTGTGAAGATAGACTTGAGCACAAAAATCCAGGCTGACACTCCAGTGCAGTGCTGAGGGAGCTGTCATCTTTCAGATGAGACGTTAAAACAAGGCCCCGTCTGCCCTCTCTTGTAAAATATCCCAGAAGAGCAGGGGAGTTATCCCCGGTATCCTGGTCAATATTTATCCCTCAACCAACATCACTAAAACAGATTATACAGTCGTTCATTATCGCATTGCTGTTTGTGGGAGTTTGCTGTGCACATATTGGCCACCGCATTTCTTACATTACAAAGGTGGTTGCACTTCACGAGTACTTAATTGGCTGTAAAGTGCTTTGGGGCATCCCAAGTTCATGAAAAGTGCTGTAGAAATGCAAGTCTTCAGTGAAGCAAAGTTGAATACAGTTCTTTTTCCTCCCTCGATGTTGGGCTGTGAGGATGGAAGGAGTTGGGATTGTCTCACATTCACTGCTTTGGAGCACTTTGCCCATTTTGCGCATAAAATGCACTGAAATTATCTAAAGTTTGGAGAGAAAAAAGGAAGCCTTCACAGAGAGGGAAAAACGGATGAACAGGTCCATGCATTTAGTTCAATTTTAAATGTGAGGGTTTCTGCCTCTACCATCCTTTCAGGTAGTGAGTTCCAGACCCCCACCACCGTCTGGGTGAAAAAAATTCCGCTCAAGTCCCCTCAAAACCTCCTACCACTCACTTTAAATCTATGCCCCCCTGGTTGTTGACCTCTCTGCTAAGTGAAATGGGTCCTTCCTATTCACCCTATCCAGGCCTCTCATAATTTGAAACACCTCAATAAGGTCTCCCCTCAGCCTCCTCTGTTCCAAAGAAAACAATCTCAATCTCTATCCAATCTTTCCTCATGGCTAAAATTCTCCAGTCCAGGTAACATCCTCGTAACATAGTTCGCATGCCAGACATGAAACTCCCAAAGCAAGCGCTTTACTCGGAACTCCTTCATGGCAAACGAGCCAAAGGTGGGCAGAGGAAACGTTACAAGGACACCCTCAAAGCCTTCCTGATAAAGTGCAACATCCCCACTGACACCTGGGAGTCCCTGGCCGAAGACCGCCCTAATTGGAGAAAGTGCATCCGGGAGGGCGCTGAGTACCTTGAGTCTCATCACCGAGAGCATGCAGAAATCAAGCGCAGGCAGCGGAAAGAGCATGGGGCAAACCTGTCCCACCCTCCCCTTCCCTCAACGACTGTCTGTCCAACCTGTGACAGAGACTGTAATTCCCGTATTGGACTGTTCAGTCACCTAAGAACTCATTTTAAGAGTGGAAGCAAGTCTTCCTCGATTCCAAGGGACTGCCGATGATGATGACATGTTATGCACTTGTCAGCTTCGGTCAGTTGGTGGCGCTCTCTCACTCTGGGCTGGATGCAAGCCAGCAAATTTTTCCAATTTGAGTTGCACTTTTTCTTTCAGTACAACCTTATTATCTATCATCTAATCCCGTTATCTTATCCATTTACTCCTTTTGTACCTTTGCATTCACAGGACTACAATCTTATGTGAAAAACCAAGGCCGCGCACTGATTTAGCATCTCTGAAATTCGGTTATCATCCTTTTCCAATTCTAATTAGCCCCTACCTTCCTTTAACTCATCTTAAAGGTTTTATAAAATTATCCAGTAATTCCCTTTACTTTCTTCACCAGTCTTTCTTCATGCTATTGCTTCACCTGGCTAATCTTTTTTTGTTTCTCCTCTTTATATTCCATATATTTATCAGCCCTAGCTATGTTTGATATAGGCCTCTTTTCAAAATTCCCACCACATTTTAATTTGAATTTCTCTACTCAGAGAAAGTTACAGCACAGAAGGAGGCCACTCGGCCCCCCCATGTCTCCACACCCCTGCTTTTTGTCTGCCACCCTGTAAGTTGGTCATCCTCATGTACCTGTCCGGCTCCTGTTTAGAATTATTTATAGAATCAGCTTCCCCCACCTTTTCAGGCAGAAATCTCCAGATCCTGACAACTCTCGCAGCGAAATCTCTCTGAGTGAGCCCAATGTTTTCAGCCTTTTCCTTCTGGCGGGATTGTCTGGAGCAGACCTTTGCTATCTCCTGCTTGAATGTTTCTCATTGTTTCTGCAATGTGCTCTTTGTCAATTTTTCTGTCCACGTTACATGGGCTAGTTCCCTTTTAATTTCATTAAAAGTCATGTCTTTGGGTACTTTTTATACTGAATCCAATAGCACCACGCTCAGTTTCTCAGATCTTACATTTGCACTAAAAAGTGGATGATACGGTTAAAAGGAAATGAAAGACTTGCAATTATATCGCGCCTCCCACGACCTCAGGACATCTAAAAGTGCTTTTCTGGAGTGCAGTCACTGTTGTGATGCAGGGAACCGCATCATCAATTTGCGCACAGCAAGCTCCCACAAACAGCAATGTGATAATGGTCGGATAATCTGTTTCTGTGATGTTGATTGAGGAATAAATATTGACCAGGATACCGCGGAGAACTCCCCTGCTCTTCTTCAAAATAGTGGCCATGGGATCTTTTACGTTCACCTGAGGGGCAGACGGGGCCTCGGTTTAACGTCTCATCCGAAAGATGGCCCCTCCGACAGTGCTCCCTCAGCACTGCACTGGGAGTGTCAGCCTAGATTTACGTGCTCTTGTCTCTGGAGTATAACCTGAACCCACAACCTTCTGACTCAGAGGCGCGAGTGCAGACACTGAGTCGCCTTGGATTCCAACCCGTCGTGATTAAATATTTCTTGTCTCATTTCGTGTGGGACTGTAGGTAGACTGGGATTTTATTTTTCAAAAAAAAAGCTGCCTCTGCTGTTTCTGAGAGAGTCGTTTCTGTGCTGACATGTAGGGAATGGGCATTGAGATTGATAGCGATTGGATTGTGGGATGGCCTGCAAACTGGAGTATGGCATAGCGAGTTGACAGACCCTAAACACAGATTGCCGATTGGAGTGTGGGCAGGAACATCAGCGGGTCCCAGTTACAGCAGAGGAGCGGGGAGGTCGGGACGGAGGAGCGGCGAGAGATCGGGGCGGAGGTGCGGCGAGAGATCGGGGCGGAGGTGCGGCGAGAGATCGGGGCGGAGGTGCGGCGAGAGATCGGGGCGGAGGTGCGGCGAGAGATCGGGGCGGAGGTGCGGCGAGAGATCGGGGCGGAGGTGCGGCGAGAGATCGGGGCGGAGGTGCGGCGAGAGATCGGGGCGGAGGTGCGGCGAGAGATTGTGGCGGAGATGCGGCGAATGATCAGGGCGGAGGTGCGGCGAGAGATCGTGGCGGAGGTGCGGCGAGAGATCGGGGCAGAGGTGCGGCGAGAGATCGTGGCGGAGGTGCGGCGAATGATCGGGGCGGAGTTGTGGCGAATGACCGGAGCAGAGAGAGATCGGGGCCCAGGAGAGGCAAGGGTTTGGGGCCCAGAAGAGGCGAGGGCCTAGGGGCAACATGGGCCAGCCCACACTGCGATCTATGGATAGTAGGAGTATGTGGGTGCACTCGGTCTGTGCAGCAGAGCAGGTCTCCAGTCTCATTGGTTAATCCTTGCCACTGGACCAAGACCTAGCCCTGTCGAGCCCGTGTGGTGGCTGGTGTGCAACTGCTGCCACCACCCGTTAAAAACATCCACGCACAGGCATCTTCCACCCTTCAACATGTAGTTCGGGATCTGGAATATTAGGTCCTTCAGTGAAACACCTATGAACTCAAGCCTTTTTGGTGTGGAAGCAAGTCATCCTCGATACGAGGGACTGCTTAATTCTATACTAATCATGGTGCCATGCAAGTAAAGCTCAAAGAGAAAAATACCAGAAAGAAATCTAAAACTATTTTAAATATTGGTCCTTGTTTTATTTGAAGACAAAGAGATGACTCCCATTTATACACAGAGTTGACTTTAAGATTACTTTGTTCAGACAGCGTGATCAACAGAGGACTAAAACTTGCCGCAGTCTCCCCTTGTATAATTCACAATACACTCAGTGAATTGGTCAATTCACAAAGACAATAGTTGGGTCTGCAGTTACCATATTCTGGTCAAATTCACATTCCAGGGAAGGGGAGCGGGAATATCCCAAGGTGTATGTGCGGGCTGCTTCGCGCTTTCCTTCCCTCTGGACTACACTCCGACTGTAGCCCCTTTCTCTGCCTATTGAACGAAAGCAGCAAGTTTGGTTACATAGACAGTTGTTTACACGTGTCTCGATATTTACACTTGCGTGAACAGGCACTGCGCTCGGCCCACGAGAACCACACGCACAGGCGGCGAGGACTCCGCTCACTAGCTCATTGCTTCGCCTGCAATTGGAAACAGTTGCTATTCAAAGACTACCAGCGGATCATGGTGAAGGGGAACAAGGGGGAGGGTTTCAGTTTCATGTACAACCGGCGGCCTGTTCAACAGACCCTGCTCCTGTCCGTGGTTCAGACTAAGGTCCATGACAGGAATATCACAACATGACAGTACAAGGTTGGAATGTGCCCAACGAGAGTGTGTCCTTTCAGGATTGTCGTCCTGTTGGAAGTGGCACTAAAGCAAAACGGTGAAGGTGTGCGTGTGTGTTTTATTCACCACTGATCTAACCAATTCTGGCTCCAAGATGCAGCCTCAGGGGGTTGTTGACTGAAGTCTTGTGATTGAACAGTCCCACCCAGTTTCTCCCGCGCTCTTGTCTAATTTGAAATGTGATTCGAAAAATAATTTTCTCTACTAATGTTCCCTCTAATTTTGGGGCAATCCAAGATCCTGACACCGCATTACAGGGAAGATGTGATTGCACTGGAGTGGGTACAGAGGAGATTTACGAGGATGTTGCCTGGACTGGAGAATTTTAGCTATGAGGAAAGATTGGATAGGCTGGGTTTGTTTCTTTCGAACAGAGGAGGCTGAGGGGAGACCTGATTGAGGTGTATAAAATTATGAGGGGTTGAGATAGAGTGGATAGGCAGGACCTAGTTCCCTTAGCAGTGGGGTCAACAACCAGGGGGCATAGATTTAAAGCTAGGAGGTTTAGAGGGGATTTGAGGGGACATTTCTTCACCCAGAGGGTAGTGGGGGTCTGGAACTCACTGCCTGAAAGGGTGGTAGAGGCAGAAACCCTCACCACATTTAAAAAATACAGTATTTGAAGTGCCGTAACCTACAGGGCTACGGACCAAGAGCTGGTAAGTGGGATTAGGCTGGGTAGCTCTTGGTCGGCTGGCGCGGACACGATGGGCCAAAATGACCTCCTTCTGTGCTGTAAATTTCTGTAATTCTATAGAATTTGGCCCAGTCAAATTTCCGTGCGCACGTGGTTTTTCAGTTATAAACCTGCGCGGGAGAGCAGAGCCAGCCTAAAGGGAACGCTGATCTCTGCCCTTGCCCCGCAGCAAGCCTGAAAGGCGGTCGCTGTGAAGACCAGGCACTCCCAGTCTGTAAATGGAATGTGAACAGCCCATCTGTGACCAGGGTCTACATTTCTGCTCCCTCCCTCCCACACACCGTGGAAGGGTCCATGGAAACTATACATAACATTCTGTACAAAATACTTAAAGCAGCAGAGCGACATAAATACACAAGCCCACAGGTCGATTCAATATATAAATCAGTGCGTAAATTCAACATGGGCAATTTATGATCGATATGGAAAGATAGGTGATTGAATCGTGGAGTTTGATTCCCAAGAACAATTCCCAACAAGCAACAGAACTTGATGTGTTTGGTCTCTGCAAGCCAGTGGCCCCAATAACCAGCATCTACAGGGCTAGACATAACTCACAAGGGGACGCTCAATTCTTTATGGGGTGCAAATCGCACACCATCTCCCTGATGTAACCGTTTCAATGTATAGAAATTAAATTAACATTCCCGAGATCACTGTGAACTTTAACCCCCCCCGTGCGCACACACACACACACTCTTGTGATAGCTTATTACAAAATGAGGAAGTATTTCGTTGAGAAGGGCTGTCAGCGCAAGTGATATAAAATCCTTTCAAAATCCTGTCCACAGACATGCGATGAAATGGTCGGGGTTATGTTACCGGATTTGGTAATCCAAGGCCTGGGCCAATAATTCAGAGAATGCAGGTTCAAATCCAGTTTGAGAATTTGAATTCAGTGTTTTGCAAATAAAATACTGGAATCAGCAGAAGTGATCGTGAAGCCCAACTGGTTCGCAAACTGGTTCCTGTAGGGAACAAAACCTGCCGTCCTCATCCAGTCTGGGCCTAGATGTGACTCCCAGCGTGGTTGACTCTTAACTGCCCTTTCAGGTGACCTAGCAAGCCAATCAGTTGTATCAAAACTGATCCTAGTGGTTCAAGGCAGCCCACCATCACCATCTCAAAAGAAACAGAATGTTTAAACTGAGCTCGTCACATTGGCCCAGAACTCTGTCACTCCATGTGGGGGGGGGGGGGGGGAGGCGGGGTGTAACTCTGCACCAACACCAGTCTCAACCTCCTTTTGTGTTTCTTTCCTGACGTGGTGCTATCTGCAGTCATTTGGACATTGAGAAGCAGTTTCAGCTCCGACTAGGGAATTTGCAGTTGCCTGCACGCCAGCCAGGAACAATGGCTCACTTGCTGGGGTGGGGGCAAGGAGCCACATTCAAGACCCACGGGTACAGCGATGTCACAACGACAGGACTAACCTGGGACTGACGTAAACAATATTGGCCAAAAGAGGAAAATCTCCCGGATTGGCTTAAGTTTCTGGGGGGGATGGGAAACCGGAAGTATAACTTCCATTTCAGGGGGTTGTAGAGAATTGCACATCTTCCCGTGTCACAATCGATCCATTGGTGAGGAGCAATCACAAGTTGCTCAACCTAAACTGTAATAAGACACACGTGTCAGGGAGCAGAGATCACTGGCGCATTTTAGTCTGTGGAATTAATTTCAGCCACTTGGTCCTGGCGATCACTGCACTGTGTGGGAGTTTGCACAGGGCAGATTTTTGCCGTCATTTTGTTCCCACTGAACTTAATTCCACAGAACAAGTGGGTTCAAGCAAGTAATTAGACTCGAACTTAGAAAAGTGACCCATCGGAAAGTCTAAACGCACTTACTTGTAACAACCATGTTGAACTATTGCCTTCGTACCATCTGTATTTTATTTGCCAATTTGTAGATTCGAGCAAAAAAAGGGAAAAAAATAAATGGCTTGTTTAAAAAAAAGGGTAAAAATCAATCACTTTAACTTCACAAACCAATAAAATCTGAAAATGCTCTGGTCTCTTGCCGGTCCATTTAATTCCCTTGTTTTGCACTTGTTTGTGTGTGTGTGTGTGTGTGTGTGTGTGTGTGTGCGCGCCACTCGTTACGGTGTTGCAAAAGGTCCCGTTATAAATAAGTGCAAATGTCGCCCAAAAAAAGAAAATTAGGTTGACATGGCGAGGACAAGGTTGGAGTGCCCTGGTGCAGACTGCTAAATGGGCGGCTCACTACACGTCCAGTTTGAAGCTGGGGTTCGATAGCTTGCGCTCCTGCGCCGCTGACAGTTTGGTTTTCGAGTAGGGCTTGTGGCAGTCAGGGTCCGACAGACTCGGGTAGTGCTGTCGATAGCAGGTGTACGATGCAGCCAGTCCGATCACAGAGCCAGCCACCACATCTGCAAGACAAAATAGCACCTTACTCAAGGGGAGCAAACGGTTTTGAGGAGGTTGGCCTGTATTGGTGCGTCGGCCAAAATCTCGCTGAATATTCCCGTGTAACAGAGATTGCGAGAGCAATTACTGAGAATGCCATGTCTGCTATTCGTTAGAAAAGGCAAACACTTATATAGCACCTTTAACATAATAAAATATTCCAGGATGCTTTACAGCAGCGTTATCAAACAAAATTTGACACTGAGCAGATATTAGGATGGTGACTAAAAGCTTGGTCAAAGAGGTAGCTTTTAAGGAGGCCCTTGAAGAAGAAGAGGTTCAGGAAGGGAATTCCAGAGCTTAGGGCCCAGGAAGCTGAAGGCACGGCCTCCAATGGTGGGGTGATTAAAATCGGAGATGGTCAACTGACCAGAATTAGTGGAGCGCAGAGATCTCGGAGGGTTGTAGGGGGTTACAGTAATGGGGGGGGGAGGGGCAGGGGCCATGGAGTGATTTGAAAACAATAATGAGAATGTTAAAATGGAGGCTGGGAACCAATGTCGGTCAGCGAGCACAGGGGTGATGGGTGAAGAGGATTTGGTGCGAGTTAGCACAGGGGCAGCAGAGTTTTGGATTAGCTCAAGTTTAAGGGCTAGAAACTGCAAGATTGCTTCCTGGGTTTGGAAGGTATATCACCTTTTGGAAAGAGAAAGATAGAGAGAGAATGGGAGCAGTGAAGAAAAAAAACAGCGAACTGGACTCCAATTCTCTACTGCCCGTGCCAATTCCAATTGGGATCAGTAGACTGTTTGTCCGGACTAAAATCAAGGGTTTCCCAGTGTTCCCAAATTAACGACTGAAGAATCGAGAGCTGGTAAAACACAGGAGGGGATGGGATTTCTTAACTATCAGCCGCAGTTGCTTCTAACTCAGCCGTGCGTGGGATTCCAGTCCAGAATTGGCGATTGTTACTCGTGAGAGAGATCGTGGGCTCAAAATAGATGCAGAACGACCCATGGAAGGATTTAAATACAAATATAACCAGGTGCAAAGAACTTATTGAACTGCCCAAAATAGTCAGATCACTCAAAATGAAGCCGTTGCATTTGACTCCGATAATATTGGCAAATGATTAGCGCCATTTACATTTATTTACGGCACAGAAACAGGCCATTCGGGCCAACTGGTCCATGCGTTTATGCTCCACACGAGCCTCCTCCCACCCTATTTCATCGGTACGGTAGCATCGTGGTTATGTTACTGGACCAGTAATCCAGAGGCCTGGACTAATGATCCGGAGACACCAGTTCAAATCCCACCACGGCAGCTGGGAAAATTTTAATTCAGTTAATTAAATAAAAATCTGGAATAAAACGCTAGATGCAGAAATGGTGACCATGAAACTACCGGATTGTCGTAAAAGCCCATCTGGTTCGCTAATGTCCTTTAGGGAAGGAAATCTGCCGCCCTTACCCGGTCTGGCCCATATGTGACTCCAGACCCACAGCAATGTGGTTGACTCTTAGCTCGTCTCACCACCACCTTCTCGAGGGCAATTAAGGATGGGCAATAAATGCTGGCCTTGCCAGCAACGCCCACATCCCAGGAACGAATAATTAAGGAAAATCACCGAATCAATATATCCTTCTATTCCTTTCTCCCTCATGTGTTTATCTCATCTTCATAGACAGTCCCTCGAAATCGAGGAAGACTCACTTCCACTCTAAAAGTGAGATCTCGGGTGACTGTACAGTCCAATGTGGGAATTACAGTCTCGGTCACAGGTGAGGCAGACAGTGGTTGGAGGAAAGGGTGGGTGGGGAGTCTGGTTTATCTATTTGGCTGATAAGAGTGGACGGTATAAGAGGTGGGTACAGCACTAGAGATGAATACTTCTTGCTGCCCGACACTTTCCTGCAGTACGCTCGCACTTCACCACTGTCCAAACGGTTAGTTATCAGGTGGGACAAGTTACCATCTTGGCGTCGCTGGGAAAATGTAAAACGGGTTGGGTGATGAGATGGAAATGGTGCAATCCAAATTGCCCGCGCCTCTCACCTTGCCAGTGGTGCCTGTAGTCACAGGCACGCGTCAGAGCGATCATGGCTGCGATGTACAAGGGCATCAGCATCACACACAGTCTCCATCCCTTTCCACGGCCCCTTGATGTGAAGCAGTGGAGCTTCCCTCCCAGGTAGAAGGCCGTGAACCCCAGGCCAGCAAACGCAACTGCGAGTAGAATTGAAAGAACAAGATTCAAAAGACGACTCTGCCAGCCCAACCCGCTTCACGCCCAGGCACATGGTGCTCTGTCCACTCGGGAGTAAAGGTGAAGGGTCAAAGCCAGCAGCGCAAGACCCCCAAGATTGGAAAAAGGAAAGTCAGGGAGCAGGTCAATACCAAGGGATCACACTTGAGGGCTTGGAAAATGAATATACCAGCGTTCCCAAGAACTTCGGCAGCACCTCCCAAACCCACGACCTCTACCATCTACAAGGACAAGGGCAGCAGGTGCATGGGAACACCCCCACCTCCACGTTCCCCTCCCAAGTCACACACCACCCCGACCTGGAAATATAATCGGCCGTTCCTTCATCGTCGCTGGGTCAAAATCCTGGAACTCCCTCCCTAACAGCACTGGGGGAGTACCTTCACCACACGGACTGCAGCAGTTCAAGGCGGCGGCTCACCACCACCTTCTCAAGGGGCGATTAGGGATGGGCAATAAATGCCGGCCTTGCCAGCGACACCCACATCCCAGGAACGAATTAAAAAAAACACTAAGCTTTGCAGCTCTGACTGATCACGTGGCAAGTTACTGCCCTCATGCACAGTTTTGGGAAGGTGCTGTGTTACTGGGCCCTGCAATCCTCTCCAAAGAGTGATTTACACAAGCCACGGCGAGATGTTTGGGAGCATGTCACCGAGTCCTGTCGCCTTGTCTGGGGAATGGTGTGCAGTCACCACTGCCACTGGCATTTTAGCATAAGGGAGATCGTATTCCTTATGAAACGTTCATGAGATGATCACTTGAACGGAGAGAGCAACCCATCAGGGGAATTAGGTTAAGTCTTGTTTGGTAAAGCATGGCTTTCAACCAGCTGGAGACTTTTACACAAGAGTGTTGGGAGTCTGTCACTTTGAAGGCAGCAACTTGAGTTGATGCATTGAGAACGTCTCGCGGAATTTGGCCACAACAAATGCTTAACTGAGATTTTTCTTTGCTTTCATTATTAATATGCTTGGAAGAACTGTGACATGCGGAATGGATACCTCAACAGAGGGCCCCACAGTACAACCTGAAGGATTAAACCTTCCTCACAAACAGTGGACAACCATCAACCGCCTCAGAAACGGTCACGGTCGATGCTGCCACCTTCTCCATAGGTGGAAGATTAAAGCCTCCCCATCATGCGACTGTGGAGCCCCGAATCAGACCCTGGAGCACATCATCGAGCACTGCCCTCAGAGGGAATTCGCAGGCAGCTTACAAGATATCCAAGCTGTTACACCGGAAGCTTTTGCCTCGATATCTGACTTAGATATTGACATTTGATTTGCTTTGCTACGACCATGCGGAAGAAGCCGATTAATATGCCCACAATGTCGAGTGACAACACTGAGGAACACAAGGGTAAAGCAAGCGTCCTGATAAAACATCAGATCCCAAATACATAAATAACACCGAGAGCCAAGGGGATCAAACTATGAATGATCGAAGCGGCAGTGAGCCACGGTCCCTTCCATCTAAGATGGCACCCAATGACTGTCCACGTGATCAGCTCTGACTCCTGGGAAGTGAAGGGGTGAGCAAACGGAAGAGGGAGGCAGTGAAAATTGGGAGTGGGGTCAAGTCATTTTGATATGTTAGATGTACAATTGCAACGTCCACTTCCCATCGATACTGAAGATGAATCAAAACTGCTCAAATTAGCCTGCAATTCTGACAGCGGGGCTTTCATTGAGCACAAGATGGCATCACATTAAGGACAGCAGAGCTGGTTGGGCAGCTAACTGAAGAGAACAATTACAGCACCAACCTTTCTAGCTCCTTGAGTACGAGAATGAGTTCAAGTCGGGCAATGCAGGAGGGGCTTGGAGGCGTTCTGATGCCACCGGTTTGCAGACAGAGGAACAGGAGGAGGCCATTCAGCCCCACGAGTCTGTTCTGCCATTCAATGAGATCATGGCTGATCTGTGACCTAACTCCAGTACCCGCAACGGAAGTTAGTGTCCAGCGCAGTCATCACCTTACGACAAAGAAAATTTTAGCGCGGTTACAAAGTTAAGAGGCCGAGCCAGAGCTGAACACTGTGTCAAATCCTTAGTGGTGCCAAAAACTGACACATGGTTGTTCTTGATCTCGCCCGCAGAATCTCGACTCGTTTGACCTACCGCTGAAGAATGGCAAGCCCGTCGCGGATCTTTCTACACGGCGATGTGAGGAACGCGCGGTGATGTGTACTTACACGAAGAGTGGCCACTAGGGAAACTCTTCCTTCCCTCCATTATCAAGCCGGGGTCGCCCGTGCACTGCATGTCCTCGGTCACCACTCCGTCCGGGAAGCAGCGGTAGAAGTAGTCTGGCCGAGGCCTGCAAACAGTGAGCACCAGTCACAATCGCACTGTCACCAGCTCAACCATTCACACCACGTTACAACAGTGACTACACTTCAAAGGCAGCTCATTCTCTGTGAAGCGCTTTTGGACGCTGAGCCCGTGTCAGCCGTGGCTCAGTGGGCAGCACTCTCTCGCCTCGGAGTCAGAAGGTTGTGGGTTCACGTCCCACTTCAGGGACTTGAGCACATAAATCTAGGCTGACCCTCCAGTGCAGTGCTGAGGGACACTCCAGTGCAGTCCATAAAAGGAGTGGAGGTGAGCGACCCGGGAGCAGCGTGGAGGCCACTTCAGGAAGCAGCGCGAGCTGGTGCAGGAGGGCGACGGAAGCGAAGAGGAACGTTATCAAGGTCCAGGTCGGTGATTGGAGCGTGGGCAGGTACAGCAGGAGCGGCGAGGTCGGGCCGAAGGAGCGGCGAGAGACTGTAGAGGGACGTGATCGGGACCCAGGAGAGGAGTGATTTCGGGACCAGGGGCAGCACAGGGCCATCGCACACTGCGATATGTGCGCGCACTAGGTCCGTGCAGCAGAGCAAGTCTCCGGTCATCTTGGGTAACCCTTGCCACTGGACCAAGACCTAGCTCTGTCAAGCCCATGTGGTGACTGGTGTACAATGGCCACACCACGGTAAAAAAATCCACGCACAGGCATTTTCCACCCTTCAACATGTAGTTCAGGACCTGGAATATTAAGTCCTTCATTGAAACATCTGTGAACTCATTCTTTTTTGGCGTGGAAGCAAGTCATCCTCGTTTCGAGGGACTGCCTATGATGATGATGATGATGCTGAGGGAGTGCTGCACTGTCTGAGGTGCCGTCTTTCGGATAAGACGTTAAAGTCTGCTCTCTCAGGTGGACGTAAAAGGTACTATATGTCCATGGCACTATTTCGAAGAAGAGCAGGGGAGGTATCCCCGGTGTCCTGGTCAAACCCGTGTTTTGTGGCGACTCTGTGCTAGTTTAAGGTGATATTTCGGTGCTTCTTGCTCCGACGTGGAACCCAAGGAATGTGAGGGGAGGTGACGCAGAGAGTTTTTAAAATGGACAACAGCTTAAATGGTCAGCGTTCGGAGCCAGGACCTGCCCAAACCCTTGGGCCCTGCAAAGGGACATCACCCTGGATTACTTCTTCCACGAAGCACAGGTGCGCCTTTCAGGCTGTGCCGATCCCAACTTACCTTCCGATCACCAGTTTCAGGGTGTTTGTGATGACTCCATTCAAAACCAGGCCCAGAGACGCCGCTGTAAATGCAAACACAGCGATTACGTTTCATTTGTGCAATCACGGAAATTGAAGAGAATTGCTTGTAAGTGACGATGTCACAGTTTCGAAACAGAAACTTCATGGGAATTTAATGTGACGCATTCTCAACAAACATTACCAAGGACTCAAGTATTTTTTCACTTGCTAGGCAAGGACACTGGGGGAAAGTAACACTCTCCATTCCAACTAGCCAGTGTCTGCACTGAGTACTCCCAGATCAGATGCACAGCAAACCTCCCTCGACTCCTGTCCCTAATTTAAGAACATAAGAAATAAGAGCAGGTGTCGGCCATTCGGCCCCTCAAGCCTGCTCCGCCATTCAATAAGATCGCGGTTGATCATCGACCTCAACTCCACTTTCCCGCCCGATCCCCATATCCCTTGATTCCCCTAGAGTCCAAAAATCTATCGATCTCAGCCTTGAATATATTCAGAGACTCAGCATCCACAGCCCTCTGGGTCAGAGAATTCCAAAGATTCACCACCCTCGGAGTGAAATTCCTCCTCATCTCAGTCCTAAATGGCCGACCCCTTATCCTGAGACTGTGCCCCCTGGTTCTAAACTCCCCAACCCAGGGAAACAACCTCTCAGCATCTACCCTGTCAATCCCCTTCAGAATCTTGTGTGTTTCAATGAGGTCACCTCTCATTCGTCTAAACTCCAGAGAGTATAGGTCCATTCTACACAATCTCTCAACATAAGACCGCCCTCTCATCCCAGGAATCAATCCAGTGAACCTCCATTGTACCGCCTCCAAGGCATGTATATCCTTCCTTAGATAAGGAGACCAAAACTGTGCACAGTACTCCAGTAAAACTGTGGTCTAACCAAGGCCCTGTACAATTGCAGCAAGACTTCCTTACTCTTATACTCCAACCCCCTTGCAATAAAGGACAGCATGCCATTTGCCTTCCTTATTGCTTGCTGTACCTGCATGTTAGCTTCCTGTGTTTCTTGTACAAGGGCACCCAAATCTCTCTGAACACCAACATTTAAAATTTTTTCACCATTTAAAAAAAATTCTGTTCTTCTATTCTTCCTACCAAAGTGAATGACCTCACATTTCCCCACATTATACTCCATCTGCCACCTTACTGCCCACTCACTTAGTCTATCTATATCCCTGTGCAGACGTTTGTGTTCTCCTCACAGCTTACTGTCCCACCTAGATTTGTATTGTCAGCAAACTTGGATACATTACACTCGCTCCCTTCATCTAAGTCATTGATATGGATTGTAAATAGCTGAGGCCCCAGCACGGATCCTTGCGGCACCCTACTAGTTACAACTGCCAACCTGAAAAAGATCCGATTATCCCTACTCTCTGTTTTCTGTCCATTAACAAATCCTCTATCCATGCTAATACATGAGGGTTAATGCTGTGCTGTGAAACCCATGGCCACCATCGGACGATAATCGTAGCCCAATGGCCGATCCAGTGAGACTGACACTGCCCAAATTTTATGGAGACCTGTGCAGCCAGCAGAGCTGACGGTCATCCCGTCAGTCAGAACTAAAACGCTGCAAGGCCACGATGGAACCCACTGTATCCAGGTCCCCCCAGTGATGGTTTTGTAATTCAGTCGATAAATAAATCCAACAAGACGCCACAGAACTGTCTGTACCACTGAGATTGTAACAGGAAAAGATGAACTGAAACGGATGCAGAAGGCCTAGATTTTTTAAATCTTTTGCCATAGGCACAGAATGCAGGGAGGTTATGCTTGAACTGTATAAAACACGAGTTAGGCCACAGCTGGAGTACTGCGTGTAGTTCTGGTCACCACATTACAGGAAAGATGTCATTGCACTAGAGAGTCCAGGGGAGATTTACGAGGATGGTGCCTGGATTGGAGAATTTTAGCGATGAGGAAAGATTGGATAGGCTGGGTTTGTTTTCTTTGGAACAGAGGAGGCCGAGGGGAGACCTTATTCAGGTGTATAAAATTATGAGAGGCCTAGATAGGATGGATAGGAATAATGTATTTCCCACAGAAGATGGGTCAACAACCAGGGGGGCATAGATTTAAAGTAATTGGTAGGAGATTTAGAGGGGATTTGAGAGGACATTTCTTCACCCAGAGGGTGATGGGGGTCTGGAACTCACTGCCTGAAAGTGTAGAAAAGGCAGAAACCCTCACCACATTTAAAAAGTGCTTGGATGTGCACTTGAAGTGCCATAATGTACAGGGCTACAGACCAAGAGCTGGAAAGTGGGATTCGGCTGGACAGCTCTTTGTTGGCTGGTGTGGGCACGATGGGCCAAAATGGGCTCCTTCTGTGCTGTAAATTTCTAAGATTCTGTGATTCTATCTTATTGCCGCTCTCTCCCTAAAGTGCACACTCACTGCCTGGATATGCTTCTCTAACCTTGACAAGATGTCGTCATTCCTTATGCGCCAGCGTGCAGAATGTATTCCAGCAGATCGATCGATCACAACCGAGTCACTGCTTGGCGGGTAGCCCAGCCTCTCCTTTCCTTCCGCTGGCCCAGGAGAGTCGAGGCACATAATTGCACCCCAATCGCAATCCCAGTTGAGCTCAATCTTAGCCATACCATACGTGGGTGTCACTGGACAACAATCAGGAGCAGGGCTAGTCTAATTTTCACATCCCCGCCCCCAACTCCCTGGCCAAGGAGTGCACGGGTCAACGGCAGTGCACAACAGCGACAAACCTGGCTTACATCAGGCAATGTGGCACAGAACGGAGCTCAACCTGGGACCTTCAGGGGCTGAGCACATAATCTGGGCTGCCGCTCCCTTGCAGTACCGAGGGAGTGCTGCACGGTCGGAGGTGCTGTCTTTCGAGGCCCCACCTGCCCTCTCGGGCGGACATAAACGACCCTTTGGCACTGTGCAAATGGGAGTTCTCCCATTGGCCAATATTCATCCCTCTACCAACTCTGCGAAAAACAGACCAACTAATCATCTACGCCAATTGTTGTCTGTGGGATCTTTCTGTGCATACGGGTTGCCGCGTTTGCCTGCACAACAACAGTGACTGCACTTCAAAAATAAATCTTTGTCTGAAAAGCACTGTGGTTTGTGCTGAGGAGGCAAAAGGCTTTTTCTTTCCTTTATGATGTAGCCCTACACCAGAACGATTTGAATAAGAAGTTGACGTTACGCACGAGTGAAACGAATAGTTTCCCTTACCTAAACAACCCTCCTTCACATCCCCGTTTTCCGTCCTGTTCAGCAGCTTCATCAGAAGTATCGTCATCATTGGAGTCAGGATGGAAATGGCCTGTTGAAGGAAGAACGGAAAATGTCACTGGGCGAATTATAGAATGGGGCAACAGGGAGGGCACCTTGTACGTGAAGACAGACTTTCAACTATCAGCGAGGATTTATAGAGATAGGTCAAGCTCCTCTGCTGGTTCACTTGGTTAAGATACTGTACAAGTGAATTATAAAGAGCAGAATAATGTCCCTTCATCCCAGACAGTGCCGAGTTAGCGGGTGTGAGTCAATTAGCCTAGCTGGCCCTGGGCTAGAGAAAATAATCTGCCACAGTGCCACTGAACCATCACGATCCAGGAATTGGGTTGCCTAAAAAGCAGGACACGAGTCCTTTATGAGTCTCAGCCATGGCTCAGTGGGTAGCACCCTCGGTCTGAGTCACAAGGTTGTGGGTTCAAGTCCCACTCCAGAGACCTTGAGCGTAAAAATAAATCGAGATCGACACTCCAGTGCAGTACTGAGGGAGCGCTGCACTGTCAGAGGTGCCATCTTTCAGATGAAATGTTAGACCAATCTCTGCCCTCTCAGGTGGACATAAAAGATCCCATAGTACTAGTTTGAAGAAGAGCAGGGGAGTTATCCCTGGTGTCCAAACCAATATTTATCCTTCAATCAACATCATTAAAAACATATTGGCCCAGAAATTCCGCTTTCTCCTTCCTGCAGGCGTTCGTCTAGATTTTAGAGAAAAAATACACACCTACCCGCTTGACTTTCCGATGCACAGGCCTCCTCTTGCTGCGCATCACAGCGCGTGCACGTCGGGACATGCGCAAACCTGGAGCTGGAGTCACATGGCTCTGGGCAGCCAATCAGGTATAGTATCTTCTCATTCAGAGTAATAGGAGTTTCGTAAGTATGAAACTCCTATTACTATGAATGAGAAACCCCCCCAAACACCTAAATCACTAATAAAAAAATAGAAAATATACACTACATATTTAAGATTCATTTAAATTAAAATTATTAATGTCTTATAAAAAAATATATTTTCCCGATTTTTAAAAAAGTTTTTTTAAATTATGCCTTAAAATAAACTTATCATTGTGGGGAGGGTTTTTAAACAATAAAATATGTTTTCATAACTTTATTTTTATATGTTTTTGTGTGTTTTAAAAAACTTGCGCCTGTGAAAGTAAGCTATGTGCCTGCTTTTTCAGGTGCAAGATTTTTGAGGACATTTGTATGCGTAAGTATCGCAAATTTGCACGTACAAATGTCCTCGCTCCCGATATGCGCGAGATCTGTCAAGCCAGAAACTTGACGTATCGGAAAAGCCGATTTTCAGCGCATGCACATTGCTCGTTGAAAACCGGCTTTTCCGATGCCTTCCCGGGTCCGTCGAAACTTCGTATAGGCCTGGGACATCGGAATTTCAGGCTCAATATCTGATTATTATCTCATTGCTGTTTGTGGGAGCTTGCTGTGCGCAAATTGGCTGCTGCGTTTCCTACATTACAACAGTGACTACACTCCAAAAAGTACTTCATTGGCTGTAAAGCGCTTTGAGACGTCCAGTGGTCATGAATGATGCTGTAAAAATGCAAGTCTTTCTTTTCCTTCTTTCAAACGAATAGCACTTGACTTATAAAGAATGCGACAATATTTTACTTACAAACATGTGCCATGTAGGGACGATATCCCTCTCAGTCCGGGGGTTTTTGTACAGCCACATCTCCTCTGGATGGATAATCCGGTGGAATGGGGTTAACGTCTCGGAAATCCTGTAGAATACAAGCAAAGAGGTCAGTTTAAGACGTACGACAATTGCTTCTTCAATGTCTTTAAACACCGTATCAATCCTTTAGTCTGTCAGGAACGCACAGGACTTTATACTTCACCAAAATAAAAAATCCACTTGTATTCGAGGTGATGACGTCGAGGAATGGAAGACTCAATGGCCACATCAATCATTTCTGGGTCAGGTGCTGGACCACTGCATGCAAGGTGATGCTCCCTCTCCCCAGCCCCAACAATGCACCCTAGCTTCAAGTTCAAGAGAAAAGCTTACCACATCACTGACATTTCCCCCCAATTTCCCCCACTAACTAATTAGTGCACTTAGGGGTCAGGCGTGGTTCAGTGGGCAGCACTTTCGCCTTCGAGTCAGAAGGTTGTGGGTACAAGCCCCACTCCAGAGACTCAAGCATACAAATCTAGGCTGACACTCCCAGTGCAGTGCTGAGGGAGTGCTGCACTGTCGGAGGTGCCGTCTTTCAGATGAGATGTTCAACTGAGGCCCTGTCTGCCCTCTCAGGTGGACATAAAAGATCCCACGGCACTATTTCGAAGACGATCAGGGGAGTTATCACCAGTGTCCTGGGGCCAATATTTATCCCTCAATCAACATCACTAAAACAGATTATCTGGTCATCAAATTGGTGTTTGTGGGAGCTTGCTGTGCACAAATTGCCTGCCGCATTTCCCACATTCCAAAAGTACTTCATTGGTTGTAAAGCGCTTTGAGACATCCGATGGTCGTGAAAGGCGCTATAGAAATGCAAGTCTTTTATTGTGCGCTGTGGCCACTAGGAACTGGTTAAGATCGCTCAAACTCATTTCATGCAGGGCCCTCACAGCCAGAAGATGCTGGAGACAGACCTCTTTAATTAGTTGGTTTTGACATATGCCTGTGCTCCAGCTACAGTTGGTCACTATCAAAAGAATGCAGAATACTGCCAGTACCACAGAAACGCGCGGCCCCGTGCTTCTTAAACCGCAGGTCTGGGTGAAAGAACAGCTTTTAAATTCACCGTGAAAACTGGGGCATTGAGTGTGTTTTTTTTTGCTTTAAAAAAAAAAAAGTAGTTGAAGTGCCAAGATTCCAGATAAACTTGCTAGAACCGATGACTGCTGACAGCTTGCGACCATGCTCAAAATTCATGCCGGGAAAAAGCACGCGAAAGGAATTTGCTTCTGCAGTCCAAAACACTTACAGGAATATTCCGAACAGGAGTAATCGCAGTGTAACTTCACAGATCAGGTTTACCACAACATTCTTCCGCATGTTGACCCGTGTTTGATTTTGTCTGGTGTTTCAGTGCCAATCTGTTGGGAAAGATAAGAGCGCCGTGTTAGATGTCCCTTTACCAGAACCGCTCGCCAGTCAGCAGTCATTATCAGGGGCTTTTCTCTCTCTCGTGATGTCCCCCACCATATTCCATCTGCTCCTTACACAAGTCACGGAGCGAAATGCAACGCAAGGCAACAATTAACTTCCACACTTTGCTCCGATACCCCCGGGGTGGGTATTCTGAATTAGTTTCTTTGCTAATTTCAGAGATTGGAAGGTGTGTTGGACAAGTGTGGAAGTGATTCAGAGCACCAACCTTTGAATCATCAGCTTGGGACTTCAACGTTTACCTGCAAGTGGACAGTATATTATGATAAATGCGCTATGTAAATATAAGTTGTTGTAGTTGTACAAGCAGAGCGGAGGTAACCTGCGAAGATTGATTCTTGCAAGTAGAGAGCAAGTGATCTCTGATGAGTTTAAATGACGAGGCTCAGAGCTCCTACACAGCAAGCAAGTCCTAGGTGGGCAGAGGAAACGTTTCAAGGACATCCTCAAAGCCTCCCTGATAAAGTGCAACATCCCCACCGATGCCTGGGAGTCCCTGGCCCAAGACCGCTCAAAGTGGAGAAGCATCCGAGAAGGCGCCGAACATCTCGAGTCTCTTCGCCGGGAGTACGCGGAAGCCAAGTACAAACAGCAGAAACAGAGAAAATAGGTGCAGGAGTAGGCCATTCGGCCCTTTGAGCCTGCACCACCATTCAATATGATCATGGCTGATCATGCAACTTTAGTATCCCATTCCTGCTTTCTCTCCATACCCCTTGATCCCTTTAGCTGTAAGGGTCACAGCTAACTCCCTTTTGAATATATCTAACGAACTGGCCTCAAAAACTTTCTGTGGTAGAGAATTCCTCAGGTTCACAATTCACTGAGTGAAGAAGTTTCTCCTCATCTCGGTCCGCACGACAACCCAAGCACCCCACCCAGCCGTCCCTTCAGTCACCGTCTGCCCCACCTGTGACAGAGACTGTAGGTCCCGCATTGGGCTCATCAGTCACCTGAGAACTCGTATTAATGTGGAAGCAAGTCATCCTCGACTCCGGGGGACTGCCAAAGAAGAAGAAATGACGGGACAAAAGGCTCTTGAAATTTGTGGCCAACACCAAAGGTGAAGTTACAGCCTGGAAGTTACAGTTCTACGAAAGAATTAGGAGCAGGATGAGGCCATTCGGCCCCTCGAGCCTGCTCCGCCATTCAATAAGATCATGGCTGATCATCAACCTCAACTCCACTTTCCCGCCTGATCCCCATATCCCTTGATTCCCCTAAAGCCCAAAAAATGTATCGCTCTCTGTCTTAAATATATTCATCGACTGAGCCTCCACAGCCCTCTGGGTAGAGAATTTTAAAGATTCAACACCCTCCGAGTGAAGAAATTTCTCCTCATCTCAGTTCTAAGTGGCCGACCCCTGAGACTGTGACCCCTGGTTCGAGACTCCCCAGCCCGGGGGAAACATCCTCCCTGCATCTACCCTGTCGAGCCCTGTAAGAATTTTGTATGTTTCAACGAGATCACCTCTCATTCTTCTAAACTCCAGAGAATATCGGCCTAGTCTACTCAATCTCTCCTCATAGGACAATCCTCCCATCCCAGGAATCAGTCTGGTGAACCTTCGTTGCACTCCTTCTACGGCAAGTATATCCTTCCTTAGGTAAGGAGACCAAATCTATACACAATACTCCAGGTGCGGTCTCACCAGGGCCCTATATAATTGCAGAGAGACATCTTTACTCTTATACGCAAATCCTCTTGTAATAAAGGCCAACAGACCATTTGCTTTTTTAATTGCTTGCTGTACCTGCATGTTACCTTTCAGTGATTCGTGTACAAGGACACCCAGGTACCCTGAACACCAACATTTCCCAATCTCTTACCGTTTGAAAATGGATTCTCTCACCAGATGAAAGAGTTTCTCTGTTATCTACCCTATTGAATTCTTTTATCATTTTAAACACCTTGATCTCATCCATCCTCAATCTTCGGTGCTCGAGAGAATACAAGCCAAGTTTATCCAACCTGTCCTCATAATTTAACCCTTTAAACCCCGTGCAGCAGGCTCGTGTAGGTGAAGCTCCCTGCAGGTGAAGATGGAGCCTGTTGTGATCACAGCAGAATAACACTACGTGCGTGTCAAAACTAATATCCACCATTGTGCAATTAACTGAGCACGGCTCAAACTTTGACGTCAGTCACTGAACGACAACTTGCATCACACACTCTGCAACATCACGAACTGCTTCAAGCTACCACAGTGGGTGTAGCAGCCATAATCTGTTCTGCAGCTTTTGTAGTTAATGACTGCTCCATTTTGGCAGTTATAGAATCATACAGCACGGTAGGAAGCCATTGTTTCCTGAGCTGGCTCTTTGAAAGAGCTATCTCATTAGTCCCACTGCCCTGCTCTGTCCCCTTAACCCTGCGATTACATATATAACCAATTCCCTTTTGAAATTTGCTATTGAATCTGCTTCCACCGCCCTGTCAGGACGTCATTATAAGTTGCTGTGTAATAACATTTCTCATTTCCCCGATTCTTTTGCCAATTATCTTCAGTCTGTCTGCTCGCATCACCGACGTCCCCCCCTCGAGAATCAGTCCACAACCAATGCTCCCGTTAAGTCCCGCGGCCGTGCAGGGGTCTGGAGGTCCCGCACAGACCCCACACCAGCTTTTAATCGCAGATGTGGAGAAATTTGAATGGACCAAGCAGCCAAAAAAAATTCGAGGGAACATTGTCCACAGCATCCTCTGACCGCTTCCCCCCGCATAGGGTTACACCTTTTTATAAATCATTGCTTGCTCTATTTCCCCTATTAATGAAGCAGCGTCAGAGGGCACAAAGATTGCCTCTTGCATGTCACGTCAACAACAACTTGTATTTATGTCATGCCTTTAACGTAGTAAAATGTCCCATGGCGCGTCACAGGATTTTTATAACACACAACAATAAATTTGACACCGAGCTACACAAGAAGAAATTAGGACAGGTGAGTTTGGTCAAAGAGGTAGGTTTTAAGGAGAGTCTTAAAGGAGTAAAGAGAGGCGGAGAGGTTTAGGGAGGGAGTTCCAGAGCTTGGGGCCCAGGCCACCAATGGTTGAGCGATTATATTGGTTGAGGGCAGAATTTGAGGAGTGCAGACATCTTGGGGGGGGGTTGGGAGGCTGAAGGAGATTGCAGAGATAGGGAGGAGTGATTTGTAAACAAGGATGAGAATTTTGAAATCGAGGCATTGCTTAACCGGGAGCTAATGTCGGTCAGCGAGCACAGGGGGTGATGGGTGAGCGGGACTTGGTGCGTGTTAGGACACGGGCTGCCGAGTTTTGGATGACCTCAAGTTTACATAGGGTAGAATGTAGGAGGCCAGCCAGGAGTGTGTTGGATAGTCAATTCTAGAGGTAACAAAGGCATGGATGAGGGTTTCAGCAGCAGATGAGCTGAAGCAGGGGTGGAGACGGGCGATGTTATGGAGAATACAAATAGGTGGTTTTAGTTATGCCGCGGATATGTGGCCAGAAGCTCAGTTCAGGGTCAACTAGGACACCGAGGTTGCGAACAGTCTGGTTCAGCCTCAGACAGATGCGAGGGAAAGGGATGGAGTCGGTGGCTAGGGAACGCAGTTTGTGGCGGGGATCAAAGACAATGGCTTCAGTCTTCCCAATATTTAATGGAGAAAATGTCTGCTCATCCAGAACTGGTTGTCGGACAAGTGGTCTGACAATTTAGAGACCATGGAGGGGTCAAGAGAAGTGGTGCTGAGTTGGACTGACCAAAGTGTCAAGAGGCACTGATCAGCTGAACACAGAATCAACTACAATCACAGAAAGAAATATCTATATTTTACTTGCAACACTTTCCTCTCAAATGTAAATAATTTAAATCATAAAATACTCAATGTGCCAAGCAAGTCAGCTGTAAAGGTCACAGAGAATGAGAGGGAGAGGGAGGAGAAAATCCTTCACACACACAGATGTTGGAGGGAGTGGTGGTGAAGAGACCATTGCATCTTGCAAGGGAACGCTGGACAACTATTTGGCACAGAGAAAGTTAGGGGGCTGTGAGGCGAGAGCGCGGACAGTGGGATTACTGTTGGATGGCTCCAGCAGATAGCTGGCAAAGCCGCAATGGGCCAAATGGCCTCTTTCTGTGCTGTAAACTTCGTCAGATCTAGGTTTGCAGCATGGAAGGAGACCATTTGGCCCATCGCGTCTGTGCAGACGGACTTGCTGTGTATTTCCAACATTTTTAGGAGATAGAAAAATGACACATGGAGGGGACACATTAACCGGGACCCTGTGTCATTACGAGACGGAACCCTGTGCCATTACAAGACAAGACCCTGTCCCATTACAAGACCCTGTTCCATTACAAGACGGGACCCTGTCCCAGTACAAGACCCTGTCCCATTACAAGACGGGACCCTGTCCCAGTACAAGACCCTGTCCCATGACAAGACGGGACCCTGTCCCAGTACAAGACCCTGTCCCATGACAAGACGGGACCCTGTCCCAGTACAAGACCCTGTCCCATGACAAGACGGGACCCTGTCCCAGTACAAGACCCTGTCCCATGACAAGACGGGACCCTGTCCCATTAGGCGAAGTCTGGAAATCTTTAGTGAGCAGATTTTGCAAGAATAAAATCTTTGAAATAAATCTGATGCCGTTTAACACACAGAATTGCCCATTTCTATCTCAACACACAACTATCGGCCCGGATTGCAGGACCCAGTTCATGATAATGAGGCAGGCTCACTTTGCACAAAATTAAACCGCTTCGGATCAATATTTGGGTCCCCCCGGGTGCCGGAGCTATGCTCCCTCCTACATACACCAACCCCACTGCCAGGTGCACCCTGTCCCGGTGTCACCGGTCACTGCCCCGCTCCCGGTATCGAGTGTCCCGGTCCGTCTCCGGTATGTCGCGGTGTGGGCCCGGTTATCCCCAGTTACCCGGTATGTCCCGGTTATCCCCAGTTACCTGGTTGGGCCCGGTTTCTCCGGTTGTCCCGGTCCTGGCCCCGCTCCCTCGCTCACGCCTCCGCCGCCGGTTACCTGGAAACCCCTGACGTGGCAGCAAGCGGCGCCCCGGCCGCTCGATCCCGCTGCTCCTCCCGCCGCAGCGCCGCCCTGCCGGCCGGGCGCGGCATTACACACCCCCAGATTTGGATTTCCAAACTCCGCAAAGTCTCAGCTGCCCAGGTCCCATGTCTGGAATTCCCTCCCTCAGCCTCTCCCCCTCTCTACTCCTTTTTTCTCTCCTTAAAACCTACCTTTTTGACCAAGATTGTGGTCACCTTTCCTAATATCTCTTCATGTGGCTCGATGTTAAATTTTGTCTGATGTACATGTGTCAGCCAGTGGCTCAGTGAGTAGCGCTCTACGTTAGTTTGGACAGCGTGGACCACTTTCCATACCTCGGGAACCTATTATCAGCAAGGCCAGACATCGATGACGAGGTTCAACACCGCCTCCAGTGCGCTCGCGCAGCCTTCGGCCGCCTGAGGAAGAGAGTGTTCGATCAGGCTCTCAACTCTGCCACCAAGCTCATGGTCGACAGGGCTGTAGTGCTACCCGCTCTCCTGTATGGCTCAGAGACATGGACCATGTACAGTAGACACCTCAAACTGCTGGAGAAATACCACCAACGATGTCTCCGCAAGATCCTGCAAATCCCCTGGGAGGACAGACGCACCAACGTCAGTGTTCTCGATCAGGCCAACATCCCCAGTATCGAAGCACTGACCACACTCGACCAGCTCTGTTGGGCGGGCCACATTGTTCGCATGCCTGACACAAGACTCCCAAAGCAAGCGTTCTACTCGGAACTCCTACATGGCAAGCGAGCCCCAGGTGGGCAGAGGAAACGTTTCAAGGACACCCTCAAAGCCTCCCTGATAAAGTGCAACATCCCCACCGACACCTGGGAGTCGCTGGCCAAAGATCGCCCTAAGTGGAGGAAGTGCATCCGGGAGGGCGCTGAGCACCTTGAGTCTCGTCACCGAGAGCATGCAGAAACCAAGCGCAAGCAGCAGAAGGAGCGTGCAGCAAACCAGGCTCCCCACCCAACCTTTCCTTCAACAACTGTCTGTCCCACCTGTGACAGAGACTGTAATTCCCGTATTGGACTGTACAGTCACCTGAGAACTCACTTTGAGCGTGGAAGCAAATTCCTCGATTTCGAGGGACTGCCTATGATGATGATGATGCTGGGTGGCGCTCTGGCCTCTGGGTCAGAAGGTTGTGCGTACAAGTCCCACCCCAGAGACTTGAACAGAAAAATCCACTCCCTGTGCAGTGCTGTGGGAGTGCTGCACTGTCGGAGGTGCCGTCTTTCAGATGAGACGTTAAACCAAGGTCCTGTCTGCTCTCTCAGGTAGAGATAAAAGATAGCACCCTCACCTCTGAGTCAGAAGGTTGTGGGTTCAAGTCCCACTCCAGAGACTTGAGCACAAAAACCTAGGCTGAGGGTGTGCTGCAAGGCCGGAGGTGCTATCATTCAGAGACCCGGTTTGCTCTTTCAGGTGGATATAAAAGATCCCACGGCAGTATTTCAAAGAAGAGCAGAGGAGGTCTCTCTGGTGTCTTGGCCAATATTTATCCATCAATTATCACATTGCTGTTTGTGGAAGCTTGCCGAGCTCAAATTGGCTGCCATCTATCCTACATTACAACAGTGACTACACTTCAAAAAATACTTAATTGGCTGTAAATCACTTTGAGCTGTCTGGTGGTCATGAAAAACGCTATATAAATGCAAGTCTTCCTTTTTCATTTTCTTTTTATTAAGCTCCTGTGAAGCACCTTGAGACATTGTACTACGTTAAAGGCACTGAATAAATACAGGTTGTTGTAAACATCTAAATCCATGTTCCTATTGGTTTACGTGGATCCCTCAGCTCTTCACAGAATCATAGAATAGTACAGCACGGAAGGAGGCCATTCAGCCCATCGAGTCTGCATAGCTCTTTCGAGGAGCAATCCAATCAGTCCGACTCCCCCGCTCTTTCCACAGATCCCTGCCTTTTTTCTCCTTCAAGTATTTATCCAATTCCCTATTGAAGGCTGCGATTGAATCTGCTTCCACCACCCTATCAGGCAGTGCGTTCCAAATCCTCACCACTCATTGTGCAAGAAGATTTTTCCTCGTGTCACCTTTGGTTCTTTTGCCGATCACCTTAAATCTGTGCCCTCTGGTTATCGATCCTTCAGCCATTGGAAACAGTCTCTCTTTATTTACTCTATCTGAACCCTTCATGGTCTGACTCAGGATGTATCCATCAGTCACCAGCACTGAGGACAGCCCTTGCCCAATAAGCAGCTCCATGAGATTCAAACACAATGAACCACAACAACAACATTTTAAAATTCATTCACGGTATATGGGCGTCGCTGGCAAGGCCGGCATTTATTGCCCATCCCTAATTGCCCTTGAAAAGGTGGTGGTGAGCCGCCTTCTTGAACCGTTGCAGTCCGTGTGGTGTAGGGGCTCCCACAGTGCTGTTAGGGAGGGAGTTCCAGGATTTTGACCCAGCGACGATGAAGGGACGGACGATATATTTCCAAGTCAGGATGGTGTGTGACTCGGAGGAGAATTAGCGAGTAGCTCATGCCTGATTTTTTCTGCTTTAGAAGAAAATCTACCCTCCTGTCATGACATTCAATAGAAAAGAAAAGAATAGACTTGCATTTATATAGCACCTTTCATGACCACCGGACGTCTCAACGAGCATTGCAGCCAATTAAGTACTTTTGGAGTGTAGTCACTGTTGCAAAGTGGGAAATGCCGTGGCAAATTTGAGCACAGCAAGCTCCCACAAACAGCAATGTGATAATGACCAGATAATCTGTTTTACTGATATTGATTGAGGGATAAATATTGGCCCAGGACATCAGGGAGACCTGCCCTGTTTGTCTTCAAAATAGTACAATAGGATCTTTTGCATCCACTTGAGAGAACAGACAGGGGCTTGGTTTAACATCTCATCCGAAAGATGGCACCTCCGACAGTGCAGCGTTTCCTCAGCACTGCACTGGGGTGTCAGGCTAGGTTTGTTTTTTGTGCTCATGTTCCTGGAGTGGGACTTGAACCCACAACCTTCTGACTGAGAGATGAGAATGCTGCCCACTGAGCCACAGCTGACCCTAGGCTAACAAACAGAAATTAACAGAAAGTTGTGACATCTATTTCTTGTCTGGAACACTGGATTAGCGTGCAAACACAAGAAGCAGAACGCCCTTTTGTGAAAAATGTAAATCTAAGAGATGGATTTGAATCAAATGACACAAATGAAAAGTTTGGGTTGTGACCTTTGGTTGAACTGTGAACCTGTCATGCCCTTTCTGTTACTGACCAACTTGTGGTACAGCTGCAGCTTACGACATTTCACTGTGAAAATAGAAAATAGCAAATGCCAGCCAATAGCAGTGAGTGTCGGTCATATCAATTGAAAAGCACAACTAGTGTGAACTAATTTGGCAAAGCACGGTCCGTATACTGAGCAACATACATCAGATCAGCCACAGGAGTGGCACCCACTTGGACTCATTTTAAGGAATGTCTCTTGAACGTGAACATCATCCAAACTTCACTGCAATTTGTAATCTACATCAATTGTGGTCATAAAATTAGACCTTGAACATTTATCGCATCAAAGATATCAACAAAGATAACGTCAATGCTGCCATGTTAAAGCTGTTGCTAAGTCACCGACCTGAAACGTTAACTCTGTTTCTCTCTCCACGGACGCTGCCCGACCTGCTGAGTGTTTCCAGTATTTTATGCTTTTATTTCAGGTGCCCAACATCCGCAGTATTTAGCTTTTGAATATTAGAGCTGTCTGCTTCAGTCCGATTTCACCACCTCCCAATGTCTATTTTCCATTTCTGCTTCCTTACCTCAGAACAATCACTCCACTTCATACATAAGAACATAAGAACATAAGAATTAGGAACAGGAGTAGGCCATCTAGCCCCTCGAGCCTGCTCCACCATTCAACAAGATCATGGCTGATCTGGCCGTGGACTCAGCTGCATTTACCCGCCCGCTCCCCGTAACCCTTAATTCCCTTATTGGTGAAAAATCTATCTATCTGTGATTTGAATACATTCAATGAGCCAGCCTCAACTGCTTCCTTGGGCAGAGAATTCCACAGATTCACAACCCTCTGGGAGAAGAAATTTCTTCTCATAGAAACATAGAAACATAGAAACATAGAAAATAGGTGCAGGAGTAGGCCATTCGGCCCTTCTAGCCTGCACCGCCATTCAATGAGCTCATGGCTGAACATGCAACTTCAGTACCCCATTCCTGCTTTCTCGCCATATCCCTTGATCCCCCTAGTAGTAAGGACTTCATCTAATTCCTTTTTGAATATATTTAGTGAATTGGCCTCAACAACATTCTGTGGTAGAGAATTCCACAGGTTCACCACTCTCTGGGTGAAGAAGTTTCTCCTCATCTCGGTCCTAAATGGCTTACCCCTTATCCTTAGACTGTGACCCCTGGTTCTGGACTTCCCCAACATTGGGAACATTCTTCCTGCATCTAACCTGTCTGAACCCATCAGAATTTTAAACGTTTCTATGAGGTCCCCTCTCATTCTTCTCAACTCCAGCGAATACAAGCCCAGTTGATCCAGTCTTTCTTGATAGGTCAGTCTCGCCATCCCGGGAATCAATCTGGTGAACCTTCGCTGCACTCCCTCAATAGCAAGAATGTCCTTCCTCAAGTTAGGAGACCAAAACCGTACACAATACTCCAGGTGTGGCCTCACCAAGACCCTGTACAACTGTAGCGACACCTCCCTGCCCCTGTACTCAAATCCCCTCGCTATGAAGGCCAACATGCCATTTGCTTTCTTAACCGCCTGCTGTACCTGCATGCCAACCTTCAATGACTGATGTACCATGACACCCAGGTCTCGTTGCACCTCCCCTTTTCCTAATCTGTCACCATTCAGATAATAGTCTGTCTCTCTGTTTTTACCACCAAAGTAACCTCACATTTATCCACATTATACTTCATCTGCCATGCAGTTGCCCACTCACCTAACCTATCCAAGTCACTCTGCAGCCTCATAGCATCCTCCTCGCAGCTCACACTGCCACCCAACTTAGTGTCATCCGCAAATTTGGAGATACTACATTTAATCCCCTCGTCTAAATCATTAATGTACAGTGTAAACAGCTGGGGCCCCAGCACAGAATCTTGCGGTACCCCACTAGTCACTGCCTGCCATTCTGAAAAGTCCCCATTTACTCCTACTCTTTGCTTCCTGTCTGACAACCAGTTCTCAATCCATGTCAGCACACAACCCCCAATCCCATGTGCTTTAACTTTGCACATTAATCTCTTGTGTGGGACCTTGTCGAAAGCCTTCTGAAAGTCCAAATATACCACATCAACTGGTTCTCCCTTGTCCACCCTACTGGAAACATCCTCAAAAAATTCCAGAAGATTTGTCAAGCATGATTTCCCTTTCACAAATCCATGCTGACTTGGACCTATCATGTCACCTCTTTCCAAATGCGCTGCTATGACATCCTTAATAATTGATTCCATCATTTTACCCACTACTGAGGTCAGGCTGACCGGTCTATAATTCCCTGTTTTCTCTCTCCCTCCTTTTTTAAAAAGTGGGGTTACATTGGCTACCCTCCACTCCATAGGAACGGATCCAGAGTCGATGGAATGTTGGAAAATGACTGTCAATGCATCCGCTATTTCCAAGGCCACCTCCTTAAGTACTCTGGGATGCAGTCCATCAGGCCCTGAGGATTTATCGGCCTTCAATCCCATCAATTTCCCCAACACAATTTCCCGACTAATAAGGATTTCCCTCATTTCCTCCTCCTTATTAGACCCTCTGACCCCTTTTATATCCGGAAGGTTGTTTGTGTCCTCCTTAGTGAATACCGAACCAAAGTACTTGTTCAATTGGTCTGCCATTTCTTTGTTCCCTGTTATGACTTCCCCTGATTCTGACTGCAGGGGACCTACGTTTGTCTTTACTAACCTTTTTCTCTTTACATATCTATAGAAACTTTTGCAATCCGTCTTAATGTTCCCTGCAAGCTTCTTCTCATACTCCATTTTCCCTGCCCTAATCAAACCCTTTGTCCTCCTCTGCTGAGTTCTAAATTTCTCCCAGTCCCCGGGTTCGCTGCTATTTCTGGCCAATTTGTATGCCACTTCCTTGGCTTTAATACTATCCCTGATTTCCCTTGATAGCCACGGTTGAGCCACCTTCCCTTTTTTATTTTTACGCCAGACAGGAATGTAAAATTGTTGTAATTCATCCATGCGGTCTCTAAATGTCTGCCATTGCCCATCCACAGTCAACCCATTAAGTTTCATTCGCCAATCTATCCTAGCCAATTCACGCCTCATACCTTCAAAGTTACCCTTCTTTAAGTTCTGGACCATGGTCTCTGAATTAACTGTTTCAATCTCCATCCCAATGCAGAATTCCACCATATTATGGTCACTCTTCCCCAAGGGGCCTCGCACAACGAGATTGCTAATTAATCCTCTCTCATTGCACAACACCCAATCTAAGATGGCCTCCCCCCTAGTTGGTTCCTCGACATATTGGTCTGGAAAACCATCCCTTATGCACTCCAGGAAATCCTATTCCACCGAATTGCTTCCAGCTTGGTTAGCCCAATCTATGTGCATATTAAAGTCACCCATTATATGCTGCACCTTTATTGCATGCACCCCTAATTTCCTGTTTGATGCCCTCCCCAACATCACTACTACTGTTTGGAGGTCTGTACACAACTCCCACTAACGTTTTTTGCCCTTTGGTGTTCTGCAGCTCTACCCATATAGATTCCACATCATCCAAGCTAATGTCCTTCCTAACTATTGCATTAATCTCCTCTTTAACCAGCAACGCTACCCCACCTCCTTTTTCTTTTATTCTATCCTTCCTGAATGTTGAATACCCCTGGATGTTGAGTTCCCAGCCCTGTTCATCCTGGAGCCACGTCTCTGTAATCCCAATCACATCATATTTGTTAACATCTATTTGCACAGTTAATTCATCCACCTTATTACGGATACTCCTTGCATTAAAACACAAAGCCTTCAGGCTTGTTTTTTTAACACCCTTTATCCTTTTAGAATTTTGCTGTACAGTGGCCCTTTTTGTTCTTTGCCTTATGTTTCTCTGCCCTCCACTTTTCCTCATCTCCTTTCTGTCTTTTGCTTTTGTCTCCTTTTTGTTTCCCTCTGTCTCCCTGCATTGGTTCCTATCCCCCTGCCATATTAGTTTAACTCCTCCCCAACAGCACTAGCAAACACTCCCCCGAGGACATTGGTTCCGGTCCTGCCCAGGTGCAGACCGTCCGGTTTGTACTGGTCTCAACTCGCTTTTAAATTGGCTCCCCCATATTTTCAGGCTGTGCCCCCTAGTTCTAGTCTCCCCGACCAGTGGAAACAACCTCTCTGCCTCTATCTTGTCTATACCTTTCATTACTTTAAATGTGTCGATAAGATCACCCCTCATCCTTCTGAACTCCAACGAGTAAAGACCCAGTCTACTCAATCTATCATCATAAGGTAACCCCCTCATCTCCGGTTTCAGCCTAGTGAATCGTCTCTGTACCCCCTCCAAAGCTAGTATATCCTTCCTTAAGAAAGGTGACCAAAACTGCACGCAGTACTCCAGGTGCGGCCTCACCAATACCCTGTACAGTTGCAGCAGGACCTTCCTGCTTT
The DNA here is from genome assembly GCF_044704955.1 of Pristiophorus japonicus. Taxonomy (NCBI): domain Eukaryota; kingdom Metazoa; phylum Chordata; class Chondrichthyes; family Pristiophoridae; genus Pristiophorus; species Pristiophorus japonicus. The sequence goes on from NC_091998.1 coordinate 53,566,603, forward strand.
TGTACTCCATCCCTCTCGCAATGAAGACCAACATTCCATTCGCCTTCCTGATTACTTGCTGCACCTGCAAACAACTTTTTGGGGTTCATGCACAAGGACCCCCAGGTCCCTCTGCATCGCAGCATGTTGTAATTTCTCCCCATTCAAATAATATTCCCTTTTACTGTTTTTTTTCCCCAAGTTGGATGACCTCACATTTTCCGACATTGTATTCCATCTGCCAAACCTTAGCCCATTCGCTTAACCTATCTAAATCTCTTTGCAGCCTCTCTGTGTTCTCTACACAACCCGCTTTCCTACTAATCTTTGTGTCATCTGCAAATTTTGTAACACTACACTCTGTCCCCTCTTCCAGGTCATCTATGTATATTGTAAACAGTTGTGGTCCCAGCACCGATCCCTGTGGCACACCACTAACCACCGATTTCCAACCCGAAAAGGACCCATTTATCCCGACTCTCTGCTTTCTGTTAGCCAGCCAATTCTCGATCCATGCTAATACATTTCCTCTGACTCCACGTACCTTTATATTCTGCAGTCACCTTTCGTGTGGCACCTTATCGAATGCCTTTTGGAAATCTAAATACACCACATCCATCGGTACACCTCTATCCACCATGCTCGTTATATCCTCAAAGAATTCCAGTAAATTAGTTAAACATGATTTCCCCTTCATGAATCCATGCTGCGTCTGCTTGATTGCACTATTCCTATCTAGATGTCGCGCTATTTCTTCCTTAATGATAGCTTCAAGCATTTTCCCCACTACAGATGTTAAACTAACCAGCCTATAGTTACCTGCCTTTTGTCTGCCCCCTTTTTTAAACAGAGGCGTTACATTAGCTGCTTTCCAATCCGCTGGTACCTCCCCAGAGTCCAGAGAATTTTGTTGGATTATAACGAATGCATCTGCTATAACTTCCGCCATCTCTTTTAATACCCTGGGATGCATTTCATCAGGACCAGGGGACTTGTCTACCTTGAGTCCCATTAGCCTGTCCAGCACTACCCCCCTAGTGATAGTGATTGTCTCAAGGTCCTCTCTTCCCACATTCCCGTGACCAGCAATTTTTGGCATGGTTTTTGTGTCTTCCACTGTGAAGACCGAAGCAAAATAATTGTTTAAGGTTTCAGCCATTTCCACATTTCCCATTATTAAATCCCCCTTCATAACATAAGAACATAAGAAATCGGAGCAGGAGTAGGCCATCTGGCCCCTCGAGCCTGCTCCGCCATTCAATAAGATCATGGCTGATCTAACCCTGGCCTCAGCTCCACTTACCTGCTCTCTCCCCATAACAATTGACTCCCTTATCCTTCAAAAACCTATCTACCTCCACCTTAAATATATTCAATTACCCAGCCTCCACAGCTCTTTGGGGTAGAGAATTCCAAAGATTCACGACCCTTTGAGAGAAGAAATACTTCCTCATTTCCATTTTAAATGGGCGATCCCTTATTCTGAGACTATGCCACCTAGTTCTAGATTCCCCCACGGGGGGAAACATCCTTTCTGCATCTACCCTGTCGAGCCCCCTCAGAATCTTATACACTAAAAGATCACCTCTCAGTCTTCTAAACCCCAATGAGTACAGGCCCAACATGATTAACCTTTCTTCATATGACAACCCCTTCATCTCAGGAATCAACCTCATGAATTTTCTCTGAACTGCCTCCTGTTATATATGCAACCCTAGGTAACCTGTATCATACCGCCACCAGAGGGCATACCTGTTGGAGTCCCAAGGGGTCCCAGCATCCCTTGGGAGCACTGTATATAAGCAGGCCTCCCATGCTGTCCCAACAGTCTGGAGTTTGAATAAAAGAGATTAGGTCACACTTACTCATGTCTACAGTACTCAGTTACATTACTTTATTTTGAACATAACACCTCCAATGCAAGCAGTTCTTTGGAGGTGAAGGGCTTTGGGAGGCCCCGAGGTCATCAAAAGGCGCTATATCAATGCAAATATGGTAGATTAAGTCGAAGGGGTAAAATCTGTGATTAAAGTGAGTCTTTGTTCCAACTTTAATGGAAACAAGTTAGGCAATGTACAGATCTATACTAAATACTCCGAAATAGTCTGACTGGTGTCACCAAAAGTCATGGGGCAGCAACATAAAGATTGTCTGCATCTGTTGCAGATAAAATGTACTTCAAGCTCATTGTAGAAGTGCTTGTACATCATATCCAGACCTGCAAACCATACCTTGCACATTTATTTCCGTGTGTGCATGCCATTAATGCACCAGGAACATGTGCAAAAACAAGTTTCTCAAAGCTACTTCTGGTGGCCATTAGCAAGCATAGAAAGGGAATTAGGAACCAAGGAATTGCTGGAAGGAGAAGACACCAAGGTCCATTTGGTTCACTTGTAGTTGCATCATACAATGATAATGGATTTGTTATCAACAACAACAACAACTTGTATTTATATAGCACCTTTAATGGAGTGAAATGTCCCAAGGTGCGTCACAGGAGTATTATGCGATAAAATATTTGACACTGAGCCGCATAAGGAGAAATTAGCACAGGTGACCAAAAGCTTGGTCAAAGAGGTAGCGTCTTGAAGGAGGAAAGAGAGGTAGAGAGGCAGAGAAATTTAGGGAGGGAGTTCCAGAGCTTGGGACCGAGGCAACAGAGGGCACGGCCACCAATGGTTGAGCGATTATAATCAGGGATGCTCAAGAGGGAAAAATTCGAGGCGCGCAGACATCTCAGGAGTTGTGGGGCTGGAGGAGATTATAGAGATAGGGGGGGAGCGAGGCCATGGAGAAATTTGAAAACAAGGATGAGAATTTTGAAATCAAGGCGTTGCTTAACCGGGAGCCAATGTAGGTCAGCGAGCACAGGGGGTGATGGGTGAGCGGGACTGGGTGCGAGTTAGGACACGGGGCAGCGAGCACAGGGGGTGATAGGTGAGCGGGACTTGGTGCGAGTTAGGACATGGGGCAGCCAAGCTTTGGATCACCTCTAGTTTACGTAGGGTTGAATATGGGAGGCCAGCCAGGAGTGGTTTGGAATAATCAAGTATAGAGGTAACAAAGACACGGATGAAGGCTTCAGCAGTGGATGAGCGGATTATCAATCTCCATCCATTAGTGTACAGACCCAGATAGGAGGCGCTGAATTATAAAATTAGTGAATGATGTGGTCTGATCAAATATTACAGATTTTCATTACTCACTCTGCATCTCTGCTGTTTTTCCCTTGGTTGTTTTGGGCTTGCCGAGCACTGGTTTCATTAGTTCCTTCTGTTTGCTGTTTGTCCCATCTGCTCTGGCACTCTCTCCATTGCCCAGGACCTACACAGGTCTAACGCACAAACCCAATTATTGTTCATTAAAGGTACAGCGATTCCGCACTCCCCTCCCCCCCACCCAATCCCCCGCCCAACATGGCCATGGTCTCGAAAGACATCCCTTCGCACGGCGTCTTATATTTACTTCACCTTCTCCCTATTCTCGAGCCTGGGTTCTTCATTAATGTTCTTCAGAAAGAGAGAGAGAGCGTGAAGCCCGACTCAAAAACTTGGGGTTTGAGCAGGACCCTCCTCTCCATTTGGGAGCCTCATCCACACGTCCCTCATCCCTCAGCCGTGACTCTTGGGGACCAGAATGAAAGACACGGGGGGAAATCCCAGCCATCAGCAGGGAACACGGTGAGAAACCGAGATCAGAAGCCAAACCAGCCACCTACCTTCAGCACCTCTGCTACAAGAGGACCAACCACTTGGGACTGGTTTTTCCGGAGGGAAAGTTGAAACAAGAGGCAGAGGCCGGTCTGACGAAGGTAAAAGAATAGAAAGGGAAAAGAAAAAAAAATTCTGACCCTCAAACTCTGCTTAGCTGGTGTGCTGGAGGAGGTGACACTCTTGATCTGACAGTGGGAGGGCACCGTGATGTCAGCCCCAGCTCATGGATCCATCACAATGGAGCACAGTAAATGTTGGAAATGCGAAGCAGGGCAAGTTAGCATCTGAAAGAGGTTGAACAATCTGGTGTGGGTCGCCATTTCTATTCAGGCTTTCTTTGTCTCGCTGAATGGGCACAGATCGCCCATGTCACTGGGTACAACGGCTGTTTTTTATTGAGCAGGACAGACCCGAGTTCCTCAGTGAGATCTCAGCAATTACTTTATCCCCACTGTGCAGCTTGTTGTATTTTCTCCCCACCGGAGAGATGGTGAGATCTTCTACAAATTTGATGAACCTGTAGAAAACACTAGTTCGGCCTCACCTGGAGTACTGTGTCCAATTCTGGGCACCGCACTTTAGGAAGGATGTGAAGGTCTCAGAGAAGGTGCAGAGGAGATTTACAAGAATGATTCCAGGGATGAGGGACTTCAGTTAGTTTGATAGACTGGAGAAGCTGGGGTTGTTCTCCTTAGAGCAGAGAAGGTTGAGAGGAGATTTGATCGAGTTGTTCAAAATTATGAGGGTTCTGGACAGAGTAGATAGAGAGAAACTGTTCCCATTGGTGGAAGGGTTGAGAACCAGAGGACACAGATTTAAGGTGATTGGCAGAAGAGCCAAAGGCGACATGAGGGAAAACTTTTTCACGCAGCGAGTGGTTAGGATCTGGAATGCGCTGCCTGAGAGGGTGGTGGAGGCAGACTCAATCGTGGCTTTCAAAAGGGAGTTGGATAAGTATCTGAAGGGAAAAAATTTGCAGGGCTATGGAGAAAGGGCGGGGGAGTGGGACTGGCTGAAGTGCTCCTGCAGAGAACTGGCACGGGCTCGATGGGCTGAATGGTATGGATGAGGGCTTCAGCAGATGATGAGCTGAGGCAGGGGTGGACTCGGGCAATGTTATGAAGGACTTGCGATGAGCAGTCAAAAGTGGAAACATTAATCATGTTAGTCGGTAGTATTCTGCTCCAAGAAATGTAGCCTCAAGATGTCATGGCTGTTTTTCACGACCAAAGGCGTAACCTTGCCCAATACTCAGTCTCTGTGCAGATAATGAGATCCCTGTTTCCAGAGGCTTTCCTCCTGTCACCATTTGTCAACCCGGTACATCAAGTCCCATCTTTGAAGGGCATGTTTCTTGCAGCAACAGATAAGCTGAGGTTTATGGACAGCACTATAGTCGAGCCCAAGTTTAGTAGCTGGCAGCTGTGAAGGCCTCATCTTGCTTCCTTTTACGTCAGTGTGATGTGCCATCCGAGCTTTGACAGGGAACTGCTGTTGGGCTGAAGAGAGTGATTGGTAGGAAAGGCAGGCGTAGCAGTTTTGTTCAAAGATTTACACAGAGAAAAATGATTTTTTCGAAGCGTGTCCAAGTGCAAGTCAAGGAGATGTTGTCAGCAGCAGATAACTGGGTAGCATTTATTGCTTCGCGAACGTTGATTTGAATAGACGGGTCAGTGCTTCAACCCAAACTAATTTCATGCGTAAAGAGTGACTGTTGACAGTACTGGATAATTGAGCAAAAAAACTCAGGTCTCAAGAAATTACAACCTGGTTCGACATGCCGATAACCACGGCTTCACCTCCAAGAATGGGCAAAATGTGAAGATTGAGGCAGAAGGGGACCAGCCTATAGTCACGTATTACGCCACCGGCTTCCACATTCAACGGATCATCCTCCCCCATTTCCGCCACCTCCAGCGTGATCCCACCACCAATCACATCTTCCCCTCCTCTCTGTGCATTGCAAAGGGACTGCTCCCTCTGCAACACCCTGGTCCATTCCGCAGTCACCCCCAGCAGCCCCTCCCCTTCCCACGGCACCTTCCCGTGCAAGCGCAGGAGATGCAACACCTGCCCTTTTACCTCCTCCCTTCCCACTGTCCAGGGCCCCAAATACTCCTCTCAGGCAAAACAGCAAATTACTTGGACTTCATTCAATTTAGTGGTGTGTCTTCTCTACTTTGGGGAGACCAAACGCCGATTGGGTGACCACTTTGTGGGACACCTCCGTTCAGTCCATAAGTGTGACCCTGAGCTTCCGATTGCCTGTCACTTTACTTCCCCACTCTGACCTCTCCGTCCTCAGCCTCCTGCACTGTTCCAACGAAGCTCAACGCAAGCTCGAGGAACAGCACCTCATCTTGCGTTTAGGCACTTTACAGCCTTCTGGTCTCAACATCGAGTTCAACAATTTCAGACCGTAACCTCTGCCCCTATTTTGCTCTCTTTCCTCCTTTTTTTAAACCTCCCCCCGATCTTATCTATTTTTTCTCTGTTTCCCATGGCAACTGGTAATTATCCCGCCATTCACACCCCATCTCGACTCATCTTTTTCTAACTTCTGCCATTACCATCTCAATTCGGCCCATCATCCCTCTTGTCTCTCTAATCTCTCCTGCCTTCCACCCTATCACAGACCTTCCCTTTTGTTCTTTCCTCCCCTCCCCCTTTCAGAGCTCCTTAAGAATCTGTTCATTTCGAACATTCGCCAGTTCTGACGATGGGCCATCGACCCGAAACGTTAACTCTGTTTCTCTCTCCACAGATGCTGCCTGACCCACTGAGTATTTCCAGCATCTTGTGTTTTTATTTCAGATTCCAGCATCCGCAGTATTTTGCTCTTGTCGATAGATAGTCAACCTGCCTGACCTCATGTGCCAACACTGCCATTTTATCTTATTAAAAAAGGAAGACTTGCATTTATATGGTGCCTTTCATGACCACCGGACATCTCAAAGCGCTTTACAGCAAATGAAGTAATTTTTGAAGTGCAGTCAATGTTGTAATGTGGGAAACACGGCAGCCAATTTGCGCACAGCACACTCCCACAAACAGCAATGAGAGAATTCCCCTGCTCTTCTTTGAAATAGTGCCACGGGATCTTTTAAGTCCAACCGAGAGACCAGACAGGACCTCGGTTTAACGTCTAATCCGAAAGATGGCACCTCCGACAGTGCAGCACCTCCTCAGCACTGCACTGGAGTGTCAGCTTGAATTTCTGTGCTCAAGTCCCTTGAACCCACAACTTTTTGACTCAGAGCTAAGAAAAAGGGTGCGCAGGGGAAAGAACAAAAGGTACAGGTCTGTGATGGGACGGGCGGCAGGAGAGATTAAATAACATAAAGGATGATGGTGTGAGACAAAAGGGGTGATTATGGGACAAGTAAAGAAACAAATGATGGTATCCGAATGATGTGTAAATGGTTACAGCAACCACTACAGTTGAATTTCATGCCACTTCGAGGCAGGGGAGAGAATGAACAATCGTAGAACAATAACAAAAGTAGAAAAAGGCGAGAAAGTTCAACATAATGTATTGCTCAACTATCAGCAAGTTGCTCCAGATGCCTTTGCTTTCATTCTTGTGTCGGACTCTGTCACACTGGAAAGATTGCAACCAACACTCTTCAGTGACGATCCCACCAACTGAGCTCTGTACTGTTGGTTTGACAGCACAAATGCTTCTTCTGTATCGGCCAAATATCAGCCGATTCAATTTGATGTGTATACGATTTCCAATCGTTGCATTTTGTCTTAAACAGCAAAGGTTATGGGTTCAAGACCCACTCCAGGAACTTGAACACAAAAGTTAGGCTGACACTCCCAGTGCAGTACTGAGGGAGCGCTGCACTGTCGGAGGGGCATTACTGAGGGAGCACTGTACTGTCAGAGGGGCAGTACTGAGGGAGTGCTGCACTGTCAGAGGGGCAGTACTGAGGGAGTGCTGCACTGTTGGAGGGGCATTACTGAGGGAGCACTGTACTGTCAGAGGGGCAGTACTGAGGGAGTGCTGCACTGTTGAAGGGGCATTACTGAGGGAGCACTGTACTGTCGGAGGGGCAGTACTGAGGGAGTGTTGCTCTGTCGGAGGAGCAGTGCTGAAGGAGCGCCGCACTGTCAGAGGGGCAGTACTGAGGGAGCGCAGCACTGTCGGAGGGGCAGTACTGAGGGAGTGCTGCACTATCAGAGGGGCAGTACTGAGGGAGTGCTGCACTGTCGGAGGAGCAGTGCTGAAGGAGCGCCGCACTGTCAGAGGGGCAGTACTGAGGGAGCGCAGCACTGTCGGAGGGGCAGTACTGAGGGAGTGCTGCACTATCAGAGGGGCAGTACTGAGGGAGTGCTGCACTGTCGGAGGTGCTGTCTTTTGGATGAGACGTTAAACCGAGGCCCTGCCTGCCCCCTCAGGTGGACATAAAAGAACCCATGACAGTATTTCAAAGAAGAGCAGGGGAGTTCTCCCTGGTGTCCTGGGCCAATATTTAGCCCCCAATCAACATCAGTAAAACAGATTATCTGGTCATTATCACATTGCTGTTTGTGGGAGCTTGCTGTGCGCAAATTGGCTGCCGTGTTTCCCACATTACAACAGTGGCTATACTTCAAAAAAAGTACTTCATTATTTGCAATGCACTTTGGGATATCCTGCAGGTGGTGAAAAGTGCTATAGAAATGCAAGTCTTTCTTTTTAATCTGTTGGACAATTGCTCTTGTCCAAATAGTCCCAGTCGACAGGGAATGGATCAAGTCTAATTTGAGCTCCAATAGCAGCAGCTCAGTTCATGGGTTAAGCTGAACATCTGCGTTCCGTATGTGGAATATCGTCACAGGAGAATGCCCAGGTGGTGTTGAGTTGGGAGAGTCACTCAAGGACAGCGTCCTGCAAGTTCGTACATTCATATCTGGCTGTTCCAATACGATTCAAGTCTGGGAACTGGTTGTTCCGCTGGATCACTGATCCAAGGCATCCCAGATCTTTAAACTTATCCTGAAAGACTGACACTGCAATACAGCTGTACATTAATAGTTTGACATTTTTTAACTTCCAATTTCACCAATAGTACAGGTCTGACTTATGTCATGTTTGGCTGTGAAATTTGGGAGTGCATTTCTCGATGAAGAGAAAATTGTTGGAGGTAGCTAACACTGATTTCAAATGGGACGATTGGCTTTTCATTGGCTGTAAAGGGCTTTGGAATGTCCCAGTGTCATGAAAGGCAATGTCATGCAAGTCTTTCCAATGCAAGAACATAAGAACATAAGTAATAGGAGCAGGAGTTGGCCATTTGGCCCCTCGAGCCTGCTCCGCCATTCAATAAGATCCTGGCTGATCTGATCATGGGCTCAGCTCCACTTCCCTGCCCGATCCCAATAACCCTTTACTCAATTATCACTCAAAACTCTTCTATCGCCGCCTTAAATATATTCAATGACCCAGCCTCCGCAGCTCTCTGAGGCAGAGAATTCCACAGATTTACAACCCTCAGAGAAGAAATTTCTCCTCATCTCAGTTTTAAATGGGCAGCCCCTTATTCTGAGACGATGTCCCCTAGTTTTAGTTTCCCCGATGAGTGGAAATATACTCCCTGCATCCAACTTGTCGAGCCCCCTCATTATCTTATGTTTCAATAAGATCACCTCTCATTCTTCTGAACAATATATATAGGCCCAACCTACTCAACCTATCTTCATAAGTCAACCCCCTCATCTCCAGAATCAACCTGGTGAACTTTCTTTCTTTCTTCTCAAACTTCACAGCATTCTGTGAGGAGGAAACAGACACGGTAGTTGTGGATGTAGTGTACGTGGACTTTAAACAAAAGGTACCACGTGAGAACACTCGAGTCAAAGGCAGAGTCTCGATTGAGGAGATCTTCGAAGTACTGAGGCGTACAAAAGCATGGGCCTTACGCTAAACATCCGTAAGACAAAGGTCCTCCACCAGCCTGTCCTCACCACACAGCACTGCCCCCAATCATCAAGATCCACGGCATGGCCCTGGACACCTTGGACCACTTCCCATATCTCGGGGGCTTCCTATCAACAAGAGCAAGCATCAACAATGAGATCCAACACCGCCTCCAGTGCGCCAGTGCAGCCTTTGGGCACCTGAGGAAAAGAGTGTTTGAAGACCAGACCCTCAAAACTGCCACCAAGCTCATGGTCTATAGGGCTGTAGTAATACCTGTCCTTCTGTATGGCTCAGAGACATGGACCATGTACAGTAGACACCTCAAGTCGCTGGAGAAATATCACCAACGATGTCTCCACAAGATCCTACAAATCCCCTGGGAGGACAGGTGCACCAACATCAGCGTCCTCATTCAGGCTAACATCCCCAGCATTGAAGCACTGACCACATTCGATCAGCTCCGCTGGGCAGGCCACATAGTCCGCATGCCAGACATGAGACTCCCAAAGCAAGTGTTCTACTCGGAGCTCCCTCACGGCAAACAAGCCAAAGGTGGGCAGTGGAAACGCTACAAGGACACCCTCAAAGCCTCCCTGATAAAGTGCAACATCCCCACTGACACCTGGGAGTCCCTGGCCCAAGACCACCCTAAGTGGAGGAAGTGCATTTGAGAAGGCGCTGAGCACCTTGAGTCTCAACGCTGGGAGCATGCAGAAATCAAGCGCAGACAGCGGAAAGAGCGTGCAGCAAACCTGTCCCACCCTCCCTTTCCCTCAACGACTGTATGTCCCACGTGTGACAGAGTCTGTGACTCTCGTATTGGACTGTTCAGCCACCAAAGAACGCACTTCAGGAGTGAAAGCAAGTCTTCCTCGATTCCAAAGGACTGCCTATGATGATGATGACCATGTGGGAGGTAACAAGAGAAGATTAAAGGGTATGGAATTAGAGGTAAGGATAGCAAACTGGATTACAAATTGGTTAGAAGGGAGAAGAAGTGAAATTATTAGTTAAGGGCAGTTTTTCAGCATGTTTGAAAGTAGACAATGGTGTCTCGCACAGTTCAGTTTTGGAGCCATTTCCATTCACTGTGTATAATCAATGATTTGGACTTAGGCCGAGGGCTAGTCGTGTTGAAATTTGCAGATAATACCAAAATATGAGACACAGTTAATTATGGGGCGATATGGTAGATTTGTTCACAATTATGAAAGGGTGGGACAGGGTGGACAGAAGGTTGTTTCCAGTAGTTGAGGTGCCGTGAACGATACAAGAATAAAGACAAGAGATTTAGAACAGAGGACGGGGGAACTTATTTACACTGTTGTGAGGCTGTGGACTTCACTTCCAGGGTTAGTGACTGAGGCAGAAACTGTGACAACATTCAAGATTAGATTGGATAGGTGGATGAAGGAAAATGGGTTGAAGAGATTTGGAAACAGGGTAGGATAATGTGATTAGGATTATTTGCTGTGGCAGATACCAACATGAACTGGTTGGGCCCAATGGTCTGTTTCTGCATTGTAACCTCTACGCATATCGATGTATTTCTGATGGGCACCATCCAGGTAGAAAGCGCAGTAGGCTCTCGTTAGCTTGAAGAGAATTGATAACTCTCGTCGCCACTAAGATGCTTTGCCACGTGACACAACCTACCCACACGATCAGCTCAGAGGAACATCACTCGTCATGCAGAAGCTAATCAGATTCAGAAAATTATTGACAATAGAATGTCATTAAAATGGAGCATTAGAACATAAGAAATAGGAGCAAACGTAGGCCATACTGCCCATCTAGCCTGCTCTGCCATTTAATAGGATCATAGAAACATAGAAACATAGAAAATAGGTGCAGAAGTAGGCCATTCGGCCCATCGAGCCTGCTCCGCCATTCAATATGATCATGGCTGATCATGCAACTTCAGTACCCCATTCCTGCTTTCTCTCCATACCCCTTGATCCCTTTAGCCGTAAGGGTCAGATCTAACTCCTTTTTGAATATATCTAATGAACTGGCCTCAACAACCTTCTATGGTAGAGAATTCCACAGGTTCACAATTCTCTGAGTGAAGAAGTTTCTCCTCATCTCGGTCCTAAATGGCTTACCCCTTACCCTTAGTCTGTGACCCCTGGTTCTGGACTTCCCCAACATCGGGAACATTCTTCCTGCATCTAACCTGTCCAATCCCATCAGAATGTTATATGTTTCTCTGAGATCCCCTCTCATTCTTCTAAATTCCAGTGAATATAAGCCTAGTCGATCCAGTCTTTCTTCATATGTCAGTCCTGCCATCCCGGGAATCAGTCTGGTGAACCTTCACTGTACTCCCTCAATAGCAAGAATGTCCTTCCTCAGATTAGGAGACCAAAACTGTACACAATATTCAAGGTATGGCCTCACCAAGGCCCTGTACAACTGCAGTAAGACCTCCCTGCTTCGATACTCAAATACTCTCGCTATGAAGGCAAACATGCCATTTGCCTTCTTCACCGCCTGCTGCACCTGTATGCCAACTTTCAATGACTGATGTACCATGACACCCAGGTCTTGTTGCACCTCCAATTTTCCTAATCTGTCACCATTCAGATTATATTCTGCCTTCCTGTTTTTGCCACCAACGTGGATAACCTCACATTTATCTATATTATACTGCATCTGCCATGCATTTACCCACATGGCTGATTCGATCAAGGACTCAGGTCCACTTCTCTGCCCACTCCCCATCACTTGGAGTTCAAGGAGCTTTTTTTTTGCACTGATCCGTATCAAAATCCAATCTCGTTTCAAAGGCGTACAAGTAATGCTATGCAAACTAAAGAACAAACTTGCATTTATATGATGCCTTTTATGACCTCAGGACTTCCCAAAGCCAATCAAGTACTTTTTGAAGTGCAGTCACTGTTGTAATGTTGGGAAAAAGTCAAGTTGCACACAGCAATCTTCCACTAACAATGACCAGGTAATCTGTTTGCGATGTTGGTTGAGGGATAAATATTGGCCGTTGGACAGATACTGGAGGCTGCGGAACTTCCAGGGTTACGGACACAAAGCGGGGATGTGGGACTGAATATAACTGCTCTTTCAAAGAGTAAGCACAGGCACGATGGGCCGAATGACCTCCTTCTGTGCTGTAAGCTTCTATGATTCTTCTTCTAGGACACCAGGCAAAGCTCCCCTCATCAAAGTAGTGCCGTGGGATCTTTTACATCCACCTGAGAGGGCAGACAGGGCCTCGGTTTAACGCCTCATCCGAAAGAGGGCACCTCCGACAGTGCGGCCCTCCCTCAGCACTGCACTGGGAGTGTCAGCCTGGATTCCGTGCTCAAGTCCCTGGAGCGGGACTTGAACCCATGACCTTCTGACTCAGAGGCGAGTGTGTCCCAACTGAACGGAAGGAATTTTATTCCCCGGTCTTGTGCTATAACTTCTTTCATGAACATCTTGTTCAATTGGATACAATTTCTAGCATATGCCAGTTAGGGAAGACACAAAGAATCCTCAGGTCTCATATCTGGTAACATTATTGTAGCTAAATCCTTGAAGTAAAATTCATCTGTAAATGTTACGCCGATCCCCCAACGTTCTCCCAAAAATGCGCGGGTGAAAAGTTTGCACAGATAAAATGAACGTTACTGCTACAATTTCAAAGGCTTGTTTGTACAGCGGAGTCATATCTTTTAAATGTTTGACGAAAAGCAGGTTTGTTTGCTACGATTGGTTAGACATTCAATTATAGAAGCTCTAGATATTTAAGGTTCATCATTACGCCAAATCAGAGTGTCTCAGCAAGGGGGCTGAGCCATTGAGTGCAAAGTTGCGACTGAAAGTGCTACTTACAAAACACTCAAGGACTCCAAATTACAACCGATCCCCCAACATACTGAACTGTCCAATACTCCAGCTATCGAGTGGAAAGACATTGTATAAACAAGTATCCCGAAAGGTTCCGACTGCTACTTTGAACTCAAATCCCAACTAATCTCGGAAATTATATCGGTAAGTCTAGCAAATGCTGATGATTACGTTTATTACTGGACTTGTTTAGATTGCTGGTTTGCGGGGAATACTGTTATAATCTTACATTCGTGCAGAGCGCAATTTCACAGATGTATTTACGTAGATATCACTGGCATTGCAAAGATCTCATGGAATCCATGGACGTTGTTAAGGATTATATTTCAGCACTGGAAGCAGTGTTGAACCTCGTCGTCGATGTCTGCCCTTGCTGATAATAGGCTCCCGAGGTATGGGAAGTGGTCCACGTTGTCCAGGGCCACGCCGTGGATCTTGATGATTGGGGGGCAGTGCTGTGTGGCGGGGTCAGGTTGGTGGAGGACCTTTGTCTTACGGATGTTTAATGTAAGGCCCATGTTTCCATACACCTCAGTGAAGATGTTGACGATGACTTGGAGTTCAGCCTCTGAATGTGCGCAGACGCAAGCGTCGTCCACGTACTGTAGCCCACGACAGAGGATGGGACAGTCTTGGATCTGGCCTGAAGGCAACAATGGTTGACCAGTTTCCCACTGGTTTTATAGTTTAGTTCCACTCCAGCGGGGAGCTTTTTGAGTGTGAGGTGGAACATTGCAGCGAGGAAGATCGAGAAGAGGGTTGGCACGATGACGCAGCCCTGCTTGACCCCGGTCCGGATGTTGATTGGGTCTGTAATGGATCCGTTGGTCAGGATCACGGCTTGCATGTCATCGTGGAGCAGGCGATGGATGGCGGCAAACTTTTGGGGGCAGCTGAAATGGAGGAGGTTGCTCCATAGTCCCTCATGGTTAACAGTGTCAAAGGCCTTTGTAAGGCATTCAGCTGCCTGAGGAAGAGAGTGTTCGAAGATCAGGCCCTCAAATCTGGCACCAAGTTCATGGTCTACAGGGCTGTAGTGATACCCGCCCACCTGTATGGCTGGAGAGATACCACCAGCAATGTCTCCGCAAGATCCTGCAAATCCCCTGGGAGAACAGAAGCACCAACGTCAGTATTCTCGACCAGGCCAACATCCCCAGTATCAAAGCACTGACCACACTCGACCAGCTCCATTGGGCAGGCCACATTATTTGCACGCCTGACACAAGACTCCCAAAGCAAGCGCTCTATTCGGAACTCCTGCACAGCAAGTGAGTCTAAGGTGGGCAGAGGAAACATTTCAAGGACATCCTCAAAGCCTCCCTGATAAAGTGCAACATCCCCACGACACCTGGGAGTCCCTGGCCAAAGATCACCCTAAGTGGAGGAAGAGCATCCGGGAGGGCGCTGAGCACCTCGAGTCTCGTCGCCGCGAGCATGCAGAAATCAAGCACAGGCAGCGGAAGGAGCGTGCGGCAAACCTGTCCCACCCACCCTTTCCTCCAACCACTGACTGTCCCACCTGCGACAGATTGGACTATTCAGATTACCAGATTGGACTATTCAGTCACCTGAGAACTCACTTTTGGAGTGGAAGCAAGTCTTCCTCGATTTCGAGGGACTGCCTATGATGATGGCATTTCAGCACAAGCCATTGACTTGACGATTTTGAGTTGGTTTCTGCAGGACTCCCATTCATTGTAGTATCACTGCTCACAGCTCCAGACAGTTAGTGGCTTCCAAGCCAATCCTTTGTAGCATGTTGAGTCAAATCGAGTGGCAAAAAGACAGCATGTTATGAGGACTAACTGGCACAATTCCAAGCGATGAGCCTCTGATTAAACACTGGGCTGTACAGTAGCCCCACCACCGAACCTGAGCAGACAACGAGAGGTTGCGGTTGCTGAAACCATTGAAAAGAGTTGAACAGCGTCAATTGGTAGAACTGCATCTGATCTCAGAAATGTGGAGTAAAAATAAAACTGGGAAGGTGGCTCAACCGTGGCTAACAAGTAACAAGTAACATTAAGGATAGTGTTAAAACCAAGGAAGAGGCATATAAATTGGATAGAAAAAGCAACAAACCTGAGGACTGGGAGAAATTTAGAGTTCAACAGAGGAGGGCTAAGGGTTTAATTAAGAAGGGGAAAATAGAGTACGAGAGGAAGCTTGTAGGGAACATAAAAACTGACTGCAAAAGCTTCTATAAATACATGAAGAGAAAAAGATTAGTAAAGACAGACGTAGGTCCCTTGCAGTCGGATTCAGGTGAATTTATAATGGGGAACAAAGAAATGGCAGACCAATCGAACCAATACTTCTGTTCTGTCTTCACAAAAGAAGATACAAATAACCTTCCGAATGTACTAAGGGACAGTGGGTCCAGTGAGAATGAGGAACTGAAAGATATCCTTATTAGGCGGGAAATTGTGTTCGGGAAATTGATGGGATTAAAGGCCGATAAATCCCCGGGTCCTGATAGTCTGCATCCCAGAGTACTTAAGGAAGTGGCCCTAGAAATAGTGGATGCATTGGTGATCATTTTCCAACAATCTATTGACTCTGGATCAGTTCCTATGGACTGGAGGGTAGCTAATGTAACGGCACTTTTTAAAAAAGGAGGGAGAGAGAAAGCGGGTAATTATAGACCGGTTAGCCTGACATCAGTAGTGGGAAAAATGTTGGAATCAATCATTAAGGATTGAATAGCAGCCCATTTGGAAAGCAGTGACAGGATCGGACCGAGTCAGCATTGATTTATGAAAGGGAAATCATGCTTGACGAATCTTCTGGAATTTTTTGAGGATGTAACTAGTAGAGTGGACAAGGGAGAACCAGTGGATGTGGTGTATTTGGACTTTCAAAAGGCTTTTGACAGGGTCCCGCACAAGAGATTGGTGTACAAAATCAAAGCGCATGGTATTGGGGGTAATGTACTGACATGGATAGAGAACTGGTTGGCAGACAGGAAGCAGAGAGTCGGGATAAACAGGTCCTTTTCAGAATGGCAGGCAGTTATAATTATTTACATTAATGAAGGAATAGAGTGTAATATCTCCAAGTTTACGGATGACACTAAACTGGGTGGCGGTGTGAGCTGTGAGGAGGACGCTAAGAGGCTGCAGGGTGATTGGACAGATTAGGTGAGTGGGCAAATGCATGGCAGATGCAGTATAATGTGGATAAATGTGACATTATCCATTTTGGGGGTAAAAACACGAAGGCAGAATATCATCTGAATAGTGGCAGACTAGAAAAAGGGGAGGTGCAACGAGACCTGGGTGTCATGATTCATCAGTCACTGAAAGTGGGCATGCAGGTACAGCAGACGGTAAGGAAGGCAAATGGTATGTTCGCCTTCATAGCTAGGGGATTTGAATATAGGAGCAGGGAGGTCTTACTGCAGTTGTGCAGGGCCTTAGTGAGGCCTCACCTGGAATATTGTGTTCAGTTTTGGTCTCCTAGTCTGAGGAAGGACGTTCTTGCTATTGAGGGAGTGCAGCGAAGGCTCACCAGACTGATTCCAGGGATGGCTGGGCTGTCATATGAGGAGAGACTGGATCAACTGGGCCTTTATTCACTGGAGTTTAGAAGGATGAGATGGGATGTCAGAGAAACATATAAGATTCTGATGGGACTGGACAGGTTAGATGCGGGAAGAATGTTCTCGATGTTGGGGAAGTCCAGAACCAGGGGACATAGTCTATAAAAGCGACCTATAAAAGCCCAGCGGGAGATCGAGAGCCAGCGGCAGTTGGTGAGAGGGGAGCGACCTATCAAAAGCCCAGCGGGAGATCGAGAGCCAGCGGCAGTTGGTGAGAGGGGAGCGACCTATAAAAGGCCCAGCGGGAGATCGAGAGTCAGCGGCAGTCGGTGAGAGGTGGGAGCAGTGTCGGAGCGGCCTATAAAAGGCGACCGGTGCAGCTACAGCGGGAGAGAAAGCAAAATAGAAGTAGAAAGTAATCAAAAAGTGACGTCACAGCCAATGGGGTAAGTGGTTGGCTGGTGATTGGTGAGTAGCTTTTCTTTTCTTTTTTATATCAGTAAGTGAACTGTAACATTGTTATTACCAATTTAAGGGTATCTAAGGTTAAGACATGGCAGGAGAGCTCGGTCACGTGATATGCTCCTCCTGTACCATGTGGGAACTCGGGGACACTTCCGGTGTCCCTGGGCGCTACATGTGTGGGAAGTGTATCCGCCTCGAGCTCTTGACGGTCCGCGTTGCGGAATTGGAGCTGAGGGTGGATTCACTCTGGAGCATCCACGATGCTGAGAATGACGTGAGTATCACGTGTAGTGAGTTGGTCTTACCGCAGGAGAAGAGTCCACAACCAGATAGGGAATGTAAGACCAGCAGGAAGAGCAGTGCAAGAAAGATAGTGCAAGGGTCCCCTGTGGTCATCCCCCTGCAAAACAGATACACTGCTTTGAGTACTGTTGGGGAGGATGACTCATCAGGGGAGGGCAGCAGCAGCCAAGTTCATGGCACCGTAGGTGGCTCTGCTGTAAAGGAGGGCAGGAAAAAGATTGGGAGCACGATAGTGATAGGGGATTCGATGGTGAGGGGAATAGATAGGCGTTTCTGCGGACGCAACCGAGACTCCAGGATGGTATGTTGCCTCCCTGGTGCAAGGGTCAAGGATGTCTCGGAGCGGGTGCAGGACATTCTGAAATGGGAGGGAGAACAGCCAGTTGTCGTGGTGCACATTGGTACCAACGACAACGGTAAAAAAAGGGATGAGGTCCTACGAAAAGAATTTAAGGAGCTAGGAGCGAAATTAAAAAGTAGGACCTCAAAAGTAGTAATCTCGGGATTGCTACCAGTGCCACGTGCTAGTCAGAGTAGGAATCACAGGATAGCGCAGATGAATACATGGCTTGAGCAGTGGTGCAGCAGGGAGGGATTCAAATTCTTGGGGTATTGGAACCGGTTCTGGGGGAGGTGGGACCAGTACAAACCGGACGGTCTGCACCTGGGCAGGACCGGAACCAATGTCCTAGGGGGAGTGTTTGCTAGTGCTGTTGGGGAGGAGTTAAACTAATATTGCAGGGGGATGGGAACCTATGCAGGGAGACAGAGGGAGACAAAAATGAGGCAAAAGCAAAAGACAGAAAGGAGATGAGGAAAAGTGGAGGGCAGAGAAACCCAAGGCAAAGAACAAAAAGGGCCACTGTACAGCAAAATTCTAGAAGGACAAAGGGTGTTAAAAAAGCAAGCCTGAAGGCTTTGTGTCTTAATGCAAGGAGTATCCGCAATACGGTGGATGAATTAACTGTGCAAATAGATGTTAACAAATATGATGTGATTGGGATTACGGAGACGTGGCTCCAGGATGATCAGGGCTGGGAACTCAACATCCAGGGGTAATCAACATTCAGGAAGGATAGAATAAAAGGAAAAGGAGGTGGGGTAGCATTGCTGGTTAAAGAGGAGATTAATGCAATAGTTAGGAAAGACATTAGCTTGGATGATGTGGAATCTATATGGGTAGAGCTGCAGAACACTAAAGGGCAAAAATCGTTAGTGGGAGTTGTGTACAGACCTCCAAACAGTAGTAGTGATGTTGGGGAGGGCATCAAACAGGAAATTAGGAGTGCATGCAATAAAGGTGCAGCAGTTATAATGGGTGACTTTAATATGCACATAGATTGGGCTAGCCAAACTGGAAGCAATACGGTGGAGGAGGATTTCCTGGAGTGCATAAGGGATGGTTTTCTAGACCAATATGTCGAGGAACCAACTAGGGGGGAGGCCATCTTAGACTGGGTGTTGTGTAATGAGAGAGGATTAATTAGCAATCTCATTGTGCGAGGCCCCTTGGGGAAGAGTGACCATAATATGGTGGAATTCTACATTAGGATGGAGAATGAAACAGTTAATTCAGAGACCATGGTCCAGAACTTAAAGAAGGGTAACTTTGAAGGTATGAGGCATGAATTGGCTAAGATAGATTGGCTAATGATACTTAAGGGGTTGACTGTGGATGGGCAATGGCAGACATTTAGAGACCGCATGGATGAATTACAACAATTGTACATTCCTGTCTGGCGTAAAAATAAAAAAGGGAAGGTGGCTCAACCGTGGCTATCAAGGGAAATCAGGGATAGTATTAAAGCCAAGGAAATGGCATACAAATTGGCCAGAAATAGCAGCGAACCTGGGGACTGGGAGAAATTTAGAACTCAGCAGAGGAGGACAAAGGGTTTGATTAGGGCAGGGAAAATGGAGTACGAGAAGAAGCTTGCAGGGAACATAAAGGCGGATTGCAAAAGTTTCTATTGGTATGTAAAGAGAAAAAGGTTAGTAAAGACAAATGTAGGTCCCCTGCAGTCAGAATCAGGGGAAGTCATAACGGGGAACAAAGAAATGGCAGACCAATTGAACAAGTACTTTGGTTCAGTATTCACTAAGGAGGACACAAACAACCTTCCGGATATAAAAATGGTCAGAGGGTCTAGTAAGGAGGAGGAACTGAGGGAAATCTTTATTAGTCGGGAAATTGTGTTGGGGAAATTGATGAGATTGAAGGCCGATAAATCCCCAGGGCCTGATGGACTGCATCCCAGAGTACTTAAGGAGGTGGCCTTGGAAATAGCGGATGCATTGACAGTCATTTTCCAACATTCCATTGACTCTGGATCAGTTCCTATCGAGTGGAGGGTAGCCAATGTAACCCCACTTTTTAAAAAAGGAGGGAGAGAGAAAGCAGGGAATTATAGACCGGTCAGCCTGACCTCAGTAGTGGGTAAAATGATGGAATCAATTATTAAGGATGTCATAGCAGCGCATTTGGAAAATGGTGACATGATAGGTCCAAGTCAGCATGGATTTGTGAAAGGGAGATCATGCTTGACAAATCTTCTGGAATTTTTTGAGGATGTTTCCAATAAAGTGGACAAAAGAGTACCAGTTGATGTGGTATATTTGGACTTTCAGAAGGCTTTCGACAAGGTCCCACACAGGAGATTAATGTGCAAAGTTAAAGCACATGGGATTGGGGGTAGTGTGCTGACGTGGATTGAGAACTGGTTGTCAGACAGGAAACAAAGAGTAGGAGTAAATGGGTACTTTTCAGAATGGCAGGCAGTGACTAGTGGGGTACCGCAGGGTTCTGTGCTGGGGCCCCAGTTGTTTACATTGTACATTAATCATTTAGACGAGGGGATTAAATGTAGTATCTCCAAATTTGCGGATGACACTAAGTTGGGTGGCAGTGTGAGCTGCGAGGAGGATGCTATGAGGCTGCAGAGTGACTTGGATAGGTTAGGTGAGTGGGCAAATGCGTGGCAGATGAAGTATAATGTGGATAAATGTGAGGTTATCCACTTTGGTGGTGAAAACAGAGAGACAGACTATTATCTGAATGGTGACAGATTAGGAAAAGGGAAGGTGCAACGAGACCTGGGTGTCATGGTACATCAGTCATTGAAGGTTGGCATGCAGATACAGCAGGCGGTTAAGAAAGCAAATGGCATGTTGGCCTTCATAGCGAGGGGATTTGAGTACAGGGGCAGGGAGGTGTTGCTACAGTTGTACAGGGCCTTGGTGAGGCCACACCTGGAGTATTGTGTACAGTTTTGGTCTCCTAACTTGAGGAAGGACATTCTTGCTATTGAGGGAGTGCAGCGAAGAGTCACCAGACTGATTCCCAGGAAGGTGGGACTGACCTATCAAGAAAGACTGGATCAACTGGGCTTGTATTCACTGGAGTTCAGAAGAGTGAGAGGGGACCTCATAGAAACGTTTAAAATTCTGACGGGTTTGGACAGGTTGGATGCAGGAAGAATGTTCCCAATGTTGGGGAAGTCCAGAACCAGGGGTCACAGTCTAAGGATAAGGGGTAGGCCATTTAGGACCGAGATAAGGAGAAACTTCTTCACCCAGAGAGTGGTGAACCTGTGGAATTCTCTACCACAGAAAGTAGTTGAGGCCAATTCACTAAATATATTCAAAAGGGAGTTAGATGAAGTCCTTACTACTCGGGGGATCAAGGGGTATGGCGTGAAAGCAGGAAGGGGGTACTGAAGTTTCATGTTCAGCCATGAACTCATTGAATGGCGGTGCAGGCTAGAAGGGCTGAATGGCCTGCTCCTGCACCTATTTTCTATGTTTCTATAGTCTTAGGATAAGGGGTAGGCCATTTAGAACTATGATGAGGAGAAACTTCTTCACTCAGAGAGTTGTTAACCTGTGGTATTCCCTGCTTCAGAGAGTTGTTGATGCCAGTTCATTGGATATATTCAAGAGGGAGTTAGATATGGCCCTTACGGTTAAGGGGATCAAGGGGTATGGAGAGAAAGCAGGAAAGGGTTACTGAAGGAATGATCAGCCATGATCTTATTGAATGGCGGTGCAGGCTCGAAGGGCCGAATGGCCTACTCCTGCACCTATTTTCTATGTTTCTATGTGGACTTGGCCTTTTTCGATCTTACAAAGGCCTTTGACACTGTCAACCATGAGGGTCTATGGAGCGTCCTCCTCCGTTTCGGATGCCCCCAAAAGTTTGTCAACATCCTTCACCTGATTCACGATGACATGCAAACCATGATCCTTACCAACGGATCCATTACAGACCCAATCCACGTCCGGACTGGGGTCAAACCGGGCTGCATTATCACTCCAACCCTCTTCTCAATCCTCCTCGCCGCCATGCTCCACCTCACAATCAACAAGCTCCCCGCTGGAGTGGAACTAAACTACAGAAACAGTGGGAAACTGTTTAACCTACACCGCCTCCAGGCCTGGTCCAAGATCACCGCAACCTCTGTTGTTGAGCTGCAGTACGCGGACGACACCTGCGTCTGTGCACATTCAGAGGCTGAACTCCAGGATATAGTCAATGTATTCACTGAGGCATATGAAAGCATGGGTCTTACGCTTAACATCCGTAAGACAAAGGATCTCCACCAGCCTGTCGCCACCGCACAGTACTGCCCTCCAATCATCAAGAACCACAGCATGACCCTGGACAACGTGGACCATTTCCCATATCTCGGGAGCCTCTTATCAACAAAGGCAGACATTAATGCGGAGATTCAGCATCACCTCCAGTGCACCAGCGCAGCCTTCGACCGTCTGAGGAAAAGAGTGTTTGAAGACCAGGCCCTCAAATCTACCACCAAACTCATGGTCTACAGGGCTGTAGGAACACCTTCCTGTATGGATCCGAGGCATGGATGATGTATAGAAGACACCTCAAGTCGTTGAGAAAAATCACCAACAATGTCTCCGCAAGATCCTGCAAATCCCCTGGGAGGACAGGCGCACCAACATCAGTGTCCTCAACCAGGCCAACATCCCCAGTATTGAAACACTGACCACACTCGATCAGCTTCGCTGGGCAGGCCACATAGTACACATGCCAGATACGAGACTCCCGAAGCAAATGCTTTATGCGGAACTTCTTCATGGTAAACAAGTCAAAGGAGGACAGCGGAAACGTTATAAGGACACCCTCAAAGCCGCCCTGTTAAAGTGCGACATCTCCACTGACACCTGGGAGACCCTGGCCGCAGACCGCCCGAGGTGGAGAAAGTCCATCCGGGAGGGCATTGAGCTCTTCGAGTCTCAACGCAAAGAGCATGAAGAGGCCAAACTCAGGCAGCGGAAGGAGCGCGCGGCAAACCAGCCCCACCGACCCCTTTGCTCAACAAATGTCTGTCCCATCTGTAACAGGGTCTGTGGCTCTCGTTCAGCCATCAAAGACCTCACTTTGGGAGTGGAAGCAAGTCCTCCTCGATTCCAAGGGACTGCCTATGATGATGGGCTTGAAAGCTTTCGAGTGGCACAAACTTCTTTACATCTTCTTAGGTTCATAGAAATTTACAGCATGGAAGGAGGCCATTCGGCCCATCATGTCCGCACCAGCCGACAAAGAGCTATCCAGCCTAATCCCACTTTCCAGCTCTTGGTCCATCGTCCTGTAGGTTACGGCACTTCAAGTGAACATCCAAGTATTTTTTAATTGTTATGAGAGTTTAGAAACATAGAAACATCGAAAATAGGTGCAGGAGTAGGCCATTCGGCCCTTCGAGCCTGCACTGCCATTCAATAAGATCATGGCTGATCATTCCCTCAGTACCCCTTTCCTGCTTTCTCTCCATAACCCTTGATCCCCTGAGCCGTAAGGGCCATATCTAACTCCCTCTTGAATATATCCAATGAACTGGCATCAACAACTCTCTGCGGCAGGGAATTCCACAGGTTAACAACTCTCTGAGTGAAGAGGTTTCTCCTCATCTCAGTCCTAAATGGCCTACCCCTTATCCTAAGACTATGTCTCCTGGTTCTGGACTTCCCCAACATTGGGAACATTCTTCCCACATCTAAACTGTCCAGTCCCATCAGAATCTTATACGTTTCTATGAGATCCCCTCTCATCCTTCTAAACTCCAGTGAATAAAGGCCCAATTGATCCAGTCGCTCCTCATATGACAGTCCAGCCATCCCTGGAATCAGTCTGGTGAACCTTTGCTGCACTCTCAATAGCAAGAACGTCCTTCCTCAGATTAGGAGACCAAAACTGAACACAATACTCCAGGTGAGGCCTCACCAAGGCCCTGTACAACTTCAGTAAGACTTCCCTTCTCCTAAACTCAAATCCCCTAGCTATGAAGGCCAACATACCATTTGCCTTCTTCACCGCCTGCTGTACCTGTGTGCCAACTTTTTATGACTGATGAACCATGACACCCAGGTCTCGTTGCACTTGCCCTTTTCCTAATCTGCCACCATTCAGATAATATTCTGTCTTCGCGTTTGTGACCCCAAAGTGGATAACCTCACATTTACCCACATTATACTGCATCTGCCATGCATTTGCCCACTCATCTAACCTGTCTAAGTCACCCTGCAGCCTCCTAGCATCCCCCTCACAGCTCACACCACCACCCAGTTTAGTGTCATCCGCAAAGTTTGAGATATTACACTCAATTCCTTCATCTAAATCGTTAATGTATATTGTAAAGAGCTGGGGTCCCAGCACTGAGCCCTGCGGCACTCCACTAGTCACTGCCTGCCATTCTGAAAAGGACCTGTTTATCCCGACTCTCTGCTTCCTATCTGCCAACCAGTTCTCTATCCACGTCGGTACATTGCCCACAATACCATGCGCTTTGATTTTGCACACCAATCTCTTGTGTGGGACCTTGTCAAAAGCCTTTTGAAAGTCCAAATACACCACATCCACTGGTTCTCCCTTGTCCACTCTGCTAGTTACATCCTCAAAAAATTCCAGAAGATTCGTCAAGTATGATTTCCCTTTCATAAATCCATGCTGACTTGGTCCGATCCTGTCACTGCTCCTACCACCCTTTCAGGCAGTGCGTTCCAGACCCCCACCACCCTCTGGGTGAAAACATTTCTCCTCAAATTCCCTCGAAACCTCCTACCAATTACTTTAAATCTGCACCCCCTGATTACATACTTCTCTGCTAAGGGAAACAGGTCCTCCCTATCCACTCTATCCAGGCCCCTCATAATTTTATACACCTCAATAAGGTCGCCCCTCAGCCTCATATGTTCCAAAGAAAACAATCCCAGCCTGTCCAATCTTTCCTCATAGGTAAAATTCACGAGTCCAGGCAACATCTTTGTAAATCTCCTCTGTACTCTCTCGAGTGCAATCACATCTTTCCTGTCATGTGGTGACTAGAACTGCAGTCAGGAAGGTGTGCTGAGAATAGTGAGTCCCAGATGAGTTCTTGGTCCTTGGGAATGCACCTGCCACTAGTTCAGTATCAAGCACTAAGTTCATCTTCAAAGTTCAGACCAGTAGGGCTTATTATATACAACAACTTGCATTTATATAGCGCCTTTAATGCAATACAACATCAAAGACACTATGCAGGAGCAATATCACACATAAAAATTGACACAGAGCCAATGAAAGAGATATTGGGATGGGTGACCAAAGGCTTGGTCAAAGAAGTAGGTATCAAGGAGTGTCTTAAAAGGAGAGAGAGACAGAGAGGAGGGAATTATAGACCTTTGAGCCTTGGCGGCTGAAGGCACGGCCAATAGTGGAGCAAAGGAAGTCGGGGATGTTCAAGAGGTCAGAATTGGAGGAGCGCAGAAATCTCGGAGGGTTGTGGGGCTGGAGGAGGTTGCTGGAGATAGAGAGGGGTGAGGCCATGGAGCGATTTGAACCAGAAGATGAGAATTTTAAAACCAAGGTGTTCGGGGGCTGGGAGCCAATGTCAGTCAGCGAGCACAGGGGTGATCCATCGCCGAGAGCATGCGGAAATCAAGCAGCAGAGTGTGCGGCAAACCAGTCCCACCCACCCCTGTCCCACCCATCCCTGATCCACCCACCTGTGACAGGGTCTGGGTGCTCGTATTGGACTGTTCAGCCACCTAAGGACTCATTTCTAGAGTGGAAGAAAGTCTTCCTCGATTCCGAGGGACTGCCCTTATGGCTAAAGAGATCAAGGGGTATGGAGTGAAAGCAGGAAAGGGGTACTGAGGGAATGATCAGCTATGATCTTATTGAATGGCGGTGCAAGCTCGAAGGGCCGAATGGCCTACTCCTGCACCTATTTTCTATGTTTCTATGATGATGATGGTGGGTGGGCAGGACTTGCTGCGAGTTAGGACACGGGCAGTAGTATTCCCTCTGAGAGCAGTCCTCGATGATGTGCTCCAGGGTCTGATTAGGAGCTCCACAGTCGCATGATGGAGATGCTTTAATCTTCCACCTATGGAGAAGGTGGCAGCATCGACCGTGACTGGTTCTGAGGTGGTTGATGGTTGTCCACTGTTTGCGAGGAATGCTTGATCCTTCAGGTTGTACTGTGGGCTCCTCTATAAGGAATCCATTCTGTATGTTGCAGTTCTTCCAAACATTTCGCCATCGGTCATCAAGGCTGAGGGGAGATCACTGAAGGGCTTCAGCAACGGTCCAAAATGGCCTTTTAGATTTGAGTTGAAGGTTGTTCAAGTTTACACTGAAGAGAAGGCGCAGGGCTGATCTGATGAAAGCAGTCAAGAATATGAAGGAATTAGCCAATCTGTTTAACATCATCATAGATTCTGTAAGGGGGCACAGCTTCCATCTTAGAAGAGGGAGGCTTCAAGTGACAGTTTAGATCTTTAAGCAGAGTCCAAATCCTGGAACTCCCTCCCTAACAGCACTGTGGGAGCACCTTCGCCACACGGACTGCAGCGGTTCAAGAAGGCGGCTCACCACCACCTTCTCGAGGGCAATTAGGGATGGGCCATAAATGCCGGCCATGCCAGTGACACCCACATCCCAGGATCGAATAAAATAAAGAGAGTGGGGAGCTGTTTTGAAGAGCTGAATCTGGAGAGTGCATATCAGGGTACGAGGTATTGTGGGATGCAATTTTAAGAGACATTAGGACCAATCAGATAGACTGGAACAATCTTTCCTGGTCTTGTGCATTCCGATATTCCAAAGCTGACCCTGCCTCAATCTCCATTGCATTTAGCTCAATAACACAGTTCACAAGAAGTTGATTTTGTAGCACGAGAGTCTATATCGAATGAATTCTTATCTGAAGGTCAGTATTTGAATTAATGGTATTTTCCCTGGAAAAGTCAAGGATGTGCATGGATAGGAGTGCTGCAAGGTCGTGCATCACCATACCAAATGATTTCATATTTGGATCTGGAAGATTTATACAGTGACAGGAGTCAAGCAGCCATGACTGGCAAAGCGAGAGTTGTGCAATGTGATTTGTAGCCAGGCACCTGAAATGTTAAGCTGCAGTCAAAAACAACAACTTGTATTTATATAGCGCCTTTAACGTAGTAAAATGTCCCAAGGCGCTTCACAGCAGTGTTATAAGACAAAACAGATAAATTTGACACCGAGCCACATAAGAAGAAATTACGTCAGATTACCAAAAGCTTGGTCAAAGAGGTAGGTTTTAAGGAGCGAAATAAAGGAGGAAAGAGAGGTAGTGAGGCGGAGAGGTTTAGGCAGGGAGTTCCAGAGCTTAGGGCCCAGGCAACAGAAGGCACGGCCGGCGATGGTGGAGCGATTATAAGCAGGGATGCTCAAGAGAGCAGAATTAGGGGAGCGCAGATATCTTGGGGGGTTGTGGGGCTGGAGGAGATTACAGAGATAGGGAGGGGCGAGGGCCATGGAGGGATTTGAAAACAAGGATGAGAATTTTACAGTCGAGGTGTTGCTTAACCGGGAGCCAATGTAGATCAGCGAGCACAGGGGTGATGGGTGAGCGGGACTTGGTGCGCGTTAGGATTAGGTGTATCGTTTGCTTGTTGAGGCAGACTTCTTCAGAAACACTGGTCAAGCTTGAGGTCCACTGCGATAAAGTCGAAATGAAAAGGTGCAAAGCTTCACCTGTGTCGTGAGTCAGTCACTCCGAGCAACTCGACCAAGCCCGCCCCAGTGTGAATCTTCACAGCAAGGGTTTCAGCTCACAAAGAAAAACTTGCATTTATATAGCACCTTTCATGACCACTGGACATCCCAAAGTGCTTTACAGCCAATAAGTACTTTTGGAGTGTAGTCGCTGTTGTAATGTAGGAAAGGCAGCAGCCAATTTGCACACAGCAAGCTCCCACAAACAGGAATATGATAATGACCAGATAATCTGTTTTTCTGATCTTGAGTGAGGGATAACTTCTCTGCAAAATAGTGCCACAAGATCTTTTATGTTCACCCGAGAGAGCAGACGGAGCCTCGATTTAAAAGACGGCACCTCCAACAGTGCACTGCTCCCTCAGCACTGCACTGTGAGTGTCAGCCTGAATTTTTGTGTACCAATACTCTGGAGTGGGACTTGAACCCACAACCTTCTGAACCAGAGACGAGTGTGCTGCTCACTGAGCCTTGGTACAACTATTTTGTTGTTGAAACAATAATCAAGTGCCCCTTGATTAAAGGGGGCACTAAAACCGACACATTAAACAAATTAAACTTCCGGCAGTAAAATTAATTCAAATTAAAATTTGGTTGCCAGGAGTGATGATGCACTCCAGTCCTTCCGGTGCCCACCTCTCGCGGAAGGCCGCGAGCGTACCGGTGGACACCGCGTGCTCCATCTCCAGGGACACCCTGGCTCGGATGTAACCGCAGAAGAGAGGCAGGCAGTCGGTCTGAACGACCCCCTCGACCGCCCGCTGCCTGGACCGGCTGATGGCCCCCTTGGCCAGGCCCAGGAGCAGTCCTACGAGGAGGCCTCCCGACCTGCCCGCTCCCCTCCGCACAGGGCGCCCAAAGATCAGGAGTGTGGGACTGAAGTGCAACCAGAATTTGAGGAGCAGCCCCTTCAAATAATGGAAGAGGGGCTGCAACCTGACACACTCCACATAAACGTGGAACACGGACTCCTCCAGACCGCAGAAATTGCAGGCACTGCCTTGGTACAAAGTGCAATTCAATTCTTCCAACCTAGCTGTGGCCCTCATATAAAAAGTTTTGAGAGATTATAAGCCAAAAGCAATTGTGCTGCAAGTATGTGCCAGACATACTCATCAAAAGTAACACGTTGCAGCCACAGCAGTAGATATGATGATAGTTCCTCGATGCAGATTAGCAAGCCTACCGAGCCAGTATTTTGCCTTGATTTGCCTACAGACACAATGCACAAGGCTAATTATGGGTAGGCTGCCGTGTGTATGATAATGTGTCTATTGTTGGGTTTTATGCCGGTGTTTATGCTCCACACGAGCCTTTTCCCAGCCAACTTCATCTCACCCCCATCAGCATATCCTTCTATTCTCTTCTCCCTCATGTGTTATCTAGCCTCCCCTTAAAGGCTACCCTTTGCTATTCGCCTCAACAACTCCCTGTGGTAGCGAGTTCCACATTCTCACCACTCTCTGGGAACAGCCAATGAAGTACTTTTGGAGTGTAGTCACTGTTGTAATGTAGGAAACCTGGCAGCCAATTTGCGCACAGCAAGCTCCCACAAACAGCAATGAGATAATGACCGGATAATCTGTTTTAGTGATGTTGATTGAGGGATAAACATTGGCCAGGACACCGAGGATAGCTCCCCTGCTCGTCTTTAAAATAGTGGCCGTGGGATCTTTTACGCCCACCTGAAAGAGCAGACAAAGCCTCAGTTTAAAGTCTCATCAAAAAGACGTAGAAAATGTTTTGTGATCAGACATTCTCACCTTAGCGGACGCTGTGCAAACATAGTGCCAATCACATCGAAGTCCAATTAATTGATTCTCCGAACTGAAGACTCATTTTGCAGGAGCTGATTTTTAATTTGTCATGGAGCCGGAATCTGATCTGAAGTTGAAGTATTATGCACCTATTGGATCGGCTTTGATTCTTTTTAAATGGTTGACCCAGACCCTGCCTCACTTTCCCCCAATGATTTACTATATGAAAGAACATTAGTACCTGTTGGCTTGAAGATCGCATTAAAGCAGTTATAGGTCTCATTGCATTATCAGCTCAATGCCTTGAGACCACGTGAGCATCTATATTCCAAGGCAGGCAGCTTAAAAAAGGGATGCTGGCTCAACTGGTCAAGGGCAATACTTATTGGTGGGTTGACATAGAAACATAGAAAATAGGTGCAGGAGTAGGCCATTCGGCCCTACGAGCCTGCACCACCATTCAATATGATCATGGCTGATCATTCCCTCAGTACCCCTTTCCTGCTTTTTCTCCATACCCCTTGATCCCTTTAGCCATAAGGGCCACATTTAATTCCCTTTTGAATATATCTAACGAACTGGCCTCAACAACTTTCTGTGGTAGAGAATTCCACAAGTTCACAATTCTCTGAGTGAAGAAGTTTCTCCTCATCTCGGTCTTAAATGGCTTACCCCTTATCCTTAGACTGTGACCCCTGGTTCTGGACTTCTCCAACATCGGGAACATGCTTCCTGCATCTAACCTGTCTAAACCCATCAGAATTTTATATGTTCTATGAGATCCCCTTTCATTTTTCTAAATTCCAGTGAATATAAGCCTAATCGATCCAGTCTTTCTTCATATGTCAGTCCTGCCATCCCGGGAATCAGTCTGGTGAGCCTTCGCTGCACTCCCTCAATAGCAAGAATGTCCTTCCTCAGATTAGGAGACCAAAACTGTACACAATATTCAAGGTCTGGCCTCACCAAGACCCTGTACAACTGCAGTAAGACCTCCCTGTTCCGATACTCAAATCCTCTCGCTATAAAGGCCAACATGCCATTTGCCTTCTTCACCGCCTGTTGTACCTGCATGCCAACTTTCAATGACTGATGCACCATGACACCCAGGTCTTGTTGCACCTCCCCTTTTCCTAAGCATTCAGATAATATTCTGTCTTCCTGTTTTTGCCATCAAAGTGAATAACCTCACATTTATCTATAGTATACTGCATCTGCCATGCATTTGCCCACTCACCTAACCTGTCCAAATCACGTTGCAGCCTCTTAGCATCCTCCTCACAGCTCACACTGCCACCCAGTTTTGTGTCATCTGCAAACTTGGAGATATTACATTCAATTCCTTCGTCTAAATCATTAATGTATATTGTAAATAGCTGAGGTTCCAGCACTGAACCTTGTGGTACCCCACTAGTCACTGCCTGCCATTCTGAAAAGGACCCATTTATTCCTACTCTTTGCTTCCTGTCTGCCAACCAGTTCTCTATCCACGTCAATACATTACCCCCAATACCATGTGCTTTAATTTTGCACACCAATCTCTTGTGTGGGACCTTGTCAAAAGCCTTTTGAAAGTCCAAATACACAACATCCACTGGTTCTCCCTTGTCCATTCTATTAGTTACATCCTCAAAAATTCTAGAAGATTTGTCAAGCATGATTTCCCTTTCATAAATCCATACTGACTTGGACCTATCCGAACACTGTTTTCCAAATGCGCTGCTATTATATCTTTAATAATTGATTCCAACATTTTCCACACTGTCAGGCTAACCACTGTATAATTCCCTGTTTTCTCTCTCCCTCCTTTTTTTAAAAAGTGGGGCTACATTAGCTACCCTCCAATCCATAGGAACTGATCTAGAGTCTATAGAACATTGGAAAATGACCACCAATGCAGCCACTATTTCTAGGGCCATTTCCTTAAGTACTCTGGGATGCAGCCTATCAGGCCCTGGAGATTTATTCGCCTTCAATCCCACCAATTTTCCAAACACAATTTCCTGACTAATAAGGATTTCCTTAAGTACTCTGGGATGCAGCCTATCAGGCCCTGGGGATTTATTCGCCTTCAATCCCACCAATTTTCCAAACACAATTTCCTGACTAATAAGGATTTCCTTCAGTTCCTGCTTCTCGCTAGACACTCGGTCCCCTAGTATTTCCGGAAGGTTATTTGTGTCTTCCTTAGTGAAGACAGAACCAAAGTATTTGTTCAATTGGTCTGCCATTTCTTTGTTCCCCATTATAAATTCACCTGATTCTGACTGCAAGGGACCTACATTAGTCTTCACTAATCTTTTTCTCTTCACATATCTATAGAAGCTTTTGCAGTCAGTTTTTATGTTTCCTGCAAGCTTACTCTCATACTCTATTTTCCCCTTCCTAATTAAACCCTTTGTCCTCTTCTGCTGAATTCTAAATTTCTCCCAGTCCTCAGGTTTGCTGCTTTTTCAGGCCAATTTATATGCTTCTTCCTTGGATTTAACACTATCCCTAATTTACCTTGTTAGCCACGGTTGAGCCACCTTCCCCGTTTTATTTTTCCGCCAGACAGGGATGTACAATTGTTGAAGTTCATCCATGTGATCTTTAAATGTCTGCTATTGGCTATCCACCATCAACCCTTTAAGTATAATTCGCCAGTCTATCCTAGCCAATTCACGTGTCATACCATCAAAGTTACCTTTCCTTAAGTTCAGGACCCTAGTCTCTGAATTAACTGTGTCACTCTCCATCTTAATGAAGAATTCTACCATATTATGGTCACTCGTCCCCAAGGAGCCTCGCACAACAAGATTACTAATTAATCCTCTCTCATTACACAACACCCAGTCAAGGATGGCCAGCTCTCCAGTTGGTTCCTCGAAAACCATCCCTAATACACTCCAGGAAATCCCCCTCCGCCGCATTGCTACCAGTTTGGTTAGCCCAATCTATATGTAGAGTAAAGTCACCCATGATAACTGCTGTACCCTTATTGCACGCATCCCTGATTTCCTGTTTGATGCCATCCCCAACCTTACTACTACTGTTTGGTGGTCTGTACACAACTCCCACTAGCGTTTTTTGCCCTTTGGTGTTCCACAGTTCTACCCATACAGATTCCACATCATCCAAGCTAATGTCCTTCCTTACTATTGCGTTAATCTCTTCTTTAACCAGCAACGCTACCCCACCTCCTTTTCCTTTCTGTCTATCTTTCCTGAATATTGAATGTTGAGTTCCCAGCCTTGGTCATCCTGGAGCCATGTCTCTGTAATCCCAATCACATCATACCTGTTAACAGCTATCTGCGCAGTTAATTCATCCACCTTATTGCGAATGCTTCTCGCATTGAGACACAGAGCCTTCAGGCTTATTTTTTTGATACTTTTGTCCTTTTAGAATTATGTTGTAACATGACCCTTTTTGATTTTTGCCTTTGATTTCTCTGCCCTTCACTTTTCCTTATCTCCTTTCTGCCCGCATTTTACTTCCCTCTGTCTCCCTGCATAGGTTCCCATTCCCCTGCCATATTAGTTTAAACCCTCCCCAACAGCACCAGCAAACACTCCCCCGAGGACATTGGTTCCAGTCCTGCCCAGATGCAGACCGTCCAGTTTGTACTGGTCCCACCTCCCCCAGAACCGGTTGCAATGCCCCAGGAATTTGAATCCCTCCCTCTTGCACCATTCCTCAAGCCATGTATTCATCTTAACTATTCTGCTATTTCTACTCTGACGAGCAAGTGGCACTGGTAGCAATCCTGAGATTACTATCTTTGAGGTCCTACTTTTTTAATTTAACTCCTAGCTCCCTAAATTCAGCTTGTAAAACCTCATCCCGTTTTTTATCTATTACGTTGGTGCCTATATGCACCACGAGAACTGTCTGTTCATTCTCCCCCTCCAGAGTGCTCTGCAGCCGCTCCGAGACATCCTTGACCCTAGCACCAAGGAGGCAACATACCATCCTGGAGTCTCGATTGCAGCCGCAGAAATGCCTATCTATTCCCCTTACAATAGAATCCCTTACAACTATAGCTCTCCCAATCTTTTTCCTGCCCTCTTGTGCAGCAGAGCCACCCAAGGTGCCACGAACTTGGCTGCTGCTGCTGCCTTCCCCTTCCCATCGCCCCCAACAGTACCCAAAACGATATATCTGTTTTGGAGGGAGACTGCTCTGTCTGATGGTCACCCATTCCCTATCTGCCTTTGTAACCTTTACCTGCAGTGTGACCAACTCACTAAACATGCTATTCACAACATACTCAGCATTGCGGATGCTCCAGAGTGAATCCATGTGCAGCTCCAATGCCGCAATGCGGTCTGTCAGGAGCTGCAGCTGGACATACTTCCTACAGACTTAGTAGTCAGGGACACTGGAAGCGTCCCTGATTTCCCACATAGCACAGGAAGAACATGACAGGAGTCTGGGCTCTCCTGCCATGACATAACCCTTAAATTAACTTAATTTGCCAACAATACCAAAGGTTTCTTACTGATAAGAAAAAGATAAAGAAAAAAGAAAAACTACTCACCAATCAACCAGCCAATCACTTACCCGCTTGGCTATGATGTCACACTTCAATTTCTTTTTACTTCTTTGTTTTAACTTCGGCCTCGATCTCCCGGCATGCGTTGCTCCTCCGACTCCACGCACCTTTTTATCAGGGCCTCGATCTCCCTCTCCCAATTTAGAGACTAGTTTTGGCTCATCATCATCATAGGCAGTCCCTCAGAATCAGGGAAGACTTGCTTCCACTCTAAAAATGAATCCTTAGGTGGCTGAACAGTCCAATACGAGAATCACAGTCCCTGTCACAGGTGAGATAGATAGTCGTTGAGGGAAGGGGAGGGTGGGACTGATGTGCCACACGCTCTTTCCGCTGCCTGCGCTTGATTTCTGCATGCTCTCGCCGATGAGTTTCGAGGTGCTCAGCGCCCTCCCGGATGCACTTCCTCCACTTAGGGCGGTCTTTGGCCAGGGACTCCCAAGTATCAGTGGGTATGTTGCACTTTATCAGGGAGGCTTTGAGGGTGTCCTTGTAACGTTTCCGCTGCCCACCTTTGGCTCATTTGCCAAGAAGGAGTTCCGAGTAGAGCGCTTGCTTTGGGAGTCTCGTGTCTGGCATGCGAACAGTGTGGCCTGGCCAGCGGAGCTGATCAAGTGTGGTCAGTGCTTCAATGCTGGGCCTGGTCGAGGATGCTAACGTTGGTATGTCTGTCCTCCCAGGGGATTTGCAGGATCTTGCGGTGACATCGTTGGTGGTATTTCTCCAGTGACTTGAGGTGCCTACTGTACATAGTCCATGTCTCTGAGTTTTGGCTCAACGATGCAATTGATAACTCTTTGTGGAGTGAAAAGGCATCAATGGAATTGGTCAATTTTCCCACATTCCAGACCACTTCATTGATGGACACCTGTGAACTCATCCCTTTTTGACATAGAAGCAAGTGATCCTCGACATGAGGGACCACCTATGATGATGATAATATTGCATCCAAGTACAAACAGCGGAAGGAGCGTACGACAAACCAAGCACTTGACTCACCTGTCCCTCCAACCACCACCTGCCCCACCTCTGACAGAGACTGTAGATCCCGTATTGGTCTCATTAGTCACCTTAGAACTCAATTTATTGTGGAAGCAAGTCATCCTCGACTCCGGGGGACTGCCGAAGGAGAAGAAGATATTGCATCCAAGAGCCATTGAAGGCATCTTACAAACTGCACAAAAGATCTTTACAACACTGAGCAAACCCATCTGGGTCCTGCTGGGAAGGTTTCGACCAGTGCTATATAAGGGAAGGAAAAAAATTCATCATCATCATAGGCAGTCCCTCGGAATCGAGGAAGACTTGCTTCCACTCTAAAAATGAGTCCTTAGGTGGCTGAACAGTCCAATACGAAAACCACAGTCCCTGTCACAGGTGGAACAGACAGTCGTTGAGGGAAAGGGTGAGTGGGACTGGTTTGCCGCACGCTCTTTCCGCTGTCTGCGCTTGATTTCTGCATGCTCTCGGCGATGAGATTCGAGGTGCTCAGCGCCCTCCTGGGTGCATTTCCTCCACTTAGGGCGGTCTTTGGCCAGGGACTCCCAGGTGTCGGTGGGGATGTTGCACTTTATCATGTACCGTTTCCTCTGCCCACCTTTGGCTCATTTGCCATGAAGGAGTTCCGGACAATGCGGACAATGTGGCCTGCCCAGCGGAGCTGATCAAGTGTGGTCAGTGCTTCAATGCTGCACTGTGGTGACACACCACGGATCGATTGGAGAATGAGTCTGGGCAGTAGGCCAATTGGACACTCCGCCAAGGTCAGAGCCTAGCGAAGTTATCAACCCAGTAGATTGCAAAATTGGTTCCTGGCCCACGATGAGTGCAGTGATCAGATACCTTTCCCTCACTGAAGGCAAGCTGCTTTGCCCTGGAGATGTGCGCAGGAGCTGGCTTCATCACCATTCGCCAGGCTTTCTATATGGCTATGTAACTGCACAAGTCGTCTGAGCAGCAGGACCATACAGTGACACGCTGAGGCCGCATTGGATCTTTAAATCAAGTATTGGTGCTTGCTCCATTCTCAGCCTGAAGGCCAAACACTGCAGGGATATTTGGGAGTAGGTGCTTTGACATGGGACATCTTGGGGTTAGCATGATAGCACATGGCATAGGGAACTTCCTTGAAATGGAATACAATGAAGCAGAGTTTGCTGTTTTGTGCCATGTATAACACTTGTTGGTTTTATGTCTGGACAGCAAAGCAAGGAGGAGGAGGACCAGCTGAATTATTCATCTTTATTGCTCAGCTTACTTAAAAATACGTTATATATGCTTCAAGGACTGTCACTAAAACTTTATTGCAGCTTGATGTGTGATGCAAGTTAATTTGCTGAATATTCCTGGCACTTGAGTGTTGCCATCAAGAGTGTCCTTGACATTGCTCTGGCCACACCCATAAATTGTGATATCAATGTGTCCTTCACAAGGTATATAAACACGGACGACTGACACAGGGCAGAAAGATTCGAGGGAAACGGTGATCAAGACACAAGATGATTCCAGCCACTTTCAAGCTCTGCGCAGCAATCTCTTACCAGCATTTCCGAACTCTGTCAGGTAATTGGAAACTAGTAATTATATCTGTTTGTTAAATGGCAATTAACTGGTCAAACTCTTAGGGGGAAGAAATTCGGCTGCACCTCATGTGGGGTGTTAATCCAGGCTCAGCGGTAATTTTAACGCCTTGAAAAAGTTTGCGCCCTCCACCCAGAAATTCGTCAGAATCGGTCGAAGAGCTGACAGGGGCGCTAAATCGTCCGTTGCACGCTACAGCTGGGTGGGGGCGATAACAAAGGTTTGGTTGGTAAATTTTGCGGACCCATTGCGCATGTGCGGAACTCCAAATCAGATCCCGGGAAAAGCCGGATCTTAAATGCACGGCATAGTAACGCACCCATTAAAGTTTTCAAAACCACTTGTTGTCCCCCTGTGCTGTTGCATCTGTCAGCCGCTGCAAACTGGGAGGCTCCCGCACCGAGCTGTGTGTAAACCTTGCACTGACTGTGACCTCCGAGGGAAGCGCTTCCTTTTCCCTTTAAGTAGCCGCCAGTTAACGACTCTGCAATCCCGGACTGACTGGTTTCCCAGACGTTGTTATTGGCGGGCGCTCAATGAGGCGCACGCACCGAATTTACCGACGGGGCGCGAGCGTGGGCGTTGCACCAGGAATATGCCACGATCGGAGCGATCGTCAGCAGCCGGGCGCTACTGATTTACACCCCCGGTAAGCTTCGAATGAATTTTCGGTCGGGGCGCGAAACGTCTTAGGCTCCCATTAACGCCCCCTCTGGCCGCTAACTGAGGCGTTAGACAGCCGAAAATCCAGCCCTCAGGCTCCAATCGAAGATAATCAACCACTGGAGAAGCAAGCACATATTGTGAGAGGAGCTAGGGAGGAGGATAGACTTTGAATCGGTTTCTTGTATATTTGGATACTTGTGGAACTCAAAGACTAAGGGCTTCTGACAGTCATAAAATATTGTCAGTGCTTTTAAGAAGAATGCGCATTAATAATAAGAAAGCTCACTTCACTTCCTTGCATAAGTAGCTGTTGCTGCCCAATTAATTTGACAGATATTCCTGCTGTTCAGCAGTGGCTGCCAAGAATGATCTTACCATCATTGTGGTTGAACCCATAAAGCATGTATTCACCATTGTCCTGAATTTACCAATCATTTTCAACAGACATAAAAAGAAAAAAGAAAGACTTGCATTTATATAGCACCTTTCACCACCACCAGACATCTCCAAGTGCTTTACAGCCAATGAAGTACTTTTGGAGTGTAGTCACTGTTGCAATGTGGGAAACGTGGCAGTCAATTGGTGCACAGCAAGCTCCCACAAACTGCAATGTGTTAATGACCAGATAATCTGTTTTTTTTGTCATGTTGATTGAGGGATAAATATTGGCCAGAATACCAAGGATAACTCCCCCATTCTTTTTCAAAATAATGCCATGGGATCTGTTACATCCACCTGAGAGCAGACGGAGCCTCGGTTTAACGTCTCATCTGAAAGACGGCACCTCAGACAGTGCGGCGCTCCCTCAGCACTGCACTGGGAGTGTCAGCCTAGATTTATGGGCTCAAATCCCTGGAATGGGACTTGAACCCACAACCTTCTGATTCAGAGACAAGAGTGTTGCCCACTGAGCCACAGCTGACACTGTCACATAGACGGTGTGCAGTGTAGGACATTTAACTCTATAATTGGAAAACCTTCCTGCTCTTTGGAAAGAGGCTACAAGGAGTTCATGAAGATTGGATTCCCCAACACCATTCCTTCGAAGTGTTTCACTATTTTTAATGACTTGAGAACTTCAACTTCAGTCTTGTTCAAGGGTCACTTGGGAAGAGGCTGCTCCATGGCGTGAAACAGCACAAGTCTGTGGCCGCAATTACCCAAACAATCTTGTGGCCGCAATCATCCCACTGTGGACAATTGGCAAGACGAAACTGGCACTTCCCCACAGGAAAATAACAGGTTGTATACACTTGATTGGTATTGCCTTGAATTCAGACAGTTGAAAGATGATTCTAATCAAGGTCTTCAGAACGATAAAGCGATTTGATAAGGTGGAGACGGAGAATCTATTTCCGCTGGTGGGCGAATCCAGACTGAGGAAGCACAAGGAGGCCAGGCCATTCAGGAGTGAAATCAGGACACTCCTTTTCACACAAAGGCTTGTAGAAATCTGGAACTTGCTCCCCCAAAAGGCTGTGGATGCTGGGAGTTGCAACGTATTTGCATCATGGGATCTTTGCTTAAGAATTCACCGCAACACATTGCTATTAAGAACTAGTTGGTTTATTAGCAAAGGTTTAACAATCACACTACACATTACCGGTTCATCCATCGGGCTCACAACCACCTGCCCCATCGTGGATCCCCCGAACCCAACTTGCTGGGGTTTTATTGAGTCTTGTGAACATCACGTGACTGGTTAAGCCACTCCCAACTCAACAGCTCCACAACTATTTTGAGTTGTAACTTAAATCAAGTGCCCCCATGATTAAAGGGGGAAGCACACTCCAAAAGCTTTTCAAGAACCCCCTTGTTTTTTTTTTTTGAGGGCACTAAAACACAAATTATACAAGTGCCCCCTGGCTAAAAGCGGTGGGGGGGGAGGGGGGGGCCACTAAAATCGACAAACTTAAACAAATTAAACTTTGGGAATTACGATCAAATTAAAATTTGGTTGCCGGGGGTGATGATGCACTCCAGTCCCTCCGGTGCCTACCTCTCGAGGAAGGCCGCGAGCGTACCGGTGGACACCGCGTGCTCCATCCCTAGGGACACCCTTGCTCGGATGTAACCGCGGAAGAGAGGCAGGTAGTTGGGCTGAATGATCCCCTCGACCGCCCGCTGCCTGGACCGGCTGATGGCACCCTTGGCCGTGCCCAGGAGCAGTCCTAAGAGGAAGCCCTCGGACCTACCCGCTCCCCTCCGCTCAGGGTGCCCAAAGATCAGGAGTGTGGGACTGAAGTGCAACCAGAATTTGAGGAGCAGCCCCTTCAGATATTGAAAGAGGGGCTGCAACCTCGCACACTCCACATGCACATGGAACACGGACTCTTCCAGACCGCAGAAACTACAGGCGGCCTGGGAGCCCATGAACCGACTTAAAAACTTATTGCACGGGACTGCCATGCAGAATCACAGTTCTATTACGGTGTATTTTGTTTGATCTTAACTGTATCAAAGCTGGGACAATCCTGCCTCTTAATTGATTGAAGAATAGGAAGGGCCAGTGTCAAAGCTCATCTCGCTATCGCCCCGGCAGGCAAACCCTGGCTGGGTGCCGAGATGTGCGCAGGTCCACCAACAGGTGGCAGTGAGCAATCCCCAAAATGTTCCCCAGACTGTGTTACAAGCGTCGCTACTTCAAAGGGGTGCTCAAAGTGGCTGGAGGAAGCTACACAAGGCAACGGGGTTATCAGAGTGCTACGTTTCTGAAGGGAAGCAGTACAATGATTTGGAAAAGAAGGGTGGGCCTGATTCCTACTTGTATGGGAGAGCGTACTACAGTACGAGCAGCGAAAAAAGAAAGACTTGCATTTATATAGCGTCTTTCACGACCACCGGACAGCTCAAAGTGCTTTACAGCTAATGAAGTACTTTTGAAGTGTCGTCACTGTTGTAACGTGGGAAAGGCGGCAAGCTCCCACAAACAACAAAGTGACAATGACCAGATAATCTGTTTTACTGATGTTGATTGAGGGATAAATATTGGCCCCAGGACACCAGGGAGAACTCCCCTGCTCTTCTTTGAAATACTGTCATGGGTTCTTTTACATCCAGCTGAGAGGGCAGACGGGGCTTTGGTTTAACATCTCATCCGAAAGACGGCACCTCCAACAGCGCGGCCCTCCCTCAGCACTGCACTGGAGTGTCGGCCTAGATTTATGTGCTCAAGTCCCTGGAGTGGGACTTGAATCTACAGCCTTTTGACTCAGAGGCGAGGGTGCTGCCCACTGAGCCACGGCTGGCACTAAACTGGGAAAGTTACAGTGTCAGCTCTTCGGATCAGAGCAACGGCATTTCTGATTTAAGATCCCGAGCTTACAAGTTAACACTCTTCTTGTGGTCTCTAGGGCTGAGGCATACAGTCATGGCGGCTGTCGGACACAAGCTGAATCACCTTCAAAATCAAGGGCCCAGCACGTGGGTTAATCAGGTCCGCAGGAGGAGCTCCTTAATCAGTGAGTATCAATGTTTAGAGTTCTCAGTTTTCACTTGTGTGTTTCGATATTTATACTTCTGCTTTCACTTGAAGTGTTCACCAAAAAAGACATTAATGAACTTGTCGAAAGGATGAGTAAATTAACTACACTATAGATATTGTGTGACACAACGTTCTCTCTCGGCCAGTCCCGTGCAGTCCGATACCAACTGTTCCGATGTTAAAGTTCTGAGAATGGGCCACACACCCGCAAAGAAAACATTGGTGTGAGGTGGTGCACTTTGGTAGGAAGAATAAGGAATCCACACACTCCTTGGAAAATAAGGGGCCGAAATTGATGGCCTTACCGCCCACTGCCGCCGAAATCCGCCAACATTCCTCCTCGGGTTCCGCCCTGTGCCAGTTTCCATTTGGTCTGGTGCGGGCAGGAGGGGGGGGGGAGGAGCCACCAGGAACTGCCCGCTGATGTCAGCAGACAGCCAAGTGGCACAAGTGGCCTCCCGCCTGCCGGGATGCCAGATTGGTGCAGGCGGGAGTCGGGCCACGATAGGGAAGGACCACTGCGAGGAGGCTGGTCTATCCCCGACGGTGAGTATGAAGACCTGCAGGAAAAGGTTAGTAAAGAATTGCTTTAAATTTTTCTTCACAGCGACTTACCCGGAAGGGGTCCCCTGAAGGTGTTCCGATGTTTTTTTTTGATGATTTTTATTTCCAGCTGTTGGACCCTCCGTGGGCCCGATTCGATCCTCGGCGGCACTTGCGCGGCAAAAGCCTTTGCCGCCGAGAATGGGAGCTCCCGCCCACTACCGCCCAGATTGACGGCGTAAGTCCCTCTTTTGCCGCCGGGTGCCTTTTCAAAGGACTTTTTGCCGAAACTCCCGCCCAAAGTACCTGTCATGTATGTACTTTTGGGATCACTAGCCACTAGATGGCGTCACTGTTGGAGGCCATTGGGCTGCATGCACGTGTGCGCAGCCCAAGTATAAAAGGCCAGCCATTTTGTATATTAGTAACTTTGGGCCTTAATAAAGCAGAGCCAAGGTCATACCTCTTGGAGTTAAACACTACTCTGTCTAACAGTTATTGCATACACAACAGTAC
The DNA here is from genome assembly GCF_044704955.1 of Pristiophorus japonicus. Classification (NCBI taxonomy): domain Eukaryota; kingdom Metazoa; phylum Chordata; class Chondrichthyes; family Pristiophoridae; genus Pristiophorus; species Pristiophorus japonicus. The sequence goes on from NC_091998.1 coordinate 53,608,492, forward strand.
CGCCAGGTATTTCGGCGGCCACCGGCGGCAAAGGCACTTGCCGCCGAGGATGGAGTCGGGCCTTCGGAGGGTTGAACAGCTGGAAATATAAATCAGCAAAAAACATCAGAACACCTTCAGGGGACCCCATCCAGGTAACTCGCAGTAAAGAAAAATGTAAACAAATCTTTACTAACCTTTTCTTGCAAGTCTTCATATCTACCGTCGGGGATAGACCAGCCTCCTCTCAGCGGTTCTTCCCCGTGGCCCTTGGCCTTCACCAATTTCACCCCTAAGTGTCTAAATGGGGTCGAGGAACAGAGGGATATAGGGGTACAGATACACAGATCACGAGAGGTAGAGATGCAGGTTAATAAGGCCATTTTAAACAAAGCAAACCAAACACTGGAGTACATTTCTAGAGCGATAGAATTGAAAAGCAGAGATGTTCTGTTCAACGTGTATCAAACCTTGGTTAGACCACACTTGGGGCACTGTGAACAGTTCTGGTCTCCATCTTATATAAAGGATACAGAGGCACTGGAGATGGTGCAAAAATGATTTACAAAGGATGATAACAGAACTGAGAGGTTATACCTCACAAACAATTGAACAAGGTGGGGCTCATTTCTCTAGAAATGAGAAGGCTGAGCGACGACCTGATAGAGGTGTTTAAGATTATGAAAGGGTTCGATAGGGTAGATGTAGAGAAGAGGTTTCCACTTGTGTGGGAGAGACCAAAACTAGAGGTCATCAATATAAGATAGTCACTAACAAATCCAATAGGGAATTCAAGAGAAACTTCTTTACCCAGAGAGGGGTGAGAATGTGGAAGTCGCTACCACAGGGAGTGGTTGAGGCAAATAGCTCAGATACATTTAAGGAGAAGCTAGATCAACACATGAGGGAGAAAGGAATGGAAGGATATGTAGATAGGGTTAAATGAAATAGAATGGGAGGAGGCTCTTGTGGAGCATAAACGCTGGCATGGACCAGTTGGGCCAAATGGCCTGTTTCTGTGTTATATATTCTGTAAGTAATCAGTGGGTCACAGGATAGTAACTTAGCCTACAGGCCAGGGGATATAAGTTTTCACAATGTTGCAGCTTGAGTTATGATCAGGAACGCGCGGAAAGGGCGGTGGAAGCAGATTTAATAGTAACTTTAAGAATGGAATGGAATATATACTTGAAAAGAAAAAAAAATTGCAGGGCTATGGGAAAAGATGAGTGGAGTGGGACTAATTGAATAGCACTTGCAAAGAGCCGGTACAGGCACAATGCCAAATGGCCTCCTTCCGTGCTGTAAGGTTCCATGGTCACAGCTGTACTCCCACGACATCCTTCCATTCAGTAAAAATGAGTTTGAATTAGTGTCAAAAACACTGCAGAGTGCATGATCAGTTCGGGAATCTTAAGAACTGCGGTTCCTAATTAGTACTGCACAATAGATGTAAAAGATAAAATAAAAAGCTTAATGAGTGACACTGGGGCAATTCCCATTGAGGGAGTGCAACGATGGTTCACCAGACTGATTTCTGGGATGGGGGGATTGTCCTATGAGAAGAGATCGAGTAGACTCGGCCTGTATTCTCTGGAGTTTAGAGGAATGAGAGGTGATCTCATTACAACATACAAAATTCTACCAGGGCTCGACAGGGTAGATGCAGTGAGGATGTTTCCCCTGGATGGACAGTCTAGAACCAGGGGTCACAGTCTCAGAATAAGGAGTCGGCCATTTAGGACTGAGATAAGGAGAAATTTCTTCACTGAGGGGGTGGTGAATCTTTGGAATTCTCTACCCCAGAGGGCTGTGGAGACGCAGTCCTTGAGTATATACAAGGCAGGGAGTGATAGATTTTTGAATATTAAAGGATCAAAGAATATGGGGAAAGTGTTGAGGCAGAAGATCAGCCATGATCTCATTGAATGGCGGAGCAGGCTCGAGGGGCCGAATGGCCAACTCCTGCTCCTATTTCTTATGTTCTTAATTCCCACTTTGCTGCTTCAGTCAGGCATCAGACACCTGGGGCAGTGACAATACTGACTGCAGGAAGTGTCAAATGCTGGCGGACTGAGCACCAGCTGTTGTTGCGTTCTCAGCTGATGCCAATTATATTTATATTCGGGTCCCCCAAGACCAAGAAAATGAGGCCAGACCATTCTTTTTTTTTGTGAGAAGGATGCTGGAGGTGAAAGTTGGCCATCTGTTTGGTATTGCTGTAGGATAACTCTTCCAAAGTTTTAGATTAACTATTCGAGAGAGCCGAATGCTCGGGTAATATTCAAGCACTTCACAATCTCAAGTTACTGGAATGTGTGTCCAAGTATTCACTTGGAAAAAGGGAAATTGGGAAATCGAGGTGAAGATCCATAGGCCAGACACGACAGGTAACTATGATTCGTTGACAGCAAGCTTGACTTACGCAAGCAGTAAGACGGATTAAGGTTCAAAAAAGCAACTGAAGGGCATTAACTTTCTTGTAGGATGTAACAGTATCTGAGAGATGTCAGTGTTATAAATACTCAACATTCATTGCTTTTTATCAACCTCCCCCCTAATTAGGTTGCAGGCTTGAAGAAAAGCCATATTCTGAGGCGGAAATGGCCTACGTTAAGCAGGGTGAAGAAGCACTACACAAGTCCCTCTCCATTCTTCAAGACGCAAGTGGATGGAAGACCGAGATTGCAGCAGTGAGTTCTGATGCAATATTTCCCTTCAGCCAATGTTTAAGACGTTACCTTTGAAGGAGGAATCAGTCATAGCGGATGTTGCCTCATAGATAAAGCTCATTTAAATTACTAATACATGCAAGAAGTCACCTCAAAGCAAGACACCTTGTTTGCAATTTTCAAGGGGAAAAAATGGTCAGAATTGTGAAATACTGTGCCAAAACAGTGAAAATCCTGACATCTGAGGTCCTAAAATCAACATTAGCTTGTTCAGTGATCATAAGCCAGAGATCATGAGCAGAGGTCATGGTGAACTTGATTTCTTCCCTCCACTCCACTCTGATTCGTGTCAGCCCTGGCTTTAAGGAATAGAAGATTTTGCTGATAGGGTGAGATGAAGAGGGGTGGGAGGAGGCTCTTGTGGAGCATAAACACCGGCATGGATCAGTTGGGTCAAAAGGCTTGTTTCCGTGCTGTAGACTCAATCTACAACACAGCACTGCACTGGTCTTCATCCAGTCTACAGGCTTAATGGTTTGAATAGCTGCCACTTGTAATCCCCTAGTAAGAGGTATAGCTATCTGGGTCAATGGCACCCAGATTTCCAGAGTCATTGTAAAGTTATTCAACACCAACCATGCATGCTGGAACAAGCTACTGTTAAGCCATCTCTGCTCTGACAATGAAGGTTGGAAGCTAAGAGCCCAAGATTTCTTTTTCACGCAAAGGGTAGCAGTGATCTGGAACTCTCTCGCCCAAAAGGCTGTGGACGCTGCGGCAATAGGAGCTCTCAAGACTGAAATAGATTTTTATGAGTTCAGGGCATCAAGCGATATGGAACAAAGGCGGATAAATGGAGTTAGAAACATAGAAAATAGATGCAGGAGCTATTCGGCCATTCGGCCCTTAGAGCCTGCACCGCCATTCAATATGATCATGGCTGATCATTCAACCTCAGTAACCCACCCCAACCTTCTCTCCATACCCTCTGATCCCTTTAGCCGTAAGGGCCACATCTAACTCCCTTTTGAATATGTCCAACAAACTGGACTCAACAACTTTCTGTGGCAGAGAATTCCACAGATTCACAACTCTCTGGGTGAAAAAGTTTCTCCTCATCTCGGTCCTATATGGCTTATCCCTTATCCTTAGACTATGTCCCCTGGTTCTGGACTTCCCCAACACCGGGAACATTCTTCCTGCATCTAACCTGTCCAGTCCCGTCAGAATTTTAAACGTTTCTATGAAATCCTCTCTCATTCTTCTAAATTCCAGTGAATATAAGCCTAGCCGATCCAATCTTTCCTCATATGTCAGTCCTGCCATCCCGGGAATCAGTGTGGTGAACCTTGCTGCACTCCCTCAATAGCAAGCATGTCCTTCCTCAGATTAGGAGACCAAAACTGCACACAATACGCAAGGTGTGGTCTCACTAAGGCGCTGTACAACTGCAGCAAGAACTCCCTGCTCCTATACTCAAATCCCCTCGCTATGAAGGCCAGCGTGCCATTTGCTTTCTTTACTGCCTGCTGTACCTGCATGCCTACCTTCAATGACTGACGTACCATGACACCCAGATCTCATTGCACCTCCCCTTTTACTAATCTGTCACCATTCAGATAATAATCTGCCACCAAAGTGAAAACCTCACATTTATCCACATTATACTGCATCTGCCATGCATTTTCCCGTTCACCTAACCTGTCCAAGTCACCCTGCAGCCTCTTAGCATCCTCCTCACAGCTCGCACTGCCACCCAGCTTCATGTCATCTGAAAACTTGGAGATATTATATTCAATTCCTTTGTCTAAATCATTAATGTAGATTATAAATAGCTGGGGTCCCAGCACTGAACCTTGCGGTACCCCACTAGTCACTGCCTGCCATTCTGAAAAGGACTCGTTTATTCCCACTCTTTGCTTCCTGTCTGCCAACCATTTCTCTATCCACGTCAATACATTAGCCCCAATACCATGTACCTTAATTTTGCACAATAATCTCTTGTGTGGGACCTTGTCAAAAGCCTTTTGATGGAGCAGATCAGCCATGATCTAATTGAATGGTGGAGCAGGCTGGAGGGGTTGAATGGCCTATTCTTGTTCCCAATCTTCCTCCGTTCTAAAATAAGTGAAGAATTTAACATTTTGAATTATTTTTCACAGGCAAATGGAGATAAAGTGGTCAGTAAAATGCTTCCAGATATTGGCAAAGTTTTCAAGCTTGAGGTTGTGATGGACAAGCCCTCAGATCTACTCTACAGTGAGCTATCTGACAAAGTCGAGCAAATGGGAGAGTGGAACCCAAATGTGAAACAAGTGAAGGTAAGACTCTCGATCGTGGCACAATCACAGCCCACTTTAAATCCAAGGTTTCCAAAACTACAACAGTGCCGTGATAAACACAGCCTTTAAAGGCCAATATTCCATGGGATGGGGCTGCTCTTCATCATACCATCACCTGCAAAGTTGCAGTGCTCCGAAGTTCTCAGATCAACGGATGATCTGTGCAGATGGTCAGTTCTATTCACAAGAGTTAAAAGTTGCATAAGTACAGAGACCGAGCCAAAGGCACACAACGGAAATGCAGGGATTCAGGATGTTGTTGGAGAAACAATGTACTATCCACGTGTTGTAAATGGAGCTCAAGTTAAGATCGGGGATTAAAGGAGTAAATGCAACAAAAAAAAAAATTAATTAATTGCACATTTGGGCACGGCGCACATTTTGGAGATTGGAGTAACCAGACGTGCGCACCAACTGGTGCACTGTCAAGCCAACTGGTGCACGAGTGTCCTTTAGGGATAGAAACCGGCTGTGCTTCCCCGGGCTGGTCTATGTGTGACTGTAGTCCTACACCAATGTGGTCGATTCTCACTGCCCTTTGAACTTCTCGAGCAAGCCACTCTGTTGTGACAAACCACAACGTAAAATTGCAATGGTTCAAGAAGCAGGGCACTTCGGGATGGGCAATAAATGCCGGCCTTGCCAGCGACACCCACAGCCACAGAATTAATTTTTTAAAATATGTGGCTTCACAAGTTATTATTTCGCATCTCTTTCTACCTTGCTCCAAGAACATAAGAAATAGGAGCAGAAGTAGGCCATACGGCCCCTCGAGCCTGCTCCGCCATTTAATACGATCATGGCAATCTGATCATGGACTCAGCTCCACTTCCCTGCCCGCTCCCCATAACCCCTTATTGGTTAAGAAACTGTCTATCTCTGTCTTAAATATATTCAATATCCCAGCTTCCACAGCTCTCTGGTGCAGCGAATTCCACAGATTTACAACCCTCAGAGAAGAAATTCCTTCTCATCTCACTTTTGAATGGGCAGCCCCTTATTCCAAGATTATGCCCCCTGGTGCTAGTCTCCCCTATCAGTGGAAACATCCTCGCTGCATCCACCTTGTCAAGCCCTCTCCCCTCCTTCATCCCATGAAGAGCAATTTGTTGGTGGCACTTTAGGACATTGTACTATGAAAATTTGAAAGCTTCCAGCAAGCTGCTTATCAATAGAATCTTCTGCAAACATCGGTCTGCTAAAGTCCCAATTTGCATCTTCCCTTCAAAACTGATCACTGTGGTGCTGAGGGCTGGACTTAACGTTGGTCTCCACAGCATTTGGCTGAACGGTACTACAGTCAGAGCATCTTAAGACTTCAGTTATATGGACAGTCTGGAGAGTCTGGGATTGTTCTCCTTAGAGCAGAGAAGTTGAGTTGCGATGATCTGGAACACTGCCTGACAGGACGGTGGAAGCAGATTCAATCGTAACTTTTGAAAGGGATTTGAATAAATAATTGAAAGGGAAAAATTTGCAGAATTGTTGGGGAAAGAGGTGGGCGGAGTGGGACTGATTGGATAGCTTGTTCAAAAAGCTGGCACAGAGTCGATGGGCAGAATGGGCTTGCATGATGCAAGGATTATTATCACTCCCTCAAGCGACCAAAATCCGAACTCAATTTCATCCTCTATTATAAAAAAAAATATATTTGAACTTTTCAGATACTGAAAAAGATCGACAAGGAAACCATGGTTACCCACGAAGTTTCCGCGGAGACCGCGGGCAACATCATCAGCCCCCGGGACTTTGTGAGTGTGCGCTACTCCAAGAGACGTGGCTCAACCGGCTTCCTCGCCGGAATGTCCACCCACTGTGATATGATGCCTGAGCAGAATGGTTTCATCAGGTAACACATCGTCGGATAGTCAAGCGTCTACCGGCTGAGTGACCCCAGGAGATTGGTGACTATAGAAAAAGACACAGCATTAAATATTCTGTATCCAGATGCCAATTTACACAGTTTGGATATTGGGAGCGTGTTGAGATTCCACCTCTTTCCCAATCAGGTTTAAACGACGCATGAGCTTTTAGAACCCAAGTTCCAATGGTATCCTCAGAATTTCCCCACCAATCCACGTTTGTGGTCTCCTGCTTCAAATTGAAATGTCTTGCTGCAAAATGTTATGTCTTTAACCTTTTGTTCCCTGCAGGACACCTGACCACCAGAGGGCCCACCTGTTGGAGTCCCAAGGGATCCCAGCATCCCTTGGGAGCACGGTATATTAGCAGGTCACTCATGGGGTGTACCTGCACTCTGGAATCTTAATAAAGGTCACACTTGCTCATTACACACAGTACTCAGTCTCACTATTTATTGAGTGTAACATAAACCAGCTGTAGAACATCTAATTTCATGTTGTGCTAACTCTGGCAGAAGCTGCGAAGTATTAATCAGCTCCCGCAAAATCCACCATAACATTTTATAGTCACGGGGCCAATCCGGTCAGAGATTTCAGCAGAGCTTTGAGAGTTCTTCAGTTGGAGCCATTTTACATTTGTGGCCTCAGTAATTACCAAGGTTTTATTTGAACATCCTGTACTGTTAAGTGCCAATAGCATTGTTCAACTGCAGTCTCCGCAATGTTGATCAGCTTGTTGTTTCTGCTCCAACAGAATGGCTGTCATTATCAGGTTAGTGCATGGCTGTTGGTTTTATTAGATTGACCCACTGCTTGCACATTTCAGTTTCAAAATCAGCTTTGATTTTTGACTGTATTATCTTTCATGAGTCACTGTAGTGTCTGCTCACACCGAGTGCCATTCACCCATCACCCCCTGTGCTCGCTGACCTACATTGGCTCCTGGAACGGTAACGCCTCAATTTTATAATTCTCATGCTTCTTTGCAAATCCCTCCATGGCTCTTGCTCCTCCCTATTTTTGTAACCTCCTCCAGCCCCACCACAATCTCTGCTCGCCTCCACTACTGGCCTCGTGCATCCCCCTATTTCCTTAACGACAGCATTAGCGGCCGTGCCTTAAGTAGCCTCAGCCCCAAGCTCTGGCATTCTCTCCATAAACCTCTCTGGATCCCTCTCCTCCCTTAAAATGCTCTTTAAAACCTACTTCTTTGATCCAGCTTTTGGTGACTTGTCCCAATAGCTCCTTTTGGGACTCGGTGTCAAATTTTGTCTGACAGCGCTACTGTGAAACCACTTGGGATGTTAAAGGCGCTATACAAATGCATGCTGTTTGCTTTAGGGTGCATAATGGTGATGGGGACACATACGTTAGCTCTGACATAATACAGCGGGAAAACCACGTATAAGTTCTTATTCTAGGTCAGGCAACTGGGGCCACCGACATGCCTCGTACCATCAGCCACCACACGTTCTCCTGCCATAGGGTTGTTTCTATACGCACATTTATTGCTTTGCTCCGTGCAGTTGCACTTTGTTGACTTACCATGTTGTAATTACAGGGCTGAGAATGGACCCACTTGCATTGTCCTCCGTCCCACGGCTGACGACCCAAACAAGACCAAGTTAACATGGCTGCTGAGCATTGATCTGAAGGCAAGTTGTCTTGGGCCGAGAGATTAACAGCTCTGGGTATTGATTTAAGTATACACGTAAAAGAAAAGCACGATTTGTATTTCTATAGCATGACCTCAGGATGTCCCAAAGCATTTTACAGCCAATGGAACACTTCTGAAGTGTAGTCATTGTTGCAATGTGGGAACTGCAAGATCCTACCAATCCCCTGGGAGGAAAGATGCACCAACGTTAGCGCCCTCGACCAGGCCAACATCCCCAGCATTGAAGCACTGACCACACTTGACCAGTTCTGCTGGGCAGGCCACATTGTTCGCATGCCAGACACGAGACTCCCAAAGCAAGCGCTCGACTCGGGACTCCTTCACGGCAAATGAGCCAAAGGTGGGCAGAGAAATGTTACAAGGACACCCTCAAAGCCTCCCTGATAAAGTGCAACATCCCCACTGACACCTGGGAGTCCTTGGCCAAAGACCGCCCTAAATGGAGGAAGAGCGCTGAGCACCTCGAGTCTCATCGCTGAGAGCATGCAGAAGTCAAGCGCAGGCAGCGGAAAGAACGTGCAGCAAACCAGTCCCACCCAGCCTTTCCCACAACGACGATCTGTCCCACCTGTGACAGGGACTGTGGCTCTCGTATTGGACTGTTCAGCCACCTAAGGACTCATTCTAGGAGTGTTAACAAGTCTTCCTCGATTCCGAGGGACTACCTATGACGATGTGGGAAACGCAGCAGCCAATTTGTGCACAACAAACTCCCACAAACAGCAATGTGAAAATGACCAGATAACCTGTTTTTATTATGTTGATCGAGGGATAAATATTGGCCAGGACACTGGCTCTTCTTTGAAATAGTGTCAGTGGATCTTTTACGTCCACCTGACAGAGGAGACGGGGCCTCGGTTTAATGTCTCGACCGAAAGACGGCACCCCCGCAATGCTGCACCAGGAGTGTCAGCCTAAATTTTTGTGCTCAAGTCTCTGGAGTGGGACTTGAACCCACAACCGTCTTGACTCAGGGGCGAGGGTGCTGCCCACTGAGCCACATGCATAACTTTGTTTTCCCCAGGAGTTTAATAATGGGCAGGAGCAAGAAATATACAGCAGGCTGATGCAAGATACTTTTCCCTAGATGCCTGCACAATTCGTCAAGGCAGCCTGTTCTTGAAGGTCTTTCCTGGCCCACGGGCTTCCAATATAACAAACTAATTAATAAAGTATTACCAATTGACATTTAGAAGTCTTGCATATGCTGCAAAAACAATATGTCACTAACTTAACTAATTATGCATCAGTACAGCAGAGGAAAGTGCTCAAGCTATAACTTATTTCTGTCGTGGATAGATCCTCAGCCAAAATAAGCTGGGCAATTTCCAATACTCCCACACCAACCCAGAGAATTCCCGGTCTCCATCCAGGCTTTTATAGTTAACAGGTTGACATCTTTAACTGCTGAGCATTGAATAGTGCACGATAAGGCTCGACTGGTGAACTGGCATTTAACTTGAGATGGGGGAAGAGGAGAAACAGAATCCGGGACTTAGAGGGATAAATTATGAGGATAGGTTGCATAAACTCGCCGTGTATTCCCTTGAATACAGAAGATTAGGGGGTGATCTGATCAAGGTGCTTACAATATTAAAAGGATTTGATAGGGTAGATTAAACTATTTCCTCTGGTAGGGGAATTAAGAACAAAGGGATCAAGGGGTATGGAGAGAAAGCAGGAATGGGGTACTGAAATTGCATGATCAGCCATGATCATATTGAATGGTGGTGCAGGCTCGAAGAGCCGACTAGCCTACTCCTGCAGCTATTTTCTATGTTTCTATAATCTTAAAATTAGAGTGAGACCATTCAGGAGCAATAGCACTAAGCATTTTTTCCTCCCATAAAAGGGTAGAAATCTGGAGCTCTCAAAAAGCAGGGACAATTGGTACTTTCAAGACTGAGATAGATTTTTGTCAGGTATGGGTAATCAAGGAATATGGAGCAAAGATGGGTAATTGGACTTGAGGTGCAGAAGATAGGATCTAATTGAATGATGAAACAGACTCGAGGGGATGAATGGCCTACTCCTGTTGCTAAAATTCTTTTTTAAATCACCTGTATTTTCTTTGACGTTTCATCGAAAGTAGGTCACTAACCTCAGAAGATGCAGTGGAAAGCAGAATAGCGTGTTAGCTGCTCCAACTGGGTGCAAACTCGTGGGAACATAGTTTTAAGTATGGTCCACAGTGCTCCCTCCATTCGCTCACTCTGACACAAAGCTTGGGACCCTCTTGCTGCAATGGATTTAAAGTCAAATTAAGGCTCTGAACATTTCTTTCCCCGTTCTGGGGATGTAGGAGTCACTGGCAAAACTAGTATTTATTACACATCCCAAGTTGCCCTTGGGAAGGTGGTGGTGAGCTGCTTTCTTGAACCGCTGCAGTCTGTGTCGTGAAGGTGCTCGCACAGTGCTGTGAGGGAGGGAGGGAGTTCCAGGATTTTGACCCAGCGACAATGAAGGAACGGCCGATATATTTTCAAGTCAGGATGGTGTGTGACTTGGAGGGGGACTTGCCAGTGATGGTGTTCCCAGGCAGCAGTGGTGGAGCTGGCTACAGCACAGGAGGCCATTCAACCTGTCGAGCCCGTGCCGGCTCCCTGCAAGAGCACTTCAGCTAGTCCCACTCCCCTGCCCTTTCCCCGCAGCCCTGTCGATGTGTTTGCTTCAGGTACTACATCCTGTAGATGGTACACACTGCAGCCGTGGAGTTAATTAATGTATAAGGTGGTGGATGGGCCGCTGATCACCCTGGTTTATCCCTATTGAGCATCAGTTTTTAAACTAATGGAGGATAGGTGAAGATGGGGAGGGGGATTCAATCTAGATTTGTTTGAGGATAACAAACCAGAACATGCTCCCTGAAAGGACAGTGGAAGCAGATTCAATGGTAACTTTCAAAAGAAAATTGGGTAAATACTCAAAAAGGGGACAAAATTGCAGAACGATGAGAGCAGGGGAGTTGGATTCATTAAATAGTGCTCCCAAAGAGCAGGCACAGGCACGAATGTCGAAATGGCCTCCTTCTGCACCGTATCATTCTAAGACAACAAGGCCCTGCAAGAAAAGCAGTTGCATTCAAACATTTATTCTTCTTTCCTCTCGTCTTTTTGAAGTGGGGAAATGGGGCGATCTCTGAAACGTACCGAAAAGCTGTTGCTGCAACATCTGACTGATTAAATGACTTCATTGGGGTTTTTTTTCTTCCCTATTTCAGGGCTGGTTGCCAAAGTCTGTCATCAACCAAGTCCTCAGCCAAACCCAAGCGGACTTCGCTCAACACCTGCGTCGGCACATGGATTCTCACGTTGCTGCAGCCCTTAGCTGAAAGTGGCCATGTTTACCAAGGGTGGGAAATAGCTGTTCAACATTCCAGGCCACAAGGGACGATTTTTCAATATATAAACTTATCACCTGGCTTTAAAAATATATCCATTTTGCAATCTGTTGGGATGAACCTGCAAACCCAGAGAAATGAATTTTGAACCTCTGAAATTGCCCATCTTTGATAATCATTGTTTATCTGAGGCTATATTTAAAACAGTTGTGTGTATTATTTTTGTGTATTATATTTCCAAGGGAAAAATGTTAGCGACGGTCAGTTAAATATTGTTGGCCCTTGGGGTCATCATTCCTCGGCCAGGCCTTAAAACGAGCTAGCGACAGAAAGCTCCCGGTGTTCTCCCCTTCTCCCTCCCTGCGATTCAGATAACCCTCAAAAAGCACAGGTTTGTGCAGCCATTGCATTTCCCATTCACTGCATCAGCCCCTCTTGGTTAGAGTTCAGGTGCACATTTTCTATGGGCAGCCATGCGCGGTGGACTTGAAGCCAGTCGGAAACCAAGACTGTGTGTGCAATTCTTATACCCGGCATTTAGGGGTGGGATTTGGTGGTCTTGGTGAAGGGAGGATCAAACACCACATCCCAAAAATTTATCTTCCCACCCACTGCTCTGGTCCATCGCTTTGTGCAGAATCGCCTTGAATCGAGATAAATGGCAGTCCTGTCACTTCAGCAAACCTCGGCAGTGTCGATCAGCAAGGTCCCCGAAAAATCTATGGAATTCTCTGCCCCAGAGAGCTGTGGAGGCTGGATCATTGAATATATTTAAGGCGGAGATAGACAGACTTTTGAGCGATAAGGAAGTAAAGGGTTATGGGAAGCGGGCAGGGAAGTGGAGCTGAGTTCATGATCAGATCAACCATGATCTTATTGAATGGCAGAGCAGGCTCGAGGGGTCAATGGTCTAATCCTGTTCCTCAGAGATTGATGCCCGTTACATACACTGATAGAAGAAAGTTTGCACAGGTATTTTTTTTTAGCCTCCTTCAAGGGCAATAGTCTGGAGAACCTTCCCGATCCATCGCAGAACATACTGGACGCAGGCAGGTGTAAACCATCAGCCTGTGAATGAAATACAATACCACGTACTCCAATCCACAACCAGTGAAAGTCTGCGATGCGTGGGTTAACCAATGCAAAAAAAAAATTCATCGAAACAGGTCCCATAGAATTAACAGCACAGAAACAGGCCATTCGGCCCAACAGGTCTGTGCTGGTTTATGCTCCACACGAGCCTCCTCCTACCCCACTTCATCTGACCCTCTCTAACCCTGGTTTGTTTATCTCAATCGTCTATTCCAGATGATGTGTAGCTTTGAAATTGATGGGTTTACTTTGCCGAAGACATGTCCTCAGATGGCAATGTGGTGCTGTCTGGGCTTTGCACTATATTCAGTTCTGGTATTTAAAATTGAAAATGCATCGTATGATTAACATTGCTATTTATTGATTTCAGTAAAAATTGCACTGCAGAGAAACAGCGCACTTCAATTTGTATTTATTATATATTTTAAATAAATTTCCACATTTAGCACCATGAAAATTCTTCTGAAAATTGGAAATTTGTTTTGAAGTTTTATGAAGAAACTCTCACCTTTGGTACACTAACATACGAAAAGACTTGCATTTCTATAGCGCCTTTCACAATCAGACGTTCTAAAGCGCTTTACAACCAATTGAGTACTTTTGGAGTGTAGTCACTGTTGTAATGTGGGAAACGCGGCAGCCAATTTGTGCACAGCAAGCTCCATAAACAGCAATATGATAATGACCAGATTGTCTTTTTTTTTAGTGATGTTGATTGAGGGATAAATATTGGTCCCAGGACACCAGGGATAACTCCCCTGCTCTTCTTCAAAATAGTGCCATGGGATCTTTTATATCCACCCGAGAGCAGACGTCTCAGTTTAACGTCTCATCTGAAAGACGGTACCTCTGATCTTGCAGCACTCCCTCAGTATTGAACTGGAGTGTCAGCCTAGATTTTTGTGCTCAAGTCCCTGGTGTGGGATTTGAACCCACAACCTTCTGATTCAAGACGAGGGTGCTAACAACTGAGCCACAACTGACACTCTCAAATAGTACAACTTATCAGTCTTATTACAGTGTTGCTGAGACGGGATGTTGTAGAGATGTGCAAGATGGTTTAAATGGATGAGGTGCAGGAAGACAGAAAGAACAGGTTCAGACATGGGAAAGGCAAGTTGAGGGTAACAAGTGTTACCTCCCACGGACGATAATAATCAATAGTTCGAGCAGGTTACTGAGGACAGTGGAGATCATCAGAACACTGGATCATGTAATGGAAGAATTGAATCGAGGTCAAACAGGTTTAAAGGTCATCCAATTGAACTTGCCCCAAATTTTCTCCCCTTTCTCACCGCACACCACTGGCAGTTGTTGGGACCGGGTTCCAGTTAGCCCTCTGCCGCCTCACTCAACTATCCATTCTTCAAGTGTCAGCCTCACGCGCTCTTTAATCACGAGCAAGCACTTTCCCGTTGGGTTTCAAGCACAGCCATCAGAAGAGCTGATTTTCCCCCTTTCTTCCCCGGTTGTGCCCCAATTACAGAGTTGGCCACGGTCTGCTAATTGAGCAGAGCCGGAATCAAACCTGGCACCTTCTATGCGACACCAAGCAATGTAGCTCACCAACTACACCCTTCCCTTTTCACCATTCTTTGCATTAAACCCTCTTCATTCCATTCAGTTCACGTCCCCACATTCAAATACGCTGCTCCCATTCCAGGGTTTGGTCTCAACTGAAGTTCACTGCATCTGTTAGTCACGCATTCTCCACCTCACTCAAGCCGTCCTCTCCCTGCAGCCGACACTCAACTCGACTGAACTTAACTCCCCCATCAAGTCTCCCCTCACCATCTCCAATCCTCTGGACACCAATCAAGGCTAGTTCACCCTCATATATACACCCAGAAAACTGCCTGCTCTCATGAACAAGACCCATACCACCTCTGACCCAACACTGGCCAAGAGCCTGGACGTTCTGGCGCTGACCGAAACGTAGTTACCGACAGCAAAGCCATTACTTCCATTATAGCTATGATTTGGGCGCCTCTTCCTCCTGAAACATCAGTCATTGTGCAAACTGATGCCCCCTATTGAAACCCGTGGTTATTCTGCGCTATTTGGACAACTTGTACACCAGGTCTAACACTGATGGCAGTAAATTGCTAATTGTAAAATGCAGACACACCTAATGTCCTCAGAGCGAGACCACTCTACAGGCTAAAAATACCAGTCAGATTTATTTACATATAAAATACACAAAGAGTAAGACACAATGTTAACTATTCCACTCGTGGCTCTGAACATACTCACTTATAATTGCACCCAACAGGTCAGGAGTGCTGCACGTGATCACTGTCAATCAAGTTCTCCGCCCCTTTGAACCATCATTCTCAACTCCAATTGTTTGATATTTGCCCCAACTTCTTACTTTACAAGTATAATGAAAGGTGGCACCTGGAATGAACGGACAGAAAAACATGGACAAACCAGAGATGAGCACCAATTGCATCTGGGAAATGGCAAAGTGGGCAGATCCAATTCCAACATGACTGACATCAGAACTGCTCATCAGGGCCAGAAGTAAAGTTACTTTGCTCAATAGGATGCAAAATGGTACGGAATGAATTCTCACAAATATCAACAGTCCAATTTCAAAATAGGAACTGCCTTTTATAACGAGCAGTAATTTAGGTTGAATTTGGGCAAACGTCTGTGACATTAGGGGCTGAAAATACTGGAAAGAAGCAAAAAAAGAGAAAACTTCAATGCACAATTTGTCAAGTAAATGACTTAAAATCTCTATGCGGATTTACAAAACCCAGAGAGAGAAATAGCCGAAGAGGATCAGCAGACAGTGAAAGCAGAAACTTGCCAAGCTCTTGTCCCTCCTCCCAAAATAAGAAGAGAACACAAATGCACAGCGCAATCCCGTTCACAAGTATGAAATAGAGAGATCAATTCCAGTTTTTATTACAGGATAGTGACATCCAAATACAAGACTGCTTTGAGCTCGCCCCATTTTGTCTGATGGGCCCCTGTCTGGCCGCCGTCCCGTCACTGTGAACCAGCCAATCCTGCACAAGTATCCAGTCTCATTCACAAACCACGCAGCGAGACCAGGCTTTCGCAGCATTTGGAATCGAACTCGAGCAAATATTGTATCGCCCCTCTTAATAACTTGCTTTTTTTGTTTGTTTGTTTTGATACAGAATTGAGCCTAAGTTTACACCCCTCCTGGTGCCCCCTTCATCGAACAGTTAGAGAAGTGACGTAGGCTGGTTAGGATTACATGAAGTTGCAGCTCCTATGCTGATTAAATGCCATGGTCATCGATCTAAGGCACCTAACAGTGCAGGACTGACCCATTCAATACCAACTGTGTTACACAGGGAAATGTATCATCGGGAGGTGTCAATGTGTGATGTGTGACCAGACGATTGCGCTTGGGTCAGTAGGGAGGGGGGGGGGGGGGGCGAAGAAGAGCTCTTGTAACAGATCTGAACTTAGCAATTGTACACCACATGACTTACACGTGTATGTTGGCACTGGCATCAGGTAGAACAGTAATGGTTAACGCTGGGGTTGGTTCACCTAAACCCAAGTACATTGAAATGGTTCTGACACGATGCCCACGTTGCACCAACCCAACACGATGGTTTGAGGTTCAAGTATCACTTCCATTCAAGCTTAGGCTGCCCACAACTTCTTCAGCTACTTCTGAAGTCCCAGAGTTTCTCTCCATCGAAAGGGGAGTTAGGGCTCCCATGGAGGGCTTCGCCTCCCATCGACCTCTCCCTCGGCGTGGTAAAGTACATCTGCAAGTGTGTGCTCCACCACAGCGTACCAGCCCATGTCACTTATCTGCACATTAAGCAAAGACAAACAGGATACGGTTAGTAAAAAGACTTGCATTTATATAGCGCCTTTCTCGACCACCGGTGATCTCAAAGCACTTTACAGCCAATGAAGTACTTTTGAGGTGCAGTCACTGTTGTAATGTGGGAAACGCGGCAGCCAACTTCCGCACAGCAGGCGCCCACAAACAGCAATGTGATCATGACCCAGATAATCTGTTTCTATTATGCTGATTGAGAGATAAATATTGGCCAGGACACGGGGCATAACTCCCTTTGCTCTTATTCGAAATAGTGTCATGGGATCACTTACGTCCACCTGAGGGGGCAGACGGCGCCTCGGTTTAACGTCTCATCTGAAAGGCAGCACCTCCGACAGTGTAGCACTCCCTCCCTCAGCACTGCACTGGGAGTGTCTGCCTAGATTTTAGTGCTCAAGTTCCTGGGGTGGGACTTGAACTCACAACCATCTGACTCGGAGGCGATAGTGCTACCCACTGAGCCATGGCTGAAGCTCTGGTCAGATGTTTGTCTACAGCGAGGATGCTTTTACTTTGAAGGCAGACGTGGATGCCCTTCCACTGGGATAGTGTGCAATGTTCAGGCAACCGATGACATCGGAGACCCACGAGACATCAGTTTGCCGACCAGTTGAACGCCATTGAAGTCATCTCGGGTTGGCTCCTCCCCATTTTAGTCCAGTGCAGCGACACATTTTGTGCCTGCGCTGGTCTCTGTAGGGGTGTAACAGCAGGAGAGCGATGCATGGAAGTCAATCTCCTGAAACGGGGCCAAAAACCCTGCGAAACGTGCAAGCTCCTACTGCAATTTTCAAGAGTTATCAACTTTTAGTCAGAGTTATCTGGAACGCTCGACCTGAAAAGGTAACATAAAATGGAGTTGGACAGGTACTGGAGGATGAGGAATTTACAGGGTTAGGGACAAAAGGCAGGGATGTGGGATGAACCATGACTGCTCTTTCAGCCAACACAGGCACCATAGGCCGAATGGCCTCTTTCTGTGCTGCAAGTTTCTATAATTCTAGGAATATAGCACTGCTGGTCAAGAAAAAGTAATTTTCATTTATATAGCACCTTGCACAACCAATGAATTACTTTTGTAGTCATTGTTATAATGTAAGCGCAGCAGCCAATTTACGCACAGCAAGCTCCCGCAAACAGCAGTGAGATAATTAACAGATAATCTGTTTTTGGTAGTTGGATGTTGGTTGAGGGAGAAATATTAGCCAGGATACCGGGATAGCTCCCTTGCTGCTGAAGCTCTCATCCATGCCTTTGTCACCTCCAGACTGGACCACCCCAAAGCACTCCTGACTGGCCTCCCACATTCTACCCGACGTAAACTTGAGGTCATCCAAAACTCGGCTGCCCATGTCCGAACTCGCACCCATCACCCCTGTGCTCGCTGACTTACATTGGCCCCGGTTAAGAAACGCCTCGATTTCAAAATTCTCATCCTTGTTTACAAATCCCTGCATGGCCTCGCCCCTCAATATCTCTGTAATCTCTTTCAGCCTCACAACCCCATGAGATGTCTGCGCTCCTCTAATTCTGCCCTCTTCAGCATCCCTGATTATAAATCGCTCAACCATTGGTGGCCGTGCCTTCAGCTGCCTGGGCCCCAACCCTGCCTAAACCTCTCTGCCTGTCTACCTCTCTTTCCACCTTTCAGACGCTCCTTAAAACCTATCCCCAATTGGAACATTGGGTCCTTCACTGAAACATTTGTGAACTCTTGTGGAAGCAAGTCAACCTCTTTCGAGATACTGCATATGATGATGATGAAAACCTACCTCTAACATACATAAGAACATAAGAATTAGGAACAGGAGTAGGCCATCTAGCCCCTCGAGCCTGCTCCGCCATTCAACAAGATCATGGCTGATCTGGCCGTGGACTCAGCTCCACTTACCCGCCCGCTCCCCATAACCCTTAATTCCCTTATTGGTTAAAAATCTATCTATCTGTGATTTGAATACATTCAATGAGCTAGCCTCAACTGCTTCCTTGGGCAGAGAATTCCAGATTCACAACCCTCTGGGAGAAGAAATTCCTTCTCAACTCTGTTTTAAATTGGTTCTCCCGTATTTTGAGGCTGCGTCCCCTAGTTCTAGTCTCCCCGACCAGTGGAAACAACCTCTCTGCCTTTATCTTGTCTATCCCTTTCATTATTTTAAATGTTTCTATAAGATCACCCCTCATTCTTCTGAACTCCAACGAGTAAAGACCCAGTCTACTCAATCTATCATCATAAGGTAACCCCCTCATCTCCGGAATCAGCCTAGTGAATCGTCTCTGTACCCACTCCAAAGCTAATATATCCTTCCTTAAGTAAGGTGACCAAAACTGCACGCAGTACTCTAGGTGGGGCCTCACTAATACCCTGTACAGTTGCAGCAGGACCTCCCTGCTTTTGTACTCCATCCCTCTCGCAATGAAGGCCAACATTCCATTCGCCTTCCTGATTACCTGCTGCACCTGCAAACTAACTTTTTGGGATTCATGCACAAGGACCCCCCAGGTCCCTCTGCACCGCAGCATGTTGTAATTTCTCCCCATTCAAATAATATTCTCTTTTACTGTTTTTTTCCCCCCAAGGTGGATGACCTCACATTTTCCAACGTTGTATTCCATCTGCCAAATCTTAGCCCATTCGCTTAACCTATCTAAATCTCTTTGCAGCCTCTCTGTGTCCTCTACACAACCCGCCTTCCCACTAATCTTGGAGTCATCTGCAAATTTTGTTACACTACACTCTGTCCCCTCTTCCAGGTCATCTATGTATATTGTAAACAGTTGTGGTCCCAGCACCGATCCCTGTGGCACACCACTAACCACCGATTTCCAACCTGAAAAGGACCCATTTATCCCGACTCTCTGCTTTCTGTTCGCCAGCCAATTCTCTATCCATGCTAATATATTTCCTCTGACTCCACGTACCTTTATCTTCTGCAGTAACCTTTTGTGTGGCACCTTATCGAATGCCTTTTGGAAATCTAAATACACCACATCCATCGGCACACCTCTATCCACCATGCTCGTTATATCCTCAAAGAATTGCAGTAAATTAGTTAAACATGATTTCCCCTTCATGAATCCATGTTGCATCTGCTTGATTGCACTATTCCTATCTAGATGTCCCGCTATTTCCTCCTTAATGATAGCTTCAAGCATTTCCCCCAATACAGATGTTAAACTAACCAGCCTATAGTTACCTTCCTTTTGTCTGCCCCCTTTTTTTTTTTTTTTTTAAACAGAGGCGTTACATTAGCTGCTTTTCAATCCGCTGGTACCTCCCCAGAGTCCAGAGAATTTTGGTAGATTATAACAAATGCATCTGCTATAACTTCCGCCATCTCTTTTCATACCCTGGGATGCATTTCATCAGGACCAGGGGACTTGTCTACCTTGAGTCCCATTAGCCTGTCCAGCACTAACCCCCTAGTGATAGTGATTATCTCAAGGTCCTCCCTTCCCACATTTCCGTGACCAGCAATTTTTGGCATGGTTTTTGTGTCTTCCACTGTGAAGACCGAAGCAAAATAATTGTTTAAGGTCTCAGCCATTTCCACATTTCCCATTATTAAATCCCCCTTCTCATCTTCTAAGGGACCAACATTTACTTTAGTCACTCTTTTCTGTTTTATATAACGGTAAAAGCTTTTACTATCTGTTTTCATGTTTTGCGCAAGTTTACTTTCGTAATCTATCTTTCCTTTCTTTATTGCTTTCTTAGTCATTCTTTGCTGTCATTTAAAATTTTCCCAATTTTCTGGTTTCCCACTAACCTTGGCCACCTTATACGGATTGGTTTTTAATTTGATACTCTCCTTTATTTCCTTCGTTATCCACGGCTGGTTTTCCCTTCTCTTATCGCCCTTCTTTTTCACTGGAATATATTTTTGTTGAGCACTATGAAAGAGCTCCTTAAAAGTCCTCCACTGTTCCTCAATTGTGCCACCGTTTAGTCTGTGTTCCCAGTCTACTTTAGCCAATTCTGCCCTCATCCCACTGTAGTCCCCTTTGTTTAAGTATAGTACGCTCGTTTGAGAGAGTACTTCCTCACCCTCAATCTGTATTACAAATTCAACCATACTTTGATCACTCATTCCGAGAGGATCTTTTACTAGGAGATTGTTTATTATTCCTGTCTCATTACACAGGACCAGATCTAAGATAGCTTGCTCCCTAGTAGGTTCTGTAACATACTGTTCTAAGAAACAATCCCATATGCATTCTATGAATTCCTCAAGGCTACCCCGAGCGATTTGATTTGACCAATCGATATGTAGGTTAAAATCCCCCATGATTACTGCCGTTCCTTTTTCACATGCCTCCATTATTCCCTTGATTATTGTCCACCCCACCGTGATGTTATTATTTGGGGGCCTATAAACTACGCCCACCAGTGACTTTTTCCCTTTACTATCTCTAATCTCCACCCACAATGATTCAACATTTTGTTCATTAGAGCCAATATCGTCTCTCACAACTGCCCTGATATCATCCTTTATTAACAGAGCTACCCCACCTCCTTTCCCTTCTTGTCTATCTTTCCGAATTGTCAGATACCCCTGTATGTTTCATTCCCAGTCTCGGCCACCCTACAACCACGTTTCTGTAATGACCACCAAATCATACCCATTTGTAATGATTTATGCAGTCAACTCATTTACTTTATTTCGAATGCTGCATGCGTTTAGGTAGAGTGTTTTAATACTAGTTTTTAAACCATGATTTTTACTTTTTAACCCCTCCTGCAGCCCCTTTATATTCATACATATTGTCCCTTCCTATCACCTTGTGGTTTACACTTACCTCAGTGCTACTCTGCTCTGTTGCCTCCTGCCTTTTGCATTCTTTCTTGGGGTCCTGTTCATCTGAGCTCTCACCCACTCTAACTAGCTCAGAGTCCTCTCCTGGGCTTTTGGTCATCAGCTGTAATTTCTTAAGTGGCTCGGTGTCAAATTTATTTATTTTGTCTTATAACACTCCTGTGAAGCGCCTTGGGACATTTTACTATGTTAAAGGCGCTATATAAATACAAGTTATCGTTGCTGCTCTCCTTCGAACAATATCCTGGTATCTTTTACGTCCACCTGGGGTGGGGGTGGGGTTTGACGGAGCCTCGGCTTAGCGCCTCGCGCAGAAGACAGTGTAAAAGCATTTTTAGAAATAAAAAAAACTGCCAAAGCTGGAAATCCGAATCCCCTCCCGTAAAATGCTGCAAATCCACTGCTCAGTCTGTATTTGTAAAGAGAAATGGCAGGCTATGGCATTTCAGGTGGGCAGTCCTGATCACAGGAGAGTTCCCTAATTTCAGCATGCTTTTCTGTTTTTAAACACTTAGTGTAAATAAAATAATGACGAAGTGAGAAGTAAATGTACATTACTTACTGGTTTGAACGGAATGTCTTTCGGAGGATATTTGAAATTCGGCCCAAAGTTGATTGACACCTAAAGAGACCAGACCCGTCTTAAGATGCTTCAATTAGCCGACTGCCTGCTAAATATTACAGCAGATTAAACGCAAACCCTTGGTCCAACATGAGCATTGCTTCAGAGCGAGAACTGTACACAAAAATTCAGTTCAGTCGGCCAGGAATTGGCTCTCTGCTATACAGCCTCCCAGCAGCTTTCAACCAAGACCCATACCATAGGTAGCATAAAACACTTTCAAGGTGGCAGAACAGCTTAACAAAGCAGTGAATGAACTACACAGGGCTTTATAAACAGAGGTTGAGAGATTAAAATTCAGGAAGTCATGCTGAACCCCTTTATAAAACTCTAGTTCGGTCCCAGCTGGAGTAGTGTCCCCAATTCTGGGAAGGACACAAAGACTTTGCAGAGGGAGATTTACCCGATTCCAGGGATATGAAATTACAGTCACATGGATAGACGGGGTTGTTCTCCTTGGAGCAGAGAAGGCGAAGAGGAGATCTGATTGAGGTGTTTAAAATCAGAGTTAATGGAGAGAAACTGTTTCCAATGATTGAAGTGTCGATAACCAAGAGGGCGCAGACTTAAGGTAATTGGCAAAAGAACCAGAGATGACGTGAGGAACAATATTTTTACTCAGAGAGTGATTAGGATCTGGAATGCGCTGCCTGATTGGAGGCAGATTCAATCGCAGCCTTCAAAAGGGAATTGGATAAATAGTCGAAGGAGAAAACATTGCAGGGATGTGGAGGAAAGAGCGGGGAAAGGCGTGGGACTAACTGGATTGCTCATCGAAAGAGCCGGCACAGAGTCGATGGGCCGAATGGCCTCCTTCTGTGCTGTGCTATTCCACGATTCTATGAACACGCGAGATCAAAGACAGTGAGTAGTCACGCTCTGTGCTGGCGACGAGTGAAACCGCAAGGAACGGAGTCAGGTAATTCAAACGCTGCTCACCTGGTTTTTTTTTGTCAATGTGACTTATTTCACAAATATTTGAAAGGGACCGGCGAGGAGGATATTGGACCATTATTGAAGATCAATGCTGCTGATGTAGTAGTGGGAGAAAGCAGCTACCAGCAACACCAGGTTCAAGCCCACGTCCCAATCCCAGTGCTGTACTTACTGTGCAGTTCTTGTACAAAGATATTGCAGGATGATATACACCGGCGTACACATTTTCATAGGCAGTCCCCTCATCCTCTCCATTCTTATAAAATATCATCTGATTAAGAAAAACATATACTTAATGATTCAGCCAAGACATCAGTTTTAGCAAGTCCAATCTGTAAGAATGGGAGGTGATCTCACTGAAACATAAAGTTCAGGAGGTTGACAGGGTAGATGCTGGGAGGATGTTTCCCCTGGTTGGGGTTGTCTGAAACGCCGGGTCACAGTCTCAGAATAAGGGGTCAGCCATTTAGAAGAGAGATGAGGAGAAATTTCTTCACTCAGAGGGTGGAGAATCTTTGAAATTCTTTACCCTGAAGGACTGTGGATGCTCAGTCATTGAGTATTTCGGATGATACGTTAAAAGCGCTTGGAGACGTCCAGTGATCGTGAAAAGCGCTATATATAAATGCAAGTCTTCCTTTTCTTTCTTGTATTCAAGACAGAGATGGATAGATTTTTGAATATTAAGGGAATCAATATGGGGACAGAGCAGGGAAGTGGAGTTGAGGTCGAAGATCATTGAATGGCGGAGCTGGCTCAGGGGGCCGAATGGCCGACTCCTGCTCCTAACTCTTATGTTATGTTCTCAGAACTGGACATAACCAATAATTAATGAAGTTCCTGCAATGACTCAGTGCAGTGCTGAAATAGAGCGATGATGAATAAACTGGAATTTATATAGCACCTTCCACAATCTCAGCATGTCTTTACAGCCAATGAACTACTGTCTTTGGTGTGAAGTCATTGTCATAATGTGGGAAACCCGGCAGCCAACATGCGCACAGCAAGCTCCCAAAACAGCAACTTGATAATAACTAGATAATCAGTGTGTTTTTTTTTTAAGTGATGTTGATTGAGGGATAAGTATTGGCCAGAACACCAGGGAGAACACCCCTGCTCTTCTTCAACTAGTACCACAGGATCTTTTACACCCACTTGAGAGAGCAGACAGGACTTTGGTTAAACGCCTCGTCCAAAAGACGGCGCCACCGGCAGTGCAGCACTCACTGCACTGAGGTGCCAACCTGATTATGCACTCAAGTCTCTGGAGTGGGATTTGAACCTATGACCACTTCTTCGTACAAGAGGCCAGAGCGCGACCGACTGAGCGATGCTGACACCTGATCAAAAAGGTCCCAGCTTTAATTCTTGGTCCGTCCTTAATCAAAGTCGGGGTGGGCATTGCAGCCGACTTGAGCACTCCAACTCCAGACTGTGCTCCTATTGTGGAGCATGCACGTGTGTCCTGGATGTGGACAGGATCAGGAAACGTACAAAATTCTGACTGGGTTGGATAGACTGGATGCGGGGAGGATGTTTCCCCTGGCTGGGAACAAAGGGTCACAGTCTCAGGATATGGGGTAGGAAATTTAGGACTGAGATGAGGAGATATTTTTTCCACTCAGGGGGTGGTGAACCTATGGAATTCTCTACCACAGAGAGCTGTGGAGGCCAAGTCACTGAATATATTTAGGAAGGAGATAAATAGATTTCTAGAAACAAAAAGGCATCAAGGGGTATGGGGAAAAATGCAGGAATATGGTGTTGAGATGGAGGATCAGCCATGATCATACTGAATGGCAGTGCAGACTCGAAGGGCCGAATGGCCGACTACTGCTCCTGTTTTCTATAGAAACTGGATTTATCCCCTTGCACCCACCCCCCACAAAAGGAGGTCAAGTGGACGATCCAGGCCGCCCCCCCCTCCTTCCCCCGACACCCGAGGGGAACATGGCACAAACCACATCTCGGCGCGAGTCGGTGGGAACTTCGACAAGATGGAACCTCAGGAAGCTGCGGGCTGACTGCGCCTTCAGGCACGTGCGCGGGGCCACAAGGAACTGGAAATCTCACCTTGCTGCCTGTAGCCGGCTTCAAGCTCTTCTCAGCTTTGTCCACAAAATCTTTCTCCTCAAAGTACAAGTAGCTCTTGAATTTAATCAGAGCCTGGTTCAGAAAAGGAAAACCGACGTTAAGAGTGCATACCACAAACTCGATCACTTTCTCTTCTCAGTTTTTCCTGAGGCCCAAACTCACCTGGGCCAGTGCTACATATGTTGTCTATGGAGGTAAAGCCACAAGCATTTAATCCGCTGTTCTAAACAGTTGGACAATCAGAGGGCAGACATTCCCACTTACATGTATATTGTTCTGGGCTCCACGCAGCTCAGGCTTTGAAATGAGCTATTCCACCATGGTGCAGTGCAATAGGCAGCACAACTTGGGGCAACAGTGTTCCCCAAACCTCCGACTACAGGGAGGGCAACAGGGCCAGTCAACTCAACCCTTCACTCACCTGCCAACTTTGTCACACTTTACACAGCCTCAGGCTGTCCCACTGTATAACCAATGAAGTACTTTTGAATGTACAAAGTATTATTTAAATGGTGATAGCTTGGGAAGTGTCGATGTACAGAGGGACCTGGGTGTCCTTGTACACCAGTCATTGAAAACAAACATGCAGGTGCAGCAAGCAGTTCGGAATGCAAATAGTATGTTGGCCTTCATTGCAAGAGGATTTGAGTACAGGAGCAAGGATGTCTTACTACAGTTATAAAGGGCCTTGGTGAGGCCGCACCTGGAGTATTGTGTGCAGTTTTGGTCTCCTTACCCAAGAAAGGACAAACTTGCCAGAGAGAGAGTGCAGCGAAGGTTCACCAGACGGATTCCTGGGATGGCAGGACTGTTGCATGAGGAGAGATTGGGTCGACTAGGCCTGTATTCACTAGAGTTTAGAAGAATGAGAGGCGAACTCATTGAAACGTATAAAATTCTGACTGGGTTGGACAGACTGGATGCGGGGAGGATGTTTCCCCCCGGGGGCTGGGAAGTCTAGAACAAGGGGTCACAGTCTCAGGATACGGGGTAGGAAACTTAGGACTGAGATGAGGAGAAATGTTTTCACTCAGAGGCTGGTGAACCTGTGGAATTCTCTACCACAGAAGGCTGTGGAGGCCAAGTCACTGAATATATTTAAGAGGGAGATAGATAGATTTCTAGGCACAAAAGACATCAAGTGGTTTGGGGAGAAAGCAGGAATATGGTGCTGAGATAGAGGATCAGCCATGTTCATATTGAATGGTGGTGCAGGCTCAAAGGGCCGAACGGCCTACTCCTGCTCCTATTCTCCATGTTTCTACAGTGATTTGGGATCTCCTAGGGTTGTTTAATGTAAGAAAGGCAGCAGCCAATTTGTACACAGCAAGCTCCCACAATCAACAATGTGAAAACGACCAGATAATCTGTTGAGTGTTGTAGGTCGAGGGATCAATATTGGCCAGGACACTGGGGAGAACTACCCGGCTCTTCTCCGAAAGAGTGGCGTGGGATCTTGTACGTCCAGCTGACAGGGCCGACAGGGCCTCGGAGGTCAAAGACGGCACCTCCGACAGTGCAGCACTCCCTCAGATCTGAGGCTTCAAGTCTAGATTTTGTGCTCAAGTCTCTGGAGTGGGGCTTGAACCGACAACCTTCTGACTCAGGTGTATTACCACTGAGCCACAGCTGACACCTAGGCTCCCATAGCACTAGTAGATGCTTGAGGGCAACTCACTTGCTCAGCCACTGGCAAGGGGAAAGGCCAATTACAAATGGAAACCATTAGAAACAAAATATTATTAGACATCACCTGCTTCTAACTACGAGATTGTCTTCACCACAGCCTGTACTCATTGGAGTTTAGAAGAATGAGAGGTGATCTTATTAAAACGTATAAGATTCTGAGGGGGCTTGACAGGGTAAAGGCAGAGAGAATGTTTCTCCTCGTGAGGGAATCTAGAACTAGGGGGCATAGTTTCAGAATAAGGGGCCACCCATTTAAAACGGATATGAGGAGGAATTTCTTCTCTCAGAGGGTCGTGAATCTGTGGAATTCTCTGCCCCAGAGAGCTGTGGAGGCTGGGTCATTGAATATATTTAAGTTGGAGATAGACAGGTTTCTGATCTATCAGTCAAGGGTTATGGGGAGCGGGCAGGGAAGTGGAGTTGAGGCCAAGATCAGATCAGCCATGATCTTATTGAATGGCGGAGCAGGCTCGAGGGGCCAAATGGTCGACTCCTGCCCCTATTTCTTATGTTCTTACGTACAGCAGAAACAGGTCAGAATGGGGTATATCCCATCCTTTATTTTCACATGCACTTGGTACGGCAGTGAGATCACATTTCTGAAACTGTCGAGTAACCAGAACGTTTTCTGCTCCAACACCATGCACGGTGATAACCAAAGGCCCTTTTGCTGTCGATTTCTGGCCGTCCCTTCACAACGTCGACAACGGGAAAGTGCTCATCAATACCATCACATTTCTTTCCCCGCCACTGACTATATTCCATAATATAATCAATCTTTAGGTGTTCGAAACAAAACAAAGAGATTTTTGTGCCACTTGATATTTTGATCCATCTGGGTAAACCCATCCCAGTTACCTTGTCTTTGTACGTGTCTGGCAGTGCGCGGGCAGCCTCCGTGTCCTCGGGTAGGTAGAGGTAAAACCCAAGGACGTCTCCTTGTCCGTAGCCTTCCGAGTAGTGCTTGCCTATCGACTGATGGAACTTCGTCCCTTTCTTACTGCGCCATGAGTAACTGAATTTGTCGTAGCCCAAGGGCGCCTGGAGATTGCCTGGAGGTACCAAAGTTTCAGAAGGTTACAACTTGATCTCCGAACTTCGCGCTCCATCTCTTCAGCTCCGAACATACCGTCCAACAGTCCCCCTGCTCCGAGTTCTTGTGCTGGCATCAGAAAGACTTGCATTTCTACAGCACCTTCCACAACCTCAAGACGTCCCAAAGCCAATTAAGTACTTTTTGGAGTGTAGTCACTGTTGTAATGTGGGAAATGTGGCAGCCAATTTGCGCACAGCAAGCTCCCACAAACAGCAATGTGATAATAGCCAGATAATCTCTTTTTAGTGATGTTGGTTGAGGGATAAATATTGGCTCCAGGACACC
The DNA here is from genome assembly GCF_044704955.1 of Pristiophorus japonicus. Lineage (NCBI taxonomy): Eukaryota > Metazoa > Chordata > Chondrichthyes > Pristiophoridae > Pristiophorus > Pristiophorus japonicus. The sequence goes on from NC_091998.1 coordinate 53,636,831, forward strand.
GGGGATAACTCCCCAGCTCTTCTTCGAAAGAGTCCAATGGGATCTTTTACATCCACCTGAGGGAGCAGACGGGCCTCAGTTTAAGACTCATCGCACCCATCCTTTCCAAGGACTTTGAAACTATGCAACTTTGTCCCTTCCTTTACTCCAAGCTACGGGCTTTCAAACTCGAAGCTTGGTGTTAACAAACCACTGTTATTTAATTTACCTCATCATCCCACTCATTTAAAATCTTGCATGTCCTGCATTAGAGGGCTGGGCCCTTTATCGTGTCAGCTGTGGTTCGTGGGTAGCACACTCGCCTCGGAGTCAGAAGGTCGTGGGTTCAAGTCCCACTCCAGGGACTTGAGCACATAAATCTAGGCTGACACTCCCAGAGCAGTACTGAGGGAGTACCGCATTGTCGGAGGTGTTGTCTTTCAGATGAGACGTTAAACCGAGGCCCCGTCTGCTCTCTCAGGTGGACGTAAAAGATTCCACTATTATGAAGAAGAGCAGGGGAGTTCTCCCCGGTGTCCTGAGTCCAATATTTATCCCTCAATCAACATAACAAAAGCAGGTGATCTGGTTATTATCACATTGCTATTTGTGGGAGCTTGCTGTGCGCAAACTGACTGCCGCGTTTCCTACATTACAACAGTGAATACACTCCCAAAAGTACTTCATTGGCTGTAAAGCGCTGAGACGTCCGGTTGTCGTGAAAGGTGCTATATAAATGCAAGTCTTTCTTTTTCTTTTTTTTAATCTCGGTATCTAATTAAACAAAGTATTTCCTACACCAGAAAGGTTGTAGGCAGTGCACATTCCATCAAATGAGAACCACTGCCAAAAAAATGCTGCAGTACCAGCCATACATCTTCAGAATGCCACTATCTTGATCACAATCAGTAAGTATCTTGTGGCTGATTTGAGCCAACCAATTCCAAAACAAATTGTGCAGTACACATTTAAATTCTACTTTTTAAAATCTTGTGCGGCGTTTAAGGCAGCGTCTCGGGATTCCAACTGACCGTTTGCTCCTGAAATCATCGTCCCTCGCGCGATCATCACCTCTGAGCTGATCTGTGCTCGCTTCATTCTGCTTAATCAACGACTGAATGTCCCGAGAATTTTAAACCTTCTCCGTGTACTTTTAATTAAGTTACAAAATTTGGACAAAACAGCTAACTGAAACTGAGTTAATAATAAAGTCACAGCATCTCTGTGACCTCACTTTTGTAAGCAGCTACACTCGCCCAGTTTGAATTTAAGCCACCTTGAATATTTTTTCGGGCATTGCTCGCCCCTCCCCAGTGTTTGCATCCCGACCGGTACGTGTCTCCATTGGAGCTGGGCGGACGAGGAGCCAGCACACTTGGTGGCTGCATGGCAGGCTCTCCACAACCACCCAAACAAACAAGGCAAGACAGGTAGTTTGGATTTCCAACTGCAGCTGGCGGAGAGAGAAAGGTGCACTTGACGTCGACTGCAGGTTTTAAAGGTCAGAGTATTGACACCACTATGTCAGCAAATGAGCTGGAGGTGGGACATAACTTGGGTGTAACTTACGGCAAACAGAGTCTGCTTCGCGGCAAACAGAATATACTTTACAGCAGGGTCTACTTTACAGCAAACAGTCTACTTTTCCTCATTCCAATGGCATTGTGCAGGTTCTGTACCTAAAGGCTGCGACCAGCCAAGTCTCGCGGCCGTCTCTGTCGGCATGTCGTCCACCGTGATTTCGAAGTACCAGCCTCCTTTCCGGATCCCGTGGGATGCTCGCACCATGGAGTAACCTTTCTCGCCTGTCACGGTCAGCCGGTCATCCGAGATCTTGAGCTGCGGGGCTGGGCAAATCGCAGAGACAATGAATACCAAGATTCAAGGCCGTTCTCCATATGGCAAATCCGCCTGGTTTTAATAAGTGCGTGACAATATGCTAAGATCAACTTCAATTAAAAGCTCAATTGTTAGCACCTGCTACTTCCTAAATGCCAGAGTATCTGATCTTCCCAACCTTCGATGCTGCAGTTGGGCGACCAGCTTGAACAATGGTCTGGAACATGGAGTCTACACTAAGCCCATGGTTTGATACAGAGTGCTGTGCCTCCCAATCCTGCCCTTTGGCTACAAGCACAGAGGCAGCCCTCTCCCCAAACTGGTGCAACATAAAACTCCAAGGCGAGCTCATCACATATTAACTGAGCCTGGCATCAGGTAGGCCTCGCCAGGCTGGGTCAGTACCTCCGCAAGGAGGATAAGACCCAGTGCTGCCAACAGCTTCGAACATAAGAGACAGGAGCAGGAATAGGCCATTGGACCCTCGAGCCTGCTCCGCCATTCAATAAGATCATGGCTGGTCTGATCTTGGCCTCAACTCCACTTTCCTGCCTGTTACCCATAACCCTGGACTCCCCTATAGTTCAAGAATCTGTCTATCTCACCCTTGAATATATTCAATGACCCAGCCGCCACAGCTCTCTGGGGTAGAGAATTCCAAAGATTCACGACCCTCTGAGAAGAAATTCCTCCTCATCTCCGTCTTAAATAGCCGGCCTCTTATTCTGAAACTATGCCCCCTAGTTCTAGATTCCCCCACGAGGGGAAAAATCCTCTCTGCATCTACCCTGTCAAACCCCCTCAGAATCTTATATGTTTAAATAAAATCACCTCTCATTCTTCTAAACTCCAATGAGTACAGGCCCAACCTTTCCTCATAAGACAATCCTTCCACCCGAGTGAACCTTCCCTGAACTGCCTCCATTACCTGCCCAACGCACACGAGAAAGAACGTGGGCAGACGGACACATTTCCGAGTTGCACTTCAAGATCCAACCATCCTAAGCAGCGATGGTGACAGCACAAAGGTTACGCACTCTGTGACTCTCTCGGGGTTCCGTGTCCCTCGGGGGAGGTCCCCCACCCCACACAAAGTCGAAGTCCAACAGAAGGGAGCTACATTAAGAAATTCCTGCCCTCCTCCTCCTCCTCCTCCTCCTCCTCCCCGAACCCGCCGACGATGTACCAACCTCGATCGTGCAACGCCAGAAGAACCTTTTCATACAGGCAAGCCCTGTAGAGGTCCCCAGGGATGGGTTTGCCAGCCCAGCAGTCCAGTTCAAGTTTCTCTGGGTCAGGAGCGTGGGGATCGGGTTCAGCCAGGATATACCGATAGCCATCCTTGTTGAACGGATGTTCCAGGGGGTAGCCGTGTGGGGGCAGGCGCTGAGCGGCAAACAGCGGGTCACTGGGGGGGGGGGGGGGGGGGGAAACACACGCACAGGATTTAGGTTTACTTCAAACCATCTCACTTCCCAACTACATCTTTCTAGCCCTGCCCTTACTCACTGACCCAAACTCAGATGGCACCACTATCCGAGGGTGAAACCTAGCCCGCACCATCTGACACTCCCCGGCGAAACGGTGCCAGATTTTGACAGGAGCGCAGTCTGTTCACAAAAATACTATTGTGTAAATTTGTGCACCTTTTCTAACAACATCAGTTGTTAATCACCCAAGGGTCTTCATCATTGTGTTATGTTCTAGTTAAATAAAAGATAAGACTTGGATTGAGATAGCCCCTTTCATGACCACTGGACGGCTCCAAGCACTTTACAGCCAATTAAGTACTTCTAGTGTAGTCACTGTTGGACGTACGAAATGCAGCAGCCAATATGCGCACAGCAAGCTCCCACAAACAGCAAGGTGATAATGACCAGATAATCTGTTTTGCTATGTTGATTGAGGGATAAATATTGGCCCAGGACACCGGGATAACTTCCCCGCTCTTCTTCGAAATAGTGCCGTGGGATCTTTTACATCCACCTGAGAGAGCAGACGTCCTTGGGTTTTTTTTTTTAAAAGTGTAATCACTGCTGTAAAGCTGGACAGGGGGTGGTTTGAGTTAAATTGCTGGTGAACAATGTTAATCAATGCCGCGATGTACTCGGGAGAAATAAAAATTACTCATTTTTTTACGTGCAGGTTGAATTTTAGAAGTTACTGGACGACAAAAAAAACCCCGCACTGTCCAGTCAACACTGAACCAAATGGCCTCAGGAAAACTGCAGATCTACGCCTGCCATCTTACTTCCATGAGGACGTACCCTCCTGCTGCACCACTCTGCTCTCCGCTTCCCCCGCCAACCAGCCATCCTAAGTAGCCACTGCCCCTGGACTTATTTCCCCGGCAACTGTGCCGTTTCCCGACAGCCCTCACCTGCGAGTCCTCTTCGCAGTGCCTCCCGAGGTGCCGTCCTGCTTACGCTTTGCTCCTCTTCCTTTCCCGCTGCCTCCGACAGTGCCACCTTGAAAAGAAAACACTTATGATTGTGATCCGGGTCTACACCGCCTGCTCCCGACACGTGGGGTTGAGCCACTGACTTGGGGGGGGGGCGCACACAGTATGCAACAGCCCGGCACGTGTTGAGAACAGAAAGCCTTTTGTCGACTTGACATGTCTGGGCAGGGTTGCAGGGACTTGGGGACAGTACAAAAAAATAAGAAAACGTAATCATTGTTGACAACACCAACACTAATTTCAGCACAGTAGCACTAGTGTGCTATCCTTCAAAGGTGCTACTGCCAGAATTTCACAGAGAACAAGTGAATAAAATTAGATGCTGAAAAAGAGTATTTTCAACTGTTTTTGAAGATAAAACCCACCAGTAAAATCAAGTATTATTGGTTGTCAAGTGTGGATACCAAATCGGAACTCGCTTCAAGTAGTTACCAAGCTGAATGTACGAATGTGTTGTGTGGAGGTAGAGCCAGCCGGGATTAATAATATCTGCAAATGTTTGCTCGGTTCCCTTGTACCACTGGGCTTAATTTTTCCAAACCAGATCTCTTAGAAAGATAGAAATTTACAGCGCAGAAGGAGGCCATTTCGGCCCACCGTGTCCACGCCGGCCGACAAAGAGCCGCACGGCCCTCGGTCAGCAGCCCTGCAGGTTACATACGAACCTGCAAACAATGAACAATGGCGGAAAGGCAAAGAGCACCCAGCCCAACCAGTCCGCCTCTCGCAACTGCGAGACCCGCTACACCGCAACATTCTACACTCCACCCCAACCGGAGTCATGTGATCTCCTGGGAGAGGCAAAAAACAGACCAATTTAGGGAGAAAAAAAAAGGGAAAATTCCTCTCCGACCCATCCAGGCCTCATGGGCTTTAAATCAAACTTTATCCTTCTTGTTGCACTGTGCCTGCAAACCTTTATTATTTCTCCCTGTGCAAGGAGTTATCGGTGCAGAATCTTGCATTTTTAAATGTGAGCTGAATGGTGCATTTCAAAAACAAATTGCTGGCAGAATATAAGTGAACGTTGAAAGGGCCGTTGGCCACTGGAACAGCTTTCGCAGGGAAAGACAGAGAAAAGTATCGGCGGACACAACCGCACGGACAGCAGGAAGGTCAGGCAACAGACTGGAGGTCCCTTCGATTTGTGACCTTTCTAACATGTCTATCAGTTGCATCATAACACAAGAAATAGGAGCAGGAGTTGGCCATTTGACCACTCGAGCCTGCTCCGGCATTCAAAACGATCATGGCTGATCTTATCTCGGCCTCATCTCCACTTCCCTGCCCTCTCCCCACAACCCTCGACTCCTTTATCCTTCAAAATCTCAGGGTCACACTTGTTGACCAGTTCTGATGAAACGCCAACAACCTGAAACGTGAACCGCAGTCGCTGCCTGACCTGCCGAGTATTGCCAGCATTTTAGATTTTCAGCATCTGAAATATCTCTCTTTGCTGTTGGCATTTCAAATTTCTCCCTGATGGATTAACATGTTCTCGAACCGGTTTCAACAACAACTTGCATTTATATAGCACCTTTTAACGTAGTGAAATGTCCCACGGTGAAGTATTGTGAGATTTTAAAAATTGACACTGAACCACATAAGGAGAAATTAGGGCAGGTGAACAAAAACTTGGTCAAAGAGGTAGGTTTTAAAAAGTGTCTTGAAGGAGGAAAGAGACATAGATTTATAGGCAGGGAGTTCCAGAGCTTGGGGCCTAGGCCACCGACGGTTGAGTGATTATAATCAGGGATGCTCAAGAGTGCAGAATTAGGGGAGCGCAGATATCTCGGTGGAGCTGGAGGAGATTACAGAGATAGGGGGGTTGAGGCCATGGAGGGATTTGAAAACAAGGATGAGAATGTTAAACGTTTGACTATCTGTGCTAGGATAAGGGTGTGGAGCATTTCAGACCAAATCTACAAATCACTGGTCCGTTAAAGGTGTCATTTCGCAGCCCGACACTTCACTGTATGAACAGGTTAGATCGAGGGTGCAGTCAATCCAAAAGATGGTATATGGTTGTACATGTTTCTTATTGAATCCGCCTGTTATTGGGGCTTGATCTGCCCAAGTGACTTTCTTCCGACCTCCCAGCTCAATTTTAGAACTAACACTGCATTGTGGCGTTGTCACAGGATCGCTGAGGCCTTACTCCCATCCAATACCACGTATCTCTCAGAACTGTTGGGACCAGAGAGACGCTTCCGATGTTTGCAAGAGTAATTTGTGATTTTCACGCATCAGATTAAAAAAAAAATATGCATATATATAATATAATATATATATATATTATATTATATATATAGTAATGTATGCACCTGTGAGGATGCTCACAGGTTGGTAGAGCTGTTGAGTTGGGAGTGGCTTAGCCAGTCACGTGATCTTCACAAGACTCAATAAAACCCGAACCGGGATCCACGATGAGACAGGGGGTTGTGAGCCTGGTGGATGAACTGGTAATGTGCAGTGTGATTGTTAAACCTTTTGCGAATAAACCAACTAGTTTTTAATTGCAATGCGTTGCTATGAATTCTTAAGCAAAGAACCCATGAAGCAAATACATTACATATACAATAATAATTTTCAGATGCTGCCCACGAAGACCATATTGTTAAAGTGCAAGTGCAGTCCAGATTTCCAAAACCCTGTCGAGGCAAGTCAATGCTTGGGAAAGGACAGCCAGTTCAAGTTGCTGTCTCTTCAGTAAGCCATTTCCGATCTTATTGGTACCCACTGATCTTCGGGCAGCTTTAATATTCCTTTGACATCTGTGCTAAATTCTGGCAGTAATTGTTTTGAGAAGCAATAAGGATGCAAGTGGGGTTGCAATTGTTTCAAAGAAATAAAAACGCAAGATTTTGAGGAGCATGATAATTTTTTTTTTAAACCCAGCAGCCAGTTCGAATTTTGCTTTGCCGTTACTTTCTGGTGTTTATACATGCATCATTTTTGCAGCTTTTCTCAGCAGGAAGCACAAACACGCAAAAGGTTGCATAGAAACGGAAATTTCAAAGATCTGGAAAATCAATGCAGAACACCCGCTATACTTGCAGACCCTAAACCCTCTTGAATCACTCAGTTTTTGCAGTCAAATCCCATTATGTGCAATGATTGTGTATATATTGAACCATATATAGCTGCAATGATTACTTTTCCCTCTCCACCTCCCATTTTTGAAGCACTGTTGGCTACACTTCCACAGTAGGCTCATGCCACGTACAATTCCTGATGCTGGACAAATATCTACTTCCCCTGGCTGCTCAACGACAACTCTCAGCTTTGGAGATACGCACGCCGTCTGTCCCCAAGAAAAATATCAGCACTTCAAGTTGCACACAGTTCACGACTCCAAGAGGAGAAATTAACCAACACAGAACGAAATCAACAATTGTTCTTCACTCTACCACCGTCAGCATGGAACAAATGCACTGGAGATAAAGGATGCTTAAATAGAGCCACTTAAAAATATTCTGGTCTGTCTTTACAAGACCACCGTGAGATTGTGGTCTGTGGCGTCAAAGTCTTCAAACCAATCCCTGTCCCACGCCAGGCATGTCTCCCAGTGCTGGTTACCTAGCACAGATATCTGCATGAACCAGCTATGACTAAACACTGCATACTCAGATTAAGAATCGATTGTTAGTAACTAACTTACACTAAACTCATCTAACTTAGTTAATTTACTAATTACAAAACAGAGGAACATGTTATAATGTGCTTTTCCAATCCAGCCTCGACACTTTATGCAAACTCTTTGGTCATCTCGTATCAGTTAATGACACCTCGCTTATAGAATCATAGAAAATTGTGACACAGGAAGCCACCATTCGGCCCATCATGCCCGTGCCGATATGGACCTCCCTACCTTTGGTAAATACAGATGTGCATTGACAGGGCGAGGTCTTAACTTTGTACAACTTGCACATGAACTACCACATGGATTTAGCTATGTATCGCCCGTGGCATCAAGCAGTTTTACTGGATTTGCTACCCAGATGGACGGGAATCGTGGGATGTCTGCGACATAAAGAACCAAGCCTCATCGCTGACCCAGCAGCGGAGGTCCCGGGCGTCGACCTCCCTCAAGAGACAGTGGGCGGTGAGTGCGCGACCCAATCCACACGGGGCATGGACGCAGCGATCACCCGCTCCACACGTGAAAGGTGAGGGACGGCCCAAAGTGCGTCTGTGACCGTGAGTCCCAGACCCTTAAACACGTCGCATCAACCCGCCCACTGAGATCTGTGGTGGGAGGCACCTCATCTCTCCACTCGGCCTCTCAGGAGGCCGTCGAATTGGGAGCCAAACGAGACATCGCATTATAGGCTTTTCCCATCTCACAAAACAACAATAGGTTTCGATGTAGAAGACAGACTGCATGACAAATATTTCAAATGTACAACAGAATTCATTATGCTGCCAAAAACCAAAGGGCATCTTACATGAACATATATTGTACATGATACCCTATGCAGCAAGACAAACATTGAGCAAGCCTGTAGATGCACAATATTGTACCCACTGTGTTAACATGTGGGAAGATAAGCCCCAAATAGACTGAAGGAGGCAGCTTTCAAACAGTCGCACCAAGTTACAGAACAGCTCCATCATTTTTTGGTCAACTTTTGAGTTAAATTGACAAGACCACGAGTGGATGAAAATCAAGTGTAATGTAGCAGGGGTTTGATGCAGGGTTGAAGCCATCTCCACTACTCCCCCGCTCCCAGAGGACTATGTCCTCCCACCAGTCTGACATTTCCCATTCCCAACTCAAATCACCAAGAGCTCGAGATGGCGCTCGAATTTTCAATTTGGAGGCTGTTTAGGAGACTTGGGTTTCAACTGCAACTCGGCTCAAACTCAACAGTTGGATGTCTTCAGTTAATCTTCGTCCAAGCATGGAGACCATCTCCTTCCGTTGTCAGCTACATTTGAAAGTGGAGAGGACAAGGCTCTCACCTGCAACATACCGCTGAAACACCTCCCCCCCACCCCCCCCGACCCCACCCCAGGCGCTTCCAGCGGATATCGTTAACTCACCTTGTGTGGAGTCATGGGCCTGACCCCCAGTGCCGTCACTGCATGCCGCACCACTGAGCCGCCCTGCAAACACAAATTGTGAAGCCACGATTCTCGATTGTGAGCATGTTGTGTTCAGTTAGCAGCGCCCAGAATACCCAGGGCTGGCTGGCTTATCACGGGACTGCTTCTATTACATGGAGACCGATGCTTCAACACAGGCTCCACGTGAGCAAACAGCAAGGGCTCCACGGAGGGGGTCACAGTGAGGGGGGAGAACACAGATTCCGACAATTGATGCTGCCAACTCATGCCAGGGAATAAGCTTCACAGACACTGGTCGCACTCCGGTGCCGACCCAAGAGGCCTCACATGAAAGCGTCGACGACCAACGTCGGCGGATATTCCGAGCACAGAGGGCACCGCTGCCAGCTGGCTCCTGTTTTTGTCCAATGTTTTCCCCTTTCAGCAAGAGTGAAGCACAGAAACCCTTTGGCGACTGATTCGCCTGCTCTCCACGCGCGGGCGTCAAAGCCTAGTTGCAGCACTTGAACTTCCCGCTTACATTGGAACAGCTAACTCGGCTCGACCTGGAGAACGGAACATCACAGTCTCACACCGGACTACCCATTTACCCAATTGTAATGTATATACGCACCGGTGAGTATGCTCACAGGTTTGTAGAGCTGTTGAGTTGGGAGCGGTTCAGCCAGTCACAGGACTCAATAAAGCCCCAGCCAGTTGGGTTCGGGGGGAGCCACAATGAGGTAAGTGGTTGTGAGCCCGGTGGATGAACTGGTAATGTGTCGTGTGATTGTTAAACCTTTTTGTTAATAAACCAACTAGTTCTTAATAGCAATGTGTTGCAGTGAATTCTTAAGCAAAGAACTCATGAAGCAAATACATTACACCAGTCAAGGGGCGAATAGGAGAAAGATAGGAGAAAGTCGCTGATGGAAGGGAGGAGAGAGAGAGATAATAATCAAGAGTAACAAGAATGCACTCAGCTGAGGTGGGGGAGAAAGGGTACTGCACATTGAAATGGACAATTTGAAATCCAGTGCATTTAAAGGCGACACCAGTGCCTGAATTGGTTCTGGTTTGTGGTAACTCACCTGGGCTATGCTACATATTGCCGCTGTATGGTGACCAACATCACAACCAACCGAACCTCCCCTCCCCTCTGTCACGACCTCTGGGCACAACTGAAACGTATAGCGTTTGTAAGTGTACAGCTTTTCGACTGCTCGCTACTGAAAAGCTCCACATGGCCAAGGCCAGACCACCAGCACCACCACCCACTCAAAACCTCCAGTCTAACTGAATCATCTGATTTGAACTGTGCAATTCTCAAAAGTTGTCTCGTCATAGAAACAGGACCTTTATCTTCAGTCACCCAGCGTTTTAAATCTTTGGTCGTAAAAGGCTGCCTGCGTTCAAAATTTCAAAACCGAATAGGCAGCAAGTGCCAGTACACTGATGCAGTATTTAATCCTAGGTGTGTGTCTGTTAAAACTAAATAGAAACAGTACTTGCCTCCCCCATATGCTGCATTTTGCCCAGCTCAGATCAGAGGAAATAGCAAAAGTATAAAACAAACGGCACTGCAAATCACTAAACAAGCATTTTAAGCCAGCTACAAAGTACTTAAGTTTCAGAACTTCTTAAGACACAAATTTTCACCTCCAAATGATGGCCCACCTGGAAGAGAAGTCAAAGCATGCATTTGTAGTCTGAAGACAACACAAGCACCGACTACGGACTCTTATGCATTAACTCTTTCTGCACTAGTTTGGTCAAGATCATTTTCTACATTCAGCTGGTTCAACATGACTCCGCCGGCAGACGGCAGCGCCGAGCGTCTCCCTCGTGGCTTCCTTGTAGCGGGAGAGCCGAGCAACCAGCCCAGATTCCCTCTGCATCCAAGGGCGGGGAAGGCACCTGCGGCAGGCAGGGGAAGCTCCCACTTGAGCTAAGCAGGCGGCCACCTCCGACAACCCCCCCCGCCAAAAGCCTTGCAGTCGGCCAAATGTGCCTCGTGGCCCTCGGGAGAGTTTGCTCAGGGAGTGCTCTTCCACCACTTGACCGAAAGACTTCTCCGCTCCATTACAGCACAAAGGCTGGTCGCGCCGCAACATCTTTGGGACTTAACACTTGCGTGGACATTTTCATTGAAGTCATGGCAACTCCAGATAAATGGACAGACAGCAACATTTCCTCAACGCCATATTAAGAGCCATTCTACACTTCAGTTTCAACAGAAAGCACTTCAAATACCCAACGCCACAGAGAAACTGGAATTGAAAAACATGCCTGTATAATTTTGATAGGTACGCTCGGGAGGAACAGGTGACTGTGGAACTCTGGTCCCCATAGCTCTCCACCACTGGGGGTGCCCTCAAGTCATGTCGGAGTCTATTGTAGACTCATTGATAGAGACTGATCGCCATGATTGGTCAACAGCTCCAGTATCGTTGTATCACTAAGATACTAAGATGGGAGAAGGCGAACTAGATGGACCTTAGTCTTCTTTCCATTTAGCAATTCCTCTGTTCCTGACTCAGCCCCTCAGATTTGCATGCAATGGGATTGAACTGGGAGGCAAGGAACTTGGGCTATTGCAACACTATACCATGGGAAGGCAGTGGAGTGCATCGATTTGGAGTTCACTATTGGCCTTCATGGAAGTCTTTATTTAAAAAAAAAACAAATGCTGGTAAACCAACTGATAGGGCGGTGAATCGGCAAGCGGCGTGGCTGAGCGGACACCGATTGGCTTCTGTAACTCTCCGCACAGAGGGGTACTGGTCCAACCACGCTCATCTCTCAGGCCGATCCCTGGCATTGCACATCCCACAAGGAGGATTGATTGGTGCCACGACTTCTATCTTTTCAGACAGGGCCTGGCGAAACCCGACAATCTCACCCACTCTTGCCAGCTGATTGATTTGAGGATATTTCTTCGTTAAAATCTCAGAACCTCATGCGGGCATCAACACTTGTTACACTATCGAAACCTTTTTAAAATAGTTTTTTTTTTTTTTAAAAAGAACTTTTATGAGCTTGTCGGCACTCTTTAGTGGAGCAGGTTGAAGCTGGTTGAAGTTCCTAGCTGGTGTGGGACAAATGTACCCAGATAGTTTGGGATTCAACTTGTCAGAGGACAACAAATAACCCTCATAAATTGGGGACTATACAATAGGTGGCTTCTGTAAATAGGTTCAACAGTAATTTTTTTTTGGTAGGCTTTCCCTGCAATTGAACACAATTAAAATTACTGCCAGTTACATATTTAGTGCAAACAATTCGCCCTCCCACGACACGATAGTCTAAAATCAGAGCCCCTCATCCTCTAAATTGGAAAATCACATGTTCCTCTGCCTGGCTTACTGTGTTTTATTCACAAACGTGTTAAAAAAAAAAACAAACAGTCATGCGTATTAAGTGTGAGGTTAGTTGAAGTTTTGTCTCAGTGCGACAAACTGAACAATTCTAAATGGAAATGAAGCAGCCAGGAGATGCATTCATACCCAACGATTCATGAGAAACTCATCAGCTCAGTACTGACGTCGTCAACGTACCATTGAGGTTGCTTCCCGGGGTCAAGGAGCCGCCTTGTTTCTGCGTGTCGTACGCCGGGCCAATGTTAGAAAGATCCTGCAAAAGACAGTGGCAAGCACCAAGCCAGTTTCAGTAGAGCAGCACACATCACTTCAACAGTTAAAGCATCCAGTTGTGCCAACACAGGCAAGGCAACAACGACTTGTGTTTATATAGCGCCTTTAACGTTGCAAAACATCCCAGGCACTTCACAGCAGTGTTACAAGTCAAAACAAATAAATCTGACAGCGAGCCACACAGGAAGAAATTCGGGCAGATGACCAACAGCCTGGTCAAGGAGGTAGGCTTTAAGGAGCGTCTTAAAGGAAGAAAAAGCAGTGGAAAGGTTTACGGAGGGAATTCCAGAGCTTCGGGCCCAGGCAGCTGAATAATGGAGCGATTATAATCAGGGATGCTCAAGTGGGCAGAATTAGAGGAGCGCAGATATCCCCCGAGGCTGGGGGGGGGTGTTGTGGGGCTGGAGGAGATTACAGAGAAGTCAGAGTTTTGGATGACCTCAAGTTTATGGAGGATGGAAGATGGGAGGCCAGCCAATAGAACCTTCTAATAGTCAAGTCTAGAGGTAATAAAGCACAGATGAGAATTTCAGCAGCAGGGAAGCTGAGGCAGGGGCGGAGTCGGACAATTGAAGCGGACATGGGGTCAGAAGCTAAATTTCGTGTCAAATCAGACTCCGAGGTTGCAAACAGTCTGGTTCGGCCCGAGACAGTGGCCAGGGAGGGGAGTGGAATCGGTGGCCAGGGAAGGGAGTTCATGACAGAGGCCAAGACACAAATGCTGCTCCAAAATCAAGCGCTCATACAAAGTATTTGTGCAATTACTATTACAAAGCTCCTCGTCCTACCTACACCTGCCTCCCCCCCCATTAATTTTTCCAGCGAATACTCCAATGCACAGTGCTTTCAGACGTACAAAATAACCAACTTCACTGCTGCAATGTTTAAAGCAAGTTACATAAGAAGCAGTGGTACAAAGGTTCAAGCATTTAAAGTCTGCTACACTTTCGAAAATGTCGGACTTGATCGTCGCTTCAGCAAGCTTATTCCTCTCTGTATAAAACATCAACCATGAAAGGAACTAATCCTTTTCGCACAGATGTTGAAGCTGAAACGCTCACCAACACGAGACACTTATCTATCCATCAATAAAAAAAATCTAACCACAAAGCATTCGCACCTGTTAAAGACAAAATATGAAAAAAAAACATGGAGGAGTCTTTGAATATCAATACAGTCCACCCAGCTTTAAACAAAAATAGCTGATATTTTAAGCAAGCGTTTCACATTGAAGTTTATTTTCCCACTGATCCAACACCCAGAACTTAAGGTTTAAACCCCGCCCCCCCATTGTGTCAACTAATGCCAGCTATAGTGCCCAGCACTGAATGACACTCCTGCGTTTCATAAAAACACAAGAAATAGGAGCAGGAGTCAGCCATATGCCCCCTCAAGCCTGCTCCGCCATTCAGTAATATCATGGCTGCTCATCTACCCTCAGAAGAAAATCCCCCTCATTTCTGTCTTAAGTGGGCGACCCCTTATTCTGAAACTATGCCCCCTAAGTTCTAGATTCCTCCACGAGGGGAAACATCCTCGCTGCATCTATCCTGTCGAGCCCCCTCAGAATCTTGTAGGTTTCAATAAGATCACCTCTCATTCTTATAAACTCCAATAGGTCCAACCTGCTCAACCTTTCTTCGTATGACAACCCCTTCATCTCAGGAATCAACCGAGTGAACCTTCTCCGAACTGTCTCCAACGCAAGTATATCTTTCCTTAAATAAGGAGTCCAAAACTGTACGCAGTACTCTAGGTGTGGTCTGACCAACGCCCGGAACTGTTGTAGCAGGATTTCTGTGTTTTTATACTCTATGCCCCTTGCAATAAAGACCAGCATTCCATTTGCCTTCCTGATTACTTGCTGTACCTGCATACTAACTTTTTGTGTTTCATGTACAAGAACCCCCAGATCCCTATATACTGCAGCATTTTGCAATCTCTCCCCATTTAAATAGTATTGCGCTTTTTTATTTTTCCAACCAAAGTTGATAACCTCACATCTTCCCACATTATACTCCAACTGCCAAATTTTTGTCCACTTGCTTAGCCCATCGACATCCCTTTCTAGATTCTTTACGGCCTCCTCACAACTTGCTTTCCCACCCATCTTTGTATCATCAGCAAATTTGAATACGTCCCTTCATCCAAGTCATTAATATAAATTATAAATAGTTGGGGCCCCAGCACTGATCCCTGCGGCACCCCACTAGTTAGTTTGCCAACCTGAAAATTACCCATTTATCCCGACTCTCTGTTCTCTGCTAGTTAGCCAATCCTCTATCCATGCTAATATATTACCCCCAACCCCGTGAACTTTTACCTTGTGCAGTAACCTTTTATGTGGCACCTTATCGAATGCCTTCTGGAAATCCAAATATACAACATCTACTGGTTCCCCCTTATCCACCGTGCTCGTTGCATCCTCAAAGAATTCCAGCAAATTTGTCAAACATGATTTCCCTTTCATAAAACCATGTTGACTCTGCTTGACTGCACTTCGATTTTCTAAATGTCCTGCTACTGCTTCCCTGATGATGGACTCCAGCATTTTGCAAATGTTATGTTCTCATCTCCTTACATGCAGCAGGGTTCTTACCTGGTCTAGCAGTCCAAACTTGGGGTACTCTTCCTGTGGGTCCTTGCTGCCTGGATCTGGGTTCTCCTTCACCAAAAACACATCCCGCTCTTTGGTCTGAAATTTCAGAGACATCCCAGATCGGTTATGGGCTCCACAAATTATCACAACTACAACAACTGGGTGGTAGAGAATGAAGACAAAAGCTGTTTGTACTCATCGTAACACCTGCCTTCAAACACTGTTAACGGCTGCTCGCCCTGCCACAGAGCTGCTTTTATCTGGTTATTCAGTGTGGTTCCTCTTGGCAGATGCCAAGAGCCCATGTGAAGAGGCAGTGCATTCTTTGAAGGGTTGTGCCAATCATCGCAAAGGGTACAATTAAAAAACTTCCAATACAGGCACAGTGCGAGCAAGGGTCCTGCAATAATGCACAGATGTGCATCCCCCACTTCCTTCGCCCCACCACTGGCAGCCCTTCCTTTAACCTTCTAAGTTGTAAAGCTCTCCATTTCCCTCCTCAATCCTCTGCCCCTCTTCCCTCCATTAAAACACTCCTTAAAATCTACCTCTGGCCCCTCCTGATGTCTCCTCCTTTAGCTCAGTGTGATTGTTTTGTCTGATCATGCTGCTGAAGCCCTCGTCCATGCCTTTGTTACCTCAAGACTTAACTATTCCAACGTACTCCTGGCTGGAAGCCCACATTCCACCCTACGGAAACTGGAGGTGATCCAATAACTCGGCTGCCCGTGTCCTAACTCGCACCGAGTCCTGCTCACCCATCACCCCCTGTGCTCACTGACCTACATTGGCTCCTGGTTAAGCAACGCCTCGATTTCAAAATTCTCAGCCTTATTTTCAAATCCCTCCATGGCCTCGCCCCTCCCTATCTCTAATCTCCTCATGCCCACACAAACCCCCAAGATGTTGGCGCACCTCAAATTCTACCTTCTTGAGCATCCCTAATTATAATCGCTCAATCATTGGTGGCCATGCCATCTGTTGCCTGGGCCCCAAGCTCTGGAACTCCCTCCCTAAACCTCTCCGCCTCTCTACCTCTCGTTCAAGATGCTCCTTAAAAACCTCCCTCTTTTACCAAGCTTTTGTTCACCTGCCCTAATTTCTACTTGTGCGGCTCGGTGTCAAATTTTTTAACCTCATAATTCTCCTGTGAAGCGCCTTGGGACGTTTCACTATGTTGAAGGCGCTATATAAATACAAGTTGTTGTTGTTTATGCTGCTGTGAAGCACCGAGGGACATTTTACTACATTGAAGACTGGCTGTGTATACACGGTAGCAATACGGACGTGACAAACTGAGCAAGGATGGACGTGGCTCTCAGATGGATATACATCACTTCTGCCACGAGGCTTTTTACTTTGCCTCGCCCAGCACATAGCATGCAGTGTACGAGGGTGCAGTGTACGAGGTCACATAATCAATTAGATAGCCCCAAAGCTCTGTCCCCATCCATAGTTTGATCAATTCCTCAAGCTACGAAAAAAAGACTTGCATTTCTATAGCGCCTTTCACAACCTCAAGACGTCCCAAAGCTCATCACAGCCAATGAAGTACTTTTGGTGTGTAGTCACTGTTGTAATGTAGGAAACGCAGCAGCCAATTTGTGCACAGCAAGTTGCCACAAGCAGCAATGTGATAATGACCAGATCTGGTTTTATTTTCGTAATGTTGATTGAGGGATAAATATTGGCCAGGACATCGGAGATAACTCCCCTGCTCTTCTTTAAAATTGTGCCATGGGATCTTTTACATCCACCTGAGGGGGCAAACGGGGCCTCGGTTTAACGCCTCATCTGAAAGGCAGCGTCTCGGACAGTGCGGCGCTCCCTCAGCACTGCACTGGGAGGGTCAGCCGAGGTTTATGTGCTCGAGTCCCTGGAGTGGGACTTGAACCCACAACCTTCTGACTCCGAGGCGAGAGTGGGACCAACTGACTCAATGTTCTACCAATGTTCCCTGAACCATAATGTGGTTTCAGGCAAGTGCACTCTCTGCTACGCATCGTCAGCAGTGAGCGTACCTCCTGTGTCGGCCTTTCTTCCCCCCTCCCTGGTGACCCGGGCGGTGCCAGGACTGTGCTGACGGGTGTCACATCCCTGCCTACTTCCCTTGCTGACCCACTGTGATGTCTCTCTCTCTCTCTCTCTCTTCTCCTCCTCCTCCCCCCACAGGCCATCCAGCAACGAGGGGCCTCCGTGATCCGGGCACGCAAACTCTCCCCCGCTATGTTGGCCGCCAATGCCGTGTGTGACCACCTGAGGGCGCTGTGGTTCGGGACACAGGAAGTACGAGGTCATGGGGTCACGTGGGCAGTGGCTGACCAATAGTGGGCTTGATATGACTTGGCGTGCCACGGGGTACGGTGGCAGAGTGGTTATGTTACCAGACGAATGATCCCGAGACACGAGTTCAAGTCCCACCAGGGCAGCTGGGGAATTTAAATTCAGTTCATTAAATAATGCTTGAATTTCAAAAAAAGCGAGTGTAATTATTTGCTTCATGGATTCTTTGCTATTAAGAACCAGTTGGTTTATTAGCAAAGGTTTAACGATCGCACTACACATTACCAGTTCATCCACCAGGTTGACAACCACCTGCCCCATCGTGGATCCCCCGAACCCAACTGGCTGGGGTTTTATTGAGTCTTGTACATCATCACACTCCCAGCTCAACAGCTCTACCAACCTGGATGCATACATTACACCCACCATGGCAGCTGGGGAATTTAAAATCAGTCAATTAAATAAATCTGGAATTTTATTTAAAAAGCTAGCGTCAATAATGGTGACCATGAAACTACCGGATTGTTCTAAAAACCCACCTGGTTCACTAATGCCCTTTCGGGAGGGAAATCTGCCGCCCTTACCCGGTCTGGCTGATATGTGACTCCAGAACCACAGCAATGTGGTTGGCTCTTAATTGCCCTCTGAAATGGCAGCTCGCCACCACCTTCTCGAGGGCAATTATGGATGGGCAATTAGGGATGGCCTCGCCAGTGACACCCACATCCTGTGAATTAATGAAAACAACAGAAATGATACGATGTCGCCTGGTGTGATGTGATGTGATTTGACAGCGCTACGGAACCTTGTTTAAGGATTCCCGGAGGCTGTGAAAGGGCCGGTTTCTAAGCTGCTGCGGTAAATCCCAGGGCCTCTCATCAGCTCCTGCCATTCGCCGTCCCTTCTCTCTCCCGAAGTTCTCAGGGCAGCCGGAGGCTCGGAGGGGCGAGAGAAGTCTGTGGGTCGGGGGGGGGGGGGGGGGTGGGAAAGAGAATAGAGGTTCGCCTAAAGAATCAGAGAAATTTACGGCACGGCAGGAGCCATTTCGGCCCATCGTGTCCGACCAAGAGCTACCCAGCCTAATCCCACTTTCCAGCTCTCGATCTGTAGCCCTGTAGGTTACAAGTGCACATCCAAGTACTTTTTAAATGTGGTGAGGGTTTCTGCCTCTACCACCCTTTCAGGCAGTGAGTTCCAGACCCCCCACACCACCCTCTGGGTGAAGACATTTCCCCTCAAATACCCTCTAAACCTCCCCCAATTACTTTAAATATATGCCCCCTGGTTGTTGACCCCTCTGCTAAGGGAAATAGGTCCGTCCTATCCACTCTATCCAGGCCCCTCATCATTTTATACACCTCAATCAAGTCTCCCCTCAGCCTCCTCTGTTCCAAAGAAAACAACCCCAGCCTATCCAACCTTTCCTCATAGCTAAAATTCTCCAGTCCTGGCAACATCCTCGTAAACATGCTCCACGTTCTTTCCCAATGGCTATTCATTTAAGCTCTACTGCCGGTCCAGGGCGGAGTCCCACAGCCCCAGCTTGGATCCTGGGTCAGAGCCCGAGTTAGTTTCAAGGAGGGATACTGGTCAGGGCCTTGGTGAGACCACACCTGGAGTTCTGTGTACAGTTTTGGTCTCCTGATTTGTGGAAGGATATACTTGCCGTGGACATGGTGCAACGAAGGTTAACTGGACTGATTCCTGGGATGAGAGGGCTGTCTTTTGTGATGAAAGATTGAGTGGAATAGGCCTATACTCTCTGGAGTTTAGAAGATGAGGTGATCTCATTGAAACATACAGGATTCTGAGGGGGATTGACAGGGTAGATGCAGGGAGGATGTTTCCCCCGGGCTGGGGAGTCTAGAACCAGGGGTCACAGTCTCAGAATAAGGGGTCGGCCATTTAGGACTGAGATGAGGAGGAATTTCTTCACTGAGAGGGTGGTGAATCTTTGGAATTCTCTGCCCCAGAGGGCTGTGGAGGCTCAGTCGTTGAGTATATTCAAGGCTGAGATCGATAGATTTTTGGGGTCAAGGGGAATCAAGGGATTGGGCGGAAAAGTGGAGTAGAGGTCAAAGATCAGCCGTGATCTTATTGAAAAGGGAGAAAGACGTGCATTTGTATGGCGCCTCTTGCCGCCACGGGACGTCCCTGGGGGCTTTGAAGCCGATGGGGTACTTTTGGAGTGTGGTCACTGTTGTAATGTGGGAAATGGCGGAGCAGGCTCAAGGGGCCGAATGGCCTACTGCTGCCCTATTTGTTATGTTCTTATAACGATTGGCTCCCAGCACCACTGGAGAGCAGTGTTGCTCCTGATGCCCAGCCATTGTCTCATCCTATGGCTGACGGATGAGGACTGGCTCACGATGCCTTCTGTAGTCAAAGAGCCCACTCGCTCTTCTAGGAAGAGCGGCCATGTTGGCCAGGGAACCAGAGGGAGCCCGATACCCTGGGACGGGTCAGCGACGGAGCGGAAGAGGGGTGAGGGGATCAGTTACCCGAGGGGGGCCCTTCGTTGCAGTCCCGATGACAAGGTGGTATGAGGTGAATGATCAGCCATGATCTTATTTAATGGCGGTGCAGGCTCGAATGGCCGAATGGCCTACTGCACCTATTTTCTATGTTTCTATGTCACAACTCAAATGCACATAAGACAAGAAATTCTCAAGACTCAGCGCTCCTCCTATTCTGGCCTCTTGCACGCCCCCAGTTTTAATCGCTCCACCATTGGCGGCCGAGCTTTCGGCTGCTGAGGCCCTAAGCTCTGGAACTCCCTCCCGAAACACCTCTGCCTCTCCACCGTCCTTTATGACACCCCTTCGAACCCACCTCTTTGACCAAGCTTCTGTGGTTCAATATCAAATTTTGTTTCATAATGCTCACATTAAAGTAGCTATATAAATGTAAGTTGTTTCTGTAGCGTTACTGAGACAACCACGCTACATATTATTCCACGATCTGAAACGAGTCTTAACCTTCATTGCAGGATAGGTGAACAGCCTGACAAATATAAAGATTCTCTTGCATTTAGCGTCTTTCACAACCACCAGACCGTCTCCAAGCACTTTACAGCCAATGAAGTACTTTTGGAGTGTAGTCACTGTTGTAATGTAGGAAACGCGGCAGCCAATTTGTGCACAGCAAGCTCCCGCAAACAGCAATGTGATAATGACCAGATAATCTGTTTTTTTGTTATGTTGATTGAGTGATAAATATTGTGCAACACCCCTGGGAGAACACCTTGCTCTTTGAAGTAGTGCCATGAGATCTTTTACGTCCACCTGAGAGAGCAGACAGGGCCTCGGTTTAACGTCTCATCTGAAAGACGGCACCTCCATCAGTATAATGTGCAGGAAGAAGGAAACTTCTCAGTCCCGACTATCACGGTTCCTGCTTTTTAAAAAATAAACAATGGCAGAAAAGTTAATCCCATTCAGACGGGAAGTCACTTACCATCGTCTTCACAATGTTGTTTGGCCAAGTGATTTTGCTGGGTCGTTGTCGGGTAGTCAAACATTCCCAGTACTTGTCGATGAAAGGTATGATATCCTACAGGAAAACAACAAGGGCGAGATAAAAGAAAATGGTCTCAAATCGACACCTGGCACTGTTGGTCATACATCACGCAGGGAAAACACGGAACATGACATTTCAAAATCCACAACGGGGAGATTGACGATTTTACTGGCAAATCTGCTCACCTCGTCTGCCGAGTCAGATACTGTGCCCCGCAGTCTCTGTAGGGCGACCTGCCTGGCAAAGTAGGTCAGGACCCATGTGGCCTCAAGGTGCAGCTGCTCTGAGAGTTGCCGTGTCACCATAGCAAGCCTGGAAAGGAGGCGTGGGGAGCAGGTCCTGCGCCTCTTCCCCTGCCTCCTCCCCACCCAGTCAGGCTTTGCGATGAAAGGTGACCATTTTCCAATCAGCAATTAATCATTTTTAAGGCAATTTGCTGCTTTAAAATCATTCACACCGTCTCCCTGGACCCTGGGGCAGTGGGGTTTGAGAGGTGATTCCCACAAGCAGATTTCCGCCTCAACATCACGATTCCGCTACCGGCGTTACAGGAACGACACGGTCAATTCCTGTACAAATAAAAAAGGTTAAACACCATGGCCTCGCCCCACCCAATCTCGGCCATCTCCTCCAGCCTTACATCCCTTTGAGAGATCGCTGCAATTCTGGCCTCCTACGCAACTCTGAATGCTGTTTTGCTCTCTTTATTTAACGAGGGATATACTTGCTTTGGAGGCAGTTCAGTGAAGGTTCACGAGGTTGATTCCTGGGTTGTCTTATAAGGAAACGTTGAGCAGGTTAGGCCTAGACTGAATGGAGTTTAGAAGAATGAGAGGTGATCTTATTTCTGATGGGGCTTGACAGGGTAGATGCAGAGAGAATGTTTCCCCTCGTGGAGGGAATCTAGAACTAGGGGGCAGTTTCAGAATAAGATGGAAATGAGGAGGAATTTCTTCTCAGAGGGTCGTGAATCTTTGGTATTTCCCAACCCAGAGAGCTGTGGAGGCTGGGCCGTTGAATATACTCAAGGCGGAGAGAGACAGATTTTTGAATGATAAGGGAGTCAAGGGTTAAGAGGAGCGGGCAGGGAAGTAGAGTTGAAGCCAAGATCAGATCAGTCATGATCCTATTGAATGGCAGAACAGGCTCGAGGGGCCAAATGGCCGACTCCTGCTCCTAATTTTTATGTACCTATCCCCGATTTTCTCTCTCCACCATTGGCAGCCGTACCTTCAACTGTTCAGGCCCTAAGCTCTGGAATTCCCTTCCGAAACCTCCATCTCTCTCACTCCGCCTTTAAGAACATAAGAAATAGGAGCAGCAGTAGGCTATTGGCCGCTCGAGCCTGCTCCGCCATTTAATAAGATCATGGCTGATCTGATCATGGACTCAGCTCCACTTCCATGCCCACTCCCCAATAAGCTTTAACTCCCTTATCATTCAGAAATCTGTCCATCTCCACCTTAAATATAAATTCAATGATCCAATCTCCACAGCTCTCTGGGGCATTGAATGATGTAATCATATGTAATGTCTCTTGTTCACATTTGTTGCAGTAGTGTTGCTCCTCCTATGTATGCCAGCACAGTGCAAGCATTCTCATGTCTACCCTTCTCTTCTAATGAGCTCAATGATGTTTTGTAGGTCCCCAGAATCCCAAGACGCAAAAGGAGGCCGCACCCTTGCTAATAGATCGCAAGCACAGGGCATTTCTGAGCCTTAAACAACCCAACTCGGAGCAGCAAGAGAGCATTACAGACGGCTTATGGCCGAGTTCCAACAAAAAACTCGGGACCTAAAGAGATGGTGGATGGAGAAAGCACAGGAGATACAGCAGCTGGCCGACAGTTATGATGTGCAAAGATTCTTCACCGCAGTCAAGGCCACCGATGACCCAAACACCCAAGACCCCACCCCACTGCTGGCCAAGAACGGGGAAACACTCATCAAGGACACCGAGGCAGTCAGAGCCCATTGGAAAGAGCACTTCGAAGATCTCCTCAATCGAGACTCTGCCTTTGACTCGAGTGTCCTCGACTCCATCCTGCAGCATGCTACCCGCCACCACCTCAGTAAAACCCTAGCACTGCACGAGGTAGAAAAAGAAGTAAGACAGCTTATGAACAAGGCTACGAGAGCGGATGGAATCCCCGCTGAGGCATTGAAGTATGGTGGAGAGGCACTGTTGGCGCGACTGCATGACCTCATCTCTCTCATCTGGAGAAAGGAGAGCATGCCCGGAGATCTCAGAGATGCAGTGATTGTGACTGTCATGTATGTAAACATTGTAACTGTGTAAGACTTGCCACCTGTGGGCGCAACTGTTGGAGGCCCAAGGGTCACCTGCACACCTCATGCAAGGGAGTATAAAAGGTTGTTTGCCATGCTGCTTGCACACTCTGGAGTTGTATTAAAGAGACTAAGGTCACATCAGTTTTAGCTCACAGTACTCAGTCTTGTGGAGTTCTTCCATACTTAACAATTGGCGACGAGTAACAGAATACGAACTTTCACGCGGTCATGGCTGCCGTTGGTATTTGAGAGGAAGCCCCCGTCGAGCGTCCCGATCAGCACTTCACGGCCAACGAGCTGGACGGGGACGATACAGCGATCAAGCGCAGGGCTATGCTCCTCACCATGTGCGGGTCCACAATATACAGCCCCATCAAGAATCCGCCAGCTCCGGAGAAACCAACGGAGAAGACACATACAGGGCCGTGCACACTGGTTCGGGAACACCCCAAGCCAAAGGAGAGCGCTCTAATGGCCAGGCCCTGCCCCCACACGCACCATCGCTCCGAGGGCCAGAACGTGTCGAGCCACGTCGCCGACCCGAGACGCCCCGCTGACCCGAGACGCCCCGCTGGAACTTGCAAACCTGCTGGATTTTTGGGGGAAATGCTACGGGACTCCCCTGCGCCTGACATCGGCCATGAGCTCATCCCTCGCTAGCTGCCGTCCGCTGAATCCCTAGACCTGAGCAAGACCATCACGATAGCCCAGGCATTCACATCCACGAGCGACAACACCAGACAGATATCTTCCCAGCATCGAAGCTCACCAGCAACTACTGTGCATAAAATAAGATGCTCCTTAAATCTAACTTTTAGCTGCCCCAATATCTCGTGTGGCTCTGGGTCAAATTTTGTTTGATAATAACACTCCTGTGAAGCACCTTGGGGTATTTCACTATGATTGTCATGTATCCTACATGGCGGCTGTTGATACCATCACAAGGTGTGCCACCAGAGGGCACAGCAGTGGAAGACTTGGAGGTTACCTGTACAGGTGTGCCTGGCCCAGTATAAAAGGCAGGCCACCAGGTGTGATCCTCACTCTGGAGTTAACAAATAAAGCACTACAGTCACTACAGTTCAAGTACAACACATTGCCTCGTGGAGTAATTATTAGAGCATCCAAGGACACAACAATGATAAAGGCGCTGTGCAAAACCAAGTTGTTGTTGACACTGCAGGAACTTGGGATAACCAAGAAAAAACATTCCGAGGTTGGGAGAAGGGGGCTCTTCAGAAGTACTGATACCAGCAAGGAGGCCATGACAAGACCTACTCCAAGTCTCCCCCTCCCCATCTCTTGAAAACCCGCAGCAATTACACTTTTGAAGCTCCCCCCAGCTGACTCCAAGTGGCTTCCTTTAGTTTATAACACCAATATAATTATGGGATTGCAGGACTTTCTGCAGCATTTGCAGATACGGTCGTTCTGTTTCAGGTATCGGTCATTGATATTTTCAATGAAAATATTGGCCTGCTCGGCAGGTGATAAAAATCATCGATTTGCTGATTCAAAAATGACAACAGATACAATTTGCAAATGTTTACCGCTCAGCCACTGGCAAGAAAATGTACCGTCACACGCCGCACCCAGCCATTCGGACAAAGTTTGATCCTCATCAGTGCCGGGACAGATTACCACAGCACGTCCGCAGTGAGGGGGTTACAACGGGTCTTGGAGAGCGGTTGGCTCCATATCCCACTCTGGATCAACGTGACCGCCCACCCCCATCCCCTCCACCTGCCCCCGAAACTGCAAACATGCGAGCGCCAGAGGAGGCTCCACTGTGACGGCTCACGTAGCTGAGAAGCCCGCTGACACTCTCCGTCTGGACTCAGATGAAAAACGGCCGCTTGGGTGAAATGACAGCAGGAAGCCAGTTCCACCCAAATAAGGAATACACAGGGGAAAATTGAGGGGGGAAATGTCCTGGTGTTAACGGTTATGTATTTAACCCATGGCAACTTGTATCACACCACCACCAGAGGGCCAACCTGTTGGGAGTCCCAAGGGATCCCAGCATCCCTTGGGAGCACTGTATACAAGCAGGCCTCCCACGCAGTACCTGCACTCTGGAGTCTAATTAAAGGAGGTAAGGTCACACTTACGCATTGCATACAGTATTCAGTTTCATCCTTTATTATGAGCGTAATAATTGAGCGTGAAAATGAGCGTGAAATTTTCTCCATCGCCCAATCCCGTGGGGAAAGACCCATGTTCTCTAAGTACCTGAAGAGCTTTGTCAGCTTTTTATTTGTACCAAAATCACGAGGAACTCAAGTCCTGTAATGCAGCACCTCTCTTGCAAGGGCAGGTGAGGAGCAACACTGCAAGTGCCTCGAGATGCAGCCCAAACCATCCAGCCTTTCGCTCTTGGCGCACCGTGGCTGCAGTGTGTACCATCTGCAAGATGCACTGCAGCAACTCGCCAAGGCTTCTTTGACAGCACCTCCCAAACCCGCGACCGCAGAGAGTTGTTGATGCCAGTTCATTGGATATATTCAAGAGGGAGTTAGATATGGCCCTTACGGCTAAAGGGATCAAGGGGTATGGAGATAAAGCAGGAAAGGGGTACTGAGGTGAATGATCAGCCATGATCTTATTGAATGGTGGTGTAGACTCGAAGGGTCGAATGGCCTACTCCAGCACCTATTTTCTATGTTTCTATGACCTCTACCACCTCGAAGGACAAGGGCAGCAGGCGTATGGGAACACCATCAACTGCAAGTTCCCCTCCAAGTCACACACCAGCAGGGCATTTGGAAAAGCAAAATTCGGTCAGGCAGAGTCAGCATGGATTTATGAAGGGGAAGTCATGTTTGACAAATTTGCTAGAATTCTTTGAGGATGTAACGAACAGGATGCATAAAGGGGAACCAGTGGATGTGATGTATTTGGACTTCCAGAAGGCATTTGACAAGGTGCCACATAAAAGGTTACTGCACAAGATAAAAGTTCACGGGGTTGGGGGTAATATATTAGCATGGATAGAGGATTGCTAACTAACAGAAAACAGAGAATCGGGATAAATGGTTCATTCTCCGGTTGGCAACCAGTAACTAGTGGGGTGCCACAGAGATCAGTGCTGGGACTCCAATTATTTACAATCTATATGAACGACTTGGAAGAAGGGACTGAGTGTAACGTAGACAAGTTTGCTGACGATACAAAGATGGGAGGAAAAGCGATGTGTGAGGAGTTCACAAAAAATCTGCAAAAGGACATCGACAGGCTAAGTGGGCAAAAATTTGGCAGATGGAGTATAATGTTGAAAAGTGTGAGGTCATGAACTTTGACAGAAAAAAAGCCAAAAAGCAAGTTATTATTTAAAATGGAGAAAGATTGCAAACTGCTGCAGTACAGCAGGATCGGGGGGTCCTTGTGCATGAAACACAAAAGGATAGTATGCAGGCACACGAAGTGATCAGGATGGCCAATGGAATCTTGGCCTTTATTGCAAAGGGGATGGAGTATAAAAGCAGGGAAGTCTTGCCACAGCTATACAGGGTATTGGCGAGGCCACACCTGAAATACTGCGTGCAGTTTTGGTTTCCATTTTTACGAAAGGATATATTTGCTTTGGAGGCAGTTCAGAGAAGGTTCACTCGGTTGATTCCGGAAATGAGGGGGTTGACTTATGAGGAAAGGTTGAGTAGGTTGGGCCTCTACTCATTGGAATTCAGAAGAATGAGAGGTGATCTTATCGAAACGTATAAGATTATGAGGGGGCTTGACAAGATGGATGCAGAGGATGTTTCCTGATAGGGGAGACAAGAACTAGAGGGTATAATCTTAGAATAAAGGGCCGTCCATTTAAAACTGAGATGAGGAGACATTTCTTCTCTCAGAAGGTTGTTAATCTGTGGAATTCTCTGCCTCAGAGAGCTGTGGAAGCTGGGACATTGAATAAATTTAAGACAGAAATAGACAGTTTCTTCAACGATAAGGAGATAAGGGGTTATGGGGAGCAGGCCAGGAAATGGAGCCGAGTCGATGATCAGATCAGCCGTGATCTTATTGAATGGCGTATGGTTTACTACTGTTCCTATTTCTTACGTTCTTATCCCGACTTGGAAATATATTGGCTGTTCCTTCATCGTCACTGGGTCAAAATCCTAGAACTCCCTCCCTAACAGCACTGTGGGAGTACCTTCACCACACGGACTGCAGCGGTTCAAGGCGGCGGCTCACCACCATCTTCGAGGGGCAATTAGGGATGGGCAATAAATGCCAGCCTTGCCACACAACACGTGAATAAATAAAAAGGGCAGAGACCGGGACGATTAAACCAGCAACTGATCGATCACAGGAGCTTATCCAAGTCCTTGCCCGAGAGCTTTAAGGTCTTACAGGAGCCAAGCACGTTTAAACAGCTGAAAGATTAAGTTGTTCTTCTGTGATTTAGGATTCTGGGCTCGGGAATCATTACAAGGTTTGTTTTGCCCATCAGTGCTGCACCGGCAGAACACTTGCAACAAACATGAGTAAAATCTTCCCGCTGGGCACAGAGATTATATTTGGGATGAACTCTGTGCAGCCATATGGGTACAAGCCCCAAACACCGTACCTTATCCTTGGAAAACATGGTTTTTGGATGCTCATCCTGTGTCCGGGAGCGCCAGGTCAGGTTAGCGAGACCAGTGAGGCACATTTCCTTCAAATCTGCAGGGAAACAAAGAACTTGCATTTATATAGCGCCTTTCACAACCTCAGGGCATCACAAAGCGCCTCATGGCCAAAAGAAGTACTTTTGAAGTCTGGTCACGGTTGGAAAGACGGCAAACCATTCACACACAGCAAGTTCCCACAAACAGCAATGTGATCATGACCAAATAATCTGGTTTTGTGATGTTGGATTGAGGGATATTGTCCAGAACACCGAGGAGAACTCTACTTTGAAATAACACTGTGGGATCTTTTACGTCCACCCGACCGGGCAGACGGGGCCTCGGTATTAACGTCTCATCCAAAAGGCGGCACCTCCGACAGCGCAGCACTCCCTCAGTACTGGCAACTTTGGACAGAGGTATCGACAGTTTTACTACTAACGGATGTTCTGTGCAGCACATTCTATAGAGACGTGCACATTATGCACAAATTCTACTCAGCAACTCCCTTGCCAGAGACTTTCAGGAGACCAACAATTGCAGCTATTTTTTCATCTAAACCCACTTCCAGTCAGCTCTCCAAGAGCATCGCTGTATTGTTTGACTCACGGGCTGAGTAAGTCCCCAGTTGGTGCACTCAGCCTTACAGAACAGCACGCTCTCGGGTTCCAACACTGCCGTTAGCTGATGTCTGAGGACTGGCACCAGAATTAGCCTCAATTATTCCCCTCCATAGAACTCGGAAATGGGAATATAGAGGATTAAAGGGGTGATCTAATTGAAGGGTTTAAGATGATTACAAAGTTTTGACAGGGTAGTTAGAGAGAAACTATTCCCTCTGGTGCAGAAATCCAGAACAAGGGGGTATAATCTTAAAATTACATCGGATATACAGCACAGAAACAAACAGGCCATTCGGCCCAACCAGTCCATGCTAGCATTTATGCTCCACTCGAGCCTCCTCCTGTCTTTCCTTATCTAAATCTATCAGCATAACCCTCTATTCCCTTCTCCCTCATATGCTTGTCTAGCCTCCCCTTAAATGCAGCTGTACTATTCGCTTCAACTTCTCCCTGTGGCAGCGAGTTCCACATTCTCACCCCTCTTTGGGTGAAGAAGTTTCTTCTGAATTCCCTACTAGATTTCTTGGGGACTATCTTATATTGATGGCCTCTAGTTATGCTCTTCCCCACAAGTGGAAACATTCTCTCTGTATCCAGTCTATCAAAACCATTCATCATTTTCGATTTTTCATAATTAGAGCCAAGCCGTTCAGGAGTGATGTCAGGAAGCACTTCTTTGCTCAAAGGGTAGAGAAAATCTGGAACTCTCGCCCCCAAAAAGCTGTTGAGATTGGGGAGGGGGGGGTTCAATTGAGAATTTCAAAACTGAGGGATGAATTTTTGTTCGGCAAGGGTATGAAGAGTTATGGAACCAAGGTGGGCAGATGGAGTGAAGATCATCATCTAACTGAATGGCTCCCTCCCTGGTGGCCCAGTGGACCGAAGTTGTAAAATGGCGAAGGCTCTCCCCTTTAAGTGACTGGGAGAGCGCAGTGACGCACACGTGTCGTGACGTCATCTCCGCTCCGCTGATGACTGACAGCGGCGGTGACAGGCTCGAGGGGCTGAATGGCCCCCTCCTGGTTATATGTACCTCCTTAGGCTCCACCTTGTTGGGGGAGGACAGGATTATGCTCCTTACCCAAGGAAGGACATACTTCCCTTCGAGGGAGTGCAATGAAGGTTCACTAGACAGATTTGTGGGATGGGATGGGGGGATTGTCCTATGAGGAGAGATTGAATAGAATGAGCCTATATTCCTTAAGAGTTTAGCAGAGGTGATCCCATTGAAACATTAAATTCTTAAGAGGCTTGACAGGGTAAATGCAGGGAGGACGTTTCCCCTGGCAAAGAATCCAGAACGAGGGATCAGAGTCTCAGAATAAGGGGGCGGCCATTTAAGACTGAGATGAGAGATTTTGAGATACTAAGGGACTCAAGGGATATGGGGATCGGGCAGGAAGGTGGAGTTGAGGTGGAAGATCAGCCATGATCTAATTGATTGGAGGAGCAGGCTCGAGGGGCCGAATGGCCGACTGCCATTTCTTATATTCATTGCCGTTAACCTTTACAACGCAAAGTCATTGGGGACGAAATTCACCCTCGCCCGAAACAGATTGCACCTTCCGCTCCTGAAGTGTTTTTTCCGTTGCGTCGGATGAGGTCACCTCTTTCGGTAAATTCAGCTCTTTGTCTTTTTTTTCCTCAAGCGGACCGGGAGTCGGTCGCAATGGGGGCGGAGGTGGGGCGGTGAGCAGCAGATCGCCAACGAGAGGGGCGGAGTCACCGCCGCTGTCAATCATCAGCAGAGCGGCGACGACGTCACGACGAGTGTGCTTCATCGCGGTCTCCCCGTCATTTAAAGGGGAGAGCCTCCGCCATTTTGCAACTTCGATCCACTAGGCCACCAGGGAGGGTTTCAGCCGGGCCAACGGCCTGGCACCCAAGACGGGGGTGCGGGGCTGCCTGTTGGTTGAACCACGGCGGGGGGGGGGGGGGGGTATAATTGTCATCCCGACAAATAATAAACACGGCGTCCACGCAGTGTGCCCTCACCTTGAAGGGCTGCCGCGTTGCCATGGCGCACACACTGAAAGCAAGGTGCAACGACAGAAAAAGCTGTCTGGGGCACCGCGCGGCGGATCCAAGATTTCTGGAGTTGAATTTGGCGGGAGATTGGCGGTGCGCGCTTTGATGACACGCTTAGGACGGGGTCGGCAGCAGCGGGGCGGAATTGGGGACCGCTGGAACCCGCCCCCCCCCCCCCCGAGGTGAATTCCGTGAATAGCCGCCGCTTTCTGGCGGCAAGTGGCCTTTTCGGGAGGCTGAATTTCGGCCCCATCATCTCCAGTCACAATATTTTCACAACGGCCATTAAAAGCGCATCGACAATCAAATGCAGGGCGTGTTGTGCGATCAGTAATCTTACTTGCTTGTTTGCGGAGGAAGTAGGTGTTGCCGCTGTGATGACACATGTTGCAGTGAAAAATGTAGTTGGTCATGAACGGAAGGCACGAGCTGGAAACAAGAAAGCCAGCGATCAGAATAAGCCACAGCCCATGAATCCACCTGTATGAAGTATTGCTGGATAACCTTGCAGTCTTAACTGCAGTTAGTGTGAATAAAAAAACAAAGCACACGAGAGTCTAGGGGTTAGGTTACATGTTCAATTCCCACCACGGCACTTTGAGAAGTTTA
Source organism: Pristiophorus japonicus (assembly GCF_044704955.1). NCBI lineage: Eukaryota > Metazoa > Chordata > Chondrichthyes > Pristiophoridae > Pristiophorus > Pristiophorus japonicus. The sequence goes on from NC_091998.1 coordinate 53,668,375, forward strand.
CAGTTTTTTTTTAATTGTGGAAATAAAAAGCTGGTGTCACAGTGAACGTGACCGTGAAGCTGTCAGATTGTCGTAAAAACCCAATTGATTCCCTCATGCCAAGGAAACCCGCCGTGCTTATCCAGTCTGGGCCTCTACGTGACTCCAGTCACACCAACGCGGCTGACTTTTTCTTTTCTTTATTCATTCACGGGATGTGGGCGTCACTGGCAAGGCCGGCATTTATTGCCCATCCCTTAATTGCCCTTAACTGAGTGTCTCGCTGGGCCATTTCAGAGGGCAGTTAAGAGCCAACCACATTGCTGTGGGTCTGGAGTCACATATAGGCCGGACCAGGTAAGGGAGGCAGATTTCCTTCCCGAAAGGACATTAGTGAACCAGATGGGTTTTTAACGACAATCCTGTAGTTTCATGGACACCATTACTGAGACTAGGTTTTTATTCCAGATTTTGTTTTCATTTAACTGAATTTAAATTCCCCAGCTGCCATGGCAACAATAACTGCACATCCAGAGTGTGAATATATACAACAAACACAGGAACAATGTAATCTGGCTGTGTACAAAGAATAAAACCCCTCAAAACTGTACAGAAATAACCTGCTGAAGCTTCTCTCGCTGCATTCAAAGGACGATCTCAGTCATCCTCAAGCACCTCAGCAGACTGGGGATGGGAGGGGGGGGGGGGGGGGGGGGGAGAAAAGAGAGAGAGGAGGTGGAAGATTAAATTAAATCACCAGCTCGGGTTCCTGTGCATTGGGTGAAGGCAGGAAATCAGCTTAGCAGCGACGCCATCTAGTGGCCAACCAGTATTGCCTGCACTTGGCACTCAGCGAACCAGACAATGACCACCAGCCTGAGGAAGGGGGGAGGTGATGTACCAGTGACTCTCAGCACTGCCCATCCCCCAACCCACTCCGCAATCCTTCTGCAGTAATTAGCACCAACGAGACAAAGGGGGGGGGGGGGGGAGGGAACTAATGGGAATCAAATACTTTGATTCCTCTTAAATAACAACTTTTATTTATATCGTGCCTTTAACGTAGTAAAATGCCCCAAGGCTCAAAGTCTCTTCGCCTTCCACGAGCCTCCTCCCCCGAACATCTCACCCTATCAGCATAACCCTCTAGTCCCTTCTCAATCATATGCTTGTCTAGCCTCCCCTTAAATGTATTGATACTATTCACTTCAACCACTCCCTGTGGCAGCGAGTTCCACATTCTCACTGCTCTCTGGGTAAAGAAGTTTCTCCTGAATTTCTTATTGGATATATCAGTGACTATGTTATATTGATGGCCCCTAGTTCTGGTCAATACCATAAGTGGAAACAATATGTTCACGTCTGCCCTATCAAACCCGTGCATTATCTTAACAGACCTCCATCAGGTTACCGGCATCCTTCCCTTTTCGAGAGTCTTTCCCGATAGGCATAACCTCGCATTTCTGGTATCATCCTTGTTACTCTTTTTTTCGGGAAATTGATGGGACTGAAGGCCGATAATCCCCAGGGCCTGATAAGTACGCTGGGATGCAGACTAAGGAAGTGGCCCTAGAAATAGTAGATACATTGGTGGTCATTTGCCAACATTCCATGGACTCTGGATCGGTTCCTATGGACTTTGGGGTGGGGGGAGCTAATGTAACCCCACTTTTTTAAAAAGGGGCAAGAGACACAACAAGGAATTATAGATCAGTTAGCCTGACATCGGTAGTGGGGAAAACGTTGGAATCAATTGGTAAAGATGTAATAGCAGTGCATTTGGAAAACAGTGACAGGATCGGTCCAAGTCAGCATGGATTTATAAAAGGGAAATCATGCTTGACAAATCTTCTGGAATTTTTTGAGGATGTAACTAGCAGAGTGGACAAGTGAGAACCAGTGGATGTGGTGTATTTGGACTTTCAAAAGGCTTTTGACAAGGTCCCACACAAGAGATTAGTGTGCAAAATTAAGACACATGGGATTGGGGGTAATGTACTGACGTGGATAGCGAACTGGTTGGCAAACAGGAAGCAAAGAGTGGGAATAAACGGGTCCTTTTCAGAAGGCAGGCAGTGACTAGTGGGGTACTGCAAGGTTCAGTGCTGGGACTCCAGCTATTTACAATATATATTAATGATTTAGATGAAGGAATTGAGTGGAATATCTCCAAGTTTGCACATGACACTAAGCTGGGTGGCAGTGAGAGCTGTGAGGAGGATGATAAGAGGCTGCAGGGTGACTTGGACAGGTTAGATGAGTGGGCAAGTACCTGGCAGATGCAGTATAATGTGGATAAGTGTGAGGTTATCCACTTTGGTGGCAAAAACAGAAAGGCAGATTATTATCTGAATGGTGACAGATTAGTAAAAGGGGAGGTGCAATGCGATCTGGGTGTCATGGTACATCAGTATTGAAAGTAGGCATGCAGGTTCAGTAGGTAGTAAAGAAAGCAAATGGCATGTTGGCCTTCATAGCGAAAGGATTTGAGTATAGGAGCAGGGAGGTCTTGCTGCAATTGTACAGGGCCTTGGTGAGACCACACCTTGACTATTGTGTGCAGTTTTGGTCTCTTAATCTGAGGAAGGACATTCTTGCTATTGAGGGAGTGCAGCGAAAGTTCACCAGACTGATTCCCGGGATGGCAGGACTGACATATGAAGAAAGACTGGATCGGCTAGGCTTATATTCACTGGAATTGAGAAGAATGAGAGGGTATCTCATAGAAGCATATAAAATTCTGAAGGGATTTGGACAGGTTAGATGCAGGAAGAATGTTCCCGATGTTGGGGAAGTCCAGAACCAGGGGTCACAGTCGAAGGATAAGGGGTAAGCCATATAGGACCGAGATGAGGAGAAACATTTTCACTCAGAGACTTGTGAACCTGTGGAATTCTCTACCACAGAAAGTTGTTGAGTCCAGTTCGTTGGATATATTCAAAAGAGAGTTAGATGTGGCCCTTACAGCTAAAGGGATCAGGGGATATGGAGAGAACGCAGGAATGGGGTACTGAAGTTGCATGATCAGCCATGATCATATTGAATGGTGGTGCAGGCTCGAAGGGCCGAATGGCCTGCTCCTGCACATATTGTTTCGATATTTTGTACCTTCTCCAGTGCTTCTATATCCTTTTTGTCGGGTAGATGCTGAGAGGCTGTTTCCCTTAGCTGGAGCATCTGGAACTAGGGGACATTGTCTCAGGATAAGGGGTAAGCCATTTAAGATAGAGATGAAGAGGAATTTCTTCACTCAGAGGGTGGTGAATCTTTGGAATACTCTACCTCAGAGGACTGTGGATGCTCAGTCATTGAGTATATTCAAGGCGGAGATCAATAGATTTTTGGACTCTAGGAGAATCAAGAGATCTGGGAATGGGTTGTGAAAGTGGAGTTGAGGTCGAATATCAGAATGGCGGAGCGGGCTTGAAGGTCTAAATGGCCTCCACCTGTTCTTGTGTTCCTATAATGGCCAGATACAGCAGGTCACTCTTAACCACAGGAGATGATGGTGGATGTGATTCGAAGGGAGAGAATTTGAAGGCAACATACCTCAAAGAAACATTCCACTAGATGTCGGTGTAACCCCACTAAATTTATAGTCCAGGGAGCTGATGCAAATACTCGTTAAAATAAATCTTTTGTCTTTCTGGGGCATCTCAGTTCTGTATTTTACGATAAGTGACTCGTAGCAACTGAGCTATTTACTTTGACAGACAGAGTCGTTGCAGATATTCAAGTCTGAGGTCGATAGATTTTTGGAGTCTAGAGGAATCAAGGGATATGGAAATCGGGCAGGAAAGTGGAGTTGAGGTCGATGATCAGCCATGATCTTATTGAATGGCGGAGCAGGTTCGAGGGGCCTTATGGCCGACTCCTGCTCCCATTTCTTATGGAATATGGAGAGCAGAATTGTGCACAGTACCTCAAGTGTGGTCCAACCAAGGTTGGATCCGAGTTTAACATAACTTCCCTGCTTTTCAATTCTACCGCTTTGAGCATAACACTAAGGGGGCAACTTTTACCGAAGCTGCCCAGCTACAAAGGGCCGGGTTCCACTCTAACAGATTTAGATTAAAATTGCCCCCAAGTTTCAATATATTCGATACAAGAGTAATAGAAAATAATGTATCAGATTAAATGTACACAGCCAGCAGCCCGCTCAGACTGAATTCCTGCCGTGTGAATGAGCCCTGGTGACCCGCGTACAGCGCAGGGGGTGAACCACGTACGTTGTATCGAGACCGAAGGTGTCAGCCGAGAACCACTTTACGCAGATGCCGCACTGGAGCTCCACTCCCCCGAGGTGCCGCACGGATTCTTCCTCCATCGCCCCCGCCTGCTGGGCGTCGGTGGCCTCAGTGCTGTCGCCAGACGCCTCCTGGAAAAACAAGGCACAATCCGGGAATCGGACACGGAAACGAGCGGCAAACACCTCACCACCCGGCCCGCGCAAGCAGGAAATGGTCCAGTGGACCAACAACAGGACCGCGACAACTCAAGCGCTCATTTCTTCAATGGCCAAAGTCATTACTAAAGCACTTATGATAAGACTCTGCATTGAGCAACTCATCACAACCACGCTGTTGTGCAAATAACCTTGTGGCCAGTGGGGAGGGCGAGGAAGAGAATCCCAAGGATCAATCATCAACTGGTTTCTGTCATAGAATCTCCGAAATTTACAGCACAGAAGGAGGCCATTTCGGCCCATTGTGTCTGTGCCGGCCGACAACGAGCTACCCAGCCTAATCCCACTTTTCAGCTCTCGGTCCGTAGCCCTGTAGGTTACGGCACTTCAAGTGCGCATGCAAGTTCTTTTTAAATGTGGTGAGGGTTTCTGCCTCCTCCACCCTTTCAGGCAGTGAGTTCCAGACCCCCACTCCCCTCTGGGTGAAGAAACTTCCGCTCAAATCCTCTACCAATTACTTTAAAACTGTGCCCCCTGGTTGTTGATCTTTGACCAGCTTGCTAAAGGCAACAGTGGCAGAGGCTTGGGAGCAGATGTCCTGCTCATTCCCCAACTCGAGCTGCGACACTCGCCCGACTGGAGCTGGTCAGAGAGCGGACTGCGCGAAGCGACAGTAACAATGCAAACAGATGGCATCCCAGGCATGAGTGCTCCACAAAACACGGCAAATTGTGCACGGGCAGCAGGGCCGACTCCCAGTCCATGCCGAGCGACTGGGAAGCAGCGTGGAGAGTTGAAACTATCTTGGCTTTAGGGAGGCGGGAAAGCAAAGAATGGTTGCACGCTGCCAATCACTGACATGTGAATAAACAGCTTGAGCACCCGGAGAGTGATGCACCCACAGGTGAACACCCTAAAGGAACCTGTGCTTCTCGAAAAGGTGACGAGGATAGAGGAAACATAGAAAATAGGTGCAGGAGCAGGCCATTCGGCCCTTTGAGCCTGCACCACCATTCATGGCTGATCATGGCTGATCATGCAACTTCAATACCCCATTCCTGCTTTCTCTCCATACCCCTTGATCCCTTTAGCCCTGAGGGCCACATCTAACTCCCTTTTGAATATATCTAACGAACTGACCTCAACAACTCCCTGTGGTAGTGATTTCCACAGAGGAGACAAAGGTCTGCATGCAGATTGTCGCAGGGCAAGCGGGCTGGGCGTGGTGACCTTAAGCAGGTGGGTGAACTCTCTCACGGACGCCATGCGCCAGAGGTTTTAGTGTTCGATGTCAGGCGGGGCCTGCACCTCACTCGAGTCCCATCAGCAACAAGAGGTGGCAACTTTTCAAAATAAAAACAGGCAACCAAATGCTACTGAGTACGGTGGCACAGTGGTTTTGTCACTGGATGAGTAATCCAGAGGCCTTAGACTAATGATCCGGAGGCATGAGTTCAAATCCCACCACGGCAGCTGGGGAATTTAAATTCAATTAAATAAATCTGTATTAAAAAGCTCGTGTAGGTCATGGTGACCATGAAACTACCGGATTGTCGTAACAACCCATCTGGTTCACAACTGTCCTTAAGGGAAGGAAATCTGCCGCCCTTACCCAGTCTGGCCGATACTTGACTCCAGATGTGGTTGATTCTTAACTGCCCTCTGAAATAGCCCAGCGAGACGCTCTGTTGTTTAAGGCGGCTCACCACCACCTTCTCGAGGGCAATTAGAGATGGGCAATAAATGCTGGTCTTGCCCACATCCCGTGAATGAATTAATTCAAAAAATTAAAAACTGGAATATAAGTTCAAGGCAGTACCGTACCAACGGAACTCAGGATGCCTTGCCCGTTCTCGGCCCACTCCTCTCCTGCAGGCACTGCCTCTTGGCTGAGGAACAGTTCCAAGGTGTCAGGTATCTCAATCACTTACCAATTGAGTGTGATGGGACACACCACTTGCCTGGATGAGTGTAGCTGCAACAAAGCTCGACACCATCCAGGACAAAGCAGGCCACTTGATCGGCACCCCCTCCATCACCTTCAACATTCACTCCCTCCACCACCGATACACCATGGCTGCAGTGTGTACCATCTACAAGATGCACTGCAGCAACTCGCCAAGGCTTCTGCGGCAGCACCTCCCAAATCCACAATCTCTACCACCTAGACAGACAAGGGCAGCAGGTGCATGGGAACACCACCACCTCCACATTTCCCTCCGAGTCACACACCATCCTGACTTGGACGTATATCGCCACACTGGGTCAAAGTCCTGCCACTAACAGCACTGTGGCAACACCTTTACCGCACGGACCGCAGTAGTTCAAGGTGGCGGCCCACTACCACCTTCGAGGGTAACTCAGGATGGGGAAATGCCGGTCTTGCCAGCAATGATCATATACCCAGAATGAATTAAAAACAGGTACGAGCTTCAATTTAATTTTATATCCATTGCAGTACCGGGACTGTCTAAGCTATTTACATACGGCACAGAAACAGACCATTCAGCCCAACCAGTCCATGCCGGCGTTTATGTTCCACTTGAGCCTCCTTCCGTCTTTCCTCATCTAAAATCTATCAGCATAACCCTCTATTCCCTTCTCCCTCATATGCTTGTCTAGCCTCCCCTTAAATGCATCGATACTATTCGCTTCAACCACTCCCTGTGGTAGTAAGTTCCACATTCTCACCGCTCTCTGGGTAAAGACGTTTCTACTGAATTCCCGATTGGATTTCTTGGTGACTATCTTATATTGATGGCCTCTAGTTATGCTCTTCCCCACAAATGGAAACATTCTCTCTGTATCCACTCGATCAAAACCTTTCATAATTTTAAAGACCTCTATTAGGTCACTCCTCAGTCCTTTCCTGATATGTATACCCTCGCATTTCTGGTATCATCCTTATAAATCTTCTCTGCACCCTCTCCAGTGCCTCGACATCCTTTTTATAATATGGCGACCAGAACTGTACGCAGTACTCCAAGTGTTAGATACAGGTTTAGCATAACTACCCTACTTTTCAATTCAATTCTATCCCTCTAGAAATAAACCCTAGTGCTTGGTTTGTCTTTTCATGGCCTTGCTAACCTGTGGAACAACTTTTAATGATTGGTGTATTTGTACTCCGAGATCCCTTCCTGGTGTCATCCTTGTAAATCTTTGACTGACTGGGTTACTGCACTCGTTAGCCGAGACAGGTATTCGAAGACGATTTGACAGCCAGCCTTGAGCCTGGCCTCACCCGCCGGCCAATCACCAAGCACCTTTCACCAAGCGATTAAAGGCCTGCGATCAGAAGAGTGAACCCTGGCAAGTTTCCCCAACCCGACCCGCCGAGCCGAGACCCCGGCAAAAACCACCTCAGCTGCTGATTGAACACTGCTCGAGCTCAGAGGCCTCCCTGGTCCCACCCGTACCGAGAGCATGCCGATATACTTACTATATCTTTACCACCAGAGGACTCCGTATCCATGGTAACGGGTATGTCGGTCATTGTAGAATCACTGGAATAAGACAAATGCATCATTGAACACCGCACACCGACATTACGGGGCCGCCGTTATTCAGCTGTGAACACTGAAAATATTTACTTGGTACGAATTCTGCACATCGCTGGTGATATTAATCGAATGTTTACAACACACTGATTATGCGAAACCTGTACAAATCACCGATTCATCATCATCATCATAGGCAGTACCTCGGAATCGAGGAAGACTTGCTTCCACTCTTAAAATGAGTCCTTGGGTGACTGAACAGTCCAATACGAGAGCCACAGTCCTTGTCACAGGTGGGACAGACAGTCATTGAGGAAAAGGGAGGGTGGGACAGGTTTACCGCACGCCCTTTCTGCTGCCTGCGCTTTATTTCTGCGTGCTCTTGGCGATGAGACTCGAGGATGCACTTCCTCCACTTGGGCAGTCTTTGGCCAGGGACTCCCAGGTGTCAGTGGGGATGTTGCACTTTTTCAGGGAGGCTTTGAGGGTGTCCCTATAACATTTCCACTGCCCACCTTTGACTCGTTTGCCATGAAGGAGTTCAGAGTAGAGCGCTTGCTTTGAGCTGGAGTACTGTGTCCATTTCTGGGCACCACACTCCAGGAAGGATATCAGAGCCTTGGAGAGGGTGCAGAGGGGATTTACTCGAAAGATACCAGGGATGAGGGACTTCACTTGTATAGAGAGAGACTAGAGAAGCTGGAGCTGTTCTCAGAGCAGAGACGGTTATGGGGAGATTCAACAGAGGTGTTCAAAGTTATGAATGGCTTTGACAGAGTAGACAGAGAGAGAAACTGTTTCCACTGGCAGGAGAGTCGGTAACCAGAGGGCACAGATTGAAGGTAATTGGCAAAAAAGCCAGAGATGAGAAGAATATTTTTTATAAACACAGCAAGTAATGATGATCTGAAATGCACTGCATGAAGAGGTAGTGGAAGCAGATTCAATATTAGCTTTCAAAAAGGAATGAGATAAACACATAAAAAGAAAAATTTATATGGCTATCGCAGCAGGGGAGTGGGACTAACTGGACAGCTCTTTCAAAGAGCCAGCACAGGCACGATGGGCCGAGTAGCTCCCTTCTGTGCTGTATCATTCTATGAAAACACTTAGACCCGAGGACAAAAGCTGCTATACAAATGCAAGTGTTTCCCCCCTCCCCCTCCTCTCTTACTGCTTCAAGGGAGCTGGGGTCTGGGTTGTTGGAGATGAGTGGCTGGAATTTGGCTCGGGGCTGCATGTCGATTTGTTGTTGAAGGTCTTCCAGTTGCGAAAAGATTCAAAGCTGCGATAGGGAGGTGGGGGTCTGGGGATACGCGGGCATGGGAGACTGAGGGTTAGGGCCCACGCAGGGAAGGTAGCAGAGAACCTCCAGGTGCTTGTCCAGGAACAGCAGCACTCCTGGTGTGTCCAGGGAAAATCTCAGCAAGACCAAGGGAAATAGCCAAACAATAAAAGTCACACAGAATTTCAACAAAACAAATAAGCACTATGAAGTAAATAGTAGTGAGAGGAGTGAGACCCATTTCCCCGCTCCGGTCCCGGTTTTTGCTGGCTATCTATCTACCTCCCCCCGCTTCTTCCTTTCTTCCTTCCTTCCTTCCCTTTTTCTTCCTCTCTCCTTCCTTCCTTCCTTCCTTTCTCTCTCTCTCTCTCTCTCTCACCTGCCCGCCTCTCCCGCCGCCGCCATCTTGCAGCCCGCCGCAGCTCTCGCGAGAACCGCTGGCCCCGCCCTCCTGACGCTCTTAAAGGGGCCGCAGCCCACCTTGAGCCTGTGCATCAAAGAGCGAATGCACCAAGGATGACAGATTCCTCCCCCGAAAGGCTGCCCCGCGGATTACAGAAAAGGCCAAAGCCGAGGGAAATAAGAAAATTGCTGGAAATGCTCCGCAGGTCGGGCAGCATCTGTGCATGGAGAGAGAAAAAAGAAAGACTTGAATTTATATAGCGCCTTTCACGACCACCGGGCGTCCCAAGGCGCTTTTCAGCCAATGAAAGACTTTTTGAAGTGCAGTCACTGTTGCAATATGGGAAATGCAGCAGCCAATTTGCGCACAGCAAGCTCCCACGAACAGCAACGTGATAATGACCAGAGAATCTGTGTTAGTGATGTTGGTTGAGCAGATAAGGGAGAGGGAATAGGAGAAAGAGGAAGAGAGGGAGTAGGCACTGTTTATATTTCAGATTTCCAGCATCCACAGTATTTCGCTTTTGCAAAGAGAATAAAGAAGTTGTTTTTCGATAGAATAATAACAGAAAATGCTAGCAACCCTCAGTGGGTCAGACAGCAGCTGTGGAGAGAGAGAGCGAGAGAAGGGTGCCACTCCTATACCTTTTTCTCCGGTGCATTGATGACTGTGTTGGTGCCGCTTGTCTGAGGTGCTGCTGTATCTCAGCTCAGTGTCCTCCTTGTCTGAGGTGCTCATAGAATCATACAATTTTACAGCATGACACCATTCAACCCATCGTGTCCGTGAGGCCTGACAGAGTTATCCAGCCTAATCCCACCTGGCGCCACCTAGCTCCCATGTTCTATATAACTGACATGTCTGTGATGTTTGCTGTTTGATAATTATGGCAGAGGTGCGACAGATGAAGGTACGGGGCCCAGAAGAGCCGAGGGCCAGGGGCAGCACGGTTCAGCCCACTCTGCAATATGTGAGCATGCTAGGTCCGTGCAGCCGAACAGGGCTCCAGTTGTCCTGGTTAACCCTTGCCACTGGATAAAGGCCAAGCTCTGTCAAGCCCGTGTGGTGGCTGATGTGCAACGGTGACCACACGTTAAAAAAATCCACGCACAGGCATCTTCCACCCTCTCAATTGGAGTTCAGGACTGGAATACCGGGTCCTTCATTGAAACACCGGTGATGTCATGGAAGCAAGTCATCCTCGTTCGAGGGACTGCCTATGATGATAGTGCCGCTTCCTGCTCTCGCCTTGAACTGAAAACTTTCATCAATTTTGCTTCTGACTTCCATCCCCTCCCTTAACTTCACATGGTCCATCTCTGACTCTTCCCTTCCCTGCCTCAACCTCTCTACCTCTAGTCCTGGGGATGTCCACCCGTGTCTCGACTCAGTCTCTTCACAATTGCTGCCTGACCTACTGTGTGTTTCCAGCATTTTCTGCTTTTATTTCATTTTTTGCAGCATCTGCAGTATTTGGCTTTAGCCGTTGTGTTTTTATATCGAACACCGGGAGTCCCAAAGCGCATACCAGCCAATGTGTTGCTTTTAAAGTGTAGCCTAGAGCTAACAATGGAAGAGCACTCAGTCCCTAAACGGTGACCATTGGTCGCAAGAAGTTTTCAAATATGTGTCAAACGGCCAACTTATCGATATTATTTAGGAATTTAGTTGAAGAACTGAAGTCCTCAGTGCAGGACATCACCATGAAAAGGGTAAGGGCATCACCGAGATTGGATGATATTTTTCAAAAAAAATATTGCATTTTGACAGAAGTTAAATGACTCTATTGTTAATTATGTTACAGTGACTATTTGCTCTGGTTGGAGAGTCAGTAACAAGACCAACAGCAGTGGGAGTTTGTGCAATGGTAACCAGTAATTAATTAATGACAGGATGGTATGTCGTATCTAGATTTTGCAAATGTGTCTGCATCAAGTTTCATTTCTATGACCCCCCCACTTCATTTTTCAACTGTGGAAAGGCTGATTCATCCATCAGACAAGATATTTTGCTTAATTATTTCTGCAGGTTGCCTTTAATTCACAGCAATACCAAAAGCCACGGTGTAAATGAAGTTCACAGTCTGAGCCCACTGGTTGCCGGGACACTGAGAGCTAATGGGATGCTGGGTGCTGTTCACAACTTGCCCTGTGTGACTTCTAACTGGCCACAAGGTGGCAGCATGGTCTAAAAGTAGCTCTGTCCCAATTCATCATCATAGGCAGTCCCTCGGAATCGAGGAAGACTTGCTTCCACTCTAAAAGTAAGTTCTCAGGTGACTGAACAGTCCAATACGAGGATTACAGTCTCTGTCACAGGTGGGACAGACAGTCGTTGAGGGAAAGGGTGGGTGGGGAGGCTGGTTTGCCGCACGCTCCTTCCGCTGCCTGCGCTTGTCTTCTGCATGCTCTCGGCGACGAGAATCGAGGCGCTCAGCACCCTCCCGGATGCTCTTCCTCCACTTAGGGCGGTCTTTGGCCAGGGATTCCCAGGTGCCGGTGGGGATGTTGCAAAGGAGGCTTTGAGGGTGTCTTTGAAACGTTTCCTCTGCCCACCCGGGGATCGCCTGCGGTGTAGGAGCTCCAAGTACAGCGCTTGCAATTAAAGCCTCTCTCACTCACAGAACCGTCTTAAAATGGGGTATATTAGGAAGGAGTCTCCCCGCCGTCCCCCCCTCCTCTCCCCCACCACTTGTACCCTTTTCCCTCTACACTACGATCTTTATATTCAATAATAATTTCCAAGAATCATTTAATTTAATCATCTTTCGGATGAGACGTTAACCGAGGACCGTCTGCCCTCTCAGGTGGACGTAAAAGATCCCATGGCACTATTTCGAAGCAAAGCAGGGGAATTCACCCCAGTGTCCTGAAGCCAATATTTATCCCTCAATCAACATAACAAAAAAAACCCAGATTATTTGGTCATGATCACATTGCTGTTTGTGGGAGCTTGCTGTGCGCAAACTGGCTGTCGCGTTTCCCACATTACAACCGGGACTACACTCCAAAAGTACTTCAGTGGCTGTAAAACACTTTGGGGCATCCAGAGGCTGTGAAATGCAAATCTTTCGTTTCTTTTCAAATACCCAGAAAATCTTGGGGGTGAAGTTTGACATGGACAGGGTAACAAAATGAGCGGCACTCGTTATATACCCCGCCCAACATTCAGTGCCACTGACTGCAATGGAACTGAATGTCGGGCCGGGAATGTAACTGGCAGCAACAACCACTTGCATTTATATAGCACCTTTAATGTAGTAAAACGTCCCAAGACACTTCACAGATGCGATTATTAAACAAAATTTGATATCGAGCCACATAAGGAGATATTGGAACAGGTGATCAAAAGCTCGGTCAAAGAGGTTTTAAAGAGCGTCTTAAAGAAGGAGAGAGAAGTAGAGAAATTTAGGGAGAGAATTCCAGACCTTAGAGCCTTAGCAGCTGAAGGCACGGCCGCCAATGGTGGAGCGATTAAAATCAGGGGTAGGCAAGAGGCCAGAATTAGAGGAGCGCAGAGATCTCGGGGCTAGTGGGGCTGGAGGAGATTACATAGATAGGGAGAGGCGAGGCCAGGGAGAGATTGGAACACAAGGTTGAGAATTTTAAATTTGAGGTGTTGCTGGACCGGGAGCCAATGTAGGTCAGCGATGGCTAAACGGGACTTGGTGCGAGTTAGGATCTGGACAACAAAATAAATTGGGAATTGGAGCAATGACCATAACAACAACTTGTATTTATATAGCGCCTTTAACGTAGTGAAATCTCCCAAGGCGCTTCACAGGAGTATTATGAGATTTTTTTAAAAATTTGATACCAAGCCACATAAGTAGAAATTAGCGCAGGTGACCATAAGCTTGGTCAAATAGGTATGTTTTAAAGAGCGTCTTGAAGGAGGAAAGAGATGCGGAGAGGTTTAGGCAGGGAGTTCCAGAGCTTGGGGCCGAGGCAACAGAAGGCACAACCACCAATGGTTGAGCGATTATAATCAGGGATGCTCAAGAGGGAAAAATTAGAGGAGCGCAGACATCTCGGGGGGGTTGTGGGGCAGGAGGAGATTACAGAGATAGGGAGGGGCGAGGCCATGGAGGGATTTGAAAATAAGGATGAGAATTTTGAAATCGAGGCGTTGCTTAACCGGGAGCCAATGTAGATCAGCGAGTACATTGGTGCGAGTTACGACACGAGCAGCCACGTTTTGGATCACCTCTAGTTTACGTAGGGTAGAATGTGGGGGGATAGCCAGGAGTGCTTTGAAGTAGTCAAGTCTCGAGTCTCAAAGGTATGAATGAGGGCTTCAGCAGCGGATGAGCTGAGGCAGGGGCAGAGACGGGTGATGTTACAGAAATAGAAACAGGTGATCATAGTTATGCTGTGGATTTGTGGTCGAAAGCTCATTTCAGAGGACCAGAGAAACAGGCTCAGCAAAGTGCTGTTAAAGGATAGTTTTCAGTGTTAGCATCTTGAAACTAGCTCCCTTGCTGGATCAGTGTGATGTTACCCATGCTGATCGTCTGGAGATGTGACAATGCGGTCTGTACCGATCTGTTTTCTCACAGCAGTTTTGATGATTTAAAACTTTCTTCTCCCTGTTAATAGTGTCTGACAAAATGACAAACCATGGCTGCAGTGTCCCTTCAAGATTCGGGAGTGTTTTTTCTGTATCCAGTTCCTGCAACACAAAGTCAAAAACAAGCACACATTCTGGGTCTGAATTTTCACTCTTTTTTAATGGAATTGCTGACCAGATAGTGACGACATTTTGCAAGGATTCAATGAATGGACTTGCATTTATATATAGCACCTTTCCCAACCTCAGGACATCCCAAAGTGCTTTGCAGCCAATGAAGCACTTTTGAAGTGTAGTCACTGTGTATTTGTGAGTGTCAATATGAGCCTGTGTGTGCACATTCAACTGAGGCGAGGGCCCAGGGGCAGCACGAGCCAGCGATATGTGTGCACACTAGGTCCGTGCAGCAGAGCTGGTCTCCCATCGTCTCGGTTAACCCTTGTCACTGGACCAAGACCTAGCTCTATCAAGCCCGTGTGGTGGCTGGTTGCAATGGTCACCACACGTTAAAAAAATCCACGCACAGGCATCTTCCACCCTTCAGGATGTAGTTCGGGATCTGGACTGTCAGGTCCTTCATTGAAACACCTGTGAACTCATCGAATTCATCCTTTTTTGGCGTGGAAGCAAGTCATCCTCGATTCGAGGGACCGCCTATGATGACATGTGTGTGCACGTGTGTTTATGTATGCAGATATATGTGTGCGAGTGTGCGCATGCGTGTGTGTGAGGGAGTGTGTGTTTGTGTGTGTGAGCGAGTGTGTGTGTGTGTTTGTGTGTGCGTGTGTGCCAGTGTGTGTGTGCGTGAGAGAGTGTATGTGTGCGTGTATGAGTGTGTGTTTGTGTGGTGTGTGTGTGTGTGTGTGTGGTATTCCATTGACTCTGGATCAGTTCCTATGGAGTGGAGGGTAGCCAATGTAACCCCACTTTTTAAAAAAGGAGGGAGAGAGAAAACAGGGAATTATAGACCGGTCAGCCTGACCTCAGTAGTGGGTAAAATGATGGAATCAATTATTAAGGATGTCATAGCAGTGCATCTGGAAAATGGTGACATGATAGGTCCAAGTCAGCATGGATTTGTGAAAGGGAAATCATGCTTGACAAATCTTCTGGAATTTTTTGAGGATGTTTCCAGTAAAGTGGACAAAGGAGAACCAGTTGATGTGGTATATTTGGACTTTCAGAAGGCTTTCGACAAGGTCCCACACAAGAGATTAATGTGCAAAGTTAAAGCACATGGGATTGGGGGTAGTGTGCTGACGTGGATTGAGAACTGGTTGTCAGACAGGAAGCAAAGAGTAGGAGTAAACGGGTACTTTTCAGAATGGCAGGCAGTGACTAGTGGAGTGCCGCAAGGTTCTGTGCTGGGGCCCCAGCTGTTTACATTGTACATTAATGATTTAGACGAGGGGATTAAATGCAGTATCTCCAAATTTGCAGATGATACTAAGTTGGGTGGCAGTGTGAGCTGCGAGGAGGATGCTATTAGGCTGCAGAGTGACTTGGATAGGTTAGGTGAGTGGGCAAATGCATGGCAGATGAAGTATAATGTGGATAAATGTGAGGTTATCCACTTTGGTGGTAAAAACAGAGAGACAGACTATTATCTGAATGGTGACAGATTAGGAAAAGGGAAGGTGCAACGAGACCTGGGTGTCATGGTACATCAGTCATTGAAGGTTAGCATGCAGGTACAGCAGGCGGTTAAGAAAGCAAATGGCATGTTGGCCTTCATAGCGAGGGGATTTGAATACAGGGGCAGGGAGGTGTTGCTACAGTTGTACAGGGCCTTGGTGAGGCCACACCTGGAGTATTGTGTACAGTTTTGGTCTCCTAACTTGAGGAAGGACATTCTTGCTATTGAGGGAGTGCAGCGAAGGTTCACCAGACTGATTCCCGGGATGGCGGGACTGACCTATCAAGAAAGATTGGATCAACTGGGCTTGTATTCACTGGAGTTCAGAAGAATGAGAGGGGACCTCATAGAAACGTTTAAAATTCTGACGGGTTTAGACAGGTTAGATGCAGAAAGAATGTTCCCAATGTTGGGGAAGTCCAGAACCAGGGGTCACAGTCTGAGGATAAGGGGTAAGCCATTTAGGACCGAGATGAGGAGAAACTTCTTCACCCAGAGAGTGGTGAACCTGTGGAATTCTCTACCACAGAAAGTAGTTGAGGCCAATTCACTAAATATATTCAAAAGGGAGTTAGATGAAGTCCTTACTACTCGGGGGATCAAGGGTTATGGCGAGAAAGCAGGAAGGGGGTACTGAAGTTTCATGTTCAGCCATGAACTCATTGAATGGCGGTGCAGGCTAGAAGGGCTGAATGGCCTGCTCCTGCACCTATTTTCTATGTTTCTATGTTTCTATGTGTGAGTGAGTGTGAAAACTGGGTGAGGATAGGAATGGACTTGTTGTGAAGATTCGCTCCTCCGCCCCCCACTGCCTGCATGCTCACTTGGCCAAGGACCTGCTGATCTGCCAGTGCCCTGGTACGAACGCACCAAACAGTCGGGCAACAACAACAACAACTTGTAGTTATATAGCGCCTTTAACGTAGTAAAACCGTCCCAAGGTAATTGACAGGAGCGTTATCAAACACAATTTGACACCGAGCCACATAAAGAGATAAGGAGAACAACCCCAGCTTCTTCATGGTCATAAATATAAGATAGTCACTAATTTATCTAATAAGGAATTCAGGAGAAACTTCTTTACTCAAAGCGTGGTTGGAATGTAGAACTCACTACCACAAGGAGTACTCGAGGCGAATAGCACATATGCTTTTAAAGGGAAGTTAGATAAGTTCATGAGTGATCTCATTGAAACATGTAACATTATGAAAGGGATTGACTGGGTAGATGCAGGGAGGATGTTTCCCCCCGGGCTGGGGAGTCTAGAACCAGGGGTCACAGTCTCAGGATAAGGGATCGGCCATTTAGGACTGAGATGAGGAGGAATTTCTTCACTCACAGGGTGATGAATCTTTGGAATTCTCTGGCCCAGAGTGCTGTGGAGGCTCAGTCGTATATTCAAGACTGAGATCGATAGATTTTTGCCTATTAAGGGAGATGGGGATAGCGTGGGAAAGTGGAGTTGAGGTCGAAGATCAGCCATCATAGGCAGTCCCTCGGAATCGAGGAAGATCTGCTTCCACTCCCAAAGTGAGTTCTCTGATAGCTGAACAGTCCGATACGAGAGCCACAGACCCTGTTACAGGTGGGACAGACATTTGTCGAGAGAAGGGGTGGGTGGGGCTGGTTTGCCATGATCTTATTGAATGGCGGAGCAGGCTCGAGGGGCCGAATGGCCTACTGATGCTGACAATTGTCATGTTCTTATATTGTTTTGTAAATTACCCTTGCATGCATTCCAGTTAATAACATGAACAAATATATTTACTAACAACTTGATCAATATAATTGTGGAGTGGATTGTAACTGCTGGGGGGAGGGGGGGGGGAGGGGAGTGGTTAAAAGGCCAGGCAGTCTACCCCGCTCCCTGTTGATGGACACTGACTGCTGCAGCAACATCATTGACTAGGAGGTGGTCTTAGCAACCTTTCAATAAGGGGATCCTCACGTTAATCGATCTTAAACCCCACTGCCTGTCTGGAGTCTGGGGTTTGGGATATGATTCCTGACCCTGTTTTTTTTGCGGGGGAGGCGGGGGGGGGGGGGTTATTCTATAAGGTGACTGACCTCAGCTGTTTTCAGCAAGAAATGGGCAGATAATTAAATGAAGTCTCCTGGTATTTAAACCATTAGCAGATCATTTTCCACTCCCAGTTTCAAAGGAGTAGGCAAGTCACACCTTGCTGGCAGAAACTGGCTTGAAATCTCCCGCCCACCCCGGCAATGTCTGCGCGGGAACTTCTTTCAATCCACTCACTAGCTTAACTAGGAATCATTTTGGCTTAACAAGTCAGACCTTTTCCCCTCTATTTAGGGGGGGGGGGGGGCGGGGGAGGTTTGTGTTTAGATCCATCATTGTTGAGGTCATATTGTCCAGATGATATATTCTAAGTCCCCGATCAGACAGTTCCCTGGGTTGGAGAGAGGTGACGGTGGGTGGTATCAATTCGATTGCAGGCAGGGGGGCGGAATTGACATCTGAAATGTGGGGGCGGCGCTTTGTTTTTGAAATGGTGATCTCGTCTGGAGAAAGCTGATCTGATCATTCCCCCGACATTAGCGACTGTTGGCAGGAGCTGAGCCTGTTCGTTCACAGCTCCACGGCCCGTCCCTCTCCCTCCCTCTCTTCCCACACACTGATTAAAGGAAAGGGATTTCTCAGAGACCTTACTGCCCCGGTCAACGTGGGGTTAAACAGGGGACTGGGACATCCAGGTCAAAGCACCCCTCCCAAAACTAAAATAGTGAGTTTATCCATAAACAATTAAAAAAATATCTCCAATCTGAGCGAGTCACAGATCCCTAATCTCACTCTTGCCAATCACTGAAAACACAACTGATACATCCTTAAACCGGCCCATTCACTCTGCTCACGATTTTAACAAGCCTAAATGGCCTCTTTCCGTGCTATAACTTTCTATGATTCTATGATCTCCTTATAATCAAAGTTCCCAGGACATTTCTATCCCACTGTCCCGATTTAACTGCCTGCCTACCCTACATTACAACAGTGACTGCACCCACAAGTACTTCATCGGCTGTAAAGCGGTTCGGGACGTCTTATGGTTGTGAATGGCGCTACATAAATGCAAGTCTTTCCTTGTCAGTTCTGCTGCACTTTTTTTGCTGGTTGGTATTTCAGAAGGGGCAGGGTCTCTCTTGTCTTATTTTCCCCCAATGGGAAACAGGCATTTTACATATTTACTGCCACCGAAAGCGCAAACAGTTAAACCTTGAGGGTTAAAACAAAATTAAGTCTAGTTACATTAAGTGATTATGACAGAGGCGGGTCAGCGAGAGCTCTTCCCTCCTGGGACAGTGAACTTGTGTGTATTGAGGTGAAGGAAATGAGATCTGTGGGTATCAGGAGCAGCTAAAGAGGCGGCCAGATCAAAGCTGGCTCCTTGTCTATAAGAGGCCGGCCCATCACTCACACCACACACTGCACCGTTTCTGCACAAGCTCACCAGTCCCGGGACTTTGCAGCGCAGGATGCCCGCCCGAGCCCTGCTTCTCATGTCCCTCTGTGGCCCGCTGCTCGGGGCTCCGAGCTGGGAGAGGGGCCGGGGCCGGGAGCACCACTTGCTGGGGAAAGCACAGCCGGAGCCCCCTGGCCAGGGGGACGCGGACAACCCCCGCCCAGCGTACCCCCACTACATGATCCAGCTGTTCAAGGCGGTGACGGGAAGGGGCAGCCGGGATATCCCCATGCAGGACCATGCAGCCCTCCAAGAGGCGGATGAAGTGGTCAGTCTGATGGCCAGAGGTAAGTCCTCCTCTATTCCCCCCGCCGCCCCCCGCCTTTCTAAAAGGGGTACTGAGGTGAATGATCACCCACGATCATATTGAATGGTGGTGCAGGTTCGAGGGGCCGAATGGCCTACTCCTGCACCTATTTTCTATGTTTCTATGCTTTCCGTTGGGACCTTGAACAGGACACCGTTCCTCAACCCAGCTCAGGGATTAAGGTGGCCAGATGTTCCCCTTGGAATGGTTAAGATTTTCCACATGACAGCAGTGATTCCACTCCAAAAGGTACTTCGGTGGCTGTAAAGCGCTTTTCGAGACGTCCCATGGTCATAAAAGGCGCTATATAAATGCAAGTCTTTTTTTTAATCTTTCGTTTTGCGTTGAGTACATGCCCTGGCAACGTTTTGACATATGGGCAGGAGAGGGGGGGCTATTCCAGCGGCTCTTCCGTGAGCTGTCATGAGCATTGATGGAGAGCAGAATCCATTCGCTCACACAGGAGATGCCCAGGGAGACCCCAGCGGTTCAGGTCGAAGGGACCACCTAATGGTTGTACTCTGCAGTTTGGGGACTGATCCTTGAGACAAAGTCTTTGTCAAATCCGCCCCCGCCCCGAATAAAACCCGGGTTTGCAGTCAGCAGTGGTGGGATGTGGTGTACCCCCTTGTGGCCAGCCAGACTGAGATGGAACCCCTCCCCGAGAGAACTGGAAGTCTGAAACCTGAAATAGCAAAGGCTGCAGACATGCTGCAAATCTGTTCGTGCCTGTGCAGGGTCAAGTCTTCAGAACTGACCCGCGCCTGAGAAGAAAGAATTTACATTTATATAGTGCCATTCACAACTTCAGAATGTCCCACAGCGCTTCACAGACCATGAAGTACCTTTTTGGAAGTCTCGCTGTCATGTAGGAAATGCTGCAGCCAATTTGCGCACAGCAAGCTCCCACAAACAGCAATGTGATAAGGACCAGATAATCTGTTTTCGTGATGTTGGTTGAGGGATAAATATTGGCCCCAGGACACCGGGGAGAACTCCCCTGCTCTTCTTCAAAATAGTGCCATGGGATCTTTTATGCCCACCTAAAAGAGCAGACTTAGCTTTAACATCTCATCTGAAAGATGGCACCTCCGACTGTGCAGCGCTCCCTCAGCACTGCACCGGAATGTCAGCCTGGATTTTGGCAGCACCAGTATCAATCTGACACACCACTCCAACTCATTTTCAAAACGGTTGAGAAATACTTTTAACAGTGAGAATGGCGCCGGAGCTGATTGCGGGAACAGGAGGAGGCCATTCAGCCCCTCGAGTCTGTTCTGCCATTCAGATCATGGCTGATCGATATCTTAACTCCATCTATCTGCCTTGGTTCCATTGGATAGGCTGTGGTGATTTTCTTTGGAACAGAGGATGCTGAAGGGAGATTTAATTGAGGTGTATAAAATTATGAGGGGCTTAGATAGAGTGGATAGGAAGGACCTGTTTTCCTTTGCAGAGGGGTCAACAACCAGGGAGCAGAGATTTAAAGTAATTGGTAGAAGGATTAGAGGGGAGATGAGGCAAACAAATTTCCCCCAGAGGGTAGTGGGGGTCTGGAACTCACTGCCTGAAAGGCTGGTAGAGGCAGAAACCCTCATAGTATTTAAAAAGTACTTGGATGTGCATTTGAAGTGCTGTAATCTGCAGGGCTACGGACCTAGTGCTGGAAAGTGGGAGTAGGCTGGGTAGCTCATTCAACCGACACAGACATGATAGGCCGAATGGCCTCTGTCGGAATTTTCTATGATTCTATGATTTCCTTGATACCTTTACCCAACAAAAATCTATCCATGTCAGCCGTAAGCTCTAACTGATCACCAGCATCCACAGCCATTTGTGGGAGAGAGAGTTCCAGATTCCCACGACCCTTTGTGTGAAAAAGTGCTTCCTGATTTTACTCCTGAACGGCCTGGCTCCAATTTTAAGATTATGTCCTCTCGTTCTGGATTCCCCCACCAGAGGAAATAGTTTCTCTGTATCTACCTTATCGAATCCTTTTAACATTTTAAACACCTCGATCAGATCACTGCTCAGTGTTTGATACTCAGGGGAATACAAGCCGAGCCGATGCAACCTGTCATCGTAATTTAACCCTCTCAGCCCCAGGCAGGGACCTAAATTCAAACAGATGCTCATTTGAGAATTGGTACAGATTTCTCACCAATTGATGTTTCTCCTGAATGGCGCTCTGCTCTTTCAAACCTTTGAATTGTTTTTGGATGTTTCACTGCCTGACTCACAAAGTCTTAACGGAATTGCCCATTTTCAAAACGCAATTCTCTTCCTACTTTCTTATCTTCCTCCATCATTGGGTTTTATGGGGACCAAGCAATCTTTGACCCCTTGCCCAAGTGGCCATTATTCACATCTGAACTTTGACACTGAATGTTGGCCATCCGTCTGACCATCAACCGAGGGGGGCATCATGGCGGAGCTTGGGAGGAACAGGAGACTTTGGACCTTTGGTTCCCAAAGTTCTTCGCCACTGGGGGTTTCTGTTGTAGAAACATAGAAACATAGAAAATAGGTGCAGGAGTAGGCCATTAGGCCCTTCGAGCCTGCACCACCATTCAATATGATCATGGCTGATCTGCAACTTCAGTACTCCATTCCTGCTTTGTCTCCATACCCCTTGATCCCTTTAGCCGTAAGGGTCACATCTAACTCCCTTTTGAATATATCCAACGAACTGGCCCCAACAACTTTCTGTGGTAGAGAATTCCACAGGTTCACAATTCTGAGTGAAGAAGTTTCTCCTCATCTCGGCCCTAAATGGCTTACCCCTTATCCTGAGACTGTGACCCCTGGTTCTGGACTTCCCCAACATCGGGAAAATTCTTCCTGCATCTAACCTGTCCAATCTCGTCAGAATTTTATGTTTCTATGAGATCCCCTCTCATTCTTCTAAATTGTAGACTCATTGATAGATAGATCACTATGAGTAGTCAAGGATTCCATTATCGTTGTATTGTGTAACTACCAGGATTGTATATGAAGCTTGGTCTATTTTAGTTGAGCTATATTCCTATGTTCTTTCAATTGAAGAACATACAGGGTTACGCAGAAAAAGCGGTGCTCTGGGACTAAGCACAACTGCTCTTTCAAAGAGTCGGCACAGGCACGAGAGGCTGAATGGTCTCCTTAGAGTCAGTTGTGGCTCAGTGGGGAGCACTCTCGCCTCTCAGTCAGAAGGTCGTGGGTTCAAGTCCCACTCCAGAGACTTGAACACAAAAATCTAGGCTGACACTCCCAGTGCAATACTGAGGGAGTGCTACATTGTCGGAGGGGCAGTACTGAGGGAGTACCGCACTGTCTTTCGGATGAGACGTTAAACCGAGGCCCCGTCTGCCCTCTCGGGTAGACATAAAAGATCCCACGGCACTATTTTGAAGAACAGGGGTGTTCTGGCCAAAATGTATCCCTCGATCAATTCAACAAAAACATGATGATTTGGTCCTTATCACATTGCTGTGTGTGGGATCTTGCTGTGCGCCGATTGGCTGCGGCGTTTCTCACATTATAACAGTGACTACACTCCAAAAGCACTTCATTGGCTGTAAAGCACTTTGAGACGTCCAGTGGTCGGAGATGCAGTGAATGAGGGTACGGGGCCCAGAAGAGCCGAGGGCCCAGGGGCAGCACGGGCCAGCCCACACTGCGATATGTGTGTGCACTAGGTCCGTGCACCAGAGCCGGTCTCCAGTTGTCCTGGTTTACCCTTGCCGCTGGATAAAGGCCTAGCTCTGTCAAGCCCATGTGGTGGCTGATGTGCAATGGTCACCACACGTTAAAACAATCCACGCACAGGCATCTTCCACCCCTGGAGTTCAGGACTGGAATATCGGGTCCTTCATTGGAACATCTATGAACTCATCCCTTTTGGTTTGGAAGCAAGTCATCCTGCTACAACTGTACAGGATATTGGTGGGGCCACATCTAGAATACTGCGTACAGTTTTGGTCTCCGTATTTAAGGAAGGATATACTTGCATTGGAGGCAGTTCAGAGAAGGTTCACTCGGTTGATTCTGGAGATGAGGGGGTTGACTTATGAGGATAGGTTGAGTAGGTTGGGCCTATACACATTGGAATTCAGAAGAATGAGAGGTGATCTTAATGAAACTTATAAGATAATGAGGGGGCTCGACAAGGTGGATGCAGAGAGGATATTTCCACTCATAGGGGAAACTAAAACTATGGGACATAGTCTCAGAATAAGGGGCCGCCCATTTAAAACTGAGATGAGGAGAAATTTCTTCTCTCAGAGGGTTGTAAATCTGTGGAATTCTCTGCCCCAGAGAGCTGTGGAGGCTGGGTCATTGAAGATATTTAAGGTGGAGATAGATAGATTTTTGAGCAATAAGGGAGTAAAGGGTTATGGGAAGCAGGCAGGGAAGTGGAGCTGAGTCCATGATCGGATCAGCCATGATCTTATTAACTGGCGGAGCAGACTCGAGGGGCCAAATGGCTGACTCCTGCTCCTATATCTTATGTTTCTTATTGTTTCTTATCCTCGTTCGAGGGACCAGCTATGATGATGATGTTATAAATGCAAGTCAGACCGCCTATGAAGATGATGGTGATATAAATGTAAGTCAGTCTTTCCTTCTTGTTTCTGTAATGCTGTAACTTTTCCTGTTTCAGGTTGGAATCAGAGTGGAAACAGTTGGAGTATCGATTTCGACATGACGTTCATTGCTGCCCACGACACGGTGCAGTTTGCAGAGCTGAGGGTCCGACCGCCGCTGTTCTCCGCCTGTCTCAACACCACGGTGGTCCTCAACCACAGCCACGGCCACAGGTGCCGGGGCAACGGGTCGTGCGGCGGCCGCCTGGCCCTCGGCTCC
Organism: Pristiophorus japonicus; assembly: GCF_044704955.1. Taxonomy (NCBI): domain Eukaryota; kingdom Metazoa; phylum Chordata; class Chondrichthyes; family Pristiophoridae; genus Pristiophorus; species Pristiophorus japonicus. The sequence goes on from NC_091998.1 coordinate 53,692,783, forward strand.
TTCACCGCCACAGCGGGCCGGCAGGTCTTCAACATCACCGGCCTGCTCAACCGCTGGCTGAGCCGGGAGTCTCCTCCTCCGCCGCCCGAGGATCTCCGCCAGCCACCTGCCACAGGCTGCCGGGGAGGCCAGGGGCGCTGGCAACGCCTGGGGCAGCGCTCCGCCCGGGCGCCCCCTGCCAGCAGCGCCCACCAGGTCACCATGGTGGTGTTTTTCAAGCGCAACGGCTCGGAGGCGGCAGGGGGTTACTCCACCCTGCTGAGGACGGTGGAGCGGTCAAAGTTCCGAGCGGACGCCCACAGCAAGCGGCACAAGAGGAACCGGAAGGAGAGATTGAACATGGGCAACACCTCCTCGGCGCTCAGAGACCAGGCGCTGTGCCACCGGATGGACATGGAGGTGAACTTTGAGCAGATCGGCTGGGGGCAGTGGGTCATTTACCCCAAGACCTTCAACGCCTACAGGTGTGGCGGGGAATGCCCCTCCCCGGTGGACGAGACCTTCATGCCGACCAACCATGCCTACATGCAGGTGAGCAGGTCACCGGGGGGGCATTTCATCCGCATTGATCAGGGCAGAGGTCCTTTGTGGGGGGGTCATTGTCACTTGTGTGACAGTCGGACCAGCCGCCCATTCCCCATCTCTGCCCAGGTGCCCAATCCCATATCCTCCACTTTACATTCACGGGAATCCCCTTTACATTTTAAGCTCACCCGTTGTAAAACAGACTGACACGAATAACACTGGAATAAATTTCTGAAATAACTTTATTATTTTGGAAAAGTTTTGGAATGAAAGCTAAAAATGAGTTCACGGGATGTGGGCGTCGCTGGCAAGGCTGGCATTTATTGCCCATCCCCAACTGCCCTTGAGAAGGTGGTGGTGAGCCGCCTTCTCGAACCGCTGCAGTCCGTGTGGTAAATACCTTCACTTCCTCGCATTCCCTCTCCTTTATGTTTCTTTGACAATTTTGATGCCTTACATTCACTGTGTTAATATCTAATATCCCCCCTGCTCCCCCCACACAATCTACATACTCAAGGCTTTATTTCTGAGTCTCCCACATCCTCTTCAGAGGCGGCATCGACTTTGCAAAAACTCGATTCAAAAGCCACCCAGGTCTCGATCTCTGGCGACTGACAAGCCCAGACAAGATAACTCACTCACGTTGCCCAAAAGGATATAAACCAAATCTGCCTTTGTCCGACTCTCTTAAACTTGCTCCCGAAACCCTTCTATCTTTCTGTTTCTCGTTCTCTCTCTCTTTTAATGATGGACCTCTCCAAAACCTTTCTCTTTAATTGTGCTTTCACTCACCACGCCTCCAACTCCTCACACCATCCATTTCTCCATGTGAATCACGTGAGATTTACTGTGAGTTCACTTGCTGTAGGTCACAAGAACATAGGAACATAAGAAATAGGTGCAAGCGTCGGCCATTCGGCCCCTCGAGCCTGCTCTGCCATTCAATAAGATCATGGCTGCTCTGATCTTGTGCTCAACTCCACTTCTCTGCCCGCTCCCCGTAACCCTTGTCTCCCTTATCATTCAAAAATCTGTCTATCTCCACCTTGAATATATTCAATGACCCAGCCTCCACAGCTCTCTGGGGTAGAGAATTCCAAAGATTCACGACCCTCTGAGAGAAGAAATTCCTCCTCAGCTCCATTTTAAATGGGTGACTCCTTATTCTGAAACTATGCCCCCTAGTTCAAGATTCTCCCATGAGGAGAAACATCCTCTCTGCATCTACCTTGTCAAGTCCCTTCATAATCTTATATGTTTCAATAAGATCACCTCTCGTTCTTCTAAACTCCAATGAGTAGAGGCCCAACCTGCTCAACCTTTCTACATAAGTCAACCCCTTCATCTCAGGAATCAACCTCGTGAACCTTCTCTGAACTGCCTCCAATGCAAGTATATCCCTCCTTAAATAAGACCAAAAAGGTAAGGTTCACAGAGTTTGGAGTCTGTTGTCAGGTGAGGTAGAGGGGCTTCCTCTCACTTCTATCATTGAATGTCCTTGTGCTCAGAGCATGGTGGTGCGCGCCAAGCTGACTGTGAGAGGGCCGATTTCGCCGTGTTGACGAGGCGGTCGAGCTGAAATAGTTTTCCAACCAAAGGTTCAGTAAGAACCCACCAATGGGCAACAGTGTTTGGGGCTCTTCAGATCAGACCTTCGATTGATTACCCAACTGGTTCACTCCCGTCCTTTAGGGAAGGAAATCTCCTTTCCTTACCCAGTCTGGGCCTATATGTGACTCCAGTCCCACACCAATATGGTTGAATCTTGACTGCCCTCAGAAGTGGCCAAGTTGTATCAAACCCGCTACTAGCGGTTCAGTAAGAAGGCCCACCACCACCTTCTCAGGGCAACTCGAGATGGGCAATAAATGCCAGCGTTGCCAGCGACGCCCACATCCCGTGAATGAATCACAACAGAAGGTTTGCTCCCAATGTGGGACTTTGCTTTGGTTCCAGCCGCATCTCAGGGCCACCATCTCATAATGTGGTATTAGTTTCCTGCTGATATTGATTCACTGATTCTCCATTCACTGTTCCAAAAGGAATGGCGAGGTTCGAACTGATGCTGTGAGAAAAGTCAAGGAAGGGAGAGGCCATTCTGACCCGTTAAAGTTCCGCCGCTCTCCCATCGTAATATCCGGTCCAATTGCAAACATCCCCACCTGGCAGATTATTCCAAACATTCACTGCTCTTCCCAGGACCAAGACCTCCCCAATCCTCATGTTCGAAGCATTTCTCTACCAGTTTCATTCCTAGTCCGCACCCCAGATGGGTTTGCACAGGAACAATTTTAGTTCGGACTCCTAGGTTTGGCTCCCTTGTCCCAGCATAGACCCCGAAGCCAATGAGAAACTGGATCTATGATTCCACTTGCCTGGACGGGTGCAGCTTCAACAACACTCAAGAAGCTCGACACCATCTAGGACAAAGCAGCCCGATTGATCGGCACCCCATCCACCACCTTCAACATTCACTCCCTCCACCACCGGCGCACCGTGGCTGCAGTGTGCACCATCTACAAAATGCACTGCAGCAGTTGCCAAGGCTTCTTCGGCAGCACCTCTACCACTAGAAGGACAAGGGCAGCAGGCGTATGGGAACATCACCACCTCCAAGTCACACACCATCCTGACTTGGAAATATATCGGCCGTTCCTTCATCGTCGCTGGGTCAAAATCCTGGAACTCCCTCCCTAACAGCGCTGTGGAAGCACCTTCACCACACGGACTGCAGCGGTTCAAGAAGGCGGCTCACCACCACCTTCTCAAGGGGCAATTAGGGATGGGCAATAAATGCCGGCCTTGCCAGCGACGCCCACATCGTGAGAATGAAGAAAAAAGGGAGCTGGACTCAGTTGTGTAAACCGTGCAGCTGACGCCAGTCTCCCAGAATCAGAAGTGAAAGTCAGTATCAAAGTTATTTTGGAATAATATCCTGGCTCTATCCTATTTGCCCCATTTAATATTTTATAATTTTCTCTGAGATCTCCACAGCAGCATTGCTGCCTCCTCCCCTGCTACCTCAGCCCCTTCACCACTGAAGCCCTTATACTTACCTGCCTTCCTCACCTCCACACTGACTGCAGCAACGCTCCCCTGACTGGTCTCCTATCCTTCACCCTCTATAAACTCCCGACTTGTCCAAAACGCGTACCTTGTCTCACACCAAGTCCTGCTTGCCCTTTGCACCCTGAACCCACTGACCTACATTGTCCCTCAACACATTGAACTTGAAATCCTTGCCCTCATCTTCAAATCCCTCCACGTCCTGGCCCTGCCCTGTTGCGACAGCCTTCTGCAGCCCTAAAATCCTTCCAAATACTTTGAGCCTTTCATTCCGGCCTTTTACAAGAACATAAGAAATAGGAGCAGGAGTAGGCCATTCGGCCCCTCGAGCCTGCTCCGCCATTTAATAAGATCGTGGCTGATCTGATCTTGGCCTCAGCTCCACTCCCCCGGCCGCTCCCCATAACCTTTGATTCACTTTATCATTCAAAAATCTGACTATCTCTACCTTAAATATATTCACTGACCCAGCCTCCACAGCTCTCTGGGGACGAGAATTCCGAAGATTCATGACCCTCTGAGAGAAGAAATTCCTCCTCATCTCCATTTGAAATGGGCGACCCCTTATTCTGAAATTAGGCCCCCTAGTTCTAGATTCACCCACAAGGGGAAACATCCTCTCAGCATCTACCCTGTCAAGCCCCCCTCAGAATCTTATACGTTTCAATAAGATCACCTCTCATTCTTTGAAACGCCAATGAGGACAGGCCCAACTTGCTCAACCCTTCTTCATAAGACAAACCCTTCATCCCAGGAATCAAACCTAGTGAACCTTCTCTGAACTGCTTCCAATGCAAGTATATCCCTCCTTAAATAAGACTAAAACTGTACGCAGTACTCCAGGTGTGGCCTCACCAACGCCCTGTACAGTTGCAGCAAGACTTCCCTACTTTTATACTCCATCCCCCTTGCCTCCATTCCATTTGCCTTCCTGATTACCTGCGTGCTAACTTTTTGTGTTTCATGTACGAGGACACCCAGATCCCCCTGTATCTCAGCATTCTGTAAACATAGAAACATAGAAAATAGGTGCAGGAGTAGGCCATTCGGCCCTTCGAGCCTGCACCAGCATTCAATATGATCATGGCTGATCATGCAACTTCAGTACCCCATTCCTGCTTTCTCTCCATACCCCTTGATCCCTTTTAGCCATAAGAGCCACATCTAACTCCCATTTGAATATATCTAACGAACTGACCTCAACAACTTTCTGTGGTAGAGAATTCCACAGGTTCACCACTCTCTGGGTGAAGAAGTTTCTCCTCATCTTGGTCCTAAATGGCTTACCCCTTATCCTTAGACTGTGACACTTGGCTCTGGACTTCCCCAACATCGGGAACATTCTTCCTGCATCTAGCCTGTCCAATCCCGTCAGAATTTTACGTGTTTCTATGAGATCCCCTCTCATTCTTCTAAATTCCGGTGAATATAAGCCGAGTCGATCCAGTCTTTCTTCATATGTCAGTCCTGCCTGTAGTCACTCTCCATTAAAATTACATTGTTTGCATCCCCACCATCCCTTTGCCCAAACACTGGTCGTCAGCTTTTCAGATCCCTTCACTGGGATTCCATCCCTAAACCTCTCCTCCCTCAATCCACGCCCCTCTTTCCTCCGTTAAAAAGCTTCTCAAAACTCATCTCTTCATCCATGCACCTGGACACACCTCCTAATCTGTCCTTTCCCTGCTCACTGTCCCATTCCCTTATTACCTGCGAATCACAGAATTGTACAGCACAGGAGGCCATTCGGCCCATCGTCTCTGTGCCGGCTCTTTGAAAGAGCGATCCAATTAATGCCACTCCCCCTGCTCTTTCCCCAGAGCCCTGCAAACTTCTCCTTTTCAATATTTTATCCAGTTCCCTTTTGAAAGTTACTATTGAATCTGCTCCCACTGCCCTTTCAGGCAGTGCGTTCCAGATCTCAACAACTCACTGCGTAAAAAAAATTCTCCTCACATCCTCACTGATTCTTTGCCAATTATCTTAAATCTGTGTACTCTAGTTACCTGTGGAAATAATCTCTCCCCATCTACACTTAGCAAAACCTTTCATAATTTTCAACATCTCTTACACCTTCCCGTCACTTTTTCTGATCTGAGGAGATTCCTCCTCAGGATATTTCCTTACCCTTCCCCCCAAAAAAGTTAAGTTGTCGTTGGTGCCTTTCGAGGTTTTGTCCTCGTTGCCTTTATTAGCCGAGGCACAGAATACACAGGGAGGTTATATTTGGAACTGTATAAAACACTAGTTAGGCCACAGCTGGAGTACTGCACGCAGTTCTGGTCACCACATTACAGGAAAGATGTGAATGCACTGGAGAGGGTGCAGAGGAGATTTACAAGAATGTTGCCTGGACTGGTGAATTTTAGCGATGAGGAAAGATTGGATAGGCTTGGTTTGTTTTCTTTGGAGCAGAGGAGGCTGAGGGGAGACCTTATTGAGGTGTATAAAATTATGACGGGCCTCGATAGAGTGGATAGGAAGGACCTATTTCCCTTAGCAGAGGGGTCAACAACCAGGGGGCCTAGATTTAAAATAATTGGTAGAAGGTTTAGAGGGGATTTGAGGGGAAATGTCTTCACCCAGAGGGTGGTGGGGGTCTGGAACTCACTGCCTGAAAGGGTGTTAGAGGCAGAAACCCTCACCACTTGGATGTGCACTTCAAGTGCCATAACCTACAGGGCTGCGAACCAAGAGCTGGAAAGTGGGATTAGTCTGGGTGGCTCTTTGTCGGCCGGCGCGGACACGATGGGCCGAAATGGCCTCCTTCCGTGCTGTAAATTTCTATGATTCTATAAAGTGACTTGTTCTGATCTCTCTCGCTATTTGTGTTTTGCAGAGTTTGCTGAAATCCTTCCACCCGGAGCGCGTCCCCTGCACCTCCTGTGTGCCAGTTAAGATGAGCTCCTTGTCCATGCTCTACTACAAGGACTGGGAGGTGGTCCTGAGCCACCACAAGGATATGATTGTGGAGGAGTGCGGGTGTCACTGAGCAAAAACCCTCCCTGCCCCAGAACGGAAACAGACAGATGACTTTTCCACGGACAAATAATTGTGTAAAGTAAATAATTAAATGCAATATATTGAAGACAAAATGATATATTTTTATATAAACGCTGAATAAATGTGATGTTAAAATGTCCTTTCTGTGCTGAGTGAAGTGTTGTACGTCAATACGTTGAGATATTAACTGGATCTTGAGGAAGAGGAGGAGGCCGTTCAGTGCCTTTTTTTAAATCTTCCTCCATCGTTGGGTTTTATGTGCACCAGGCAACCTTTGACCCCTTGCCCACTTGCAGCAGCCAATTTGCACACAGCAAACTCCAACAAACAACAATGAGATAATGACCAGATCATTTGTTTTTGTTATGTTGATTGAGGGATAATTATTGGCCCCAGGACACCGGGGAGAACTCCCCTGCTCTTCGAAATAGTGCCCTGAGATCTTTTACGTCCACCTGAGAGAGCAGGCGGGGCCTCGGTTTAACGTCTCATCCGAAAGATGGCACCTCCGACAGTGCGGCACTCCCTCAGCACAACACTGGAGTGTCGGCCTAGATAAGGTGTACGCTGTGGGCAGCACTCTTGCTTCTGAGTCAGAGGGTTGTGGGTTCACGTCCCACTCAAGAGATAAGCACAAAATCTAGGTTGTGACTCTTTCAATGGGCAAGCACAGCCACGATGGACTGAATGGGCTCTTCTTTTGTGATGTGATTAAGGATCATACACCATGTTCGAACTATATGGTAATTGAGGTGGGTCAGGGCTCATGTGGAGGAGAAACACCAAGATCGACCAGTTGGGCCGAATGACCTGTTTCTGCACTCTGGGTTCTATATAACTATGCTCACTGGTGAACCAACCCTCTCTCCGTGTCCAGTTCGAGTCACAGAAACGTGTAACGATCAAATAAAAGAAAGACTTGCATTTATATCGCGCCTGACACGACCACCGACGTCTCAAAGCACTTTACAGTCAATGAAGTACTTTTGGAGTGCAGTCACTGTTGCAATGTGGGAAATGCGGCAGCCAACTTGCGCACAGCAAGCTCCCACAAACAGCAATGTAAAAATGACCCAATAATCTGTTTTTTTGTTATGTTGATTGAGGAATAAATATTGTCCAAGACACCAAGGATAATTCCCCTGCTCTTCTTTGAAATAGGGCCATGGGATCTTTTACATCCACCTAGAGAGCAGACAGGACCTCAGTTTAATATCTCATCCAAAAGGTGGCACCTCTGACAGTGCAGCACTCCCTCAGCACTGCACTGACAGTGTCAGCCTAGATTTTTGTGCTCAAGTTCCTGGAGTGGGACTTGAACCCACAACCTTCTGACTCAGAGGCGAGAGTGTTGCCCACTGAGCCACTGGCTGATAGACTGAGTTGATTCTCGCTGTGGGGGGGGAGGAGCCGTGACCTTTGGCTAAACGCTCAAGCAGGTCCTTATTGAAGAGCGGGCAGTGTCGGCTATCGCAAGCTATTCAACCATGTCATCCACACACACACTGACGCTGCAGCCGGTACTGTTGGATAGTGCTCAGAGGCGAGAGCTTGGACAAGTTGTTTCGGAATGTCACATTCAGATTTCACAGGTGGCTAGGAACTCACATCTGTTGAAGCCAGAACAGAATGGCCCTTGTGTAGTGCCCAACGCCACTGGCACCAATCGGTTTATGGTCACTGGTGGCCCCTTTGGGTCTCTAGTGACACAACAGCCAAAGGTGCCAGTATAAACGCAGGCCAATCTGTCCCTCTGGTTCAGTGCAGCCCATAAGGTCCCACGTCTCAACATATGTAGCAGTCAGGGCTCCACGGGCTAGCGATTGGGGGCGGGGGCGGAGAGGTCAAGAAACCACAAGCTTCCCATCCGGCGACAACAGGACGGAGATGATGCCAACCTCAGATGAACAGTTTGCTGACATTTGCTGCCTGCGTTTGCCCAAGTAAAGCAGCCAGTTGCCGTGGGACTGTAGGGGTTGGGGGAGTAGTTCAGTGGGACCCAGTGTCTTCAGGAGATGAGAATATAAAGTAAGGTGCTCTTCCAGCGTTGAGACCTCTGTCGCCTCCAGACTCGACTGTCCCAACACTGTCCTGGCTGGCCTCCCTCCTTCCAGTCTCCGCAAACTTCAGCTGATCCAAAACTCACGAAGTCCCTGTCACCTATTACCTGAGTGTTCACTTCTGGTTCCCCAATGCCTCAAATTTCAAATATTCATCCCTCAGTCTAAGCCATGGCTCAGTGGATAGCACTCTCAACTATGAGTTAGAAGACTGTGGGTTCAAGTCCCACTCCAGAGACTTGAGCACATAATCCAGCCTGACATTCCCAGTTCAGTACTCAGGGAGTGCTGCACTGTCGGAGGTGCTGCCTTTACATAGGATTACGGCACAGAAACAGGCCATTTGGCCCAACCAGTCCATGCTGGCATTTATGCTCCACTCGAGCCTCCTCCTGTCTTTCCTCATCTAAATCTATCAGTATAACCCTCTATTCCCTTCTCCCTCATATGCTTGTCCAGCCTCCCCTTAAATGCATCGATACTATTCACTTCAACCACTCCCTGTGGCAGCGAGTTCCACATTCGCACCACTCTCTGGGTAAAGAAGTTTCTTCTGAATTCCCTATTGGATTTCTTGGTGACTATCTTATATTGATGGCCTCTAGTTATGCTCTTCCCCACAAGTGGAAACATTCTCCCTGTATCCACTCTATCAAAACCTTTCATAATTTTAAAGACTTCTACTCGGTCACCCCTCAGCCTTCTTTTTTCAAGAGCAAAGAGACCCAGCCTGTTGATCCTTTTCCGATATGTATATACTTGTATTTCTGGTATCATCCTTGTAAATTTTCTCTGGACCGTCTCCAGTGCCTCTCTATCATTTTTATAATATGGTGACCAGAACTGTACGCAGTGCTCCAAGTGTGGTCCAACCAAGGTTCAATGCAGGTTTAGCATAACTTCCGTACTTTTTAATTCTATCCCTCCAGAAATAAATTCTAGTGCTTGGTTCACTTTTTTTACGGCCTTGCTAACCTGTGTCGCAAAGTTTAGTGATGTGTGTATTTGTACTCCGAGATCCCTTTGCTCCTCTACCCCACCCAGACTTGCACCCTCCAAGAAATAAGTGACCTCCCTATTCTTCCTGCCAAAATGTAATCCCTCACATTTATCTGTGTTGAAATTTTTTGCCAATTATATGCCCATTCCGCAAGTTTATTAATGTCCTCCTGTAATTTGTTGCAGTCCTCCTCAGTATTGATGATCCCCCAATTTGGTGTCATCCGCAAATTTAGAAATTGTGTTTTTGATTCCAAAGTCTGAATCATTAATATAAATTGTGAACAACAGTGATCCCAGCACTGATCCTTATGGAGCATCACTTCAGGATGAGATGTTAAACCAAGGCCTCATCCATTCTCTTAGGTGGAGGTAAAAGATCCCACGACGCTATTTCAAAGAAAAGCAGGGGCGTTATCCCCGGTGTCCTGGTCAACGGTTATCCCTCGACCAACATCACTAAAACAGATTATCTGGTCGTTGCTGTTTGTTGGATCTTGCTGTGCACAAATTGGCTGCCGCGTTTCCTACATTACAACAGAAAGAAAGACTTTCATTTATATATCGCTTTTCACAACCACCGGATGTCCCAAAGCGCTTGACAGCTATAATCAAGTACTTTTGGAGTGTAGTAACTGTTATAATGTGGAAAATACAGCAGCCAATTTGCGCACAGCAAGCTCCCACAAATAGCAATATGGTAATGACCAGATACTATGTTTTATTATGTTGATTGAGGGATAAATATTGGCCAGGACAAACTTTTTCTTTGAAATAGTGGCCATGAGATCTTTTACGTCCACCTGAGAGGGCAGATGCGGCCTCGGTTTAACGTCTCATTTGAAAGACGGCGCCTCCGACAGTGCAGCACTCCCTCAGCACTGCACTGGAATGTCAGCCTAGAATTTTGGGCTCAAGTCCCTGGAGTGGGACCTTCTGACTCAGAGGCAAGAGTGCTACCCGTTGAGCCACAGCTGACTACGCTTACAAAAAAGTTCTTGTTTGGCTGTGAAGCGTTTTGGGACATCCTGAGCTTATGAAAGGTGCTATAGAAATGCAAGTTCCTTCTCGCAGTGCCTCGCCCATCCTCTTTATCCCTCTGACTCTGGGCTCTTGTGCGTATCTCCCCCTCCCTTCGCCCCAGCATTGGCGTCCGTGCCTTTAGCCACCAATGCCATGCTCTGGAAGTCATTCCCGAAACCTCGCCACCTCTCCAGTCACCTCTCCATTTAAAAAAAATTCGTTCATGGGATGAGGGCATCGCTGACAAGGCCGCCATTTATTGCCCGTCCATAATTGCCCCTTGAGAAGGTGGTGGTGAGCCGCCTTCTTGAATCGCTGCAGTCCGTGTGGTGAAGGTGCTCCCACAGTGCTGTTAGGGAGGGGGTTCCAGAATTTTGACCCATTAACAATGAAGGAACGGCCGATATATTTCCAAGTCAAGATGGTGTGTGACTTGGAGGGGAATGTGGAGGTGGTGGTACCTCCTGATATCTCCTTCTTTGGCTCGATATCCATTTTTTTCCTGACGCCTCCACCAAGCTCCCCGGGGCTATTTTCTCTCAACATTAAAGGAGCCAAAAGCAATTTGTTGTTATTGACGCAAAGGCTTACGGAAATAGAGTCCCACCATCTGATAGAAATGTTCATTTTGAAGCTTTAAGTGGCTAATCTATTAGTTTACAGGGTGCCCATTGAGAGGGAGCTGGTAAACACTCTGCAAATAACACAGCGAGCTGAAACAGGTGGGGGTTTGCCTTACGATCGTTGTGTCTGCTCCTGTCAGTTGATCCAGCAATCCATATGGTGTTGATGCTGGGGTCATGGCCTCTCTCTCCACCCTCCCGCCCTCCCTCCCTGTGTCTGGGAGCACATGTTTGTTTAGCAGTCACAACAGGAATCTGCAGGAAATCCCCAAAGTCACCAAAGCAAATGCCTCAGCAAAATGACCAGGCCAGCAATTCTGAGGAATGTGTCACGATCAGTGACGCACTGGGGAAGGGGAGGGTAAAATCTTCTGTACCGTTGTAGGTGTGTCTCTGTGCATGAGAAAGACAGAACTTGCATTCATATAGCGCGTTCACAAGCTCAAAGCGTTTTACAACCAACAAAGTACTTTTGGAGTGCAGTCACTGTTGTAATGTAAGAAATGCGCACAGCAAGCTCCCACAAACAGCGATATGATAATGACCAGATCATCGATTTTTAGTTGGTTGAGGGATAAATATTGGCCAGGACACCAGGGAGAATTCCCTGCTCTTCTTCAAAATAGTGGCCATGGGATCTTTTACGCCCACCTGATAGAGCGATCAGGGCTTCGGTTTAAAGTCTCATCTGAAAGACAGCACCTCCGATCGTGCAGCTTCCCTCAGTACTGCCCATCCGACAGTGCAGTTTCCCTCAGTACTACCCCTCCGACAGTGCAGCACTGCCTCTCTGACAGTGCAGCGCTCCCACAGTACTGCCCCTCCGACAGTGCAGCACTCCCTCAGTACTCCCCTAACAGTGCAACGCTCACTCAGCACTGCCCTTCCGACAGTGCGGCACTCCCTCAGTACTGCCCCTCCGACAGTGCAACACTCCCTCAGTACTGCCCCTCCGACAGTGCAGCGCTCCCACAGCACTGTCCCTCTGACAGTGCGGCGCTCCCTCAGTACTGCCCCTCAGACAGTGCAGCGCTCCCTCAGTACTGCCCCTCCGACAGTGCAGCGCTCCCTCAGCACTGCCCCTCCGACAGTGCAGCGCTCCCTCAGTACTGCCCCTCCGACAGTGCAGCGCTCCCTCAGCACTGCCCCTCCGACAGTGCAGCGCTCCCTCAGTACTGCCCCTCCGACAGTGCAGCGCTCCCTCAGCACTGCCCCTCCGACAGTGCAACACTCCCTCAGTACTGCCCCTCCGACAGTGCAGCGCTCCCTCAGTACTGCCCCTCCGACAGTGCAGCGCTCCCTCAGCACTGCCCCTCCGACAGTGCAGCGCTCCCTCAGTACTGCCCCTCCGACAGTGCAGCGTTCCCTCAGTACTGCGCCTCCGACAGTGCAGCACTCCCTCAGTACTGCGCCTCCGACAGTGCGGCGCTCCCTCAGTACTGCGCCTCCGACAGTGCAGCACTCCCTCAGTACTGCGCCTCCGACAGCGCAGCGCTCCCTCAGCACTGCCCCTCCGACAGTGCAGTGCTCCCTCAGTACTGCCCCTCCGACAGTGCAGCACTAGAGTGTCAACCTGGATTTTTCTGCTCAAGTCTCTGGAGTAGGACTTGAACCCACAACCTTCTGACTCCGAGGTGAGAGTGCTGTCTACTGAACCACGGCTGACACTTTGCCACACGAAAGGCGCTATATATAAATGTCAGTTGTTGTTGAGAGGGAAGATGGGGTCTCGGTTTCACGTCATGTCCGAAAGTCGGAACCTCCGGCAGCTCAAAGTAGCCACACCGCAGCTGCGGAGTGGGGAGGCGGCGGGGGAGGGTGGGGTGGGGGGAGACGTGGGGTCACGGTGAGGGGCATACCGGCATACAGCTCCTAACCTCCGGCCCCCGCCCGCCCCATCACACAATTGAGTTTGTTGAAGTCTTCTTCCCGCCCCACCCCCACCTCCGCTGTGGTGTGTGGCTCTGTCAGCTGTGGCTCAGAGGGTAGCACACTTGCCTCTGAGTCAGAAGGTCGTGGGTTCAAGTCCCACTCCAGGAACTTGAGCACATAAATCTCGGCTGACACTCCCAGTGCAGTGTTGAGGGAGCGCTGCACTGTCGGGGGGGACATCTTTCGGATGAGACGTTAAACCGAGGCCCCGTCTTCCCTCTCAGGTGGATGTAAAAGTTCCCATGGCACTATTTCGAAGAAGAGCAGGGGAGCTATTCCCAGTATCTTGGCCAATATTTATCTCTTAATCAAAAAAACAGCTTATCTGGTCTTTATCACATTGCTGTTTGTGGGAGCTTGCTGTGCGCAAATTGGCTGCTGTGTTTCCTACATTACAACACTGACTACACTCCAAGAAGCGCTTTGATATGACCGGTGAAAGCCTCTATATAAAGGCAAGTCATTTTCTTTTTCAAATAGTGCCGTGGGATCTTTACCTGTACCTCAGTGGGCCAATGGAGCCGCAGTTTATGCTTCAAAAGAGAGGCTCACGGTCAGGGAAAGTGCTCCTATCAAACGGAGATGAGCCGCTGAAGCAGGGCTTGAGTCCACAGCCCTGTGAGCTGAAGGTAAGAGTGTGACCACTCGAACCACACTGCAGGGAATGTCTCCATCCCTCTGGTCAGCTGGGAATGAACCCAGCCCTGTCTGCACGTAATTCGTGATGGATGTGACAAGTGCTGCCAGGTTCCAGGGTGGGTGGAATGATCCACCCGCCCGAATGTAAATACAGCTCACGACAGCTGAGCCCAGAGCAGCAGGTGTCAGCCGTGGCTCAGTGAGCACCACTCCCGCGTCTGAGTCAGAACGTCGTGGGTTCAAGTCCCACTCCAGGCACTTGAACACAAAAAATCCAGGCTGACGCTCCCATACAGTGCTGAAGGAGCTTCCTCTGCCCACCTTTGGCTCATTTGCCACGAAGGAGTTCCACGTGGAGCGCTTGCTTTGGGAGTCTCGTGTCAGGCATGAGGACAATGCGTTTCAAGGACACCCTCAAAGCCTTCCTGATAACGTGCAACATCCCCACCGACACCTGGGAGTCCCTGGTAAAGACCGCCCTCAGTGGAGGAAGTGCATCCGGGAGGGCGCTGAGCTCCTCGAGTCTCATCGCCGAGAGCCTGCAGAAACCAAGCGCAGGCAGCGGAAGGAGCGTGCAGCAAACCTGTCCCACCCACCCCTTCCCTCAACGACTATCTGTGACAGGGACTGTGGTTCTCATATTGGACTGTTCAGCCACCGAAGGACTCATTTTAAGAGTGAAAGCAAGACTTCCTCGATTCCGAGGGACTGCCTATGATGATGCTGATGAGGGAGTGCCGCAACGTCGGAGGTGTCTTCTTTCTGATCAGGCGTTAAACCGAGGCCCTGTCTGCCCCCTCAGGTGAACGTAAAAGATCCTGTTGCAGTATTTTAAAGAAGAGCAGGGGGAGTTCTCCCGGTGCCCTGACCAACATTTAGGATGGTTGAGTTGCAGAGTAAAGCTCCCTCTCCGCCCGCCCACCCACCCCCCCCCCGATCTCAGAGACACCCTCAGAGGACCACACACCCCCACCCTCCCCAGACTCGGGGGCAATGACCAGCTCCCACCTCCCACACCAGCCTCCGGTGCTATGTGGGGCGGACGTGGATTTCAGACCGTCCCAGAGACTCCAAGCCGAGCAGGGCCTGTGTAGCTGCCATTGTACAGCAGGGTAACTCGAGCACACCTGCACGGGTACAGACACAGCCAGCCAGTGGGAGCATTAGCCCCCTGTGGGCTAGCAGCAGTAAAAGGACAGAGAAAACCACATTGATTCCGTTCTCAGTCATCATCATCATTGTGGGCAGTCCCTCGGAATCGAGGAAGACTTGCTTCCACTCTTACATGACTTCTTAGGTGGCTGAACAGTCCAATACGTGAGCCACAGTCCCTGTCACGGGTGGGACAGACAGTCGCTGAGGGTAAGGGTGGGTGAGAATGGTTTGCCGCACGCTCCTTCCGCTGCCTGCGCTTGGTTTCTGCATGCTCTCGGTGATGAGACTCGAGGAGCTCAGCACCCTCCCACATGCACTTCCTCCAATTAGGGCGGTCTTTAGCCAGGGACTCCCAGGTGTCGGTGGGGATGTTGCACTTTATCAGGGAGGCTTTGAGGGTGTCCTTGTAACGTTTCCTCTGCCCACCTGGGGCTCATTTGACGTGAAGGAGTTCCAAGTGGAGCGCTTGCTTTGGGAGTCTCGTGTCTGGCATTCGAACAATGTGGCCTGCCCAGCGGAGTTGATCAAGTGTGGGTCAGTGCTTCAATGCTGGGGATGTGGGCAGTGTCCCATCGGCAACAGATGTTAGTTACCTCCCCCGGTCTGTGGGGTCTGATGCAAGTTAATTTGAATAGGGGACTGGATGGAGCACTGGGCTGGACGATGAGACCTGGGACCTGGGTTTGAACTGACTCGGACCAAGTGATGTGATGAAAGTCTCTCCTGACCGACATTGGCTCCCGGTCTGACAAATCCTCGATTTTAAATTTCCCATCTGTAATATATTTGCTTCATGGGTTCTTTGCGAAAGAATTCATTGAAACACATTGCGATTAAGAACTAGTTGGTTTATTAGCAAAAGGTTTAACAATCACACGACACATTACCAGTTCATCCACCAGGCTCACAACCACATGCCTCATTGTGGATCCCCCGAACCCAACTGGCTGGGGTTTTATTGAGTCTTGTGAACATCACATGACTGACTAAGCCATTCCCAACTCAACAGCTCTACAAACCTGTGAACATACTCACAGGGGCACACATTACACCATCCTTGTTTTTAAATTCCTCCACAGCCTCGCCCCTCCATATCTTTGTAATCTCCTTCAACCCCACAACCCTCCGAGATCTCTGCGCTCCTCCAATTCTGGCCTCTTACACATCCCTGATTTCTACTGCTCCACCATTGGCCTTTGCATTCTCTCTGCATCTACCCTGTCAAACCCCCTCAGAACCTTATATGTTTCATTAAGATCACCTCTCATTCTTCTAAACTCCAATGAGTACAGGTCCAACCTGCTCAACCTTTCTTCATATGACAACCCCTTCATCTCAGGAATCAACCTCGTGAATCTTCTCTGAACTGCCTCCACTGCAAGTATATCCCTCTTTAAATGGTTGTTCCCTGTGCATGGTTGCAGACAGAGAATGGCAGCAGACTATCCAACCATGCAATGGCTTCGCAATTGGTCGCCACGGACTCTTCAATCAGCCATTGAAGAGCAGGGGTTGCTGCCTGATGTTACGAGAGGTACTGTTATGTATTTATGCTAGGGGTCACCAGACACCAGGGGGCGCCACTGTCGGAGGTCATCGGGTTGCGTGCGTGCGCGGTCACTGGTATATAAGTGCGGGTACCATGTCACGCGGGTTACTTTGGGCGCGAATAAAGTTGGATCAGGTTTACTTACACCTGAGGCAGTTTACAGTAACAAGTCTTTTGAGTCATTACATTCCTTACATTTGGCGATGAGGTAACTAAAGAACCTTCGCATGTACAATGGGCACTATTAGAATTCTGGTGAGATTTGTAGATGGCGAGGATTGGGCGGATTTTATCGACCGCCTGGATCAGTACTTTGTGGTCAACAAAATGGAGGGAGAGGCTGACACAGTTCAGCGCAGGGCGGTTTTCCTCACCATTTGTGGTCCAAAAATTTATGGTCTCATGAAGAATCTTCTCTCGCCTTTATGTCCAACGGACAAAGAATATGGGGATTTGTGTGCTTTGGTGCGTGACCATCTTAAGCCAAAAGAGGGGATCATCATCTCACGCTATCGCTTCTACACGCATGTTCGTGCTGAGGGCCAGGATGTGTCGGGATTCGTTGCCGACCTGCCACGTCTTGCTGAGCCGTCTAAGTTTGGGAACATGTTGGAAAACATGCTGCGAGGTTTCTTCGTGATAGGCATCCAGCATGATGTGATTCTTCAGAAGTTATTGGCTGAAGAGAAACTGGATTTGAGCAAGGCCATCGCGACTGCCCAGGCATGCATGACGACTGATGATAATTTGAGGCAGATATCATTGAAGAGTCGGAGATCCACGGCAAGTACTGTAAACAAGATTGTGTCGCCTGGCAGAGCTGCTTATGGCAGGGCCTACTCGACTGCTTATGTGAAACCTGTGGCTGCTCAAAGTCCGCCAACTGGTACAAATCCGATTCCACCCTGTTGGCATTGTGGGGGCAATCATCGGCCTCATCAGTGTCAGTTTAAACAGTATTCCTGTAATGGCTGTTCGAAAGTGGGGCAGCTTCAGAGAATGTGCCCACAGCTGAGCAAGCGTGCTGCCGCTCATCACATTGCTGATGATGACCAGTCCAGTGCTGGCCCGGTTACACAACCCGAGGAGGAAGTGTCTGGTCAGAATTTGTTCTTGGGAATGAGCCAGACGATAATCGTTAAAGTGAAGCTGAATGGCGTGCCTGTATCAATGGAGCTGGACACAGGTGCGAATCAGTCGATAATGAGCCAAAGGACATTCGACAAGATGTGGCTGTGAAGCCGCAGCTGAGTCCAGTCAATGCCAAGTTGCGTACTTACACTAAGGAACTCATACTGGTGATTGGCAGTGCAGTAGTCGAGGTGTCATATGACGGTGTGGTTCATGATCTACCGTTATGCATCGTCCCAGGTAATGGTCCAACGCTGTTCGGCAGGAATTGGCTCGAGAAAATCAAGTGGAATTGGAATGATATCAAAGTGTTGTCATCGGTGGATGTCACTTTGTGTGCTCAAGTGTTGAAGAAGTTTCCTTCTTTGTTTGAACCGGGCATTGGTAATTTTAATGGAGCCAAGGTGCAGATTCACCTGGATTCTGATGCAAGGCCTTCTATCATAAAGCTCGGTCTGTTCTCTACATGATGAGGGAGAAAGTTGCAATTGAGACTCCAACGTGAAGGAATCATATTACCGGTCGAGTTTAACGAGCGGGCCAGTCCTATTGTTCCTGTGTTGAAAAGTGATGGCACCGTCAGTGTTGTATATCTATAAAGCATGCACTCCCATGTTCCGCCACCAGGGAGTACATCCCCTGACGTCCCAAGGGATCCCAGCATCCCTTGGGAGCACTGTATATAAGCCGGCCCCTAAGGCCTGTTCCTCACTCTACAGTGTCTTAATAAAGACTGAGGTCACTGTTGCTTTAACCTCCCTGTGTGCAGTCTCATCTGTATTAGGAACACAATAACTGTCGACGAGAATACGAATCCAACGCAAAGATGCAGCAAACTGTGGGCATCCTGGAGGAGTTCTCGGAGGGTGAGGACTGGGAAGCCTATGTTGAACAGCTAGATCAATACTTTGTAGCCAACAATCTGGACGGAGAAGGAAGCGCTGCAAAAAGGAGAGCGGTCCTCCTCACGGTGTGCGGGGCACCGACCTACAGCCTCATGAAGAATCTTCTGGCTCCGGTGAAACCGACAGATAAGTCATATGAGGAGCTATGTTCACTGGTTCGCAAGCATCTTAGCCCAAGGGAGAGCGTGCTGATGGCAAGGTATCGGTTCTACACGTGCCAGCGATCTGAAGGTCAGGAAGTGGCGAGCTACGTTGCCAAGCTAAGGCGACTTGCAGGACAATGTGACTTTGATGGCTACCTGGAGCAGATGCTCAGAAACTTTTTTGTACTGGGCATTGGCCACGAGACCAACGTACGAAAACATTTGACTGTAGGGACGCCGATCCTCAGTGAGGCCACTGCGATAGCACAGGCGTTTATGTCCACCAGTGACAACACCAAACAAATCTCTCAGCACACAAGTGCTAGCAATGTCATAAATTAACTGGAACTGTGTTTGCGAGCAGAAATATACAGGGCAGAAACCACGAGTCTGCAACTGCCAGCAGGCCTCAGGTGACCCAGATGACTCAGAGTCCGCAACAAAGGATGAAGGCAAGGCAATTCACACCTTGTTGACGTTGTGGAGGCTTTCATTCAGCCTATTCATGCCGCTTCAAAGGGTATGTTTGCAAGAGCTGTGGAACAATGGGGCATACCAACGAGCTTGCCTGCTAACGACCACGTGGCAGAGGAAGATCGGTCCATGGTGGATCAAAGCAATTTCGAGCCTCAGAGAGAGGAGGCAGATGCTGAAGTACATGGGGTGTACACATTTTCGACAAAATGTCCACCTATAATGCTAAATGTAAAATTGAATGGCTTACCCATAGCCATGGAACTGGACACTGGCGCTAGCCAATCCATCATGAGTAAAAAGATGTTTGAGAGACTGTGGTGCAACAAGGCACTCAGACCAGCACTGAGCCCCATCCACACGAAACTGAGAACGTACACCAAAGAGCTTATCACTGTCCTGGGCAGCGCCATGGTCAAGGTCACTTACGAGGGCACGGTGCACGAACTGCCACTCTGGATTGTCCCGGGTGATGGCCCCACACTGCTTGGAAGGAGCTGGCTGGGCAAAATCCGCTGGAGCTGGGATGACATCCAAGCGCTATCACATGTCGATGAGGCCTCATGTACCCAGGTTCTGAACAAATTTCCTTCCCTTTTTGAGCCAGGCATTGGAAACTTTTCCGGGGCGAAGGTGCGGATCCACTTGGTCCCAGAGGCACGACCCATTCACCACAAGAAGCGAGCGGTACCTTACATGATGAGGGAGAGATTGGAAATCGAGCTGGACAGGCTGCAACGTGAGGGCATCACCTCCCCAGTGGAATTTAGCTAGTGGGCCAGCCCGATTGTTCCAGAACTCAAAAGTGATGGCACGGTCAGGATTTGCGTCGATTAAAAGTAACTATTAATTGTTTCTCATTACAGGACCAATACCCGTTATCTAAGGCAGACGACCTATTTGCGATGTTGGCAGGAGGCAAGACGTTCACCAAGCTCGACCTGACAGCGGCCTACATGACGCAGGAGCTGGAGGAGTCTTCGAAGGGCCTCACTTGCATCAACACGCACAAGGGGCTGTTCATCTCCAACAGATGCCCATTTGGAATTCAGTCGGCTGCAGCGATCTGCCAGAGAAACATGGAGAGCCTACTCAAGTCGGTACCACGCACGGTGGTTTTTCAGGACGACATATTGGTCACGGTTCGGGACACCGTCGGGCACCTACAAAACCTGAAGGAGGTCCTCCAGCGACTGGGCTGTGGCTGAAGAGGTCGAAATGCGTCTTCATGACAACAGAAGTGGAGTTTGTGGGGAGAAAGATCGCGGCGGACGGCATTCGGCCCACAGAAGCCAAGACAGAGGCTATCAGGAACGCGCCCAGGCCACAGAACGTCACGGAGCTGCGGTCATTCCTGGGACTCCTCAACTATTATGGTAACTTCCTACTGGGATTAAGCATCCTCTTAGAGTCCCTACATGTGTTATTGCGTAAAGGTGAGAACTGGGTATGGGGAAAAAAAACAAGTAATTGCTTTTGAGAAAGCCAGAAACATTTTATGCTCCAACAAGCTGCTTGTATTGTATAACCTGTGTAAAAGACTTATGCTAGCATGTGATGCGTCATCGTACAGAGTCGGGTGTGTATTACAACAAGCTAACGTTGCGGGGAAGTTGCAACCTGTCGCCTATGCCTCCAGGAGCTTGTCTAAGGCCGAGAGGGCCCACAGCATGATTGAGAAAGAGGCATTAGCATGTGTGTTTGGGGTAAAGAAAATGCATCAGTACCTGTTTGGCCTCAAATTTGAGCTGGAAACCGATCACAAGCCCCTCATATCCCTGTTCACTGAAAACAAGGGGATAAATACTAATGCCTCAGCCCGAATACAAAGGTGGGCACTCGCGCTATCAGCGTATAACTATACCATCCGCCACAGGCCAGGCACCGAGAACTATGCGGATGCTCTCAGTCGGCTACCATTGCCCACCACGGGGGTGGAAATGGCGCAGCCTGCAAACTTGTTGATGATCATGGAAGCATTTGAAAATGATAAATCACCTGTCATGGCCCGCCAGATTAGGACTTGGACCAGCCAACATCCTCTGCTGTCCCTTGTGAAAAACTGTGTGCTGCATGGGAGCTGGGCCAGCATCCCCGTTGAAATGCAAGAGCTAATCAAGCCGTTCCAGCGGCGAAAGGACGAGCTGTCCATTCAGGCAGACTGCCTATTGTGGAGTAACCACGTAGTGCTACCCAAAAAGGGCAGGGAGACGTTCATCTCGAATTTCCACAGCACACACCCGGGTATAGTGATGATGAAAGCGATAGACAGATCCCACGTGTGGTGGCCCGGTATCGACTCTGACTTAGAGTCCTGTGTACGGCAATGCAGCGTGTGTGCTCAGTTGAGCAACACGCCCTGAGAGGCACCACTAAGTTTGTGGTCCTGGCCCTCCAGACCACAGTCGAGGATCCATGTCAACTATGCGGGCCCATTTCTCGGTAAAATGTTCCTGGTGGTGGTGGAAGCTTTTTCAAAATGGATTGAATGTGAAATAATGTCGGGAAGCACCGCCACCGTCACCATTGAAAGCCTGAGGACCATGTTTGCCACCCACGGCCTGCCTGACATACTGGTCAGTGACAACGGGCCATGTTTCACCAGTGCCGAATTTAAAGAATTCATGACCCGCAATGGGATCAAACATGTCACCTCGGCCCTGTTTAAACCAGCCTCCAATAGGGAGGCAGAGCGGGCTGTACAATAAAATCAAACAGAGCCTTAAACGAGTCACAGAAGGCTCACTCCAAACCCACCTGTCCCGAGTACTGCTCAGCTACCTCACAA
Organism: Pristiophorus japonicus; assembly: GCF_044704955.1. Classification (NCBI taxonomy): domain Eukaryota; kingdom Metazoa; phylum Chordata; class Chondrichthyes; family Pristiophoridae; genus Pristiophorus; species Pristiophorus japonicus. Next base: position 53,714,798 of record NC_091998.1, read on the forward strand.
GACCCCACTCGCTCACAGGGGTGCCCCTGGCTGAGCTACTCATGAAAAGGATACTTAAAACTAGACTCTCGCTGGTTCACCCCAATCTGCATGATCCGGTAGAGAGCAGGCACCAGCAACAAAATGTAAACGATGGTCACGCCACTGTATCTTGGGAAATTGATCTGAATGACCCTGTTTATGTGTTAAACTATGGACATGGTCCCAAGTGGATCACGGGCACGGTGATAGCTAAAGAAGGGAGTAGGGTGTTTGTCGTCAAACTAGACAATGAACAAATTTGCAGAAAGCACCTGGACCAAACGAGGCTGCAGTTCACAGACTGCCCTGAACAACCCACAGCAGACACCACCTTTTTCGAGCCCACAACACACACCCAAAGGATCAATGACACCACCCCGGACCAGGAAATCAAACCCATCACGCCCAACAGCCCAGCAAGGCCAGGCTCACCCAGCAGCCCTGCAGCGTCAACAACATGCCAGCCCAGCGAGGGCACAGCCAACACACCAGAACAGACATTTGTACCGAGGCGGTTCACCAGGGAAAGAAAGGCTCCTGAACGCCTCACCTTGTAAATAGTTTTCACTTTGACTTTGGGGGGGAGTGATGTTGTGTATCTGTAAAGCATGCACTCCTATGTTCTGCCACCAGGGCGTGCATCCCCTGAAGTCCCAAGGGATCCCAGCATCCCTTGGGAGCACTGTATGTAAGCCGACCCCTAAGGCCTGTTCCTCACTCTGCGTGTCCTAATAAAGACTGAGGTCACTGTTGCTTTAACCTCCCTGTGTGCAGTCTCATCTGTGTTAGGAACACAATAGTCAGGATTTGTGGAGACTACAAGGTTACGATTAACTGATTTTCGAAGCAGGATCAGTACCCGTTACCGAAGGCTGATGACCTGTTTGCCATGCTAGCTGGTGGAAATTCGTTCACTAAACTGGATCTGACGTCGGCCTATATGACACAGGAGCTTGTCGACACTTCAAAGAAAAACACCCATAAAGGACTGTTTGTCTACAACAGGTGTCCTTTTGGAATTCGTTCAGTTACAGCGATATTTCAGAGGAATATGGAGAGTTTACTGAAGTCCGTTCTTCGAACTGTCTTGTTTCAAGATGACATTCTGGTCACAGATCGCGACACTACTGAACATCTGAGCAATCTTGAAGAAGTCCTACATTGTCTGGACAAAGTGGGACTCAGTCTGAAACGTTCGCAGTGTTTTTTCATGGCACCTGAAGTTGAATTCCTGGGGAAGAAGATTGCTGCTGATGGCATCAGACCTACTGATGCAAAAAAACAAGACCATCAAAAATGCACCCAGGCCTCAGAATGTGACGGAGCTGTGTTCATTCCTTGGGCTACTCAACTACTTTGCCCAGATTGAGCACTTTGTTAGAGCCATTGCACATGCTACTCAGAAAAGGTGACAACTGGGTCTGGGGTGTGTCTCAAGATAGAGTCAGTTACAGGACCAGACCTCATATGTTTACTGGGGTCTCCCCTGCTGATCTATGGATGAAGAGAAATCTCAAGACTAAGCTCTCTCTTGTTCATCCCGATTTGAATGATCGTGTTGAAAACAGACGTCAAAGTCAGCAAGGGTATCATGATCGTGCTGCTGTGTCACGTGACACCTCTGTCAACGATCCGGTTTATGTACTGAACTATGGTCAAGGTCCAAAGTGGATCGCCGGCACTGTTACAGCCAAGGAGGATAACAGAGTGCTTATTATCGTGCTCAAGAATGGGCAAACATGCAGGAAAGACGTTGATCAGATAAAATTGCGGCACACGGATGGACTGGAACCGCTTGAGGAAGATGCAGTCAGTGACCAACCAACCAATGTTCATTCATCAGAGGACTTTGCTGTCATTATTGAAACTGGACCTCCAGTCTCTGATGTGGTCATTACCACTCCCATCAATCGGTTACTCAGCCTCCAGTCACAACTGACTCAGAACGCTCGCCTAGAACTGAAATTGAACTGAGACGATCAACTCGTGAGCGGAAAGTCCCAGACCATCTTAATTTGTAAAAAGACTAATATTAACATCTTGAAAGGGGATGTTGTTATGTATTTATGCTTGGGGTCACCAGGGGGCGGCACTGTCGGAGGTCATCGGGCTGTATGCGCGCGTGCGCGGTCACTGGTATATAAGCGCGGGTACCATGTCACGCGGGTTACTTTGGCTGTGAATAAAGTTGGATCAGGTTTACACCTGAGGCAGCTTACAGTAACAATTCTTTTGAGTTATTACTTTCATTACAGGTACTCTAGATGTTCCTTTGGATGTGAAGAGCTGACTTTGCACAGTGAGGTGAGGTCGGAAAAGTTGAGTAGGTTGGGCCTTTACTCATTGGAATTCAGAAGAATGAGAGGTGATCATATCGAAACATATAAGATTATGAGGGGGCTTGACAAGGTGGCTGCAGAGGATGTTTCCACTGATGGGGTAGACTAAAACTCGGGGGCATAATCTTAGAATAAGGGGCCGCCCATTTAAAACTGAGATGAGGAGAAATTTCTTCTCTCTGTGGAATTCGCTGCCTCAGAGAGCTGTGGAAGCCGGGTCATTGAATAAATTTAAGACAGAAATAGACAGTTTCTTAACCGATAAGGGAATAAAGGGTTATGAGGAGCGGGCAGGGAAGTGGAGCTGAGTCCATGATTGGATCAGCCATGATCGTATTAATTGGCGGAGCAGGCTCGAGGGGCCGTACGGCCTACTCCTGCTCCTATTTCTTATCAAAGTTGCCTTCAGTGGGAGATGTCCTTATGATGGCTTTTATGGGGCAACCGTTCAAGGCCCAAATGGCTGGACATTCCTGGGCAGTGTGTCCGCGGTTACTGGCTATACGTGGGAGACGAGCAAAATTTACACTGATATGCAACAAATAGAAAAGGTTACAGCACAGAATGAGGCCATTCGGTCATCGTGTCTGTGCTAGCTCTTTGCGAGAGTAATCCCGAACTAATCCCACTGCCCCGCTCTCTCCCCATAGCCCTATTTCAATCTCAAACTAATCCCACTGCCCCGTTCTCTCCCCATAGCCCTATATCATTCCCAAACTAATCCCACTGCCCCACTCTCTTCCCATAGCCCTGTATCAATCCCAAACTAATCCCACTGCCCCGCTCTTTCCCCATAGTCTTGTATCAATCCGGAACTAATCCCACTGCCCCGCGCTCTCTCCATAGCCCTGTATCAATTCCAAACTAATTCCACTGCCCCACTCTTTCCCCATAGCCCTGTATCAATCCCAAACTAATCCCACTGACCCGCTCTCTCCCTATCACCCTGTATCAATCCCAAACTGATCCCACTGCCCCGCGCTCTCCCAATAGTCCTGTATCAATCCGGAACTAATCCCACTGCCCCGCGCTCTCCTCATAGCCCTGTATCAATCCCAAACTAATCCCACTGCCCCGCTCTCTCCCCATAGCCCTGTATCAATCCCAAACTAATCCCACTGCCCCGCGCTCTCCCTATCGCCCTGTATCAATCCCAAACTGATCCCACTGCCCCTCGCTCTCCCAATAGCCCTGTATCAACCCCAAACCAGTCCCACTGCCCCGTTCTCTCCCTTATCAACGATTCCACAACCAAAGGAAATGAGTCTTTCCTTATTCACACGATCGGAACTCTTAACAATTGTAAAAACCTGCCGTAAATCTGCTCTCAGCCTCTCTGCTCCAGTGCAATCAGTCCCAATATCTCCAGTCAATGGTCCCATCACTGGCTTCATCATCAGCTGGTTTATGAGGAACAGGCAGGCGATTTATGACAGACCGTTGACTGTCCCATGAAGTCGGGCTGCTCCAGCCTCGAGCTCCAAACTGCTCCTCTGACTGAGGTCCTGTGGGAAGGATTGAGGGAGGAGGACAGTGGGAGTATGTTTGAGTCTGTGTGTGTGTATTGGCACATGTGGCAGAGCCTGGTCTTCAGTCGTCTCGGACCCCCTTGTCCACTGGACCAAGACCTTGCTCCATCAAGCCCGTGTGGTGGCTGGTGTGCAACGGCCACCCCACGTTAAAAAAATCCACGCACAGGCATCTTCCACCGTTTAAAATGAGTTCATCAGTCACCTGAGAACTCATTTTTAATGTGGAAACAAGTCATCCTCGACCCCGGGGGACTGCCTATGATGATGATGATGACACTAAGGGAATTTGCCCCCATTTTTGCATGACAATCCGTAGCTCACGCATCCGAATTTCCCACATTACAACAGTAACTGCACTTCAAAAAATATTTCATTAGCGGCAAAGTGCTTTGGGACGTCCGGAGGTCATGAAACGTGCTAGAAATGCAAATTTGTCCTTCTTCTTTCACAATTCCCAGCTCTAAGTAGGACATGTGCATCGGTCTGTTCACAGGCCTTGGTCAACCCTTAGACCAAAGACTCAAACATATTCTTTCTATAGTTTATAAGCCCATGCAGCATTGAATGGAATATTGTTCTAAGCTTTGCATATCGTGCCTCGCACCAAGAACCCGCTCACCCATCACCCGCTGTGCTCGCTGACCTACATTGGCTCCCGGTTAAGCAATGCCTCAATTTCAAAATTTTCATCCTTGTTTTCAAATTCCTCCATGGTCCTCACCCCTTCCTATCTCTGTAACCCCTCCAGCCCCGCAACCCCCGAGATATCTGCGCTCCTTTAATTCTGCCCTCTTGAGCATCCCCGATTTTAATCGCTCAACCATCGGTGGCCGTGCCTTCAGCTCTGGAATTCACTCCCTGAACTCTCTCCTCCTTTATAGCCGTTTCTTAAAACCTATCTCGTCTGTTCTAATATCTGCTTCTGTGGCTTGGTGTTAAATGTTGCATACTAATGCTTCTGTGAAGCGCCTTGAGACGTTTTACTGCATTAGAGGCACTATATAAATGCAAGTTGGTGTTATTATTGTTGTGTTGTTGTGTGGGGCTCTCTTCCTCACTATATAAATACAAGTTGTTGTTGTTGTATCACAATCTTATTCCTCAACAACACTAACAAAAGCATTCTGAGGGCCAGCCCCAGTATAAACAGGCCTCTCTGCTCTCCTCTGAAGCCAGACACCTATTTGTTTGTTCAGACTAATAGAGATTAGTACAATCCACATCAGCCTCGGCAGGAGAAGCTGCCACTTGCCCTCTGACTGCTTCCCGCTCCCATCTGTTTCTGTCACAGGATCAGCAGCAACATTTCAAACCCACAACCCTGCCCTTTGTCACCGCCTGACCAGACCATTCTGGCGCTATCCCGGCCGGCCTCCCACCTTCCACCCTCCATAAACCTCAGCACATTCAAAACCCCGCTGCCCCCGTGTCCGAATTCGCACCAAGTCCTGCTCACCCATCACCCTCTGTGCTTGCTGACCCGTGTCCTAACTCACACCAAGTCTCATTCACCTATCACCCTCTGTACTCACTGACCTACACTGGCTCCCGGTCCGGCAATGCCTCAAATTAAAAATTCTTATCCCAATGTTTAAATTCCTTGGTTTAGCGTCTCATTCAAAAGACGACATCTCCGCCAGTGCGGCGCTTCCTCAGTACTGCCCCTCCGACAGTGCGGCACTCCCTCAGTACTGCCCCTCCGACAGTGCGGCACTCCCTCAGTGTCTTAATGCAAGGAGTATCTGCAATAAGGTGGATGAATTAACTGTGCAAATAGATGTTAACAAATATGATGTGATTGGGATTACGGAGACGTGGCTCCAGGATGATCAGGGCTGGGAACTCAACATCCAGGGGTATTCAACATTCAGGAAAGATAGAATAAAAGGAAAAGGAGGTGGGGTAGCATTGCTGGTTAAGGAGGAAATTAAGGCAACAGTTCAGAAGGACATTAGCTTGGACGATGTGGAATCTATATGGGTAGAGCTGCAGAATACCAAAGGGCAAAAAACGTTAGTGGGAGTTGTGTACAGACCTCCAAACAGTCGTAGTGATGTTGGGGAGGGCATCAAACATGAAATTAGGGGTGCGTGCAATAAAGGTGCAGCAGTTATAATGGGTGACTTTAATATGCACATAGATTGGGTTAACCAAACTGGAAGCAATACGGTGGAGGAGGATTTCCTGGAGTGCATAAGGGATGGTTTTTTAGACCAATATGTCGAGGAACCAACTAAGGGGGAGGCCATCTTAGACTGGGTGTTGTGTAATGAGAGAGGATTAATTAGCAATCTCGTTGTGCGAGGCCCCTTGGGGAAGAGTGACCATAATATGGTGGAATTCTGCATTAGGGTGGAGAATGAAACAGTTAATTCAGAGACCATGGTCCAGAACTTAAAGAAGGGTAACTTTGAAGGTATGAGGCATGAATTGGCTAGGATTGATTGGCGAATGATACTTGAGGGGTTGACTGTGGATGGGCAATGGCAGACATTTAGAGACCGCATGGATGAACTACAACAATTGTACATTCCTGTCTGGCGTAAAAATAAAAAAGGGAAGGTGGCTCAACCGTGGCTATCAAGGGAAATCAGGGATAGTATTAAAGCCAAGGAAGTGGCATACAAATTGGCCAGAAATAGCAGCGAACCCGGGGACTGGGAGAAATTTAGAACTCAGCAGAGGAGGACAAAGGGTTTGATTAGGGCAGGGAAAATGGAGTACGAGAAGAAGCTTGCAGATAACATTAAGACGGATTGCAAAAGTTTCTATAGATATGTAAAGAGAAAAAGGTTAGTAAAGACAAACGTAGGTCCCCTGCAGTCAGAATCAGGGGAAGTCATAACGGGGAACAAAGAAATGGCGGACCAATTGAACAAGTACTTTGGTTCGGTATTCACTGAGGAGGACACAAACAACCTTCCGGATATAAAAGGGGTCGGAGGGTCTAGTAAGGAGGAGAAACTGAGGGAAATCCTTATTAGTCGGGAAATTGTGTTGGGGAAACTGATGGTATTGAAGGCCGATAAATCCCCAGGGCCTGATGGACTGCATCTCAGAGTACTTAAGGAGGTGGCCTTGGAAATAGCGGATGCATTAACAGTCATTTTCCAACATTCCATTGACTCTGGATCAGTTCCTATGGAGTGGAGGGTAGCCAATGTAACCCCACTTTTTAAAAAAGGAGGGAGAGAGAAAACAGGGAATTATAGACCGGTCAGCCTGACATCGGTAGTGGGTAAAATGTTGGAATCAATTATTAAGGATGTCATAGCAGTGCATTTGGAAAGAGGTGATATGATAGGTCCAAGTCAGCATGGATTTGTGAAAGGGAAATCATGCTTGACAAATCTTCTGGAATTTTTTGAGGATGTTTCCAGTAGAGTGGACAAGGGAGAACCAGTTGATGTGGTATATTTGGACTTTCAGAAGGCTTTCGACAAGGTCCCACACAAGAGATTAATGTGCAAAGTTAAAGCACATGGGATTGGGGGTAGTGTGCTGACATGGATTGAGAACTGGTTGTCAGACAGGAAGCAAAGAGTAGGAGTAAATGGGGACTTTTCAGAATGGCAGGCAGTGACTAGTGGGGTACCGCAAGGTTCTGTGCTGGGACTCCAGCTGTTTACACTGTACATTAATGATTTAGACGAGGGGATTAAATGTAGTATCTCCAAATTTGCGGATGACACTAAGTTGGGTGGCAGTGTGAGCTGCGAGGAGGATGCTATGAGGCTGCAGAGCGACTTGGATAGGTTAGGTGAGTGGGCAAATGCATGGCAGATGAAGTATAATGTGGATAAATGTGAGGTTATCCACTTTGGTGGTAAAAACAGAGAAACAGACTATTATCTGAATGGTGACAGATTAGGAAAAGGGGAGGTGCAAAGAGACCTGGGTGTCATGGTACATCAGTCATTGAAGGTTGGCATGCAGGTACAGCAGGCGGTTAAGAAAGCAAATGGCATGTTCGCCTTCATTGCGAGGGGATTTGAGTACAGGGGCAGGGAGGTGTTGCTACAGTTGTACAGGGCCTTGGTGAGGCCACACCTGGAGTATTGTGTACAGTTTTGGTCTCCTAACCTGAGGAAGGACATTCTTGCTATTGAGGGAGTGCAGCGAAGGTTCACCAGACTGATTCCCGGGATGGCGGGATTGACCTATCAAGAAAGATTGGATCAACTGGGCTTGTATTCACTGGAGTTCAGAAGAATGAGAGGGGACCTCATAGAAACGTTTAAAATTCTGATGGGGTTAGACAGGTTAGATGCAGGAAGAATGTTCCCAATGTTGGGGAAGTCCAGAACCAGGGGACACAGTCTAAGGATAAGGGGTAAGCCATTTAGGACCGAGATGAGGAGGAATTTCTTCACCCAGAGAGTGGTGAACCTGTGGAATTCTCTACCACAGAAAGTTGTTGAGGCCAGTTCACTGAATATATTCAAAAAGGAGTTAGATGAAGTCCTTACTACTAGGGGAATCAAGGGGTATGGTGAGAAAGCAGGAATGGGGTACTGAAGTTGCATGTTCAGCCATGAACTCATTGAATGGCGGCGCAGGCTAGAAGGGCCGAATGGTCTACTCCTGCACCTATTTTCTATGTTTCTATGTTTCTAGTACTGCCCCTCCGACAGTGCGGCGCTCCCTCAGTCTTGCCCCTCCGACAGTGCGGCGCTCCCTCAGTACTTCCCCTCCGAAAGTGCAACACTCCCTCAGCATTGCACTGGGAGTGTCAGCCTGGAGCGAGATTTGAACCCACAACGTTCTGACTCACCCTTCTCTCTATTCTCGGGATGTGGGAGACACTGACAAAACCCTTTTCATTGCCCAGCGCAGTTCAATGTTCAAACTCAAGAAATTAGTATCTGGTTTCAGAACACTCCTTGTGGGTTCAAGTCCCACTCCAGAGCCTTGAGCACAAATCCAGGCACTATTTCGAAGAAGAGCAGAAGAGTTATCTCCAGTGTCCTGGCCAATATTTATCCCTCAATCAACATCACTAAAACAGATTATCTGGTCATTATCACATTGCTGTTTGTGGGAGCTTACTGTGTACAAATTGGCTGCCGCGTTTCCCACATTACAACAGTGACTACACTCCAAAAAGTACTTCATTGGCTGTAAAGTGCTTTGGGATGTCCGGTGGTCATGAAAGGCACTATATAAATGCAAGTCTTCCTTTTTTTCTTTCCTTGGTGCCAACAATGGGATTAGTGTTGAAATGATCCCCACATACCCAGATTGTTGACACATGAGCTCCCCCGAGAACGATACAGCGCAGAAGGGGTCATTCGGCCCATCGTGCCCGTTCTCGGGAATAGCTATGTCATTAGTCCCACTACCCCTGCTCTTACCCCATAGCCCTGCCAATGTTTCCTCTATAAGGAAATATCCAACTCCCTTTTGAAAGTTACTATTGAATCTGCTTCCACCGCCCTTTCAGGCAGCGTGTTCCAGATCACAACAACTCGCTGCGTAAGAAAATTAATTCTCAGCTCCACCCAGGGTTTTTTTTGGCCAATTATCTGAAATCTGTGACCTCTGGTTACTGACCTTCCAGCCAATGGAAACAGTTTGTTCCTAAAACCCTCATAATTTTGAACACGTCTATTAAATGGGGCAGGTTCGATGAACCAGGTGGTCTTTACATGTCCGTCATTGTCGGTATGTTCGTAAATCCCCTCTCCTGGGGGTGTGTCTATTGTGAATTGGTTCCATTCGTCCACCACAGCAGGTACCCCAGAGGGCAGTGATTGCGAGCTCCACTTCTGTGGTGTGTGTTGGCCTCGTGTTGAGGATGAACAGTTGTAACACATTCTGTGGTGGTTCAGTGACGGATACCCAACAGCTCATCGCCAGGAGAGAATGCAGCATACGGCACATTCGGGAACAAACACACTGTAGTCCGTCAGTTGTTGGCTCGGAACGGGCAACTTAAGGCTGAGTTATACTGCTGGCTCTGCACTGCTGTCTAGTCAGGGAAATGGGTGCTCACAACAACAACAACAACTTGTATTTATATAGTGCCTGATAGGGGAGACTAGAACTGGAGGGCATAATCTTAGAATAAGGGTCCGCCCATTTAAAACTGAGATGAGGAGGAATTTCTTCTCTCAGAGTGTTGTGGATCTGTGGAAGCCAGTGCCTCAGAGAGCTGTGGAAGCTGGGACACTCAATAAATTTAAGACAGAGATGGACAGCTTCGGGGAGCGGGCAGGGAAGTGGACCTGAGTCCATGATTGGATCAGCCATGATCGTATTAAATGGCGGAGCAGGCTCGAGGGGCTGTATGGCCTACTCCTGCTCATATTTCTTATGTTCTTATAACGTAGTGAAATGTCCCATCGCGCTTCACAGGAGTATTATACGATAAACATTTTGACACCGAGCCGCAAAAGTACAAATTAGCACAGGTGACCAAAAGCTTGGTCAAAGAGGTAGGTTTTAGGGATCATCTTGAAGGTGGAAAAAGAGACGGAGAGGTTTAGGGAGGGAGTTCCAGAGCTTGGGGCCCAGACAACAGAAGGCACGGCCACCAATGGTTGAGCGATTATAATCAGGGATGCTCAAGAAGGAAAAATTAAAGGACGCAGACATCTCCGGGGTTGTGGGGCTGGAGGGGATTACAGAGATAGGGAGGGCCGAGGGCCATGGAGGGATTTGAAAACAGGGATGAGAATTATGAAATCGAGGCACATGTTGAGCTCAACTCACCAGGATGCAAACAACAGAAGCATGAAAAAAAAATGCTCTTCAGAGTGAATTATCAGAGAGTGCTGGGGAATGTAAAACATTATGGGCTAGAACCTCCACTTTTGCACTTATCGCCCAAAAATGGGTGTTATTTCCAGCGTGGGCGGTAAAAAAGAGTTTTCAGATCACCGGCTTCTCGCCCATTCTCAAAGCACCTCGTCTACATTTTTGAAAATGGGCGTTACCGCAAGCGATATGAAATGGGCGGTAGTGTTACATTTTTTTGACCTTCTGCCGTAAAGTGTGGCCGTCCTTAGCAACGGCATGGCAACGCTCGATTCCCGCGATTCAGGAGGTCAAGGGTCATCATGACATGCGCAGAAGAGGAGACAGAGAGAGAGGGCGCTCAGAGGCACTGAAAGCGTGTGTGGCTGTGGTGTGTGCTTATTTGGCTGTTGTGGGAGACACGAGGGAGATTCACCTGCAGCAAAAAGCCGACTAAGCACCAAGGACATAGTTGGCACCGAGTTTTTGTCCAACAAATAAGATATAACATGGAAGGAATGGAGGAGGCCCTGGAGCTGGTAGCCAGGAACACTGGTGGCAGAGGGCTCCCAGTGGTCCCGGAGCGCTGCACTGCACCCCAAGGTGACGCACCCCTATTGCCAACCACACATGAGAGCCAGCAGCAACATCTTGCTTCTGGCTCGGCGCACGTTCCCACCTCGGGACCGTCCTCTCCCATCCAAGCAGCACTTCGGCCATCACCCGCCTCCCCCCCACCAATGAAGCATCGCCTGAGGAGCTCCTCGGCCAGGCGGCTTGGAGTCAGGAGGGGAAGGGGAAGGGGTAGAGGTGGGGAGGAGAAGCGGGGGGTTGGGGGGAAAAGGGTTGGTTTGTACAGAAATACTGATGATTTCAGACTAATTTTCAGTTTAAATGTTTTTTATTTAACAAAACCTTGTAGCACATTGGCTCAGATAGCTGCACCATTACACGCTGGTGATTCCTTAACATCAAAGGGTATAATGACACTTAACTTCAATCAACTTAAACTTTAACTGTCACCAAGGTGATGCCCACCATTGATGCATCACTACACCTGCACACCCAGCAGTGTGTCAGCCTTGTAAATAACACCAATATTCTTTCAGGCAAAGTGATCATTGATGAGCTCCTGACGTAAGGCTCTTGCAGCTATCATGCCACCATGGGCCCTTTCATGCGGTCTACAGGGGGGTGGGGGCATGGCTTCAGCGTCAGCCTGACAGTTGGGCCGATGTCAGCGTCCGCCTCCTCGTCCTCTTCCTCTCTCTGGTGAGGTGGACTGTCAGACTCATCAGGCAATTCTTGTCCCCTCCTGATAGCCAAGTTGTGCAGCATGGAGCACACCACCACGAATTGAGCTACCTGCTCAGGGTGGTATTGGAGCTCGCCTCCTGAGTGTTCCAGGCATCTAAAGCGCTGCTTCAGCACTCCAATGGTTTTCTCCATGACATTGCGAGTTGCTCTGTGGCTCTCGTTGTATCGCCTGTCGGCTTAGTTGTGGGTGTCATGCAGGGGGTTCATCAGCCAGGTGGCGAGGCCATATCCTTTGTCACCAAGCATCCAGCATTGACCTTGTGGCTGATTGTTAAACAAGTCAGATACAGTGCTCTCATGCAGGATGTGAGCATCATGGATGCTGCCCGGAAATTGAGCATTCACTGCCAGTATAATTTGCTGGTGGTCGACAACGAGTTGAACATCCAGGGAGCGGAATCTCTGGCGGTTCCTGAAAACCTCTGCATCCTGAAAAGGTACCCGCATCGCAATGTGCATACAGTCTATTGCTCCTTGCACTTTGGGGAAGTTTGCAATTCTGGAGAATTCTAGAGCCCTCTCACTCTGTGCCTCCCTGGTCACAGGGAAGCTGATCACGTCCCTCCTGCATGCATACAGGGCTTCAATGATCTGTCTAATGCAGCGATGTGTGGCATGCTGAAAAAGTCCGCAAATGTCTCCAGCTGTGGCCTGAAAAGAACCCGAGGCCGTAGAAAGACAGTGCCATGGTGACTTTGACCTCGAAGGACAGTGTAGTACTGATGGTGCTGGCAGGCTGCAGATCTGCCCTTGTCAGCTGGCATACCTTAGTGATAACCTCTTTGTGGAAGCACAGTCTCCGAAGGCAGGTGGTGTCGGGCAAGTCGAGGTAAGACTGCTTCTCCTTGTACTTGCATGAGGTGTACATCCGAACTCCGCCGAGGTTGAAGCCCAGCAGCCTTTTAAAGGATGCGACATGTGATCTAGAACATCGCGTCCATTGCGCTGTGATTCGTTCCGATTAGTTCCACTTTTTCTGGGCGTTTTTTTGGGCGAGCGATACTGTTGCCGATATGTGTGCGAGGTGGTGAAATTGATGCTGGCCGATCTCATGGCTGCTAGTTTCGGTAAATATGCTCTTTACGACAAAAAAAAGTGGGCGGGTGTTAATATTGAATCTCGGTGTTAAATCAGTCGGGAAAGTAACGGCGGGCGATATTATGGGCGTTGATTTCGCCCATTCTGATGATTCCGCCCAAAAACAGTGGGCAGGCGGTAATATTTTTTCCCAGCATTAAACACATGGGGAAAGTAACGCTCGGCAATAAGTTTCCTAAAAATGCCCGTCAGTTTCCATTTTGTGTCAAAATGGGCGCTATATGGGCGTTATACGTCATTTCAGCGGTAACATGGGCGTTAAGTGGGTGTTAAGCAGGCAAAAAAGTGGAGGTTTTAGCCCCATATTATGGACAGCCAGTATCAACATTAAGGACCATCAGGCAAGTTGTAGCACAGCAACATCCAGAGTAACTTCTAACTTCAGCTGAGCGCTGTCAACAGCACTCATCTGCCATTTTTTCCATTCCCTATTTGGGCTGATTTATTAGTATCTGTCTCACCTCCTGACTCCCCAAAGCCTCACCACCATCAACAAGGCACAAGTCAGGAGTGTGATGGAATGGAATGGAATGGCATGGCATGGAATGGCATGGCATGGAATGGAATGGCATGGAATGGCATGGAATGGCATGGAATGGAATGGCATGGAATGGCATGCAATGGAATGGAATGGCATGGAATGGCATGGAATGGAATGGAATGGAATGGCATGGAATGGCATGGAATGGATGAGTGCAGCTCCAACAACACTCAAGAAGCTCGACACCATCCAGGACAAAGCAGCCCACTTGATTGGCACCCCATCCACCACCTTTAACACTCACTCCCTCCACCACCGGCGCACCGTGGCTGCAGTGTGCGCCATCTACAAGATGCACTGCAGCAACTCGCCAAGGCTTCTTTGGCAGCGCCTCCCAAACCCGCCATCTCTACCACCTAAAAGGATAAGGGCAGCAGGCGCATGGGAACATCACCACCACCATGTTCCCCTCCATGTCACATACCATCCTGACTTGGAAATATATCGGCCATTCCTTCATCGTCGCTGGGTCACAATCCTGGAACTCCCTCCCTAACAGCACTGTGGGAGCACCTTCACCACACGGACTGCAGCGGTTCAAGAAGGCGGCTCACCACCACCTTCTCAAGGGGCAATTAGGGATGGGCAATAAATGCCGGCCTTGCCAGCGACGCCCACATCCCAGGAACTAATAAAAAAAAATGTCCATGCCCACTAGCATTTGGATTAACCCTGCTCATCCTCAATTCATATAGAATCCCAGCAGGCACATGAAGCTTTAGCCATCAGTCTGGGCTAGATTTGAACACAGATCCCAGAAATGGCCTGTATCGAACCCACTGAACCCCACAAATTCCTTGCATTTGCCCACTATAACAGTGACTACACTTCAAAAGTACTTCATTGGCTGTAAAGAGCTTTGGACTGTCCTGAGATGGTGAAAGGTGCTATATAAATGCAAGTTCCTTCTTTCCTTAATGCTGAGCAAAGAGGCAGCTGTTCCAAAAGCCTTTTCTGAACACTAAAGATTTGACACTTTCTGAAGTTTGCTTGAACGCCGGCCACTCTGCCAAGCTGATGTGATGTGGCAGCACTGACTCGCGCTGCTCTCTCACCGGGTGTCACAATGTGACGCAGTTTACCCACTTCACCAGGACAAAGCAGCCCGCTTGATTGGCACCCCATCCATTTCACCCAGCACCCCCTGTTCTGGTTGACCTACACTGGCTCTCAGTCCGTCAACACCTCAATTTTAAAATTCTCATCCTTGTTATGAAATCCCTCCATGGCCTCGCCCCTCCCTATCTGTGCAATCTCCTCCAGCCCCACTACCCTCCGAGTTATCTGCGCTCCTCCAATTCTGCTCTCTTGAGCATCCCTGATTATAATCGCTCAACCATTGGCGGCCGTGCCTTCTGTTGCCTGGGCCCCAAACTCTGAAATTCCCTCCCTAAACCTCTCCGCCTCTCTACCTCTCTTTCCTCTTTAAGATGCTCCTTAAAACCTACCTCTTTGACCAAGCTTTTGGTCACCTGCCCTAATTTCTCCTTATGTGGCTCGGTGTCAAAATTTTGTTTGATAATTGCTCCTGTGATGGCGCGAAAGGCGCTATATAAATACAAGTTATTGTTCATTCCTGAGTCACACACACCACACGACAAGGACTACACTTCAAAAGTACGTCATTGGCTGTAAAGCACTTTGAGACGTCAGGTGGTCGTGAAAGGCGCTGTATAAATTCAAGTCCTTCTTTCTTTGCGTCAGCAGGGCACAAACTGCGTGGCATTTGTGCAGAAGCTGAACTATAACCGGGGCCACATGAGAGGAGTCTGCTTGAAACCCGGAGGTTGAGCAGCGGAGAGAGAAAAATAAAGGAGAATTGAAGCTGACTGAATTGAACCAGTATCAAAGCCAACAGCACCTTGGAAACATCAATGTCACCCCCACCCCTCCCCTCTCCTCCCCTCCCCTCCCGCTGCCAGGAATGAGGGAAAATGTTCAGTCAGTCTGATTCGGGCTGATTAGCCTCAATCAACATCTTCAGAAGGACAATGAATAAACAAATGACTGTCTGGTTCTCACAGCGACAAGAAGATTAGTTCTTTGCATCCCAGGCAGGCAAAGGAAAATCAGTCTGCTCCGCTCAGAGCGAGTATTCAGACAGCCGGCCACAACAGGGGCTCTTGGCTAATTTGAGCCAGTATCTGAGACCATCACGCAATCTCCGAACAATCTATGCAAAGTGCGATAAGCCCTCGCGTTCCCTCTTTCATTGAGGATCTGCATGCAGTCATTACAGGATCATTGGCATTTCATCACCTACACAGACAATAACCCGCCAATTACCGCAGCCCCTCACTCTCGGCCTGGCCAATGAGCCCGCACCAGAAAGTTTCCAATTATCAGTCTGCGCGAGGGGCACAGTGAACAGCAAAATATCCCTTGCCATTGCCTTGTGAATGAGCTGGATAATTTGCCCTGTGTTTTGAGTGGGATACACTACTCAGTGAGCCCCACGTGGGCAGAGGAAATGTTTCAAGGACACCCTCAAAGCCTCCTTGATAAAATGCAACATCCCCACCGACACCTGGGAGTCCCTGGCCCAAGACTGCCCTAAGTGGAGGAAGTGCATCCGGGAGGGCGCTGAGCACCTCGAGTCTCGCCGCCGAGAGCATGCAGAAACCAAGCGCAGGCAACGGAAGGAGCGTGCGGCAAACCAGGCTCCCCACCCAACCTTTCCTTCAACCACTGTCTGTCCCACCTGTGACAGAGACTGTAATTCCTGTATTGGACTGTAGTCACGTGAGAACTCACTTTTAAAGTGGAAGCAAGTCTTCCTCGATTTTGAGGGACTGCCTATAATGATGGCTCAGTGAATGAGTAGGTGGGTTTGGTGGGTGGGTCTCTGGTGATGATATCTACCCATTTTAATGAAGGTGCATGTGTGTGTGCTACGCCTTCAGCTGCCTGGGCCTCAATCTCTGGAATTCCCTCCCTAAACCTCTCTACCCCTCTCGTCTCCTTTAAGACGCACCTTAAAACCTACTACTTTGACCAAGCTTTTGGTCACCTGCCCTAATTTCTCCTTGTGTGGCTCGGTGTCAAATTTTGTTTTCTAACACTCCTGTGAAGCGCCTTGGGACGTTTTACTATGTTAAAGGCACTATACAAATACAAGTTGTTGTTGCTGTTGTCATACCAGGCGAACTTAAACAATAAACACAAAAGGTTATTTGGCAGTTTTTGAATCAATGTGATGTGGCTTTACATTTAAGAACATACGATATAGGAGCTGGATTGGACCATTCGGCCCCTCGAGCCTGCTCCGTCATTCAACAAGTTCACGGCTGATCTTCTACCTCAACTCCACCTTCCCGCACTATCCCCAAATCCCTTGATTCCCTTAGTTCCCAAAGATTTATCGATCTCTGTCTTGAATATATTCAACTGTTATGTATGCATGCTTGTATTTTGCATGATGTCTGTAACACTGAATGTACCTTTACACTGTACATACCTTACCTGTACACCAGAGGGTGCTCCTGCTGGAGACCTAAGGGTTACCTGCACACTACAGGTAACCCAGTATAAAAGGGAGCTCACCTCTTGGTGCCTTCATTCATGGAGCTGCAAATAAAGGACGACAGTCTACACAGTTTAAGTACTGTACCCTGCCTCGTGGAGTCATTACCAAAGGTGCCTATGTACATGACATCAATGACTGAGCCTCCACAGCCCTCTGGGGCAGAGAATTCCAGAGATTCACCACCCTCTGAAGAAATTTCTCCTCATCTCAGCCCTAAATGGCCAACCCGTTATTCTGAGACTGTGACCCCTGGTTCTGGACTCTCCAGCCCGGGGGAAACATCCTCCCTGCATCTACCCTGTCACGTCCTGCAAGAATTTTGTACGTTCCAATGAGATCACCGCTCGTTCTCTTAAATTGTAGAGAATATAGGCCTAGCCTAGTCTATTCAATCTCTCCCCATAGGGGAATCCCCCCCATCCCAGGAATCAGTCTGGTGAACATTTGTTGCAGAGCTAATGGCACCGTGAGTGAAAGTGACTTTACACCGATGTACAATGGCTATATCTAGTGCAAACCAAACTTTGCCACCGTTACATTTTCTGGTGTAACTGAACCGCTGATAGTATCACTAACTTGGCACCACCAGAAACGCAGAACCAGTGTGTGGACCTGGTGAGAAAATCTCTGCACACATACGCACCGAAAGCACCATGCAAATCCGAGCTGTCCCCGCCTCGGGTGGATAGCCCAACACTATTCAAAGTTATCCTCGGTGTCCTGGGGCCGATATTTAGCCCTCAACCAACACAACAGATTACCTGGGTCATTATTACCTTGTTGTTTGTGGGAGCTTGCTGTGCGCAAATTGGCCACCGCGTTTCCTACTTTACAACTGTGACCACACTCCGAAACTACTTCATTGGCTGTAAAGCGCTTTGACGTCCGGTGGTCATGAAAGACGCTATATAAATGTAAGTCTTTCTTTCTGTTCAGTATAACTCAGGACCATTGGCACTTCACTCGAAGCAAAGTTACGGAGGAATTTGACGAAACGTTGGCAAGCATTGGTCAAGGTACTCGCTTCCAGGTCTTTACTTTAATGATATACAATCTACCACTGTCATGTGCCACTGTGATCATTGCTAAATATCTTTGAGAAAAGGAGGAAAAAAAGCAGTCACCAGCAGAGGGCAGCTGGACTATATTCTCCAGCAGGAAGCTTTCTGAGCAATTTATCCACACGCTATACAGAGAAAGGAAATCTGCCTCTCCAGATCTCCTTGTGTTTTTTCCCATCTCGTTTCTCACACACCGTCTGGGAATTGTCCCTGCTACACTGCCAGTAATGGTTAAACATTCCGGTTAAGCAACGCCTCGATTTCAAAATTCTCATCCTTATTTCCAAATCCCTCCATGGCCTCGCCCCTCCCTATCTCTGTAATCTCCTCCAGCCCCACAACCCACTCCGAGATGTCTGCGCTCCTCTAATTCTGCCTTCCTGAGCACCCTAATTATAATCGCTCAACCATTGGTGGCCGTGCCTTCTGTTGCCTGGGTCCCAAGCTCTGGAACTCCCTCCCTAAACCTCTCCGCCTCTCTACCTCTCTTTCCTCCTTCAAGACGCTCCTTAAAGCCTACCTCTTTGACCAAGCTTTTGGTCACCTGCGCTTATTTCTACTTATGCGGCTTGGTATCAAATTTATATTGCATAATGCTCTTCTGAAGTGCCTTGGGACGTTTCACTACATTAAAGGTGCTATATAAATACTTGTTGTTGTTGTAGCCACTTCACTCATGCTCCTTGGCAAATTTTGGGAGGGTTAGAAAGAATTTGCATTTATATCACGTATTGCCATTTTACTCAGGATGCCCCGAAGCGCTTGGCACCCAATGAATGGCTCTGGAAGTGCAATCAGTGTTGTAATGCAGGCACACGTGGCAGCCACTTTGCGCACAGCAAGATTCCACAAACAGCAAACCAGGTGAACGACCAGTTATTGAGGCGCAATGCAAGAGTCCACAGGCAATCGCTTTCTCAAAAAATCTCAGCAACCTTTACCCCCAATAGTTCTGTGAGAAGGGGCTGTCGGGACGGAATACCGTCGCCTCGGGGCTCTCAGTTGATGTCAGCTGTGGCTCAGTGGGCAGCACTCTCGCCTCAGAGTCAGAAAGTTGTAGGTTTAAGTCCCACTCCAGGGACTTGAGCACATAAATCTAGGCTGACACTCCCAGTGTGGTGCTGAGGGAGCGCTACACTGTTGGAGGTGCCGTCTTTTGAATGAGACATTAAACCGAGGCCTCGTCTGCTCTCTCAGGTGGATGTAAAAGATCCCACGGCCACTATTTCGAAGAAGAACAGGGTAGTTCTCCCCGGTGTCCTGGCCAATAATTATCCCTCAATCAACGTAACAAAAAAAAACAGATTATCTGGTCATTATCACATTGCTGTTTGTGGGAGCTTGCTGTGCGCAAATTGGCTGCCTCGTTTCCGACAACAGTGACTATACTCCAAAAGTACTTTGTTGGCTGTAAAGCACTTTGAGATGTCCAGTGGTCATGAAAGACGCTATATAAATGCATGTCTTTCATTCAGTGCACACAAGTTCCATTGCAACAGACAGATATCCTTTCTTTGGCCACTGTACATGCATAATATATGTATGTGTGTGGTAGCGATTCATACAGTGAGGAGGCTAAGTGTCGGATGGTATCTGTGAAAAGCGAGTTGCAATCACCCTGGGGAGGCCTTGATTTTTTTCATAGACATGCTGTTGCTTCTTACTGTTCCTGAAACCTCACTGCACTGACCAGGAGGAAGAAACACTTACATTTATGTTGCATCTTTCCTGGCCAACATTCATCCATCAACTTAGACCCCCAGCAACAGGTTAACTGTTCAATCATCTCAACAGCAAAAACTTGCATTTATATAGAAACATAGAAAATAAGTGCAGGAGTAGGCCATTCGGCCCTTCGAGCCTGCACCACCATTCAATATGATCATGGCTGATCATTCCCTCAGTACCCATTTCCTGCTTTCTCTCCATGGCCCTTGATCCCCTTAGCCGTAAGAACATAATAAGAACATAAGAATTAGGAACAGGAGTAGGCCATCCAGCCCCTCGAGCCTGCTCCGCCATTCAACAAGATCATGGTTGATCTGGCCGTGGACTCAGCTCCACTTACCCGCCCGCTCCCCATAACCCTTAATTCCCTTATTGGTTGGTGCCTTTCATGTGTAGTACAACAAGCCGAGGCACTTCATAGGAGCATAGAGGGAGAAAAAGTGACACTGAACTAAAGTAGGAGCTATTAGGACAGGCGACCAGAAGCTTGGCCAAAGAGGCAGGTTTTAAGCAGCGTCTTAAAGGAGGAGAGGCTGGTTTGGGGAGGAAACAGAGCTGAGAGCCTAAATGGCTGAAGGCACGGCTGCTAATGGTGGAGCGAAGGAAGTGGGGGATGCGCTAGGCCAGACTTGGAGGAGGGTTGTAGGGTCGAATGAGGTTCCAGAGATAGGGAGGGGTGAGGCCATGAAGGGATTTGAACATGAGGATAAGAATTTTTAAATTGAAGCGTTGTTGGACTGGGTGAACGGGACTTGGTGCGAGTTAGAATACGGGCGGCAGAGTTTTGGATGAGCTCAAATTTATGAAGGGTGGAAGATGGGAGACCAGTCGGGAAAGCATTGGATTGGTCGAGTCTCCTCGTCCTTCTTGACTTGTCTGCAACCGTTGACATGGTTGACCACTCTATCCTCCTGCACCGCCTCTCCACCTTCGTCCAGCTGGGTGGGACTGCACTCGCCTGGTTCCATTCTTATCTATCTAAACGTAGCCAGAGAATCACCTGCAACGGCTTCTTCCCCCCCCCCCCCACCCCGCCCCCATCGTTACCTCTGGTGTCACCCAAGGATCTAACCTTGATCCCCTCCTATTTCTCATCTACATGTTGCCCCTTGGCGACATCATCCGAAAACACAGCGTCAGTTTCCATATGTGCGCTGATGACACTCAGCTCTACCTCACTACCACTTCAATCGCCCCCTCCATGGTTTCTAAATTGTCAGACTACTTGTTCCGACATCCAGTTCTGGATGAGCAGAAATTTTCTCCATTGAGTATTGGGAAGACCGAAACTATTATTTTCGGTCTCTGCCACAAACTCCGTTCCCTAACCACTGACTCCATCCCTTTCCCTAACTTCTGTCTGAGGCTGAACCAGACTGTTCGCAACCTTGGTGTCAGATTTGACCCTGAAATTAGCTTTCAACCACATATCCACAGCATAACTAAGACCACCTATTTCCACCTCTGTAACATCGCCCGCCTCCGCCCTTCCCTGAGCTCATCCACTGCTGAAGCCCTCATCCAGGCCTTTGTTACCTCTAGACTTGACTATTCCCACACACTCCTAGCTGGCCTCCCACATTCTACGCTATGTAAACTAGAGGTGATCCAAACTCGGCTGCCCGTGTCCTATTCAGCCATCACCCCTGTGATCGCTGACCTACATCGGCTTCCGGTTAAGCAAGACCTCGATTTTAAAATTCTCATCCTTGTAATCAAATCCCTCCATGGCCTTGCCCCTCCCTATCTCTGTAATAACCTCCAGCCCCACAACGCCCCCTCCGAGATATCTGCACTCCTCTAATTCTGCCCTCTTGAGCATCCCTGATTATAAATGCTCAACTATTGGTGGCCGTGCCTTCTGTAGTACAGACCCCAAGCTCTGGAACTCCCTGCCTAAACCTCTCTACCTCTCTTTCCTCCTTCAAGACGCTCTTTAAAACATACCTCTTTGACCAAGCTTTTGGTCACCTGCGCTAATTTCTACTTATGTGGCTCGGTGTCAAATTTTAAATCTCATAATACTCCTGTGAAGCACCTTGGGATGTTTCACTACATTAAAGGCGCTATATAAATACAAGTTGTTGTTGTAACAAAAGCATGGATGAGGGTTTGAACAGCAGATGGGCTGAGGCAGGGGCGGAGACAGGCGATGTTACAGAGGTGGAAGTAGACGGCCTTCAGGAGCTGTATTCTTAGGATGTCCAAAAGCACTTTTCAGCCAATTAAGAACTTTTGAAGCGTTATCACTGATGTAATGTAGGCAAAAGCAAAAAGCCAATTTCTAGACAGCAAGGATCCACAAGCAGCAATGGCCAATTAATCCTTTTGGCAGTGTTGGTTGAGGGATAAAGGTTGGCTAGGACACCAGAAGAACTCTCTGCTCTTCTTTGAAAAAGTACCATGGGATCTTTTGCATCAAACTGAAGAGGTAGACAGGACCTCAGTAGATCCAAAGCTGGACATGTGTCAGCCGTGGCTCAGTGGATAGCACTCTTGATTCTAATTCAGAAGATTGTGGGTTCAAGCCCCATTCCAGATACTTCAGTGCAAAAATCTAGGCTGACACTCCAATGGAGTACTGAGGGAGTGCTGCACTGTCGGAGGGGCAGTACTGAGGGAATGCTGCACTGTCGGAGGGGCAGTTCTGAGGAAGTGCTGCACTGTCGGAGGGGCAGTACTGAGGGAGCGCCACGCTGTGGGAAGTGCTGTCTCTCATTTGAGACATTAAACCAAGGCTCTGTCTGCTCTCTCAAGTGGACATAAAAGATCCCATGCCACTATTTTGAAGAAGAGCAGGGGAGTTATCCCCGGTGCCTGGCCAACATTTATCCCTCAATCAAAGTCACTAAAACAGATTATCTGGTCATTATCACATTACTGTTTGTGGGAGCTTGCTGTGCGCAAATTGGCTGCCACATTTCCTACACTACAACAGTGACTATACTTCGCAAGTACTTCATTGGGTACAAAGCGCTTTGAGATGTCCAGTGGATGTGAAAGGTGCTATATAAATGCAAGTCTTTCCTTCTCTGTTCAATAGTTCTGACAAATACATTTTCAACTGATTGCACCAGAATTTGCCCCAAGGCACTCTGTGCAACATTATAACATTTACTTCCTTGGCTGCAAATCGCTTTGGGATGTCCTGAGGTTGTGAAATGTGCTGTATGAATGCAAGTTCTTTCAATCTTTCGTAACCATAGTATTGTTCCTCATTTCCCTTATGTAAGCTGTGGCCCAGTGGGGAGCACCCTTGCCTTCAGTCAGAAGGTCATGGGTTCCAAATCCCACTCCAGCGACATGTGCACATAATCCAGGCTGATACCCCCAGTGCAGTACTGAGGGAGCGCTGCACTGTTGGAGGTGCTGTCTTTTGGATGAGATGTTAAACCGAGGTTCTGTCTGCCCTCTCAGTTGGAAGTAAAAGATCCCACGGCACTATTTCGAAGAGTGGGGGGGGTGGGGGTTATTGCTGGTGTCCTGGTCAATATTTATCCCTCAGCCAACATCACAAAAAACCCCCAGATGATCTGGTTATCTGATTGCTGTTTGTGGGAGCTTGCTGTGTGTATATTGGCTGCCGTGTTTCCTACATTGCAAAAGTGACTACACTTCAAAAAGTACTTCATTGGCTGTAAAGCGCTTTGGGACGTCTTGAGGTTGTGAAAGGCGCTATATAAATGCAAGTATTTCTTTTCTCCCCCCGCTGTCCTGTACGCTGCAGGCTCCTCTTACGTGATGTTTTTAGTTAATTAATGCATCCATCATGCAGAGACCCAGCATTATCTTCCAAGTTCAATGTTCAAATATATGTATTGCAACTCTGTGGAGTTACCACATACATTTATACAGCTCCTTAAATACTCGTTTGAAACAAATTAATTCAACACATGTGGTTTGTCTGAAGTGGCCAAGCCAGAAATTCCATGCAGTGCTGATGGTGTCAGTGGCAGGATTGTTCTGTCACGCTGTGCTACAGTTTTATCATTCAACAGCTTCTATCTGATTAATGCAGTTTATAATCTTCCAAAAAAAAACAAGAAAGGTCTCTTTCTGATGCAGGGACACTTAAAGGGAAATGCCACAACAGAAAGTTTATAAAAAATGAGCAAAACATTACCCGCAATCCTAAAGGTGGGCTATAAAGTCCTCTGTTGTTTCAAATATACGCGGGAGCTGCTCTCCCATGACCTTGTTGCTGGCAAAGTTGTTTTATAAGGACGGGAGCGTGATACCTCATATTAGAGGGAACAGCGTGCGGCGGCGTGGTCCCGGCCTGCAAGACCATCAGCAGGCCGGGGCCATCAGAGGCAGCAACGTGCCGTGGCATACCACTGCAGGAGGGCGACGGCTGCGAAGTCAGGTCGCTGACTGCGGTGCGGGCAGGCACAGCAGGGGGCGGGTAAAGGAGCGGCAAGAGTTTGTAGAAGGAAGTGACCGGGGCCCAAGAGAAGCGTGAGTCTGGGGCCCAGAAGAGACAAAGGCCCAGGGGCAGCACGAGCCAGCCCACACTGCGATATGTGTGTGCACTCGGTCCGTGCAGCACAGCTGGTCTTCAGTTGTCTTCGGTAATCCTTGCCACTGGACCAAGATCTCGTTCTATCAAGCCCGTGTGGTGGCTTGTGTGCAACCGCCACCACATGTTAAAAAAAATCCATGCACAGGCATCTTCCACCTTTCAGGATGTAGTTCGGGATGTGGAAGCAAGTCATCCTTGCTTTGAGGGACTGCCTATGATGATGATGATTGCACACCTCAAAGTTGAAGTATTGTTCTAGCAGGGAACTTTGCAGATTATAAACTGTTTTGTGAATTTTGACTGCAGATCCAAAGCATCTGTCTTGCTTATTTTTCAATTATTTTGCATTGTAACAAAATGTGAAGCTTGCAATGTGTTGGCTGAATATATATGTGTTACTGCATACAGTTCTGATTACCGCATTGCAGGAGAGATGTGATTGCACTGGAGAGATTTGCGAGGATGTTGTCAGGATTGGAGAATTTTAGCTATGAGGAAAGATTAGATAGGCTGGGGTTGTTTTTTTTGGAACAGAGGAGGCCGAGGGGAGATTTATGCAGTGCATAAGTGCAGAGGTGCATAAAATTATGAGGGGCCTAGATACAGTGCTTAGGAAGGACTTAGTTCCCTCAGGAGAGGTCAATATCCAGGGAACATAATTTAAAATAATTGGTAGGGGGTTAAGGAGAAATGTTTCCACCCAGACGGCAGTGGGGGTCTGGAACGCACTGCCTGAAAGGGTGGTAGAGGCAGAAACCCTCACCACATTTAAAAAATACTTGGATGTGCACTTGAAGTGCCGTAACCTACAGGGCTACGGACTAAGAACTGTAAAGTTGGATTAGGTTGGATAGCTCTTTTTCAACCGGCACAGACACAATGGGCCAAATGGCCTCCAGTGCCGTAAAATTTCTCTGATTCTACATATACAGATGTAATAACCAACCAGGTTCTCCCTGATGCATGTAGCCACTGTGGGTGCCCAGAAATCAGCGATGGCCACCATGCAGATCATTATTTGGAGTTTTTATGTGGTGTAAACGTAATAAATTCTGGAGTTTGGGGATTGTGTTTTTAAGTTTGTAACCTCCAAGCTGGAACATCATGCCACCTTACTTTAGCCAGAGTACCGAGCTCCAGTTGAATACTACACCTTTGCTTCCAGTGCTCCCACTATCCCCAGACTGACCACCAGCCAACAACAAGTGCCTCCCCCACACTCCACCTTCTCGTCCACAGCATTCGTACCACAGCAGCCACTGAGATCTCCGATCACATGTGTAAGAAAGACTTGTATTTGATAACGCCTTTCAAGGTCGCATAATGTGTTTTAATTTTAAATGTCTCAATTTTAAAATTCTCATTCTCGTTTTCAAATCCCTCCATAGCCTCGCACCTCCCGATCTCAGTAACATCCTGCCCTCTGCAACCCCCTGGGATCTCCGCGATTTTCTAATTCTGGCCTCTTGCACATCCCCTATTTGCATCGCTCCACCATTGGAAACCGTGCCTTCAGTTGCTTCGCCCTTAAGCCCACCTCTCTCCTCCTCCTCCTTTAAGACGCTCATTTTTGAACAGGCTTTTGGTTATTTGTCCGAATATCTCACGTGTCTCGGTATCAAATTTTGTTTGAGAATGCCTTGGGACGTTTTACTACGTTAAAGTTGCTATATAAATGCAAGTTGTTATTACAGCCAGTTAATTTTTTGGGGGGGGAATGTATAGTTACTGTGGTAATGTAGGAAGGTCGCCTTGCCAATGTAGGAAGGGAGAGAAAGGAAATCGGGGGGATTTCCCCCCCACCCCCCTCGAGGCACTGATTCCTGCTGGGTTCCACAGATGTTGGGTGCCTACCAGTATCTCATTCAAGTGCCCATTTATTCATTCATTAATGAGCTATTCAACTGCACGAGGCACCACAACCAAACTGAAAGGATAGGCTTTGGGAAAAAAAATAAAAAGTGGAAAGGAAGATGGTGAGAGCTAGCCCCAGAGCAAGCGTTGGCCCCACAGAGGGAGTTAGCCCCACAGAGCAGAACCAATGCAAACGTGACATCATGATGCAAAGGGAGGGAAGGTAAGAATCAGAGGGGTCGTGTGCTCAGAGGGGTAATAAAGTTGCAGGAGATAAGGTGGAGCGGATTGTGAAGGGATTTGTAGACACGGTAAGATTTTAGAATGTAGACTGGGAAGGATCTAAGCTGCACTGTGGTGGGGGGGCGGGAGGGGGCAGGATCCCCAGTTATCAGGATTGGTCTTGAAGAGCTGAATCTTTGGCGAAAACCGAAACATCCAGACCAGAATTTGGATTTTAGATCACAAATTCTATTGAATGCTGCATCCAAATACTGCAAAAATATCGCAGGTGCTGAGTCTTCCTGAAGGTACTCGGGAGGAAAAATAAAGATTCGTACTGCGAAAAGTGAAAAGGTTTCTTGGGGGAAAATCAATGCTCCCCGCCAGCCCCCCCTCGAGGCACCGATTTCTGCTGGGTTCCACAGATGTTAGATGCCTTCCAGTATCTCATTCAAGTGCCCATTTCTTCATTCATTAATGAGCTATTCAACTGCACGAGGCACCACAACCAAACTTAATCCAGTCTCGCCGTGATTTCTGCAGCCATTTGTTTCCCACCCGTTGTGTAAGCCTTTCCTTTGCAGTCTCTCTTTTTTTCTGTACATCTCCCTCTTTCTGAATGTCTCATACACTTAATCTCCCCCCCCGCCCCTCTCTTGCTCACTCCCCACCGAGGCCCAAGACTAGAATCATGACTCAAAGGTAATGTAGCCCCCGGACTACTGTTCTGGACACATCTACCCGCTGGTCCTGTCAACTCCCAGTGCAGGCAAGTAAAAAAACAATTTGTGGTTATTTTCAGGAGGCAAAAGTCCTTCCTGTGCACGATGCACAGGGTGATGGTTAAACAAAACTTCAGAGGAAAAATGTTTTTTAACAGCTCACTGTATCTAGTGCTTTCATCTGATGTATACCTGCATAACAAATTAAAAAAACACTTGTACACTTTATGGTACAACTTTGTTGCAGCATTTTTGGAAAAGCATGTTTGAACCCATTAACCTCCTTACAGACTGGGGTTGAATGAATAATCTATTGTCCCACAGCGCTCATTGTTAAATGTAGAATGGCTAACCTGCTCAGGACACTTTCACTGAGCTTCAAACACAAGTAAATTCCATTTTGTTCTTAGATTTTTTTTAAACTTCCATTATTTAAATTCTCCAAATATATTTTCATTTCCAAGCCATGAGTAGACTGATCCATAATCTCTGCCAGTATCACCGTGTCTGAACAGGAGCAGGCCATTCAGCTCCTCGAACCTGTTCCGCCATTCAATGAGATCATGGCTCATCGGGTAACCCGATATACCCGATTTTGCCCCATATTTTATTTATTCCTTCATAGGATGTAGGAGTCGCTGGCAAGGTCAGCATTTATGGATCATCCCGAATTGCCCTTGTGGAGGTGGTGGTGAGCCACCTTCTTGAATCGCTGCAGTCCTTGTGGTGAAGGAACTCCCAAAGTGACTTTGTCACAGTGGCTTTTTCATACAACTGAATGGCTTGCTAGGCCATTTCAAAGGACAGTTAAGAGTCAACCACATTGCTGTGGGTCTGGAGTCACATATAGGCCAGAGTTTCCTTCCCTAAAGGATATTAGCACGACAATCCAGTAGTTTCATGGTCACCATTGCTGATATGAGCTTTTTAATTCCAGATTTATTTAATTAAATGAATTTAAATTCTCCCAGCTGTCGTGGTGGGATTTGAACTCGTGTCTCCAGATCATTAGTCCAGGCCGTTGGATTACTAGTCCAGTAACACAACCACTACACTACCATACACCTTGGTTAACAATCTATCAATCTCAATAAAAGCTATCAATCTCAGATTTAAAATTAACAATTGATCGAGCATCAATTTCCATTTGCGGAAGAGAGTTCCAAACTTCTACCACCCTTTGTGTGTAGAAGTGTTTCCCCAACATTACTCCTGAAAGGCTTGGCTCTAATTTTTATATGATGCCCCCCAGTCCTAGACTCCCCAACCAGCGAAAATAGTTTCTCTCTATCTACCCTATCAGTTCCCCTTAATATCCAGAAAACTTCGATCATATCACCCCTTAATCACATTTCAGCGGAACTGCAGCAGCTCACTATGGTCATGCTATTGACGTCCAAATGTCAACAGTGTTCTGCTGTGCTTCACGAAGGAGGCTATTCGCCTTGCCCTCATGCAGAAAGGATAATGGGAAAAAAACTTCAATGAGTCTCAGTAACTCTCATCATGTACATGGTTCATGGGTATGATTCAGTTCTGCACCCACAATTACTGGTAAATCGGTTCTGATCACCCTTACTTTTTTCTTCAGTGACAAGCAATGGTAGAATGCGGTAACAAAGATGAACCAGCCTGAGAATGCTTCCACTAGTTCACGCTATTCTCTCCAAGGCAAGAATGTGAAGATATGAAAAACAAACACAAGAACTGGCAAGAGATGGTGGTGTACCAGCATTGGTCAGATGACTCCAGCATTGAGCAGCTCATCTGAGAGAACGTAAGAAATAGGAGCAGGAGTCGGCCATTTGGTCCCTCGAGCCTGCTCCGCCATTTAATGAGATCATGGCTGATCTGATCATGGATTCAGCTCCATTTCCCTGCCCGCTCCCCATAACCCTTTACTCCCTTATCGCTCAAAAATCTGTCTATCTCCGCCTTAAATATATTCAATGACCCAGCCTCTGTAGCTCTCTGGGGGCAGAGAATTCCACAGATTTACAACCCTCTGAGAGAAGAAATTCCTCCTCATCTCAGTTTTAAATGGGCGGCCCCTTATTCTAAGACTATGTCCCCTAGTTTTAGTTTCCCCTATGAGTGCAAATATCCTCTCTGCATCCACTTTGTCAAGCCCCCTCATTATCTTATAAGTTTCAATAAGATCACCTCTCATTCTTCTGAAGTCCAATGTGTATAAGCCCAACCAACTCAACCTATCCTCATACGTCAACCCCCTCATCTCCGGAATCAACCTAGTGATCCTTCTCTGAACAGCCTCCAATGCGAGTATATCGGTAACGGCCATGAAGTGAAGTGAGCTGGACAGCAAGATGTTCGTCAGCATCAGCAGTGAGAGGCAAGTCATTATAACGAAGAGGAAAGCCAGTTCTACCTCCAATCTGTGCCCTATTTGGCTCAGTGTGTTGCTTTATTCGTGTGTACAATGGTTCAGAGTTATACATCACAAATTTACATAATTAACAAACGCTGAACTCGGAGACGTTCTGGGAAGGTTGTGAATTGTTGGAGGCAAGACGCAACAACTTTGGATGATTAATTTCACTTTATTTATTGGCTTTCTCTCTCTCTCTCCCACCAAGAATTACATCTCTGAAAGGTTAACCTTTAGCCTCGATTACCAAATTTGAAACCAGATTAAACAGATCAAGGACCTGAGAGACGGCCCCTTTACAATGCCAATGGCCAACTAGAACAGTGGCTGCTCTGCCACGCACAACACGTGGCACTTACACTTTTCACAGCATTTGCAGAAGGTGCCACTGTCTGTAGCCGGATAGAAGTGGATGGATTCCATCAATGGCAGGAAATATTTGCATATTTATTGATTTTTTTTTAAAGTAGAGCTGGTGACTTGGAGAAGACACATGGGCTGATCGACAAGCTCAGCTGAACAGGTTCCAGGACCAACGTCCCTCACTTTGGGGAAACCTTATGGTGGGCCTTAAATGTCCATCTCAAATTGGGCATCATCTCCTGTTGAGGCAAAACAAAAAGGTGTTTAGTGACCTTTTAATTACTCCAAGTTCAGGCAACAATAGACGACAGTCGTTTCGCTGTCTGCCCCCCACCCCCGCAATCCCGCCATTCCACCCCTAATCTATTCAGGTGGTGCTCACTTTTGGTCCCACGAGCCAGCGCAAGCCTCCAATTTCTCGTTCTTCACACGACCCGCAAGGGCAAATGTGGTTGCCCATTTTGACCAGGAAGGAAGCACCACAGGACAGTCAGACCCCGCGTTCCTCACACTCAAATGTGGACGGCCATCATGATCTTGAGCCTGACTGACTTTCCCCCTCGTTGGCCCATTGACAGTGAAGCCAATCGTGCGACGTCCCAAATGTTGCCTGGATGGGATCAGCCAATTCAGCATGAACTGAGAATCCAGCCTGGGTCCGACTGGTCCATTTGGCTTTGTGGGACACAGGCTGGTACCATTACTCACTCGGACATTGGATGAGTTTGAGGGAGATCTTCAAAAAACTGGATGCATTTTCACTGCTGGGGACTTTCTTCCAACCAAATTCTCACTATTTTAGTCAACACTTACACAGATTAGTAACCATGAAAAAAGGTTGCATGATGATAGGAGTAATTAACAACCTAGGCGTAAAAACTAGGTACACAACAGATTTATGCCCAGGATCGTTCCCCCCTTCCCTTTATAAACACACACACTTCCCGACCTCAGCCATGCTGCCCAGGTTGGGAGGCAGGTGCTCCCACAAACGGAGATAGAGACCGAATCATGAACATTTCACCACAACACTGGCTCTGATTTGGGAGCAGCACAGCCGACATCTATCTTGTTTGTGAACAGTGTGGAGCAGGAGTTTGAGAATAGATGCTCGAGAAAGGAAACCCGCTTTAACCACCTCAAGTTGCTCACTCCAAAAGTGACAGAGCTGAACACACTCGTTCCTCACCCTCCTGTTATACAAAGGTGCCTCCAGTTTGGACGGACTAAATCTACAATAGTGCTGGTGTTCAGCGGATCATACAAACTATCAGCCTTGTCCTCAACTGCGCCCTTCACTGAACTCTCGAGTTACAGTCCGGCCCCCGTCGTTACTTACCACCGGCTGCCTTCTCCTCGTGGCTGTTCACGTGGTTTGCTGTCGGCTTCAGCTTCTCCGTTGTACTTGGACCCGTGACACCCGGGATTTTGGGAAGGTCCCGTGGGGGAGTCCTAGCCACTGGGGAATTGCGGCACTCCATGAGGAATTTGCGGTCATAAATAATGCGGGTGCCTGCAACGTAAAAGCAATCCACCGATCAGGTCGACAGGGATCGGGTGTGGTTCAGCACAGCCGAGCGGGTTTTTTTGGTCACGTTTCACCAGGCTGTGCTGTCACGAGGAGAAGATACTCGTTGTTGGAAACCTTTTTTGGGCTACGAGAGACCAGAATGGTCTGGGTCAGAACCCCGGCCTGTGCGGACATCAATGGCACAACAGCGTGAAGCGCTTTTGAATCAACCAGCTCAAGTTCCTGATTCTACTTGAAGTGCTCAGCCCACCACACTGAGCACTGTGGAATATTCATCAGCTCCATATATAAATACCATGCATATTTGAAAATCTGTAGAATGCCTTAAAAATTCTCTCTCAAAGGCACTGCAATTCAAATGCTACGGTTAATTAACATCTCAAGGTCTTTATGATCTTGTGGTTCAATTCCCTGTCTCCATTGCCTTAGTTCATTTCCTGTTTTCTTTCCAGTGATTATTTGCACTAGTTTTTTTTGAGCATCCTTCTGCACCTGCGTGCCTTGGACTCCGCCCCCGACGCCTTCGCACCACTGTCCTCCCGCGCATGTGCAGACTCTTCGAACCCGACACCAGAAGTCGGGCATGTATTGTGAGCTGGAGCGGACTGGGCTGCGTGGAGCTATGCAGCGGAAAGAGCGTGTGGCAAACCTGTCCCACCCACCCATTCCCTCAACGACTATCTGTCCCACCTGTGACAGGGACTGTGGCTCTTGTATTGGACTGTTCAGCCACCTAACGACTCATTTTTAGAGTGGAAGCAAGTCTTCCTCGATTCCGAGGGATTGTCTATGATGATGTGTCGAGCTTTTGGATCATCAGGACCACCCACCCCCCCCCAGGTCATGTAATCAATGAGAGCCAATCAGAGCATTTCCTTTTCTTTCTGCTGCTTGCTCCCAAGTATTTCAATTTTGGGCAACATCGAGGTTCAATTCTCACCTCTTGTGGGAACCTTACCGTAGATACTCCTACCAGTTTTAGCAAAAGCAATACACACAGGAGAGGAAAACTGTGAGACAGAACTATCAGCTATCTGAAAGGCAAGTCTGGCCAATTCAGTCCTTCAAACCGACTTCGGTATCTTGTTTCCGACAAAGTCATGGCCACGCAACTGAAAGTTTGGTTCTGAAGGTTTCGATAAACACACGCATGCCGTGTCTCACATACAATCCATCTGCTTCCTTTCCCAGCCTTGATCACCGTTATCAGCTGCAGACACAAGGTGCTTTCTGCTTATGGCTGTGCTCGCGGTAAAATGTGGAAAGTGTAACATTCTGCCAATCGCAATGTTGCACGAGCAAGACTTTGTGCAGCGTCACAATTTCCATTATCTGACGTCGTGGAGGGGAACGCGCCTGTAAATAATGAAAACTGTCAGATTTAAAAAAAAAATATCATTAAAATTTGGACTTGGGCGTGTGATACAGCAATACTGTAGGCACAGGATTGAAGGCAAGTGTGACAGAATCAGGAGAAATGTTATGTGAACTGCGCAGGAGGTGACCACTTACACAAGGCTTTGTCCTGTGAAAAAGATGGAGGAAGGTGGATAACTGGGGAATGGACAATGCAGGTCTCACGGCAATACTGTCCAAGGGTTGGGTTTACCAAATATAGCCGCTTATGCTGGGGTATGGCTATGGCACTTCACGTGGTAGCCATGGGGGAAGACTGCACAGTGAGAGTGGTAGATGGAGCTTAACTGGTGGGAGGGAATGAAAAAGACTTGCATTTATATAGTGCCTTTCACAACCACCGGACATCAAAGCGTTTTTACAGCCATTGAAATACTTTTGGAGTGTAGTCACTGTTGTAATGTAGGAAACATATGTAGGAAACATATGAAACAAGCCAAAGGCAGGCAGAGGAAATGTTACAAGAACACCCTCAAAGCCTCCCTGATAAAGTGCGACATCCCCACTGACACCTGGGAGTCCCTGCTCAAAGACCGCCCTAAGTGGAGGAAGTGCATCCGGGAGGGCGCTGAGCTCCTCGAGTATCGTCGCCGAGAGCATGCAGAAATCAAGCTCAGGCAGCGGAAGGAGCGTGCAGCAAACCAGGCTCCCTGCCCACCCTTCCCCTCAACCACTGTCTGTCCCACCTATGACATTTAAAGATCATATGGATGAACTTCAGCAATTGTACATCCCTGTCTGGAGTAAAAATAAAATGGGGAAGGTGGCTCAACCGTGGCTAACAAGGGAAATTAAGGATAGTGTAAAATCCAAGGAAGAGGCATATAAATTGGCCAGAAAGAGCAACAAACCTGAGGACTGGGAGAAATTTAGAATTCAGCAGAGGAGGACAAAGGGTTTAATTAAGAGGAGGAAAATAGAGTACGAGAAGAAGCTTGCCGGGAACATAAAAACTGACTGAAAAAGCTTCTATAGATATGTGAAGAGAAAAAGATTAGTGAAGACAAACATAGGTCCCTTGCAGTCGGATTCAAGTGAATTTATAATGGGGAACAAAGAAATGGCAGACCAATTGAACAAATACTTTGGTTCTGTCTTCACGAAGGAAGACACAAATATCCTTCCGAAGTACTAGGGGACCGAGGGTCTAGTGAGAAGGAGGAACTGAAGGGTATCCTTATTAGGCGGGAAATTGTGTTAGGGAAATTGATGGGATTGAAGGCCGATAAATGCCCGGGGTCTGATAGTCTGCATCCCAGAGTACTTAGGGAAGTGACCCTAGAAATAGTGGATGCATTGGTGATCATTTTCCAACAGTCTATCGACTCTGGATCTGTTCTTATGGACTGGAGGGTAGCTAATGTAACACCACTTTTTAAAAAGGAAGGGAAGAGAGAAAACGGGTAATTATAGACCAGTTAGCCTGACATCAGTAGTGGGAAAAATGTTGGAATCAATTATTAAGGATGAAATAGCAGCGCATTTGAAAAGCAGTGACAGGATCAGTCCAAGTCAGCATGGATTTATGAAGGGGAAATCATGCTTGACAAATCTTCTGGAATTTTTTGAGGATGTAACTAGTAGAATTGACAAGGGAGACCAATGGAAGTGGTGTATTTGGACTTTCAAAAGGCTTTTGACAAGGTCCCACACAAGAGATTGGTGTGCAAAATCAAAGCACATAGTATTGGGGGTAATATACTGACGTGGATAGAGAACTGGTTGGCAGACAGGAAGCAGAGAGTCGGGATAAACAGGTCCTTTTCAGAATGGCAGGCAGTGACTAGTGGAGTGCCTCAGGGCTCAGTGCTGGGACCCCAGCTATTTACAATATACATCAATGATTTGGATGAAGAAATTGAGTGTAATATCTCCAAGTTTGCAGATGACACTAAACTGGGTGGCGGTGTGAGCTGTGAGGGGGATGCTAGGAGGCTGCAGGGTAACTGCATGGCAGATGCAGTTAGGTGAGTGGGCAAATGCATGGCAGTATAATGTGGGTAAATGTGAGGTTATCCACTTTGGGGTCAAAAACGCGAAGACAGAATATTATCTGAATGGTGGCAGATTAGGAAAAGGGCAAGTGCAACGAGACCTGGGTGTCATGGTTCATCAGTCATAAAAAGTTGGTATACAGGTACAGTAGGCGGTGAAGAAGGCAAATGGTATGTTGGCCTTCATAGCTAGGGGATTTGAGTATAGGAGAAGGGAAGTCTTACTGAAGTTGTACAGGGCCTTGGTGAGGCCTCACCTGGAGTATTGTGTTCAGTTTTGGTCTCCTAATCTGAGGAAGATCACAGAAACATAGAAACATAGAAAATAGGTGCAGGAGTAGGCCATTCGGCCCTTCTAGCCTGCACCGCCATTCAATGAGTTCATGGCTGAACATTCAACTTCAGTACCCCATTCCTGCTTTCTCGCCATACCCCTTGATCCCCCTAGTAGTAAGGACCTCATCTAACTCCATTTTGAATATATTTAGTGAATTGGCCTCAACAACTTTCTGTGGTAGAGAATTCCACAGGTTCACCACTCTCTGGGTGAAGAAGTTCCTCCGCATCTCGGTCCTAAATGGCTTACCCCTTATCCTTAGACTGTGACCCCTGGTTCTGGACTTCCCCAACATTGGGAACATTTTTCCTGCATCTAACCTGTCTAACCCCGTCAGAATTTTATATGTTTCTATGAGGTCCCCTCTCATTCTTCTGAACTCCAGTGAATACAAGCCCAGTTGATCCAGTCTTTCTTGATAGGTCAGTCCCGCCATCCCGGGAATCAGTCTGGTGAACCTTCGCTGCACTCCCTCAATAGCAAGAATGTCCTTCCTCAGGTTAGGAGACCAAAACTGTACACAATACTCCAGGTGTGGCCTCACCAATGCCCTGTACAACTGTAGCAACACCTCCCTGCCCCTGTACTCAAATCCCCTTGCTATGAAGGCCAACATGCCATTTGCTTTCTTAACCGCCTGCTGCACCTGCATGCCAACCTTCAATGACTGATGTACCATGACACCCAGGTCTCTTTGCACCTCCCCTTTTCCTAATCTGTCACCATTCAGATAATAGTCTGTCTCTCTGTTTTTACCACCAAAGTGGATAACCTCACATTTATCCACATTATACTTCATCTGCCATGCATTTGCCCACTCACCTAACCTATCCAAGTCGCTCTGCAGCCTCACAGCATCCTCCTCGCAGCTCACACTGCCACCCAACTTAGTGTCATCCGCAAATTTGGAGATACTACATTTAATCCCCTCATCTAAATCATTAATGTACAGTGTAAACAGCTGGGGCCCCAGCACAGAACCTTGCGGTACCCCACTAGTCACTGCCTGCCATTCTGAAAAGTACCCATTTACTCCTACTCTTTGCTTCCTGTCTGACAACCAGTTCTCAATCCATGTCAGTACACTACCCCCAATCCCATGTGCTCTAACTTTGCACATCAATCTCTTGTGTGGGACCTTGTCGAACGCCTTCTGAAAGTCCAAATATACCACATCAACTGGTTCTCCCTTATCCACTCTACTGGAAACATCCTCAAAAAATTCCAGAAGATTTGTCAAGCATGATTTCCCTTTCACAAATCCATGCTGACTTGGACCTATCATGTCACCTCTTTCCAAATGCACTGCTATGACATCCTTAATAATTGATTCCATCATTTTACCCACTACCGATGTCAGGCTGACCGGTCTATAATTCCCTGTTTTCTCTCTCCCTCCTTTTTTAAAAAGTGGGGTTACATTGGCTACCCTCCACTCCATAGGAACTGATCCAGAGTCAATGGAATGTTGGAAAATGACTGTCAACGCATCCACTATTTCCAAGGCCACCTCCTTAAGTACTCTGGGATGCAGTCCATCAGGCCCTGGGGATTTATCGGCCTTCAATCCCATCAATTTCCCCAACACAATTTCCCGGCTAATAAGGATTTCCCTCAGTTCCTCCTCCTTACTAGACCCCCCGACCCCTTTTATAACCGGAAGGTTGTTCGTGTCCTCCTTCGTGAATACCGAACCAAAGTACTTGTTCAATTGGTCCGCCATTTCTTTGTTCCCCGTTATGACTTCCCTGATTCTGACTGCAGGGGACCTACATTTGTCTTTACTAATCTTTTTCTCTTTACATATCTATAGAAACTTTTGCAATCCGTCTTAATGTTCCCTGCAAGCTTCTTCTCATACTCCATTTTCCCTGCCCTAATCAAACCCTTTGTCCTCCTCTGCTGAGTTCTAAATTTCTCCCAGTCCCCAGGTTCGCTGCTATTTCTGGCCAATTTGTATGCCACTTCCTTGGCTTTAATACTATCCCTGATTTCCCTTGATAGCCACGGTTGAGCCACCTTCCCTTTTTTATTTCTATGCCAGACAGGAATGTACAATTGTTGTAGTTCATCCATGCGGTCTCTAAATGTCTGCCATTGCCCATCCACAGTCAACCCCTTAAGTATCATTCGCCAATCCATCTCAGCCAATTCACGCCTCATACCTTCAAAGTTAGCCTTCTTTAAGTTCTGGACCATGGTCTCTGAATTAACTGTTTCATTCTCCATCCTAATGCAGAATTCCACCATATTATGGTCACTCTTCCCCAAGGGGCCTCGCACAACGAGATTGCTAATTAATCCTTTCTCATTACATAACACCCAGTCTAAGATGGCCTCCCCCCTAGTTGGTTCCTCGACATATTGGTCTAAAAAACCATCCCTTATGCACTCCAGAAAATCCTCCTCCACCGTATTGCTTCCAGTTTGGTTAGCCCAATCTATGTGCATATTAAAGTCACCCATTATAACTGCTGCACCTTTATTGCACGCACCCCTAATTTCCTGTTTGATGCCCTCCCCAACATCACTACTACTGTTTGGAGGTCTGTACACAACTCCCACTAACGTTTTTTGCCCTTTGGTGTTCTGCAGCTCTACCCATATAGATTCCACATCATCCAAGCTAATGTCCTTCCTAACTATTGCCTTAATCTCCTCCTTAACCAGCAATGCTACCCCACCTCCTTTTCCTTTTATTCTATCCTTCCTGAATGTTGAATACCCCTGGATGTTGAGTTCCCAGCCCTGCTCATCCTGGAGCCACGTCTCCGTAATCCCAATCACATCATATTTGTTAACATCTATTTGCACAGTTAATTCATCCACCTTATTGCGGATACTCCTTGCATTAAGACACAAAGCCTTTAGGCTTGTTTTTTTAACACCCTCTGTCCTTTTAGAATTTTGCTGTACAATGGCCCTTTTTGTTCTTTGCCTTGGGTTTCTCTGCCCTCCACTTTTCCTCATCTCCTTTCTGTCTTTTGTTTTTGCCTCCTTTTTGTTTCCCTCTATCTCCCTGCATTGGTTCTTGCTATTGAGGGAGTGCAGCGAAGGTTCACCAGACTGATTCCCAGGGTGGCAGGACTGACATATGAGGAGAGACTGGATCAACTGGGCCTTTATACATTGGAGTTTAGAAGGGTGAGAGGGGATCTCATAGAAACATATAAGATTCTGACAGAACAGGACAGGTTAGATGCGGGTAGAATGTTCCCGATGTAGGGGAAGTCCAGAACCAGGGGACATAGTCTTAGGATAAGGGGTAGGCCATTTAGGACTGAGATGAGGAGAAACTTCTTCACTCAGAGAGTTCTTAACCTGTGGAATTCCCTGCAACAGAGAGTTGTTGATGCCAGTTCATTGGATATATTCAAGAGGGAGTTAGATATGGCCCTTACGGCTAAAGGGATCAAGGGGTATGGAGAGAAAGCAGGAAAGGGATACTGAGGTGAATGATCAGCCATGATCTTATTGAATGGTGGTGCAGGCTCGAAGGGCCGAATGGCGTACTCCTGCACCTATTTTCAATGTTTCTATGACAGAGACTGTGGTTCTCGTATTGGACTGTACAGCCACCTAAGGACTCATGCTAAGATTGGAAGCAAGTCTTCCGAGGGACTGCCTATGAAGATGATGATGAGTAGGAAACATAGCAGTCAATTTGCGCACAGCAAGCTCCCACAAGCAGCAATGTGATAATGACCAGATAATCTGGTTTCTTTTGTTATGTTGATTGAGGAATAAATATTGGCCCCAGGACACCAGGGTTAACTCACCCGCTCTTCTTTGAAATAGTGGCCATGGGATCATTTACGTCCACCTGAGAGGGCAGATGGGGCCTTGGTTTAACATCTCATCTGAAAGACGGCACCTCCCGACAGTGCAGCGCTCCCTCAGCACTGCACTGGAGTGTCAGCCTGGATTTTTTTGTGCTCAAGTCGCTGGAGTGGGACTTGAGCGCTGCCCACTGAGCCACGGCTGTTTTCCCCACAGTTGGGGGCAAACATCCAATCAATCCAATCATCAGAACACGTGCATCCAATCCTTTCCCAGCAGGGTTCTGGAGCACGGCCGAGGATATAGAACATTGAGCGACGGTCACCAGGGATGATGCAAGGGATTGAAAACTGGGATCGACCAAGCCCCTGGCAGTGCATTTGTCCATTGGGCCCCAAATCAGGTCTGTTTACCCTAGTCTTCCGTTACTTTTGACCGATAGACATACCACAATGCGCTGTAACAAGATTTGGCCTGTGAAACAAGAACTATTTGGAACCTGAACACATTCAAACCTCTTTTGAATCAACAAACATGAATTCAAGGTTACCAGAAACATTATCCGCTTAAGAGATATTAAAAACCATAACATGACCACAGCTGGTAATGTAGAAATATTTCTCCAAACAAGGAGTTCGACATCCTAAATTAATCTAGGCTGACACTCCAGTGCACTGCTGAGGCAGCACTGTCAGAGATGCCGTCTTTCGTATGAGACGTTAAACCGAGACCCCGTCTGCCCTCTCAGATGGATGTAAAAGATCCCATGGCACTATTTTGAAGAAGAGCGGGAGAGTTTTTCCCGGTGTCCTAGGACCAATATTTATCCCTCAATCAACATCACTAAAACAGATTATCTGGTCATTATCACATTGCTGTTTGTGGGAGCTTGCTGTGCGCAAATTGGCTGCCGCGGTTCCCACATTACAACAGTGACTGCACTCCAAAAAGTACTGAATTGGCTGTAAAGCGCTTTGAGACGTCTGGTGGTCGTGAAAGGCGCTATATAAATCCAAGTCTTTCTTTTACCTACAGGATGCATAAGTCGTACTCGAGTTTGGATTTCTTTTTGTTGTTGTTGGCACGAATGCAAAAACCCTTGTTATACTGCGGTGAGCCCCATAATTTATTCATTCATCGGGTCGGCTTTTAAACCTGCTCTGTGATGTGCAGAGTGTTGAATGGTTGACTGCCATTGGCCAGCACGGGAGACAGGCTTGGTTCTCCCTATCCGTGGCGAGATATGTGGGCCAACTGGAACTTCAACTCCAAGCCCGCTGGAAATATATTCACCTGGCAACGCAAACCAAGCTCTCGTGCTGGGGCCCCGACATCTCAAATACTTGGCTGCAGCCATTCTGTGCTTGGCCCACAAACAAAGCCAATTCGTGGATTTAGCCGATTGGCTGTTTACTCATTCTCAATCAACACAATGTTCCAAGTGGCAACAACAGGTAGACCTCCTGACACAAAAGCCCAATCAATCGACCCTTGGGGGGAGTGTGTAAACTTTGGACGAATTGTCCCAAGTGATCACATTATTAAGGGATTAAGTAAAATCTTGATATTAAATCATGCTCTTAAGTGCCGTCCGTGACTTGTGTGTTCTTGCTGAACATGTTCCAGGTGGTGATGTGATGAGTCAGCCGTTCTGCCCAGACCAATTACCCTGCTGCAACATTTTAAAATTTTTGAAGACAGTATATTGGTCGCAGGGCATTGAGGACACAGGTTCATTCCCTCAACAATTAATCTCCACTTTATACCAATTGTTGCCATGTTTTCAGGGCATTTCTTAACCGACCTTAAATCAAAAGGACGAGTCTTCACTCGTACTCCTTCCAGAGTGCCTCTGGCAGAGACCTGGGTGCAGATCATACCGTGTCCTCTGGGATGATGTCACCCAAGTGAAGACGAGCAGGAAAAATACACGTTTTTCCTCCTGGCCAATTTTCTCCTGCCACTCCTGAAGGCATTAACTCCTTGCTAGGGTTCAACTGAGTACTGCACAAGACGCTGCCAATTCAGATGTGCTGAAGGATAAATTCTAGACATATCTGGAAGCTAGATCAAAGGCTAACTGCCCAGCCTCAGAAATGTTGAATAGTTTCACTATGTGTTTGGCAGCCAAAAGTACTGAAGTCAGATACATCACGGTTTAGCAAAGTGATGTTTGTGACCACATCATTCAGCAGCTCTCTGATGTGACCATTACTCTTTTCCAAGCATTCCCTTTGATCATCCAATTTAAGCCCGATCCCGTTATCGACCAAAGTTCACACACGTAAACTTCCGTGGCCATGCCCCTCCCTATCTCTGTGATCTCTTTCAGCCTCACAACCCCTCCCGAGATGTCTGCGCTCCTCAAATTCTGCTCTCTTGAGCATCTCTGATTATAATCGCTCAACCATCGGTGGGTGGCCCTGCCTACAGCTGCTTGGGCCCCAAGCTCTGGAATTCCCTCCCTAAACCTCTCCACCTCTTTCCTCCTTTAAGGCGCTCCTTAAAACCTAACTCTTTACCAAGCTTTTGGTCATCTGCCGTAATTTCTTCTTAAGTGTCTCGGTGTCAAATTTATCTGTTTTGTCTTATATCACTGCTGTGAAGCGCCTTGGGACGTTTTACTACGTTAAAGACGCTGTATAAATAAAAGTTGTTGCTGTGTAGCAATTGCTTGATGGCGATCAAGGAGAAAACCCAG
Organism: Pristiophorus japonicus; assembly: GCF_044704955.1. Lineage (NCBI taxonomy): Eukaryota > Metazoa > Chordata > Chondrichthyes > Pristiophoridae > Pristiophorus > Pristiophorus japonicus. The sequence continues at coordinate 53,756,530 of NC_091998.1, forward strand.
GCCCATCTTTCCCCCTCCTCAACCCAGCGTGCTGAGGCCTTCAACCGCAGTGTATGCTGAGATCAACGAATATTGCCCACAGACTGCAGATTAAAAATGTCCTTCCTGCTCTATTTGTTCAGTTACACATTGAAATAATGGAGGAATAGTCTTTAAATAGTGAGAAACAAGTGGTTGGTGTTCAGAGAGATTCAGGTGTCCTCGTACAGGAAACACAGTCAGTAATTAGGAAGGCAAATTGCATGTTGGCCTTTATTGCAAGGGGTTTGGAGTACAAGAGTAAGGAAGCCTTACTACAATTGTACAGGGCTCTGGTGAGATGACATCTGGAGTACTGTGCACAGTTTTGGTCTTATTTGAGGAAGAGGCGGTGCAACAAAGGTTCACTAGATTGATTCCTGGAACGAGAGGGTGGTCCTCTGAGGAAGGATTGAGTAGACTAGGCCTATATTCTCTGGAGTTTAGAAGAATGAGAGTGATCTCATTGAAACATACAAAATTCTGAAGGGGATTGACAGGATAGAAACATAGAAAATAGGTGCAGGAGTAGGTCATTCGGCCCTTTGAGTCTGCACCACCATTCAATATGATCATGGCTGATCATGCAACTTTAGTACTCCACTCCTGCCTTCTCTCCATACCCCCTGATCGCTTTAGCCATAAGGGCCACATCTAACTCCCTTTTGGATATATCCAACGAACTGGACTCAACAACTTTCTGCGGTAGAGAATTCCACAGGTTCACCACTCTCTGAGTGAAAAAGTTTCTCCTCATCTCGGTCCTATATGGCTTACCCCTTATCCTTAGACTGTGACCCCTGGTTCTGGACTTCCCCAACATCGGGAACATTCTTCCTGCATCTAACCTGTCCAATCCCGTCAGAATTTTATGTGCTTCTATGAGATTCCCTCTCATTCTTCTAAATTCCAGTGAATATAAGCCGAGTCGATCGAGTCTTTCTTCATATGTCAGTCCTGCCATCCCGGGAATCAGTCTGGTGAGCCTTCGCTGCACTCCCTCTATAGCAAGAATGTCCTTCCACAGATTAGGAAACCAAAACTGCACACGATACTCAAGGTGTGGTCTCACCAAGGCCCTGTACAACTGCAGCAAGACCTCCCTGCTCCTATACTCAAATCCTCTCGCTATGAAGGCCAACATGCCATTTGCTTTCTTTACTGCCTGCTGTACCTGCATGTCTCCATAGATGCTGAGAGGCTGTTTCCCCCTGGCTGGAGAGTCTAGAACCAGGGGTCAGAGTCTCAGGATAAGGGGTTGGCCATTTAGGACTGAGATGAGGAGGAATTTCTTCACTCAGAGGATCGTGAATCTTTAAAATTCTGTGGATGCTGAATTGTTGAGGATATTCCAGGTGGAGACAGATAGATTTTTGGATTCCAGGGGAATTAAGGGATATAGAGATCAGGCGGGAAAGCGGAGTTGAGGTCGAAGATCAGCCATGATCTTATTGAATGGCAGAGCAGGCTCGAAAGGCCGTGTGGTCTCCTTCTAATTCTTATGATCTTAGGAGCCCCCAAAAATATAGGACAACAAATGTTCACTATTTTCTTGCTTAATATAGAATGGAATCAAACGTAAAACTTGTTCTCAACAATTTGCTATGTTCTCACCTCAATGTACAGATAATACCTCAAGACCACTTCAAAGACTTTCTTTCAAACATTAACTACTGTGAAGAATGAGCCAGCATGTACCTGGATCTGCACAGGAACGCAGGGTAACCAGCAGAGTTCAGCTGAGTATATAAACTGTCTGACCCGAGCATTCATAGGGCCCCAAGTTTCGAGCCGTGCCTAGAACGGCGCAGTCCCGACCTGGACGCCCGTTTTCCGCGCCACAAAGTGTGCCTAAAAGAAACCTCCAGATTCTCCACCTCCCTGCAGGTCCTCTGGCCCTCGGCGCAGCGCAGCACGAGCTGTAGGGGGTGGAGCCAGGTCCCAGCGCTGAAAACAGTGCCGGGACCTCTGCACATGCACGCTACAGTGGGCACACAAGTTCAGTAGCTCCAGGCACCCAAAACTGTGTGGGAGGGGCCCGAAGCACGCAGCCCCTAGCCCTGGCCGAATGGCCTCATTGGTGCTCGTGAATAAGGCTCCTCCCACGGCCAGCTCCTGCTTCCTCCCAACCCGACTCGACTCCCGCCTCCGGACCAGACCCGACACCCGCTCCCCCCCCCGGACCGGACCTGACACCCCCCCCCGCACGGACCGGACCCGACACCCGCCCCCCCTGACTGGATCCGACACCCACCCCCGGACTGGATCCGACCTGACCTCCCTCCCCCCGACCTGACCTCCCTCTCCCTCCCCGAACCGAACCGACCTCCCTCCCACCACCCCCCCGACCTGACCCAACGCCACCTACCTGTAAATCTGGTGCTGGGGATGGGCCCTGCCCGAAGTCTCGGGCCCAGCCTGTTCAGCCTCCCTCCCCCTTCTCCCCCACCCCGCCCAATCTCCTTCCCCCACCCCCCCCAATCTCCTTTCCCCCCCCAATCTCTTTTCCCCCCCCATATCTCCTTTCCCCCCATCTCCTTTCTCCCCCTCCATCTCCTTTCTCCCCCTTCTCCCCCATCCCTCCTCCTTCCCTCCCTCTGCTCCCCCCCTTCCCTCCCCTCCCTCTGCTCCCCCCCTCTCCCCCTCTACCCCCCTCCTCCCCCTCCCCTCGATGTCAGAAACACAGACACTGACAGACAGAGAATGAGAGACACAGACAGACAGAGAGATAGAGACACTGACAGAGACACACCGAGGGGGGCATCCCAGCACGCTGTTGGAGGGCTCCCAGTGCTGCAGTCGGTAAGTAGAATTTTTTTTATTTATTGATTTAAAAAAAAAAATTATTTCTTATTAATTTTTTTGATTGATTTATTGGTTGATTTATTGATGTATTTATCATTTATTATTGATGATGGCTCTTTATTTGTAAAACTGAAGTGTTTAATGTTTGTAAACTTCCCTTTAAACACCCCCCCCCACCATTCCCTACGCCTGATTTGTAACCTACGCCTGATTTTCTAAAGTGTAGACAAGGTTTTTTCGAGCGTACAAAAATCTTCACTTACTCCATTCTAAGTTAGTTTGGAGTAAGTTTTCACTGACGAAACTTTGAAAACAGGCGAAAGTGGCCGGACACACCCCCTTTTGAAAAAAAAATTCTGTTCCAAAGTGAAACTGTTCTAACTGACTAGAACTGGAGCAAACTAAATGACGAGAATTCCGATTTCTAAGATACTCCGTTCTACACCAGTTGCTACTAAAAATCAGGAGCAAATCATGTGGAAACTTGGGGCCATTGTTACTGTGACAACTCCTGCAAATCCCCCTGGGAGGATAGACACGCTAACGATAGCGTCCTCGACCAGGCCAACATCCCCAGCATTAAAGCACTGACCACACTCGATCAGCTCCGCTGGGCAGGCCACATAGTTCGCATGCCAGACATGAGACTCCTAAGCAAGTGCTCTACTTGGAACTCCTTCACGGCAAACGAGCCAAAGATTGGCAGAGGAAACGTTTCAAAGGCACCCTCAAAGCCTTCCTGATAAAATGCAACATCCCCACTGACGCCTGGGCGTCTCTGGCCAAAGACTGCCCAAAGTGGAGAAAATGCATCCGGGAGGGCGCTGAGCACCTCGAGTCTCGTCGCCGAGAGCATGCAGAAATCAAGCGCAGGCAGGGGAAAGAGCGTGCGGCAAACCTGTCCCAGTCAACGATTGTCTGTCCCACCTGTGACAGAGACTGTGGTTCCTGTATTGGACTGTACAGCCACCTATAAACTCATGTTAAGAGTGGAAACAAGTCTTCCTCGATTCCAAGGGACTGCTTATGATGATGATGATGACAACATGGGAACATTTCTATCAACTGCTCTTTAGATTTTATCACTACAGTGATGGGGGAGGAAGAAAGAGAGGGTGAGAGAGAAAAGAAAAATCGTGGGACATCGCAGCTTTGGCTGTACCCCTGACACAGCGCCCACATCATCAGCTGTTGACACGAAGCGTTGCTAAAAACACTTGTGGAACCTCGGTCAGACCACACTTGCAGTACTTTGCACAGTTCTGGTCTCCATATTACTAAAAAGATATAGAACCACTGGAGAAGGTGCAGAAAAGATTTACAAGAATGATACCAGAATCGAGAGGTTAGAACGCTCAGGAAAGTCTGAACAGACTGGGGTTAGAAGGCCGAGAGGTCACCTGATATATGTCTTTAAAACTATGAAGGGGTTTGATAGGGTAGACGTAGAGAGGATGTTTCCACTTGTCGGGAGCCCAAAACTAGGGGCCATAAAATATTAGATAGTTACTAAAAAATCAAGCGTGACACGTGTAATGTAATTTGTTGAATGTACTACAATGTATTCCGTATTGTACCGAATTGTACTTGAACTGAAAAGCAAGGAAATGTATCGAACGGAACTGCCGTCAGCACCCAAATGTAGTGTATGGGATTGCTGACTGCAGCTAAATGTACTGAACAGATTTTGAATGCACTGTACAAATTTTTATACGAATAAAGTATATTTTGAAATAAAAAAAATCTAAAAAATCAAATAAGGAATTCAGGAGAAACTTCTTTCCCCAGAGTGGTTGGAATGTAAAAATTGCTACCACAGGGAGTGGTTGAAGCGAATAGTATAGAGGCATTTAAGGGGAAGTTTGATAAGTACATGAGGGAGAAAGGAATAGAAGGATATGCTGATAGAGTGAGATTAAGATGAAGTAAGGTGGGAGGAGGCTCATGTGTGGCATAAACACCGGCATTAACCGAATGGCCTCTCAGGTTGATGTAAACGATCCCACGGCACTATTTCGAAGGAGGGCACGGTGCCCTGGGGAACAATATTCATACCTTGACCAACATCACTAAAACTGATTATCTGGTCATTATCTCATTGCTGTTTGTGGGAGCTTGTTGTGCACAATTTCGCTGCCGCGTTTCCTGCATTAAAACAGTGACAACACTCCAATGACTATATACTTCATTGGCTGTAAAGCGCTTTGGGACGTCCTGAGGTTGCGAAAGGCGCTACAGAAATGCAAATCTTTCTTTTGCTCAGGTTCTCCTGCACGACTTGAATTCCATAAATGGCAGATTCGCAATCTGAGCTGCATCTCAGAATGACTCGAGTTGAAATCTGGTTCCACTCTACATCTAGTTGTTGATACAGCCATGAAGTGCCAGGAAATTGAAGTGTATCATGTTAAAGAAAGAAAGTGTGTTTCATGACCTCAGGACGTCCCAAAAAATAACAACCTCTGCAGTTTAATTAGTTCAATATAAACAGCGGCAAATACCAGAAAGCGATTCTAATGCTGTATTCTGCCTCAGTGAGAGGAGGTCATTGACCAGTGTTCTAAGGTTCAATCAGATAGTTCATCGATATCCCCTCCAACACCTTTGGAAGACTGTCATTAGCAAGTCAAGCTATCGGTTATCGGGTCAGTATTCCCAATAACACCAATGAGACCAGCGGCAGGTCGGGGCCATAAAAGGAGCAGCAAGCGGTGTCGGGAGCAGCGTGGAGGCATACTACTTCAGGGAACAGCGCGAGCTGGTGCAGGAGGGTAACGGCAGCGAAGAGTGATGTCATCAAGATCCAGGTCGGTGAATGGAGTGATACAGCAAGAGCGGCGAGAGACTGTCGAAGGACGTGATCGGGGCCCAGGGGAGGTGAGAGTTTGGGGCCAGGGGCCCAGGAGCAACCCACACTGCGATATGTGTGCGCACTAGGTCTGTGCAGCAGAGCTGGTCTCCAGTCGTCTTGGTAATCCTTGCCACTGGACCAAGACCGAGCTCTGTCAAGCCCGTGTGGTGGCTGGTGTGCAACGGCCACCACACGTTAAAAAAATTCATGCACAGGCATCTTCCACCTTCAGGATGCAGTTCGGGTCTTTCATTGAAACAACTCTGAACTCATCCTCTTTTTGGTGTGGAAGCAATTCTTCCTCGATTCCGAGGGACTGCCTATGACGATGAGTGTGATGGGACTCAGATCTGTGCCTGTACATCCAGACACGGTGAACTGCAGATTTCAATCATGTCACCGTGCACACATGCCAAGCGGAGGCAGTGTACTTCCCCACAGGAAGAGAAACAACAGTCCCATCTGCCCTTTCAGGTGAACGCAAAAGATCAAAGAGGAGAAAGGGAGTTCTCCTGGTATCCTGGGGTCCATATTCATCCCTCAACCAATGTCACTAAAACAGATTATCCGGTCATTGTACATTAATGTTTGTGGGAGCTTGCTGTGCTCAAATTGGCTGACGCTCTTTCTACATTCATCATAGGCGGTCCCTCGAATGGAGATGTCTTGGGTTCACAGATGTTTCAATGAAGGACCCGACGTTCCAGACCTGAACTCCAATTGAAAGGGTGGAAGATGCCTGTGTGTGGATTTTTTTTAATGTGGGGTGACCGTTGCACATCAGCCACCACACGGGCTAGATAGAGCTAGATCTTTATCCAGTGGCAAGGGTTAACCAGGACGACTGGAGACCGGCTCTGTTGCACGGACCTAGTGCGCACACATAGCGCTGCCCCTGGGCTCTTCTGGGCCCCGTACCCCTCATTCACCGCACCTCCACCACGATCTCTCGCTGCTCCTCCGCCACAAACATTCGTCGCACCTCATATTCCTCATATATTGACCTATTGTGCCCCCGCCAATCACAGCAGCATTATAACTGTGACTGCCCTTCAAATGTACTTCATTGACTGTTAAGTGCTTTGGGGCGTCTTGAGCTAGTGGAAGATGCTATATAAATGTAAGTCTTTCTTTCATACAAGCAGTTGAAATACTTTGTGGAACTATCCTGCAATAAAGAAAAGTTAGGTTCTCATGTGCCAGACAAGATAGAGGCAGAGAGGCTGTTTCCACTGGTAGGGGAGACTAGAACTAGGGGGCACAGCCTCAAAATACAGGAGAGCCAATTTAAAACCGAGTTGAGAAGGAATTTCTTCTCCCAGAGGGTTGTGAATCTGTGGAATTCTCTGCCCAAGGAAGCAGTTGAGGCTGGCTCATTGAATGTTTTCAAGTCAAAGATAGATAGATTTTTAAGCAATAAGGGAATTAAGGGTTACGGGGAGAGGGCGGGTAAGTGGAGCTGAGGCCACGATCTTATTGAATGGCGGAGCAGGCTCGAGGGGCTAGATGGCCTACTCCTGTTTCTAATTCTTATGTTCTTAAACGTCAGCACTGATTGGGCACAACATCCTTCTGTAAATATTGTCAAGCACCGCTAGGGGAGATTGACACTGCCCAAAACAAATAGTTTTAAAAATTAATTTCTGGGAAACTCCAAACTGTTCAGCTCCCTAACGATCTGGTGGGTACCGTACTGAGCAGAATGTTCCAGGTTAGATTCTTCGGTTTATGCCGAATTAGCCCAAGGCATACTGGCTCCTCTGAGTGCAGGACAGAGTTTTAAAAGTTAGCCAGCATTCCCACTCCTGTTCACTCGTGCTGAAAAGCATGTGCGGGAACTTCGTATGGTGAGCTAAGGTTCGGCTGACTGATTTATACAGAATTGCAGCTTGCCCAGGACCTGTTATCAAAGAGAGAATTTTCTTCGAGGCAGAAAATTGAAAAAAAAAAGGGCGAAAAAAAACCCAGAATGCTTCAATTTGCCAATAGAAACATAGAAATTTACAGCGCAGAAGGAGGCCATTCCAGCCCATCGTGTCTGCGCCGGCCAACAAAGAGCCACACGGCCCTTGGTCAGCAGCCCGAAAGGTTATATATAAATCTATGATCAATGACGGAAAAGCAAAGAGCACCCAGCCCAACCAATCCGCCTCACCACAACTGCGACACCCCTTCTACTAAAACATTCTACACTCCACCTCAACCGGAGCCATGTGATCTCCTGGGAGAGGCAAAAACCAGATAAAAACCCAGGCCAATTTAGGGAGAAAAAATATAGGAGGTAGAGTAGCCAATATTGCAAACAACAGGCCCCGGTAATTAAAAAGTTGATCAGAGGTTTGTAGCATCATAAAGGGACAGAAGGAGGCCATGCGGCCCATCGTGTCTGTGCCAGCCGACAAAGAGCTATCCAGCCTAATCCCACTTTCCGTAGCATCCAAGTACTTTTTAAACTTGATGAGGGTTTCTGTCTCTACCACCCTTTCAGGCAGTGAGTTCCAGACCCCCACCACCCTCTGGGTGAAAAAAGTTCTTCTCAACTCCGCTCCAATCCTTCTACCAATGACTTTAAATCTATGCCCCCTGGTCATTGACCTCTCTACTAAGGGAAGTAGGTCCATCGTATTCACTTTATCTAGGCCCCTCATAATTTAATGCACTGGTTCCTAGATGACCATTTTCAATGAGATTGCATTGAGAAAAGTAGAGACTGAAAGCGCACTACAACTAGGACCACTCAGCAAGCTTGGCAGGGTTCAAATGTTGTGCAGCCAATAATAACAAGCACGAAAGCCACAATCTGAATGAAGTTGTATGTACTTCACGGGAATAGGCACTGGTTTGCAGCAGCTGCTCACAAACACTCCTGATATGGCAGTATTCATCATTCACAACTGATTCACATCAGTTCAGCTATCACCAACACCAGATCACAATTACACTCCATTATCACAGAACTGGAAGCAGTTAATAATTTAAATGTACATTCAATAAAAATGAAAGCAAACCTATGTGGATTTTAAATGCCACTCAAATTTGCTTTAAGGTTTGAAATGTCGAAACAGTTCAAATAAAATTTGTTACGATAAAAACATGTTTGACAGCTGATGGGAGGGAAGAACATTTCACAGGGATGGGCCTCTATTATGAGCTGCACAAACTTGCAGATGTTAGAACTCATGATCTAAGTGTCAAAGGGACAGAACACACGAAGTGACAAGAAAATCTAAATCTTTATGCAAATATACAGAAAAATGAGTTATTTTGAGGTTATAATCTGATTATGAAGTGGTCCTCGTGGTTTCAAACATCATGTGATCCTCTCGCTTATTTTGCGATCAATATCATTTGGTCATTGGCTTGTGTTTTATTAATACCTTCGTCAAGAATTGTTTTCCTCCCAATGTGACACTATTTTTAGTAGGGCTTCTTAAAAAAACAATGGAGGAGTTGGTGGGCATGGGGCCAGTGGGGGTAGGGACGATGGGGATGGCGGGGGAGGGGCTTGGAGGGTACTGGGAAGGAGCTTGGGGGGGCGGGGAGAGTGAAGGAGGGACACAGGGGGCATTGGAAGGGAAGGGCTAGGGGGGGCATTGGAAGGGAAGGGCTAGGGGGGGCATTGGAAGGGAAGGGCTAGGGGGGGCAGAGGAAGGGAAGGGCTAGAGGGGGCATTGGAAGGGAAGGGCTGGGGGGGGCATTGGAAGGGAAGGGCTGGGGGGGCATTGGAAGGGAAGGGCTAGTGGGGGCACTGGAAGGGAAGGGCTAGGGGGGGCACTGGAAGGGAAGGGCTTGGGGGGGCATTGGAAGGGAAGGGCTAGAGGGGGCATTGGAAGGGAGGAGCTGGGGGGAACATTGGAGGGGAGGAGCTAGGGGGGGCATTGGAGGGGAGAGGCTGGGGGGGGCATTGGGTGGAGGCAATGGGGAGGGGCTGATGGGGCAAGTGGAGGAGTTGAGGGGGGAGGGGCTTGGGAGAGGGGCGGGGCAGAGGGGGCATTGGGGAGGAGCTTGGGGCAACAGGCGCCGTTTTGTGCCGTCCCTTACCTCCAGGCGTGGTGCTGAACAGGGTGCCCCCGGGGGTGGTGCTGTAGTCGTGCGGCAGCTGGCCCGAGTCGCTGACGGTCACCCGGCGGGTGGGGATGGCGCGGCTCTCGGTTTTCTGCGCCGGGCCCGACATCCTGAGCTGGCGTCCCTCTCCCCCTCACACACACACACACACACACACACACGGTCTCACTGATCTCCTACACCCCGGCCCTCCCCTTGCCTCGCCTCACGCTGTCCCCCTCCAGGCCCCGCGCAGCCAGCCCCCGCCACCAACAACAACAACAGCGCTCGCCTGCCGGCCTCCCTCCCCCGGGCCCGCGTCATCCTCGGCTCCCCGCCGGAAACAGCCGAGCGCCTTCGGGTCGAGCCCTCCGTCATCGTCGGCTCCTCTGCCGAACCACCACCACCGAGTCTTACGTCATCGTCGGCGCCTCTGCCGAGCCACCGCCACCGAGTCTTACGTCATCATCGGCTCCTCTGCCGGAAAGAGCCGAGCGGCTTCGGCTCCCCACTACTGGCCCAGGGCTGAGCTCTCACTGTGGCAGGAGGCCATTTGGCCCACGCTCTCAATCTCTCTCCATACTCTGCATCTTCCTTTCTTTCAAATATTTAAGTGATTGTCTCTTTAAAGGTTCAATGGTCTCTGCTTTACCTCGCTCGTCTTTGAGTCAGAAGGTTGTGGGTTCAAATCCCACTCCAGAGACTTGAGCACAAAGATCGAGGCTGACACTCCCAGTGCAGTGCTGAGGGAGCGCTCCACTATCGGAGGTGCTATCTTTCGGATGAGCCGTTACACCTCGGCCCCGTCTGCTCTCTCAGGTGGACATAAAAAGATCTCATGGCACTATTTTGAAGAGTAGCAGGGCAGTTATCCCGATGTCCTGGCCAATATTTATCCCGACACAACAAAAAAAAAATTATCTGGTCATTATTACATTTCTGGGAGCTTGCTGTGCACAAATTGGCTGATGGGTTTCCTGCATTACAACAGTCCAAAAGTACTTCATTGGCTGTAAAGTTTTTTGAGATGTCTGGTGGTCATGAAAAATCAGCTTAACAAGGCCTTCCATTATCAACATCATAGGCAGTACCTTGAAATCGAGGAAGACTTGCTTCCACTCTAAAAGTGAGTTCTCAGGTGATTGAACAGTCCAATACGGAAATTACAGTCTCTGTCACAGGTGGGACAGACAGTGGTTGAGGGAAAGGGTGGGTGGGACAGGTTTGCCGTACACTCTTTCCGCTGCCTGCGCTTGTTTTCTGCATGGTCTCGGCGATGTGACTCGAGGTGCTCAGCGCGCTCCCGGTTGCTCTTCCTTCACTTAGGGCGGTCTTGGGCCAGGGATTCCCAGGTATCGGTGGGGTGTTGCACTTTATCAAGGAGAAAGGCGCTTTACAAATCCAAATCTTTCTTTCTTTAACCACGAATTACCAGTGGTAAATGCATAGTTTGTTGTGGTACAGTGACATATGGATTGAGCGGTACTGAGGTGGATTCTGCCTCCTGTTGAGTTTGCTGATCACGATTATGGGCAGTGCTTGTAGCCTTGGTGCATCTGAGATAGCTGGGAGAAATCAGCTGTGGTTCTCGCTTTCAATCTCTATTCAGTGACACCAAGAAAAGAGTCGACACAAGAAACTACTGAGAAATCCACATCATTAAATTTTTTGTTCAAAACTTAAAAAAGACTTGCATTTCAATAGTGCTTTTCACCTCACGATGCCTCAAAGCGCTTTATAGTCAATTAAGTACTTTTGAAGTGTAGTCACTGTTGTAAAGTAGCAAACACCGCAGCAAATGTGCGCATGGCAAGCTCCCACAAATAGCGATGTGATAATGAACAGGTAATTTTTTTTTGAAGTGATGTTGATTGAGTAATAAATATTGGCCAGGGCACCGGGGAGAACTCCCCTGCTCTTCTTCGAAATAGTGCCATGGGATCTTTTACCTGAGACAGCAGACGGGGCCTCGGTTTAATGTCTCATCGAAAAGACAGTACCTCTGAACAGTGCAGCACTCCCTCAGTACTGCAATGGAGTGAGATCCAGGATTATGGGCTCAAGTCTCTGGAGTGAAGCGACATTTGCAATTTTTCAATCCGAAAGACACAACTCCTGAATCTGCAGAGTTTTGGAAAATTAGGACTAACAGCCCTGTGGCGTATTGCGAACCTAACTGCTTGGTTCAAGTTTCGTGTTTCTGAGTTTCCTGCAAAAAGATGAACAAGATTCTAAACTCCCAAAGCTAGGCGTGTCAACTTGAAGCCAAAGAGAGTTGCTTACCCCTCCTCCAAGAAAGATAGAAGAAAGAATCAGAGGGGGAAAAAAACAGGCCAAAACACTTAAAGCACATGTCAATCGCTTGCATTGGCAGCTCCCTGTTCCCAAATGCTGCACCTTTGAAATTCATTTCCAGAGCTGCCACTATACTCTTAGCTGCTGGTAATGGTTGAATATGTTTGCACAGACATCCAAGCTTGCACAGAAAAATTACTTAACAAAATATCTTTGACTTAAAGCTGTGGGATGCAGGAAATTGCATTTCACAGGAGATGCGTTATTCCAGGTGACGCATAAAGTGACTGATTGATGTTCACTGCGTCAACGTAGCAACATTAATGAGCAGTGAAACAAAGTGATAGCACAGTTTCACAGCTGCAGTATGCTCACAGGGTGACATCCCAATCTGTGGAAGCAGGGCATTTGATTGCCCATTATAAGTCAAGCTTCCTCCCAAGCCCGACTCTTGTCACAAAAGTTAGCTTCCAAAGTTGGCTTCTTCTGATATGTATGTAGTTTGCTGTAAGGCATACAATCTTACATTGTATTTCTAAACTTGCCAAGGGGTAGCACATAGGATTCTACGATGTATTATATCACTTCAGAGGACAGGTGATACCAGCAATACAAGACATTTTTCAAAACAGGCTAAACATAGAAACATAGAAAATAGGTGCAGGAGTAGGCCATTCGGCCCTTCTAACCTGCACCGCCATTCAAAGAGTTCATGGCTGAACATGCAACTTCAGTACCCCATTCCTGCTTTCTCACCATACCCCTTGATTCCCCTAGTAGTAAGGACTTCATCTAACTCCTTTTTGAATATATTTAGTGAATTGGCCTCAACAACTTTCTGTGGTAGAGAATTCCACAGGTTCACCACTCTCTGGGTGAAGAAATTTCTCCTCATCTCGGTCCTAAATGGCTTACCCCTTATCCTTAGACTGTGTCCCCTGGTTCTGGACTTCCCCAACATTGGGAACATTCTTCCTGCATCTAACCTGTCTAACCCCGTCAGAATTTTAAATGTTTCTATGAGGTCCCCTCTCATTCTTCTGAACTCCAGTGAATACAAGCCAGTTGATCCAGTCTTTCTTGATAGGTCAGTCCCGCCATCCCGGGAATCAGTCTGGTGAACCTTCGCTGCACTCCCTCAATAGCAAGAATGTCCTTCCTCAGGTTAGGAGACCAAAACTGTACACAATACTCCAGGTGTGGCCTCACCAAGGCCCTGTACAACTGTAGCAACACCTCCCTGCCCCTGTACTCAAATTCCCTCGCTATGAAGGCCAACATGCTATTTGCTTTCTTAACCGCCTGCTGTACCTGCATGCCAACCTTCAATGACTGATGTACCATGACACCCAGGTCTCGTTGCACCTCCCCTTTTCCTAATCTGTCACCATTCAGGTAATAGTCTGTCTCTCTGTTTTTACCACCAAAGTGGATAACCTCACATTTATCCACATTATACTTCATCTGCCATGCATTTGCCCACTCACCTAACCTATCCAAGTCGCTCTGCAGCCTCATAGCATCCTCCTCGCAGCTCACATTGCCACCCAACTTAGTGTCATCCGCAAATTTGGAGATACTACATTTAATCCCCTCGTCTAAATCATTAATATACAGTGTAAACAGCTGGGGCCCCAGCACAGAACCTTGCGGTACCCCACTAGTCACTGCCTGCCATTCTGAAAAGTCCCCATTTACTCCTACTCTTTGCTTCCTGTCTGACAACCAGTTCTCAATCCATGTCAGCACACTACCCCCAATCCCATGTGCTTTAACTTTGCACATTAATCTCTTGTGTGGGACCTTGTCGAAAGCCTTCTGAAAGTCCAAATATACCACATCAACTGGTTCTCCCTTGTCCACTCTACTGGAAACATCCTCAAAAAATTCCAGAAGATTTGTCAAGCATGATTTCCCTTTCACAAATCCATGCTGACTTGGACCTATCATATCACCTCTTTCCAAATGCACTGCTATGACATCCTTAATAATTGATTCCATCATTTTACCCACTACCGATGTCAGGCTGACCGGTCTATAATTCCCTGTTATCTCTCTCCCTCCTTTTTTAAAAAGTGGGGTTACATTGGCTACCCTCCACTCCATAGGAACTGATCCAGAGTCAATGGAATGTTGGAAAATGACTGTTAATGCATCCACTATTTCCAAGGCCACCTCCTTAAGTACTCTGGGATGCAGTCCATCAGGCCCTGGGGATTTATCGGCCTTCAATACCATCAGTTTCCCCAACACAATTTCCCGACTAATAAGGATTTCCCTCAGTTCCTCCTCCTTACTAGACCCTCCGACCCCTTTTATATCCGGAAGGTTGTTTGTGTCCTCCTCAGTGAATACCGAACCAAAGTACTTGTTCAATTGGTCCGCCATTTCTTTGTTCCCCGTTATGACTTCCCCTGATTCTGACTCCAAGGGACCTACGTTTGTCTTTACTAACCTTTTTCTCTTTACATATCTATAGAAACTTTTGCAATCCGTCTTAATGTTCCCTGCAAGCTTCTTCTCGTACTCCATTTTCCCTGCCCTAATCAAACCCTTTGTCCTCCTCTGCTGAGTTCTAAATTTCTCCCAGTCCCCGGGTTCGCTGCTATTTCTGGCCAATTTGTATGCCACTTCCTTGGCTTTAATACTATCCCTGATTTCCCTTGATAGCCACGGTTGAGCCACCTTCCCTTTTTTATTTTTACGCCAGACAGGAATGTACAATTGTTGTAGTTCATCCATGCGGTCTCTAAATGTCTGCCATTGCCCATCCACAGTCAACCCCTTCTGTATCATTCGCCAATCTATCCTAGCCAATTCACGCCTCATACCTTCAAAGTTACCCTTCTTTAAGTTCTGGACCATGGTCTCTGAATTAACTGTTTCATTCTCCATCCTAATGCAGAATTCCACCATATTATGGTCACTCTTCCCCAAGGGGTCTCGCACAACGAGATTGCTAATTAATCCTCTCTCATTACACAACACCCAGTCTAAGATGGCCTCCCCCCTAGTTGGTTCCTCGACATATTGGTCTAAAAAAAACATCCCTTATGCACTCCAGGAAATCCTCCTCCACCGTATTGCTTCCAGTTTGGTTAACCCAATCTATGTGCATATTAAAGTCACCCATTATTACTGCTGCACCTTTATTGCACGCACCCCTAATTTCATGTTTGATGCCCTCCCCAACATCACTACTATGGTTTGGAGGTCTGTACACAACTCCCACTAATGTTTTTTGCCCTTTGGTATTCTGCAGCTCTACCCATATAGATTCCACATCGTCCAAGCTAATGTCCTTCCGAACTATTGCCTTAATTTCCTCCTTAACCAGCAATGCTACCCCACCTCCTTTTCCTTTTATTCTATCTTTCCTGAATGTTGAATACCCCTGGATGTTGAGTTCCCAGCCCTGATCATCCTGGAGCCACGTCTCCGTAATCCCAATCACATCATATTTGTTAACATTTATTTGCAGAGTTAATTCATCCACCTTATTGCGGATACTCCTTGCATTAAGACACAAAGCCTTCAGGCTTATTTTTTAACACCCTTTGTCCTTTTAGAATTTTGCTGTACAGTGGCCCTTTTTGTTCTTTGCCTTGGGTTTCTCTGCCCTCCACTTTTCCTCATCTCCTTTCTGTCTTTTGCTTTTGCCTCCTTTTTGTTTCCCCTCTGTCTCCCTGCATTGGTTCCCATCTCCCTGCCATATTAGTTTAAATCCTCCCCAACAGCACTAGCAAACACTCCCCCTAGGACATTGGTTCCGGTCCTGCCCAGGTGCAGACCGTCCGGTTTGTACTGGTCCCACCTCCCCCAGAACCGGTTCCAATGCCCCAGGAATTTGAATCCCTCCCTGTTGCACCACTGCTCAAGCCACGTATTCATCTGTGTTATCCTGCGATTCCTACTCTGACTATCACGTGGCACTGGTAGCAATCCCGAGATTACTACTTTTGAGGTCCTACTTTTTAATTTAGCTCCTAGCTCCTTAAATTCGTTTCGTAGGACCTCATCCCTTTTTTTACCTATGTCGTTGGTACCAATGTGCACCACGACAACTGGCTGATCTCCCTCCCTTTTTAGAGTGTCCTGCACCCGCTCCGAGACATCCTTGACCCTTGCACCAGGGAGGCAACATACCATCCTGGAGTCTCGGTTGTGGCCGCAGAAACGCCGATCTATTCCCGTTACAATTGAATCCCCTATCACTATCGCTCTCCCACTCTTTTTCCTGCCCTCCTGTGCAACAGAGCCAGCCACGGTGCCATGAACTTGGCTGCTGCTGCCCTCCCCTGATGAGTCATCCCCCTCAACAGTACCCAAAGCAGTGTATCTGTTTTGCAGGGGGATGACCACAGGGGACTCCTGCACTACCTTCCTTGCACTACTCTTCCTGCTGGTCTTCCATGATACAAGTTTATTCACATATGCAATTGCATACAGAAGAAAAATGATATCAGTGAGATAGTTAACAGTATAACTAGGAGTCTGGAAACAGATGATCTGGACATTATCACATTACTGTTTGTGGGAGCTTGCAGTGCGCAAATTGGCTGCCATGTTTCCTACATGACAACAGTGACTACACTTCAAAATTACACAAATTAGGGTTTTATTCCCAAGAATTTAGAAGGTTAAGAGGTGATCTGATTGAAGTTTTCAAGATATTAAGTAGAACAGATAGCATGGATAGAGAGAAATTATTTCCACTGGTTGGAGATTCTCATCATCATCATCATAGGCAGTCCCTCGGAATCGAGGAAGACTTGCTTCCACTCCCAAAGTGAGTTCTTTGATGGCTGAACAGTCTGATACGAGAGCTGCAGACCCTGTTACAGGTGGGACAGACATCCGTCGAGGGAAGGGGCAGGTGGGGCTGGATTCCGTGCGCTCCTTCCGCAGCCTGCGCTTGACCTCTTCACGCTCTTTGGGTTGAGACGCGAAGAGCTCAACTCCCTCCTGGATGGACTTTCTCCACCTCGGGCGGTCTGCGGCCAGGGTCTCCCAGGTGCCAGTGGTGATGTCGCACTTTACCAGGGAGGCTTTGAGGGTGTCCTTATAATGTTTCCGCTGCCCTCCTTTGGCTCGTTTACCATGAAGGAGCTCTGCATAAAGCATTTGCTTAGGGAGTCTCGTATTTGGCATGCGTACTATGTGGCCTGCCCAGCGAAGTTGATCAAGTGTGGTCAGTGCTTCAATACTGGGGATGTTAACCTGGTTGAGGACACTGATGTTGGTGCATCTGTCCTCCCAGGGGATTTGCAGGATCGTGCAGAGACATCGTTGGTGATATATCTCCAGCGACTTGAGGTGTCTTCTATACATCGTCCATGTCTCAGATCCATACAGGAGGGCGGGTATTACTGCAGCCCTGCAGATCATGAGTTTGGTGGTAGATTTGAGGGCCTGGTCTTCAAACACTCTTTTCCTCAGACGGCCGAAGGCTGCGCTGGTGCACTGGAGGCGGTGCTGAATCTCCGCATCAATGTCTGCCTTTGTTGATAAGAGGCTCCCGAGATATGGGAAATGGTCCACGTTGTCCAGGGCCGTACCGTGGATCTTGATGACTGGAGGGCAGTGCTGTGTGGCGGTGACAGGCTGGTGGAGGACCTTTGTCTTACGAATGTTAAGCGTAAGGCCTATGCTTTCATATGTGAATACATTGACTATATCCTGGAGTTCAGCCTCTGAATGTGCACAGACACAGGCATCGTCTGCATACTGCAGCTCAACGACAGAGTTTGGGGTGATCTTGGACCTGGCCTGGAGGCGGCGTAGGTTAAACAGCTTCCCACTGGTTCTGTAGTTTAGTTCCACTCCAGCGGGGAGCTTGTTGATTGTGAGGTGGAGCATGGCGGCGAGGAAGATTGAGAAGAGGGTTGGAGCGATAACGCAGCAATGTTTGACCCTGGTCCGGATGTGGATTGGGTCTGTAATGAATCCATTGGTAAGGATCACAGCCTGCATGTCATCGTGGAGCAGGCGAAGGATGTTGACGAACTTTTGGGGGCATCCGAAACGGAGGAGGACGCTCCATAGACCCTCATGGTTGACAGTGTCAAAGGCCTTTGTAAGATCGAAAAAAGCCATGTACAAGGACTATCGCTGCTCCCTGCATTTTTCCTGCAACCGGCGCGCTGCAAAGATCATGTCTGTTGTGTCCCGTAGGGGACGAAATCTGCACTGTGACTCCGGGAGGAGCTCCTTGGCCACAGGGAGAAGACAACTGAGGAGAACTCGAGCGACAACTTTCCCAGTGACTGAAAGCATGGAGGGATTCCCCTGTAGTTGCCGCAGTCGGACTTGTCCCCCTTTTTAAAAATGTTCACAATCACCGCATCTCTGAGATCTCCCGGCATGCTCTCCTCCCTCCAGATGAGAGAGATGAGGTCGTGTATCCGCGCCAACAGCGCCTCTCCTCCATATTTTAGCGCCTCAGCAGGGATTCCATCCGCACCTGTTGCCTTGTTATTCTCGAGCTGTTTTATGGCTTTGCCTACCTCGTGCAACTTTGGAGTTTCACTGAGTTGGTGGCGGGTCGCATGCTGCGGGATGGAATCAAGAACACTTGAGTCAAAGACAGAGTCTTGATTGAGGAGACCTTTGAAGTGCTCCTTCCATCGGGCCCTGACAGCCTCGGTATCCTTGATGAGTGTTTCTCCGTTCTTGGCCAGGAGTGGGGTGGAGCCTTAGTAGTTTGGATCGTAGGTGGCCTTGACTGCAGCGACGAATCCTTACATATCGTGGCTGTCGAACAGTTGTTGTATCTCCTGTGCTTTCTCCATCCACCACCTGTTCTTAAGGTCCCAAGTTTTTTGTTGGACCTGAGCCTTGAGCTGTCTATAATGTTGTTTTGCAACTCCCGAGTTGGGCTGTTGCTTGCGGCTCAGAAATGCTTTGCGCTTGCAATCTATTAGTTCTTCGATCTCTTGATCATTTTCATCAAACCAGTCCTGATGTTTTCTGGTTGAGTGACCAAGTGTCTCTTCACAGGCACTGGTTATAGAGACCTGGA
The DNA here is from genome assembly GCF_044704955.1 of Pristiophorus japonicus. Classification (NCBI taxonomy): domain Eukaryota; kingdom Metazoa; phylum Chordata; class Chondrichthyes; family Pristiophoridae; genus Pristiophorus; species Pristiophorus japonicus. Next base: position 53,775,564 of record NC_091998.1, read on the forward strand.
GGGCAGACCAAGCACTATGGGTATTCAGCATCTCAGGGTCACCAAGGCTCGCCAAATTGGCTGTGAGGCGCTGGCTGTATAGGGCTCTCTTAGCTGGGTCTCGAAGTGCCCCGACATTAACTTTTTTGCAGAGCTGCTTCTGCTGTCCCCTCTGCTTTGGGGCAATGTTAATGTTGATGATGGATCGGATTAGGCGGTGGTCCGTCCAGCAGTCGTCAGCTCCTGTCATGGCGCGGATGATGCGCATATCCTGGCTCAGATGATGACATAGTCAAGCAGGTGCCAGTGTTTGGAGCGAGGGTGTTGCCACGATGCCTTGTATTTATCCCTTTGGCGGAACAGGGTATTGATGATGAGGAGTTCATGTTCTAGACATTTTGTCAGGAGTAGGGTACCACTGGAGTTGGCTTTCCCTACACCCTCTCTGCCAATCACACCTCCCCAGAGGGTTGTGTCTTTGCCAACCCTGGCATTAAAATCACCCAGGAGGATCAATTTGTCGCCCGTGGGGACGCCGGACAAGGATATATCGAGGTTGGAATAAAAACCCTCTTTAGTCTCATCCATTGCATTGAGTGTGGGAGCGTACGCACTGATGACTGTGGCACATTGGTTCCGAGATAAGGTGATAGGAAGAGACGTTCGTTAACCCCACAGGGCGGTCGACTAGCTCATTCTTGACGGCAAAGCTGACTCCACGAAGGTGGCATTCTGCCTCTGGTTTCCCTTTCCAGAAGAAGCTGTAACCTCCACCATGTTCCTTCAGCTGGCCTTCCCCTGCCCACCGGGTCTCGCTTAGGGCGGCGATGTCAATGTCAAAACGTCTGAGTTCCCGGGCAACTATGGCGGTACGTTGTTCCGGCCTGTTGCTGTTGGGATTGTCCATGAGGGTCCTGACGTTGCAGGTCCCAAACTTCATACTGACGAAGTGGAGGGTGCCTGTGCGTGAGTTATTTTAACGTGGGGTGGCTGCTGCACACCGGCAACCACACGGGCTTCGCTGAGCAAGGTCTTGGTCCAGTGGTAAGGGGGTCCAAGACAGCTGGAGACCAGGCACAGCTCGATAAGCCTAATTGTCTAAGGCGAAGTGTTGGCCGTAAGCTCGGCACCGGGCAGCGCCATTGAAGGTAGATGGCCCGAGGCTAGGTTGGGGGGGCAGACATTAGGAAGGTGACTGCCAAAGTTATTTTAAAAGTTAAAATTTGATAAAAGTTCCCAATTTATTTCAAAAAATTCTAAGAATTATTCAGAAGTTTTCAAAAGTTTCTCAGAGTTGTTAAAAATCTAAGATGTAGATCAATAATGATTATAAAAGTTTCCCCAATTTAAAAAATTTCTAAAATTTGTTAAAAGTCAAAGATGTAGATTAATAATAGATATTTAAAAGTATTTCGATTGAGTCTAAAATGTAAGTTTTAAAAGTTCTCCCAAATTGTTTAATAAGTTTAAAAGTTGGTTAAAAGTTTAAGAATTAATTAAAAGTTGGTTGGGAGTATAAGATGATGCCCTTCAACCAGTTCAGCGCCGGCCTCGGAAAATTATTTCCACTGGTTGGAGATTCTCGGACAAGGGGAGCAGAGTCTAAAAATTAGAGCCAGACCTCGAAGGAGTGAAATTCAGAAGCACTTCTACACATGAAGGGTGGTAGAAGTTTGGAACTCTCAACTGCAAACGGCAATTGATGCTGGGTCAATTGTTAATTTTAAATCTGAGATTGATAGCTTTCTGTTAATAAAAGCTATTAAGGGATATGGGCCAAAGGCAGGTATATGGAGTTAGGTTGCAGATTGACAATGCTCTCATTGAATGGAGGAGCAGGCTTGAGGGACTAAATAGCCTCTTTCTGGTATGATGTTCCTACTTCGTTGGATGCAAAGCGCTTTGGAACGAGGTCGTGAAAGGCGCTATATAAATACAAGTCTTTCGTTTCTTTGACAAAGCTTTTGGTCACCTGTTCTAATATCTCTTTCCGTGGCTCAGTGTCAAATTTTGTCTGATAACGCTCCTGTGAAGCGTTTTAGGACTTTTTATTATGTTAAGGGCGTTACAAGTCAAGTCTAGAGGTAACAAAAGCACGGACCGAAAATCCTGTTGGAGAGAAGAGCAGAACGACTTGATGGTGGGCACTCCTGGAAGAGAAATGGCAGTGAATTAAACATTAAAACCGCACCAAAAAACTGTGCATGCTGGAAATCTGAAATAAAAGCAGAAAATGCTGGAAGCACTCAGCAGGTCAGGTAGCACCAATCGATCAACTCTAATACACTAAGATCTTATGCCTGTGTGAAAGGCTTTCTGTGGGAGACTTTAAGGCACCGAAAAAATATTGAGTATGATAAGTAAAGCATTGTTGCCTTGAAATTATTGTTTACAATATGTGAAAGGAATGTTAGTGATTCAGTTTTCACCATATATATTAATTACATGGACAGGAGTTGCATATCCAGGTTTGCAGACGACACTAAGTTAGGAGGCACTGTAAGGGATATGGGACAAAGATGGGTAAATGGAGTTGAGGTGCAGATCAGCCATGATCTCTTTAAACAGACTGAAGGGACTTAATGGCCTCCTCCTGATCCTGTGACTGAGTGGTCCAGTGAATTGAGAATGCAGGCCCAACTCCAGCCCAGATGGAACATCTCCTCTGCCTGTTAGCTGTAGGGGTTGTGAGTGTGTGAAATGATTTCGGACAGTCTCAATCCAGTTCCTAGTGGGCATAGGCACAAGCTCAGAAATCTAAATCAGGATTGCAGAGAGTAGGATAATCGACAAATTCAAATTTTACAGTCAGGATTGCTCTACTGAGGGCACATGGTGAAGATTCTGTCTATATACTTTGGGTGATGAATTCATCACCCTAGTTATGAAGAGCACGTGGATGATTTCACAGAGGATGTCAACCGACAGCAGATGCACTGGCCATTTGATCTCATTGCTGTTTGTGAGAGCTTGCTGTGCTTAAATTGGCTTCTGCGTTGACAACACTTCAAAAGTCCTTCGCTGGCTGTGAAGGGTTTTGGGATGTCCTCAGCTTGCAAAAGACACTGTATTCTTGGAGCAAAGTAGAGAAACTTTTCCTGCGCAGCTAACAGTAGTATAAAATCATAGAAATTTACAGCACGGTAGAAGGCCATTTCAGCGCATCGTGTCCCTGCTGGCCGTCAAAGAGCTATCCAGTCTAAGTCCACTTTCCTGCTCTTGGTCCGTAGCCCTGTAGGTTACTGGGTGATGATGCTCAGAGATGAATGTGTTCCAGAACTGATTCCCATCACCATAACGAGTCTGCAGTGCGCTCCAATTAAAATTAAACATTGTTTATTTGGTTGAAAAATGATTAACAATAAGATAAAGAACTGACAGCAAGGATTAATTTTAATTCCTTTTTTAATACATGAACATTGCACGTGCCACGTAATTCCACTTCCTAGTTCTCTCTCCAGAAACATATCAACAAGACCAACAAACCGGTACAAAAATATTTTCTTCGCAATGAAAATATCTAACAGCAATTGTCAATTCAAGATAAGAAAGGACAATACATTAATTACTCTCGTTACTACATCTAGCAGTTATCTTACATTAAAATATATAAGGTATAAATTGACGTATTGCACAGCTGGAGCTGAGCAGCAATTGTGGAATACAAGTACCCAGCACTTTATAATTCTTTAAAAGACCTGAAGGTGGACTATTAACCATCAGAAACATAAGGGGGCAGTTTTAACCGCCTATCGGGAAACCAATGCTGGTTTTACTCCCTGTCTGCCCTCCAATTCTGCCCTCTTGCTCATCCCCTGATTTCCATCGCTCCACCATTGGCGGCCATGCCTTCAACCGCCTGGGCCCCGAGCTCTTGAATTCCCTCCCTAAACTCTACTCCTTTAAGACGCTCCTTAAAACCTACCCCTTTGACTGAGCTTTGGTCATCTGTCCCGATGTTTCCTTATGTGGCTCAGTGTCAAATTCTGTTTGGTAACGCTCCTGTGAAGCGCCTTTTCTAAGTTAAAGGCTATCCACACGATCCTGGAGGGGGGCGGTTTCCTGCCCGGACATTTAGGTTAAAAGACTTTCTGATTTATAATTTTCATTCTCACAGTAAGGGTTTTGATCCTGTGAAATCTTTCATCCATAAACCAAACGTCTGTACAGAACATGATGTCCAATTAATGGCAGAACATGAGAAATAGGAGCAGGAGTAGGCCATTTGGCCCCTCGAGCCTGTTGCGCCATTCAATAAGATCATGGCCTCAACTCCACTTCCCTGCCTGCTCCCCATAACCCTCGCCTCCCTTATCGTTCAGCAGGAATAATGATGTTCTGCCCCAGGGGGCAGGTTTGAAGAATATATATATATATATATATATATTAATATTCTCCCCTCAAGGCACTTGCTGAAGCTGAGGTTACAGCTCGACAGAAGCTCTCCAGCCTCTCATTTAAGGGCCTTTGTGAGCCTTGACAGTGAGTGCGGACTATTTGACTGCAGGGCCCATCACTGCTGCACCCAGTTCTGACCTCACCAGATGCCCCCTCTCCCCCTTGCCACACACCACACACACTTTGGGGCATGGGTGGGGTCACTGGAGGCACCGAGACACCAACAACAGCTGAGATTTGCCAACTCAGCACAGAGTCGAAGCCTTCTCGGCTTCTCTGCTTCACGATCACACCAGGCCATGAAATAACAAACTATGACCCAAGTTTTGATATTATACAAACACACATCGCTTTAATTTGTTTTCTTAAACCACACTGGCACCCACACTGATCCACCAAATACTGCCTGATAATTGGGAACAAAATATTAAATATTGAAGATATGTTGATGGGGTGCGATGAAGTAAATAGAGTTGTTGGAGGCTTGTGTGGAGCATAAACACTGGCATAGACCAGTTGGACCGAATGGCCTGTTTCTGTGCTGTAAACTCCATGGGCTAGATTTTCCGGTGATGTGCGCTTCTGTTTTTGCCCCGGAGAGGCAGCAACGGTGGCAGTGAGCTCTTTGGGGTGGACAGTCAGCTTTCAGCGCCTCGCGGGGGTTTTCGGGGCCGGTTTTGCGGGGGGGGGGGGGGGGGGGGGGTGGGTGGGGAGCAGTGCCGCCCAGAAGAGTTGAGCCGGTGTACAATGCCAATGGTTGCAACACCGGCTCGCTTCTGGACTCCCGCCCGAACCGTATGCCCCGCAGCGCGACCTGCTGTTACCGTCTGTGAAAACGGGCGGTCCGACCTATACCGGCTGCAGTGAGGTGCGTAATGTCCACCTCAGGCAAGTGTGATTTTTTGGGGGGGGGTTTATGTTGTGGTGGCATGGGCTATGGATTGGCAATGTTTTTGTTGGGTTTTTTTCTCCACAGGCCTCTCTTAGAGCGCTCCCGGGTCAGCTCCTTCGCACGGGATTTTCTCATACTCAGCCAGCCGAGCGCCTCAAGAGAGGTGTGCAATGTCTCCTTTAGCGCTCCGCCCCACACTCAAGGCCCAGCTGCCCAATTTTGCTGTCTGAGGCGCAAACTGTTCCCCGGGCACAAACTTTAGCACCACGCCGCCATTACCGCCCCGAAATCAGCAAAGCCGAAAATCCAGCCCCATATGTAATTATTTAAATCGGGATAGTTGAACGCATTGCTGGGACAGAATCATTTTGCAGGGCTGCTGGCAAAGAAATGATCTCACACAGCAGATGAAGATTATGGGGGAACAGTTCCATGCACCGCCGTAGGAGTCCTGTGCAATATCTCACAACTGAAACATTCCGAGGCCTTTTGGAGAGTTGGCAGGTCAGGGGCGGGTATTCTCTGGCTGTGGGGCTGATGTACTGGCTTCCTCTGCGCAGTTCTTAGTGCCGCGATGATCATGGCAGGTCAAGCAACTAAAACAACAAGATTCCTGCGTGACTGCCCCTTTAACGTTGCCTCAATGCCCCCTTTAACACTACGCCACGGTTACATGTTCAGAAGCAAATACGGTTTCGAGGGCACAGTTTTCAAGTTGTACCTGTCAGCGATGAACAGTTATTTTTCTTGCCAAGGCAATCAGCCAATGCTAGTTTGCTGGAGTTGCTAAATGCCATGAGTGACACCCAGTGGAGGAATATCAGTACTGCAGTCACACAGTGCAGTGATGTTTTAAACGTTGTAGGGCAGGGTGTTCCATCCATTTAGATTATTGTACAAGCACATAAAGGGCTCGTGCCAAAATCCTCTCAGCCAGAGAAACTAATTTGGTAAGAAGGTGATAAGACAACCATACAGCACAGAAGGAGGCCATTCGGCCCATCGTGCCTGTGCCGGCTCGTTGAAAGACTCCTATCAACTTTAGAAACATAGAAAATAGGTGCAGGAGCAGGCCATTCGGTCCTTCGAGCCTGCACCACCATTCAATATGATCATGGCTGATCATGCAACTTCAATACCCCATTCCTGCTTTCTCTCCATACCCCTTGATTCCTTTAGCCGTAAGGGCCACATTTAACTCCCTCTTGAATATATCCAACGAATTGGCATCAACAACTTTCTGTGGTAGAGAATTCCACAGGTTCACAATTCTGAGTGAAGAAGTTTCTCCTCATCTCGGTCCTAAATGGCTTACCCCTTATTCTTCGACTGTGACCCTGGTTCTGGACTTCCCCAACATCGGGAACATTCTTCCTGCATCTAACCTGTCCAATCCCGTCATAATTTTATATGTTTCTATGAGATCCCCTCTCATTTTCCTAAATTACAGTGAATATAAGCCTAGTCGATCCAATCTTTCTTCATGTCACTCCTGCCATCCTGGGAATCAGTCTGGTGAACCTTCGCTGCACTCCCTCAATAGCAAGAATGTCCTTCCTCAGATTAGGAGACCAAAACTACACACAATACTCAAGGTGTGGTCTCACCAAGGCCCTGTACAATTGCAGTAAGACCTCCCTGCTCCGATACTCAAATCCTCTCACAATGAAGGCCAGCATGCCATTTGCTTTCTTTACTGCCTGATGTACCTGTATGCCGACCTTCAATGATTGATATACCATGTCACCCAGGTCTCATTGCACCTTCCCTCTTACTAATCTGTCACCATTCAGATAATACTGTGCCTTCCTGTTTTTGCCACCAAAGTAGATAACCGCACAATTATCCACATTATACTGCATCTGCCATGCATTTGCCCACTCACCTAACCTCTCCAAGTCCCCCTGCAGCCTCCTAGCATCCTCCTCGCAGCTTGCCCAGCTTAGTGTCATCTGCAAACTTGGAGATATTACATTCAATTCCTTCGTCTAAATCATTAATGTACATTGTAAATAGCTGGGGTCCCAGCTCTGAACCCTGCGGCACCCCACTAGTCACTGCCTGCCATTCTGAAAATGACCCGTTTATTCCCACTCTTTGCTTCCTGTCTGCCAACCAGTTCTCTATCCGCGTCAATACATTACCCCCAATACCATGTGCCTTAATTTTGCACACTAATCTCCTGTGTGGGACCTTGTCAAAAGCTTTTTGAAAGTCCAAATACACCACATCCACTGGTTCTCCCTTGTCCACTCTACTATTTACATCTTCAAAAAACTCTGGAAGATTTGTCAAGCATGATTTCCCTTTCATAAATCCATGCTGACTTGGACCGATCCTGTCACTGCTTTCCAAATGCGCTGATATTACATCTTTAATAATTGATTACAGCATTTTCCCCACCACCGATGTCAGGCTAACCGGTCTATAATTCCCTGTTTTCTCCCTCCCTCCTTTTTTTAAAAAGTGGGGTTACATTAGCTACCCTCCAATCCATAGGAACTGAACCAGGGTCCATGGAATGTTGGAAAATGACCACCAATGCATCTACTATTTCTAGGGCCACTTCCTTAAGTACTCTGGGATGCAGACTATCAGACCCTGGGGATTTATCAGCCTTCAGTCCTTTCAATTTCCCTAACACCATTTCCTGACTAATAAGGATTTCCCTCAGTTCCCCCTTCTCGCTGGACCCTCGGTCCCCTAGTATTTTCGGGAGGTTATTCGTGTCTTCCTGAATGAAGACAGAATCAAAGTATTTGTTCAATTGGTCTGCCAATTCCTTGTTCCCCATTATGAATTCACCTGATTCTGACTGCAAGGGACCTACATTAGTTTTCACTAACCTTTTTCTCTTCACATATCTATAGAAGCTTTTGCAGTCAGTTTTTATGTTCCCTGCAAGCTTACTCTCATACTCTATTTTCCCCCTCCTAATTAAACCCTTAGTCCTCCTCTGCTGAATTCTAAATTTCTCCCAGTCCTCAGGTTTGCTGCTTTTTCTGGCCAATTTAAATGCCTCTTCCTTGGATTTAACACTTTCCCTAATTTCCCTTGTTACCCACGGTTGATCCAACTTCCCTTTGTTATTCTTACGCCACACAGGGATGTGCAATTGTTGTCGTTCATCCATGTGATATTTAAATGTCTGCCATTGCCTATCCACCATCAGCCCTTTAAGTATCATTCTCCAGTCTATCCTAGCCAATTCACGTCTCATACTGTCGAAGTTTCCTTTCTTTAAGTTCAGGACTCAAGTCTCTGAATTAACTGTGTCACTCTCCATCTTAATGAAGAATTCTACCATATTATGGGGCCCCACACGACCAGATTGCTAATTAATCCTCTCTTGTTGCACAAGACCCAATCTAGGATGGCCTGCTCTCTAGTTGGTTCCTCGACATATTGGTCTGGAAAACCATCCTTTATACACTCCAGGAAATCCTCCTCCACAGTATTGCTATAGTTTGGTTAGCCCAATCAATATATAGATTAAAGTCACCTATGATAACTGCACACATCCCTCATTTCCTGTTTGATGCCATCCCCGACCTCCCGATTACTGTTTGGTGGTCTATACACAACTCCCACTTTCTACCCATATAGATTCCACATAATCCACGCTATTGTCCTTTCTTACGATTGTGTTAATCTCCTCCTTAACCAGTAACGCTACCCCACCTACTTTTCCTTCCTGTCTGCCCTTCCTGAATATTGAATACCCCTGGATGTTGAGTTCCCAGCCTTGGTTACCGTGGAGCCATGTCTCCGTAATCCCAATTACATCATATCCGTTAACAGCTATCTGCGCAGTTAATTCACCGACCTTATTACGAATGCTCCTCGCATTGAGACTAAGAGCCTTCAAGGCTTGTTTTTTTAACACTCTTTGTCCTTTTAGAATTATGTTGTAATGTGGCCCTTTTTGATTTTTGCCCTTGATTTCTCTGCCCTCCACTCTTGCTTTTCTCCTTCCTACCTTTTGCTTCTGCCCCCTTTTTACTTCCCTCTGCCTCCCTGCATAGATTCCCATCCCCCTGCCATTTTGGTTTAAACCCTCCCGAACAGCACTAGCAAACACTCTGCCTAGGACATCGGTTCCTTTCCTTTACTAACCCTTTCCAAAGTGTGCGCTTAGTGTTAAGGTGCTTGTGTTGCTTGTTTAATCCACCTTAACTAAAACAGCATACTGCCCATCAATTAAAATACTGAAAATAAAAATAATAAAAACGGCATTTTGTGTTTCTGTGCACGTTTTCACTGGACTAAAAGACAGCGGAGCCCTTTAATATCACGGCAGATAAGATTACATCCATTGTAAAAATCTCTTTTCAACAGTGTCACCATCTTGAATGCAAAATGTTTGCCTGATGATGGTGTAATTGTGTGCAACATTAAAATGAAAAGATCTGTGAGATTTCTCAGTTACATACAGGCACTCTGCTTGATAACAGCAGCATTTGGAGCCAGACACTGTGTGTGTTACAGTGTGAGCTGCATTATGGTGAAAGGTGTTTCTCCATCTGGGACGGAAAAATCAACAGAGCAGCGAAGGTCAGGGTACGAAGGCATGTGATAGAGAAGGGGTTCTTTGATAGTGACAGAAGTCATTCGCAACAGGAGTCAGGCAGCACTTCTTCGCACAATAGGTAGCAGAAATCTGGAACTCTCTCCCCCAAAAAGCTGTTGAGGCCGGAGGTCAATTGAAAGTGTCAAAACGGAGATGGATAGGTTTTTGTTGGGTGAGGGTATTGAGGGATATGGAACTAAGACGGGTAGATGGAGTCAATGTACAGATCAGCCATGATGTGATTGAATGGTGGAACAGTCCTCGACGGGCTGAATGGCCTCCTTCTGTTCCTAACAAGTGCAGCATATCACAATACACAGTGTCGTCGCGAGTCATATTCAAGGTCGATTTTTATTTGTGTGCGAATCAAAGACAACAGGGAAAGTAATTGCTCTGGTTGTTATGCGTGACAAAAAGGCAAACACACAGGGGGGGGATAATTTTAGCCTAACTCTCTGGGCAGGACACCCAAGAGATCGGGTGGAACATCGGTTTTACACCCTGCCCAATATTGCTCTCCACTGACTCCAATGGAGAATGAAATAGGGCGAGTTGCAAAACCAGTGTGGCTCCCAATCCCGGCAGTTTCCTGACGGGCTGGTTATGTTAAATATTGCCCCCATTTCGACAGCACTTACAATGCCGTAATACATAGCAAGCAAAGCTTGTGTGTGTTATCTCCTGTGTGCGTTACATTGGAAGTTGTGGTATATTAGAGGGCCGTACTGCATATTTCAAAATCTGTTAAAAGTATTCAAAACTCAAAAACGTTTAGCGACTGTAACAATTTATAAATCGCAACGCTTTTATTTCAGGGTCGGTATTTCGAGAAATGTTGTCATGGTTGTGCTTAGGGTTTTTGCACCTTGCATTTTCCAAACAGGGTTGCAAGACAAGAATTATTCATCAAAGGGGTTTAGCCAGAGATTCGCAGGATCAGACAGGGCCCTGACTAGCTGCTAAAAGCAAACCATTCTCCAGAAAGCATGCGTAATATGAATACATTGCAGGACAACAGCCCCGGACCACTTACAATACTGATCTCTATGCCCAGATAGCCCACTCTGTCAAATCCTTGCTGGCTGCAAGCAGCAGTTATCCATCTAGAGTACCAGTACCTGCATCTTTTGTCATTAATACTGTCGAAAGTCATCATTTCACCCTGTCCACCACTATCACTCTTTGGACTTTTGCTGTTTCCCACTTTCCCCCCGTTAACATCCCATTGTTTTATTTCATTTCATTTCGGAGCTGTACTTACTTGCCTTTTTATCTTCCTAATGTCCTTGTTTCACAGTCTGGCCTTTACAAGTCTCCGAGCACTTTAATCTCCCTCCAGCTTCTTAAAACGTGTCTGCAGGCTCTTAAGGCCATTATCTGCCCCACCCCAAGAGCAGTTAGCACATTTCTCCTTTGTTCTCCACCCTCCCTTTTATTTTAGTCAACCCAATAAATGGGCTGTCCGGCCTTATAGAATCTTTCAACACTGAAGGAGCCTCTTCGGCCCATCGTGCCTGTGCTGGCTCTTTGAAAGAGTTATCCAATTAGTCCGACTGTTCCTTGCTCTTTCCCCACAGCCTGTAATTTTTGAAACGTTTCCTCTGCCTCAAAGCCCCCTTGATAAAATGCAACATCCCCACCGACACCTGGGAATCCCTGGCCAAAGACCACCCTAAGTGGAGCAAGTGCATCCGGGAGGGCGCTGAGCACATCGAGTCTCGTCGCCGAGAGCATGCAGAAACCAAGCACAGGCAGCGGAAGGAGCGTGCGGCAGACTTCCCACCCACCCTTTCCTTCAACCACTGCCTGTCCCACCTGTGACAGAGACTGTAATTCCCGTATTCAGTCACCTAAGGACTCATTTTTAGAGTGGAAGCAAGTATTCCTCGATTCCGAGGGTCTGCTTATGATGATGTAATTTTTCCCTTTCAAATATTTATCCAATTCCCATTTGAAAGTTAAGATTGAATCTGCTTACCCCACTCTTTCAGGCAGTGAATTCCAGATCCTCATAAAGTCGCTGCGGAAATAAAATTCTCCTCAACTCCGATATTCCTGTTAATTCAAATTGCCGCGTATGCGGCGGTTCCTCCCGTTATAACGCCATTGAGCGGCCTGCGTGGGAGCTGCAGATCACCATGTGGCCACGAACAGGAACTTTGCTCATCTCCCCTCTGATTCTTTTCCCAATGACCATAAATCATTCTCCTCTGGTGCCTGGTCCAAGACTATTTCTGACTCAGGGGTCAACAGGCAAAGCTGCAACCTGTCTGCTTTTCTTTCCAGATGCTCTTCGTTTCCAGGTTTTCCGGTTTATATTACTATTTCACTGGTTACTCACACTCCACACAAAGGATCAAAAACAGCACTGTTCAGGAGAGCTCTCGTCAAGGCAAGCCGCTTGCCCAGTGGTCAACCTCCATCTCGCAACTGTGGCCTTGTGGATTGGACCTCCGTGATCATCACACACATGTCGTAGTGAGAGCAGCGGTAAATCAGCTGCACAGCCATCCTTTAGCAGTGCTTCCTATTGGATTGCTACAGGTTTTCCCTTCATATCGAATTGGGAACTCCGCACAGTTCCGGTCAAGGTATTATCTTTTTTTATTGGCAAACCAGTTACCAGGATGTAGTTTGACCGAAGAACACAAGAAATAGGAGCTGGAGTAGGCCATACGGCCCCTCGAGCCTGCTCCGTCATTTAATACGATCCTGGCTGATCCGACCATGGACTCAGTTCCACCTCCCTGCCCACTCCCCATAACCCCTTATCGGTTAAGAAACTGTCTATCTCTGTCTTAAATTTATTCAATGTCCCAGCTTCCACTGCTCTCTGAGGCAGCGAATTCCACAGATTTACAACCCTCTGAGAAGACACACTACAAATGCTCCACTACTCTAACACAGGCTTCGACAACGTTTAAACCACACGTTGGCGCGTCCCACTACACATTTTACAAGCTTCTATCTCTAAAGGTAGAGAGTAGTTTTAAACCACGCTTACACAAGAACTCCAGTGTATTTACACAAGGAGCTCGACAGTCAAGAGATAAAACCGATCAATTGACAATATTTAAAATATTTTCACACTCCTTTTACCCTTTAACGGGATCGCTTGCCATTAAACAACCACCCAAAATACAACTTCCTGTTTTATTTCCTTTTTTAAAAAACTCATTAAATTCACAACAGGCAACAGACTACGGTAAACATGTGATTCCTCTGAAAAGACGGCACAGCTTCAGCCTCCTACAATGAATAAGAAGTTAAAAGGACCGCGTGTTCCATCTAAAGCCACACAACGCAGAAACTCTGTAGCATCGATGTGATGCTTGCCAAAGTGGCGCTGCTCAAAAGTACCGCTATTTGTACAATTACAACAAACCACCACGAGATTTGCTGGAGGCTCTGAAATTGGCTCCATGGAGTTGTGTCCTTGCATAACTATTTCACGAGACGCCAGAGCCACTTTAGCTTGCATCTGATTGTCGCTACATGTAAGAGACACTTAATTGTGCCCGTTTGTGAAGGAACTGCCCATTAAGGAACACTCTCCTTGGTGCTGAACGTCTCACAAACTGTGCTTATTTACTCTCCCCTTGTTTTGGGTCAATCCGTTAAAAATGCTGCATCGTTGCATCGGATCTTTTGGTGCACGATATCTGGAACGGTCTAAGTTCTTCCCAGAGGCTCACAGCACCCACAGCGCAAGCGCTTGACCCCGGGGCATGCACAGGAGCCAATCAAATGGCACGTGGGCACATCGTGCTGCACTGTCTATGGCCATCTATTTCTTTGCTTGCAAGCTCGAAAATATGCTCTACCCAAGTTTCAGCCCAATCCAGTTCAAAATTGTCCAGCTCTATTACTCAGTTAATTAAGATTCCATTCTGATTCCTAGTTGACCGAACCTGTGGAGAATGTCCTTGATGCAGGCCAACACTCAGGAAGCAAGATTCAATGCACGTGATTGCGTTAAGAGTTGCATGAAAAAAAATCCGCGGATGCCTTTTGTTGTTGTGAGCATGACCCTGGATTCAGTCTCCCCCTAAGGCTCGTCCTGTCCTATTGACGTAGTGCAGTTCAGTCAAAAAGCAGCGGCAGAAAAACTGCAATTCCATTTTTTTTAGTAAAATATCACAATTTGAAAATCATCACCTGCAAAAAACGTTTCGTGTGCTAAAATTGGAAAATCTCCGCAGTGTGGCGAGGAAATAAATTCTACGCATTCGCTTACAACCTCACGTCATCGCCTCCAGCACTCAGAACGTGACACATGTGTCGCAGTGCCGCTTGCTCATGCACTATTTCACAACACTGCTTCTTACACTTAATATAGAAAAGGAATCACGTCGTTCCTGATCGAGACCAATTCACTGATAAACTCCCAGTTCATTTTTTTCAATACAAAATATGTACATTTTGTACATGAGCTCAGTGTGTAAACTATAAATTTCAAATTCAGAGAGTGCTTTTGAAGTCAATTAATCAAACTTTCATAAAATACTTACATTTGGGAGGGGGGAAAATATAGTATTTTACTTCTAAATTTCCATAAAATAAAACCCTGATTTATTCTTTTTTAACGGCAATTAATGTAGATATGAACTATATGGACCATCCAGTTGGTGCCCAAATATGAATCCTAGAATATACCAGTTTTTACTCGAACTGGCTCAGCCATAGCAGGATCCATGCAAGGAGGAGTATCATGCTTTCCAGAACTGTAACACTGTACTAGACAACCCCTTGTCTGCAAATGAGGTTTTATGAAAGTCGCTCGTTACTTCTTCACGGCCGAACATCTCCCACCCGTTCGCAGCAGTTGTGATCGATATGGCAGAGGCGGGAAAAGTGTCACAAAAGTCGGCCAAGTCTTCTGTGACCAACAGTCACGGGGCTGTGTCAGCAGCACAGGTTTGTTGCTGCTGTGTATGTGTGTGTGGTGTGGTGTGTGTGTATGTGGTGTGTGTCGGTGGTGTGTGTGGTGTGTATGGTGTGTGTGTGTGTGTGAGTGGTGTGAGCGTGAGCGTCTGTGTGTGAGCGTGTGTGTTTGTGTGTGTGAGAGAGACGTGTGTGTGAGACATTGTGTGTGTTTGGTGTGAGTTTGTGTGTGCCCGCATGAGAGAGATGTTGGCCATCAGAAAATAAAAACTCACTGAAGATTGCCACGACTTAGCCGATCTGCACCGCTCTGGCCCACTGGTTGTCAAAACCGAGCAAGGGTCTGGCCGATCAGGACAAACGCCTTCGAAATTGTCGTGCGCTGGATTAACGGTTAGTTTAAAAAAAAAATTGGTCCTTCAATCCAAACCACGTTTTCAAACTACGGTGGAGGAGGACGAGGCTGCAGACGGCGAACTCGAATTCCAGAAGAACCACTTGCGCTTCAGCTGGCGCTTCTGGCACAAGTAGTCCTCTTTGTCACGTTCCTTCCTGGCTCGTTGGTAATGATCATCTTCTTTGAGGAACCAGACAGGCGGCCAACGATGTTTTTCAAAATAGTCCAGGTTTTCTGAAAGTACATGTCAATAAAACCATTTAATGAAATGTTGGGTGCTAACTCATTTCAAGTTGCATCTCTCGGAGAGTCTAAAGGGTTTGATCCAGCGAGTCCCCGTCGGCAACTGCAGCTTTTTACAGCTCCCGCCAACCCAGTTTAAGAAAGAAATAATTTGAATTTATACAGCGTCTTTCACAACCTCAGGACGTCCCAAAGCACTTTACCAGCAAAGCAGTGTTTTTGAAGTGTTGTCACTGTTGTAATGTAGGAAGCCAATTTGAGCTCCCTCAATCAGCAATGTGATAATGATCAGATAATCTGTTTTAATGATGTTGGTTGAGGGATAAATATTGGCCAGGACACCGGGAAGAACTCACCTGCTCTTCTTCAAGTAGTGCCGTGGGATCTTTTACACATCCACCTGAGAGGGCAGACAAGGCTTGATTTAATGTCTCATCTGAAAGACGCACCTCCGACAATGCAGCACTCCCTCAGTACCGGAATGAAGTGTCAGCCTTGATTTTGTGCTCAAGTCTCTGGAGTGGGACTTGAATCCACGGCTTTCAGACTCAGAGGCCAGAATGCTACCTTACTAAGTGACGTGATAGTCAGTTGTGGCCTGTCTGTTAGTGGGAACTCTCCACTCCATTGTGCCCATCATAAAAATGGCAACCCTGGTAAGGATAAAGGAGCTTCTTCCAATTCATTCAACATCAAAAAAACATAGTTGGTGGTTTTATGGGTGGAACCATACCGTTTATGCTTCTACCAAAATGGTGCCATGACATATTCAGGCTTTCCCATGTACCATAATGTTTCAACGTTATTTTTAGTTTGGCTTCCCTGCATGCTCTATTTTCCTGTATGTCCTCGTGTATAAACACTAAAAAAGAGCATGTGTAAACACTGGAAACAATTATACTGATCGAGCACCAAAAAATTCTGCAAACTATTTTGTAAAAACACTAAGCCAAGATTAATTCTACCTTTTGACGACTAAATATTATCGATAGTTTTATTTCTCTTTTTTGATGGCACTCTCTTTGCTGCCTTCTATTCCTCCTTCTCTATCTTGGCTTCCATGAACTCTCAATCAACTTTTGTTACACTTCCCTCCAACGTTGCTTTCTACGAGAACTCTGCGCTCCTCCAATTCTGACTTCTTGTGCATCCCTGATTTTCGTCGCTCCAGCATTGGTGGACGTGCCTTCAGCTCGGCCCTGGAATTCACTCCCTAAACCTCTTTGTCTCTCTCTGCCTCTCACACCTCCTTTAAGATGCTCCTTAAAACCTTTGACCAAGCTTTTGGCACTTAGAAAATAATAATAGGATTGGGCAGAGTCAACACGAATTTATGAAAGGGAAATCATGTTTGACGAATCTGTTAAGAGTTTATTGCGGTTGTAATTAGAATAGATAAGGGGGAACCAATGGATGTGGTATATTTGGATTTTCAGAAGGAATTCGATAAGGTGCCACACAGTAGGTTATTAAACAAAATTAGAGCTCGTGGGATTGGGGATAATACATTAGCATGGATTGAGGATTGGTTAATGGACAAAAAACAAAGTGTAGGAATAAATGGGTCATTTGCGTGTTGGCAAGCTGTAATTAGTGGGGTGTCGCAAGGGTCGGTGCTTGGGCCCCAGCTATTCACAATCTACATCAATGATTTGGATGAGGTGATCAAATGTAATATATCCAAGTTTGCTGATGATACAAAGCTCGGTGGGAATGTAAGTTGTGAGGAAGATGCAAAGAGGCTTCAAGGGGATTATAGACAGGCGAAGTGAGTGCGTAAATGGAACATAATGTGGAGAAATGTAAAGTTATCCACTTTGGTAAAAAAATAGAAAAGCAGAGTATTTTTTAAGGATGTAACTATTTGTACTGCGTCTTTTTTGCGCATGCGTCTGTCAAGCTCCGCGCCCCGCTCTGAATCATTCCCTCCACGTGGTGCCGAGAAGCAGGACCTGAGGCCCGAGACAGTCGACCTGATCTCGAAGGGCGGCCGAGAGCGGTGGCTGGGGGGGGGGGCCGAGAAGCGTCGGAGGACTGAGAGGGGGGGTGGAAGAGAGAGACTGCGGGAGGGAGGGAGAGAGAGAGAGAGAGAGAGACTGCAGGAGGGAGAGAGAGAGAGACTGCGGGAGGGAGAGAGAGAGAGGCTGGGAGAGGGAGAGAGAGGCTGGGGGAGGGAGAGAGAGGCTGGGGGAGGGAGAGAGAGGCTGGGGGAGGGAGAGAGAGGCTGGGGGAGGGAGAGAGAGGCTGGGAGAGAGACTGCGGGAGAGACTGGGAGAGAGAGAGAGGGGGAGAGCGGCTGGGGGAAGAGAGCGAGAGAGAGAACGTTCACCAGACTGATTCCTGGGATGGGGGGATTGTCCTATGAGGAGAGATTGAGTAGACTAGGCTTATATTCTCTAGAGTTTAGAAGAATGAGATGTGATCTCACTGAAACATACAAAATTCCAACAGGTATTGACAGGGTAGATGCAGGGAGGATGTTTCCCCGGGCTGGGGAGTCTAGAACCAGGGGTCACAGCCTCAGAATAAGGGGTCGGGCATTTAGGACTGAGATGAGGAAATTTCTTCACTCAGAGGGTGGTGAATCTTTGGAATTCTCCACCCAGAGGATTGTGGAGACTCAGTCTTTGAGTATATTCAAGACTGAGATCGATAGATCGTTAGGTGAGGGGCATGGAGCTAAAGCGGGTAAATGGAGTTGGGGTACTGATCGAACATGATTGAATGGCGGTACAGATGTGAGGGACTGAATGGCCTACTCCTGTTCCTATGTTCCACTGTGGGAATCCTGTAATTAATTGGAATTCTCTTATGGACAAGAGTACTGTTGCCACCAACAACACCAAACACTAGCACAAAGCCATACTTTGTCTTTAAAGCTATAAGGCACCTGTTCTCATTATTAGCTCCCAAATGCTCTTTGTCTATGAGTGATAGAGAATTCAAACAGGCTGCATTTAGACAGGCTGTGAAAATTCACAGACAACAAGTCAGAGATGCTACGTGAGTGGTAGCATGTTGCATTAAGGCATCAATCAACTTGACATTTTAGAACCCTTGGGTAGCGAGCCAATTAAAAGGTTAAAAGACTATTAATTGAGCCAATAAGGTCAAAGAAGGCGAGTTCTTTTCTGTAAATTGATCCAGGTATAAGTACAGCCATTTTTACCGTGTGGTGCCAGAAGAACAAAGACCTGGCTTAAAGCCAAGAACTTGTTATTGCTTTCTGCCAAGATTAAAAAGTTAAAACTACAATCGGAGTTCATATTTCAATGGAAATGAAGAGATCTAACAATTTTGGCGTCACGAGGAAAGAAACTGAATTTTGGACATCGGGCCTACATATTGAGGTAAGGACACCTTTTTTAAAAGTCCTCGGTCAAAAGTCTAAATTCGCCTCTCCTTCTACGCGATTCCGAAAGCCTCCAGTTTGCGAACCCTCCGGTTGGTAGTCGGCTCGAGATCCCATAGACGTCGAAACTTCGGCGGTGTGTTAGTTAATTAATCACCGACCTATTGATCGGCTAGAAAGCCTACGACTCGAGACCCCAGTAAAGAAATTATGGCAACAGGAGATAAGAGCAAAGAATTGCCTACAACTGTTAAAGGTGGGCAGGCACCACCTGCAGTTTCGCTAGATTTAATTCTCGAACAGTTGAAAGAATACATAGAGCAACAATTCAACTTATCTAAAACCTGTATTAAGATCGAACAAAAGTACGGAATCTCCAAAGGACAATGGTCCTTGGACGAGATTAAAAGGGTCTGGGGAAAAACGACCCGTATGAAAAATAAAGAGCGAACTAGATGGTCCCTAGCGGTTATGGGCCAGATTCGAAAGCGGAATGAAATTATAATGCGTTCCCAACATGATCGAGAACTGACCAGTACAAAGGATCAATTGCAAGCTGTTTGTGCGCAGCTGCGACAGAAAAAGCTTGAACTTTAAAAGCTGGAAGCGGAAGTTAAAGATCTTAAAGGTGAAATTAAAGAATGGAAAAAATTATTAGGTCAAGAGACAGTAATAGGAAAAGGAAAATGTATTTGTCAATTCCCAGGGTACCCATGTTTGGATAAATTAAAAGCGCAAACCCGAAGACACGACCGAGGAATAGATACGGATTCTGAATCCTCCGACAATACAGTGTCGGAGGATGAAGAATTAGGGGTGCGCTTTGCCCCGTTTAAAAAAAGACGAGTTGTAGTCAAATCAGAAGAGACTGCGGATGAGGGCGGAACCAAAAAAACGAAGAAAAGGGTGTATGAAAAATACTTAGTTCATGATCCGGCAGACCCAGAGAAAATTGATAAAAGGTCCAAGGAATTGCCCAATCCAAAGAAAGGGGGAGTAAAAACGTGGGACCAATTGGACTGCTTAAGAAATATATATCAACTTCATCCCTGGGACGGAGTGCAAATTTTGACCATAATGGTGCCAAAAACACAGGGAAGAAAATTGCACGACAAGGTAGAAGAAGCTTTGGGGCAGGATGAGCAAGATTTAGATGCAGGATGGAAGGCGATTAAACACTGGCTGCAAGCCTTCAGTCTAGCTAAGACAGACTGGGGAAAAATTGCAGCTTGCCAACAGAAAGGAACAGAGGAGGTCCTGGAGTATGACGAGCGGTTTAGATGCACGTGGCTAGAACATTCGGGTATGAATAATACGGATGAGGAAATGGATGAACAAGTGTTTGGACCCCTGAAAGCAGCTTTCGTGGCAGGTCTAAAGCCAGAACTGTCCAAAATGCTTAAGGTAGTGTTACCGGACTGGGAGGGTAGAGGAACTACCTTTGCAGCATTGGTGGATCGATGTAACCAATTAGATCGGGATATGGGAGCTAAAGTCTGAGCTGTATAGGCTATGGGATGGAAATCCCAGGATTCCGATAAACAGTTATGAGGAAAATTACCCGGAAAATGTCATTATTGTGGGAAAGAAGGTCACTGGGCCAAGACGTGCAGGGCAAAACAGAAAGGTCGTGGCTGGGGAAGAGGACGCAGCCAGGGATACAATTCAGCCAACAAGCCAGGCTTGTCACAAGATAACGACCTCATAGAAGCATTTAAGCGACTGACAATACAACAACAGAAGGAGTTACTTGGGATAGCAAAAAACGATTAGAGCCCACCCTGGCCCCCCTCCTCGCACTAATACAACAAAGGGGAGATGGGCGATATATAACTGTGAGGGTGGGCGATAAGGATGTGGACTGTCTTTTAGACACAGGGGCGGAATCAACATGCTTACCCCTACAATATGGAGACTTTTTGCCATTGGATGGTAGGGCACGTACAGCCTATGGAGTTGGGGGCCATAAAATGGAAATTAAAAGGACAACACCGGTACTTCTAGGGCTGGGTCCACATGAACTAACCACGCCGGTCTGGATAGGCCCAGTAGATAATGCCCTTTTGGGAATGGACGTTCTAATCCAAGTAGATTCATCGTTGCATTTCGAGGATGGTCGGGTGACATGGTCAATTCGAACTTTGAAGAAAGAAGAATTGAAGGAACACCCGATATGGGCTAAAGATAAGAACGATTGTGGCCTACTCCAGATGGAGCCTGCATCATTTACAGGGACCAAGCCTCCATGCACTAAACAGTATCTCATCAGTCCAACTGCCATCGTGGGAATCTTACCGGTTATTCAGCAATTGGGGAAACAAGGGGTGCTTATTAAAATGCATAGCTCCTCCAATAGCCCCGTGTGGCTGGTACAGAAATCTAATGAGACTTGCCGTTTGACTGTCGATTATAGGAAAGCTAACCAGTGTATTGATCAAAAAGCTCCTTTGGTCGCAGATCCCTTCACCATTTTTAATGCCCTCAAACCTGAACATAAATATTTCTCGGTTATAGATATGGCCAACGGATTTTGGTCGGTGCCTCTGGCACCGGAGGTTCGACAGTGGTTTGCTTTCACTGTCCAAGGACAACAGTATACTTGGACCCGGTTACCACAGGGTTTCCACAAGAGCCCTACGGTATTCCACATGGCTTTACAAAGCCATTTGCAAGAATTACCTCCCCTGTCATCCACAGTCATCCAATATGTAGACGATATCCTGCTTGCTTCAAACACGGAAGACCAGCATGAACAAGATTTACGAGCTTTGCTGGACCACCTTCGGCTGAAAGGACATAAAAGCCAGCATCGACAAAGCACAAATATCCCAAGAAAAGGTTGTATACCTGGGACAAAAGATTTCACAAGGAAAGAGAGAACTTACCCAGGATAGAACTGCAGCCATTCGGGCTGCTAAAAAACCCACCACTATTCAGGAACTAAGGTCTTTTTTGGGATTGTGTAACTTTAACAGAAATTGGATTGACTCCTTCACACAGCTTGCTCAGCCATTGAATGATATTTTAAAGGGGAAATGTGCCTCTAAAGAAGCCATCACCCTCACTAAAGAACAGCAAGAGGCCTTCCTGAGTTTGAAAAAGGCTTTGTGTTCGGCACCAGCTCTGGGAAACCCGACAGTGGTAAGCCATTTACCCTGTTTGTCCATGAGAAAGAAGGATATATGACAGCTATACTGACACAAGAACATGGGGATCGGCAAAGACCTATTGGCTATTATTCGGCAAAACTGGATGCGGTAGCCCTCGGATGGGGAAGTTGCCTAAGGGCCATGGAAGCTACATGTCGAGCGGTAATGATCACTGCGGGTCTAGTCCTCGACCAAAAGCTGATGGTCAAGTGTCCCCACACCGTACATGCTTTGCTGTCTATGAATAGAATGTCTCAGGTGACGGCAGCAAGATGGACCTGCTGGACAGCAGTTTTGGAAGCTCCTAATCACATCGTCCGGGCCAGCCCGGTTAATCCCGCCACTATGCTCCCGATGTCAGAATCGAGGGAGCAAGAGGGGGGAGAATGTGAAGAGCATGACTGCGTGGAGATTTTAAAAGAAACAGAAGAAGCAGCCTTAGCACCAGAGGAGCCTCTGCACAACCCAGACCTCATCCTGTTTACAAGATGGTTCCTCCTTTGTTGACAATGGTACCAGAAAAGCAGGATGGGCAGTTACAACCTTATATGAGGTAGTGGCAAAAGGATGTTTACCCTCAGGAACGTCAGCACAACAGGCCGAGTTACGGGCCCTGTCAGAAGCATGTCGAATAGCAGAAGGACAGGCAGCTAATGTCTACACAGATTCGCGTTATGCTTTTGGAGTCACTCACGACTTTGGTCTGTTATGGCGGAAAAGAGGATTCCTCACTGCTGCTGGTACACCTATCCGAAATGGAAAAGAAGTCAGAGACTTACTGGAGGCCATACAATTACCTCAGGAAGTGTCCATCCTGAAGTGTAAGGCCCATACCAAGGAAAATACCACAGAAGCTCAGGGAAATGCCCTAGCCGACCAGGCAGCTAAAGATGCCGCCTCACAAGGCGTTCCTCCAGAAGAACCAACACAGATGTGCAGATTGAAAGCACTCAGGACTCTGACACGAGACCTTCAAACAATGCAAGGCGAGTGCTCCCGAGAGGAAAAATGGACATGGATTGAGGCAGGAATTAAGTTATGCGAAGATGGTGTCTGGAGACAAAGAGTTACCGACAGCCAGTCGCGCCACAAGCGCTTATGCCTTTTTTAGCCCAACAGATCCACTCGTGGGGACACTTGGCCTCACAACAGATGACAGCACGGTTCCAGAAAAGCTGGTGGGGTCGGGGATTTAAAAAACATGCCCAGCTGGTAACAGACCGCTATGTGGTCTGCCAGAAAAATAATTCTGGACCCATCACGGTAATGCCCCAACTGAGGCCCCCTGCCCCTGTCGGACCATTCCAGCATCTGCAGGTTGATTATATATCTCTTCCTTCATGCCAAGGATACACTAACATTCTTGTCATGGTCGACAGATTCTCTAGATGGGTAGAAGCTGTCCCAACTAAAAGAGCCACAGCCAATCACACTGCAAAGGTCTTGTGTAAGGATTACATTCCCCGATGGGGAGCCCGAGTAGCATTGACTCAGATCAGGGAACACACTTCACAGGTGCTGTCTGCCAAGAAGTCTGTAGGTTACTGAACATTACGTGGGATTTACACTGTCCTTATCATCCACAATCATCAGGACAAGTAGAGCGAATGAATCGAACTCTGAAACAACGGTTTGCCAAATATCACCAAGAAGGAACACCATGGCCCCAGGCACTACCAATAGCGCTATGTAGCATTAGGGCAACCCCGAACAGAACTACAGGTCTAAGCCCATTTGAAATTATAACAGGAAGACCCATGTCGCTGCCAGGAACTATCGATTTACGGAAAGCTGATGTTCACTTAATGAGTGACACTTTATTATCATACTGTCAGAACTTAACCAATGCTATTAGTTCTGTTTCCCGACAGGTATCGGCAGCTTGGGGTAATCCACCCGAAGGAGTACACGACATCATCCCGGGAATCTGGGTGTACGTGGAAAAAGTTGCATAAAGAACCTTTGGGTGCCAAATGGGAAGGACCTTATCAAGTGTTATTGACCACCCAGGCAGCTGTTAAAATCCAAGGAAAGAAAGCCTGGATCCACGCTTCACACGTTAAACGAGCACCCGTAACTGAAGCTGAAATCTAATAAGGACAATTACTTTTTGCGAAAATGTATAAATTTACTGTATTATTAACTGTAAGTATCCTAGGCATAGGTCTACTTCTTACTAGCCGACCTTCTGCACCAAAGGGAAATAGTAGGGTAGCAAGGGAATTACATGTAAATACCTTTTTATATATGTCATATATTTATGCCAAACAAGGTAACATTTCTAGTTGTTGGGTGTGTGCGCATATACCTATTCACTCAAAGGGAGGGATTCCCTTGAGGCCAGTTCCCTTGAATATCTCGGAAATGGGTGAGTGGATAATTAATCAAAACAAAACAGGTAATGCGTTTCAGGATACGGAAAACTGGGCACGTAAATGGAAGTCAGCAGGTTACAATCTGACTACCTTTGAAGGGGGTTACCAACCGTGCTACAATAATTCCAAACGGCCCCCATTTTTTGTTATCACTAATATAACGGGAATAGGAAGACCGGGGGAATCGGTCTGTCTGATTAGAAACATCAAAGGAGGACAAAATATGGGGTATAGTAACTGCTCCCGGAATTATAATATAATCAAGCCACGGAACCGTCCAAACTGGGCCGATGTGGGAATTTTTAACATAACGGGGATTCTGAATAAAACAGATTGAAAAGCCTGGACAGGCCCCGGAGTGTTGCTGACAAAGAAACAGCTAACCTTCATTGCCTATAATGGCACCTATTGGGTGTGTGACCGCAAGGCCTACCCTTGGCTGCCCCAGAATTGGATGGGATCCTGCTATTTAGCCTACATTGTGCCTTATATGTATCATATAAAGTCACTGTCGGAACATTTACACCGTCCTTAGAGAGCTATCACAGAAACAGAGAGGTTCGTTGCCATTCTGATCCCTGGGTATGGGACCGCTAAACTGGCAAGGGAATCCATTAACGTGGCATCCGTTGTGGAACGAGTAGCCAATGATACCTCAGAGGCCCTAGTTAAAATCAATGCAGAAATGGTAGCAATCCTAGTAGCCCTACAGAATAGACTGGCCCTTGATTACATCCTGGCTGAAAAGGGAGGTACTTGCACCCTACTCGGAACTGAGTGTTGCACATATATCCCAGATAGCTCCAAAGAAATTACCCACTTAGCGGAGCATATCCAAAAGGAGATAGAAAAACTTAAGCAACCCCCATCATTCACTTTGTGGAGTGGAGCCACTGAATGGCTAGGTTCAATAGGAACTTCATTGGTGGATGGTTTAATTCTATTTGTTGTAATTGTTTTACTTTTATATTGTTTGTTTATGTTGATTAAATGTTGTTGCAACCAGGCGGCTGTAACTGCTGTCCCACAGGTGAGACACCTTGCAGGTCCCAGCAGACCGTCTGTACGTCTGTATGTTATGCTTAAGGGAAGGTTGTTTACTGGTTGAATTAAGAGATTGATTTGGATTAAATTGGAATAAGGTTAATTAACCTACTAAAACCAGACTTCCATTGTGGCCACGATGGAACTCGGGTTGGTGTAAATTTGTGTGGAAGCTACTAGTCCGGACATGTGGCGAAACACATCAACAAATTTTGGAAGGAAACTCTATTAACATGTATGAAATTATTTTGTCGAATGTTTAACCAGTGATACCTGATGTTTTATGATTCAGTTTGTGAAAGAATCAAAGTGGGGATTGATAGAGAATTCAAACAGGCTGCATTTAGACAGGCTGTGAAAATTCACAGACAACAAGTCAGAGATGCTACGTGAGTGGTAGCATGTTGCATTAAGGCATCAATCAACTTGACATTTTAGGACCCTTGGGTAGCGAGCCAATTAAAAGGTTAAAAGACTATTAATTGAGCCAATAAGGTCAAAGAAGGCGAGTTCTTTTCTGTAAATTGATCCAGGTATAAGTACAGCCATTTTTACCATGTGGTGCCAGAAGAACAAAGACCTGGCTTGAAGCCAAGAACTTGTTATTGCTCTCTGCCAAGATTAAAAAGTTAAAACTACAATCGGAGTTCGTATTTCATTGGAAATTAAGAGATCTAACAACGAGTGTGTTACTGCCTTCCAGCGGTAGGATGGAGGGGTTTGAAGGAAGTTCACCACACTATTATCAATATTGTACAACAACAGTTTGATAGCACATTTACTTACGGGTGGTATTATGAAGAGATTTGAAAGGGTAAACGTAGAGAGCATGTTTCCACTTGTGGGGAGTCCAAAATTCGGGGTCATAAATATGAGATAGTTACTAATAAATCCAATAAGCAATTCATGAGAAACTTCTTCACTCAGAGTGCCGAGAATGTGGAACTTGCTACCACAGGGAGTGGTTGAGGCGAATAGCACAGATTCATTTAAGGGGAAGCTGGATCAGTACACGAGGGAAGAAAGGAATAAATGTTTATGTTGATAGGGGGAGATGGAGTAGGATGGAAACATAGAAACATAGAAAATAGGTGCAGGAGCAGACCATTCGGCCCTTCGAGCCTGCACCACCATTCAATATGATCATGGCTGATCATGCAACATCAGTACCCCATTCCTGCTTTCTCTCCATACCTCTTGATCCCTTTAGCCATAAGGGCCACATCTAACTCCCTTTTGAATATATCGAATGAACTGGACTCAACAACTTTCTGTGGTAGAGAATTCCACAGGTTCACAATTCTCTGAGTGAAGAAGTTTCTCCTCAACTCGGTCCTAAATGGCTTACCCCTTATTCTTAGACTGTGACCCCTGGTTCTGGACTTCCCCAACATCGGGAACATTCTTCCTGCATCTAACCTGTACAATCCCGCCAGAATTTTATGTTTCCATGAGATCCCCTCTCATTCTCCTAAATTCCATTGAATATAAGCCTAGTCGATCCAGTCTTTCAAGAAGGCACATGCGGTCATATGGAGCATAAACAGCAGCACAGACCTGTTGGGCCAAATGGCCTGTTTCTGTGCTGTAAGATTAGATGTAATTCTATGTAGTGTTGGGAAGACGCCAGTATTGCTCACTGTCCACCATCCTCAAGATTAAGCACTCCAATATCTCAAAGATTTGCATCTGACAGCTGGCTGATGGCCAATGAAACTTGTGTATGGAAAGAAACGTAACTCAAATCAGGGCCTTCAAAGTGAGTGAAGCTCCCATACATAAATGTCAACTCGAGGACGTCGTTCGGGTCAGTATGGAAATAATTCTGAACCCCATGCTTTGAATCTTTTGGCATCCACTCACACCTTTTCCAGCAATCTGTCCCAAGTCCAAAACAACAACATTTCATGCGAGTTAAGCGGGTAAATATTCTCATCCATTTTGTTATCAGCAGCATTATTTGTGTCTGAATAACCCTGTATAAACTTTCAGCACTTTTTATGATGTAGATTATTGAGCTGCAAGGTACAAGAAGTCTGTATTGAATTAGTGAGACAGGTTTAAAAAATACATTGGATTTCTTTCAAAGATCACCGAATGATACAAACTCGAACCTCTGATGTAAAATGGTCTCATCATCATAGGCAGTCCCTCGGAATTGAGGAAGACTTGCTTCCACTCCTGAAGTGAGTTCTTTGGTGGGTGAACAGTCCAATACGAGAATCACAGACTCTGTCACAGGTGGGACAGATAGTCGTTGAGGGAAGGGGTGGGTGGGACTGGTTTGCCGCATGCTCTTTCCGCTTCCTGCGCCTAGTTTCTGCATGCTCTCGGCGATGAGACTCGAAGTGCTCAGCGCCCTCTCGGATGCACTTCCTCCACTTAGGGCGGTCTTGGGCCAGGGACTCCCAGGTGTCAGGAGGGATGTTGCACTTTATCAGGGAGGCTTGTAGCATTTCCGCTGCCCACCTTTGGCTCGTTTGCCGTGGAGGAGCTCCAAGTAAAGCACTTGCTTTGGGCGTCTCGTGTCTGGCATGCGTACTATGTGGCCTGCCCAGCGGAGCTGATCGAGAGTGGTCAGTGCTTCAATGCTGGGGATGTTAGCCTGAGTGAGGACGCTGATGTTGGTGCGACTGTTCTCCCAGGGGATTTGTAGGATCTTGTGGAGATATCGTTGGTCTAACTACACGGTGTTAACTGTGGCTCAGTGGGTAGCTCACTCACCTCCAAGTCAGTAGGTTGTGGGTTCAAGTCCCACTCCAGAAACTCGAGCGCAAAATCTAGGCCGAGACTCCAGTGCAATGCTGAGGGATGAGACGTTAAACCGAGGCCTCGTCTACTCTTTCAGGTGCATGTAGAAGATCCCATGGCACTAGTTTGAAGAAGAGCAGGGGAGTTCTCCCTGATGACCTGGTCAATATTTATAATTCAACCAACATCACCAAAATCAGATTATCTGATCATTATCAAATTGCTGTTTGTGGTAGCTTGCTGTGCGCAAATTGGTTGCCGCGTTTCCTACATTACAACAGTGACTGTACTTCAAAGATACTTCATTGGCTGTAAAGTGCTTTGGGACATCCTGAGGTCATGAAAGGCGTTGTATAAATGCAAGTCTTTCTTCTTTCTTTTACACAGACCTACAGAATCCCAAGGTAACTATTTGCAAGTATGGAAAAAAGAGCCTCTTCATGAATCAGCGGGCTTGGAATCAAACAGGTGTACCACAGTCAGTTACAGCGCAGTCAGTATACCACAGTCAGGTACACCACAGTCAGGTGTACCAGTCTGTACACCACAGTCAGGTACACCACAGTCAGGTACATCAGTCGGGTACACCACAATCAGGTACATCACAGTCAGGTGCAAACAACGGCTATTTTTCCCCTCTCGACAGTTAATAATTTCCGTTCAAATCACTTGGTAATGTTAGATGTCGGACAAGAATGGGATAGAAACAGAGAAACATGGAGAATATGTGCAGGAGTAGGCCATTCAGCCCTTCGAGCCGCCATTCAATGAGTTCATGGCTGAACATGCAACTTCAGGACCCCATTCCTGCTTTCTCGCCATACCCCTTGATCCTCCTAGTAGTAAGGATTACATCGAACTCCTTTTTGAATATATTTAGTGAATTGGCCTCAACAACTTCCTGTGGTAGAGAATTCCACAGGTTCACCACTCTCTGGGTGAAGAAGTTTCTCCTCATCTCGGTTCTAAATGGCTTACCCCTTATCCTTCGACTGTGACCCCTGGTTCTGGACTTCCTCAACATTGGGAACATTCTTCCTGCATCTAACCTGTCTAAACCCGTCAGAATTTTAAATGTTTCTATGAGATCCCCTCTCATTCTTCTGAAAGGGTGGGGGGTGGGGTTGGGGGAGGGGAAATGTATGGCCCCATGAGTGCAGCCAATCACACCACGTGTACTTATGGGAATGCTGCTACATGGTGGAAGTATAGGGCCCTTTCTTGTTGTAGGCTGCTTTCCACAAGGAAAATGTTGAGATCACCGGTCCCGCCAAACAATGCATTGGTAACGCTTCATTTTCCTCATTTGTTCTCGGGGGACATGGGTTACACCAGCAAAGCTGCGCCTATTGCCCGTCCCTGGGTGCCCCAAGAGCTGACCGCATGGCATGGACCTGGAGTCACATGTAGGCCAGACCAGGTAGAGTGTGGCAGGTTCACTTCCCTAACGTACGTTTGTGAACCACATGCACTTTTACAACAATCCGTCAGCTTTCAGAAAGGTCATTTTCCGGTACCAGACCCATTTTCGGATTCAGTTTTACCACTTGCCATGCTGGGATTGTTGGTTGCTTGTCCAGTACCATAAGCCATTGGGCCGCACTCCTGTAACAATTGATTGCGATTGTGCGCTGAAAGCCGGGAGATGCGACAGAGCTCTGCCAACTTGTTCCCTCACCCTCCAGCGCATGCAAAGAAAGCGGTGTGCTGAAATATGCGGCGATCACAAATTTTTTTTTTTAAGGCAGCGTTGTCAGGAAGGCTCCCAAAATTTCCCTTACTTCTTTTATCCAACAAAATGTTGCAAAAACCCATCAATTGCTAAGCGATACAGCAATATACCTTTAACAAGCTGAAGCGAACAGGCTGGCTTCCCCTGCCACACCTGTTTTAAGTGGGTGTAATGTGTACACCTGTATGTATGCTCAAAATAGTTGGAGAGCTGTTAGCCCTTCCTATCTCTCGACCAAGAGAAGGCGTTCGACAGGGTGGATCACGATTATCTGTTCGGAACTCTGCGCGCTTTCGGGTTCGGGACGCATTTCGTCGCCCGGATCCGACTTTTGTACGCCGCCGCGGAGTGTCTGATTAAGGTTAACGGGTCCTTGACGGTGCCCCTTCGCTTTAGGAGAGGGGTGCGCCAGGGATGCCCCATGTCCGGCCAGTTATATGCCATCTGCGTGGAGCCTTTCCTGCGCCTCCTGCGGACGAGGTTGACGGGACTGGCTCTGCAAGGGCCGGGCGTGGAGGTCGTCCTCTCGGCTTACGCCGATGACATGCTCCTCACGGTAGAGGATCCCGCTGACCTGCGGAGGATGCGTGAGTGCCAGGAGATTTACTCGGCTGCATCCTCCGCCAGGATCAACTGGGAGAAATGTTCCGGACTCCTGGTGGGTCAGTGGCGGGTGGACTCCCTGCCGGAGGAGCTCAGGCCTTTTGCCTGGAGCACGACCCATCTTCTCTATCTGGGAGTCTACCTTAGCCCCGACGAGGAAGCCTGGCCGGCGAACTGGCAAGAGCTGGAGGCCAAGGTCGCCGCTCGCCTAGGGCGCTGGACAGGACTGCTCCGAGTGCTGTCCTACAGGGGTCGAGCGCTAGTCATAAACCAGCTGGTGGCCGCTATGCTGTGGTACCGGCTGGTCACTTTGACCCCTCCCCCTGCGTTTATCGCCAGGATACAGAAGAAGCTGGTGGACTTCTTCTGGAACAACAGGAAGCACTGGGTCTCTGCCGCGGTCTTGAGTCTCCCGCTTAGGGAGGGCGGTCAGTCGTTGGTGTGCGTCAGCGCCCAGCTAGCGACTTTCCGTCTTCAGACCCTGCAGAGATACCTTCACGTCGAGCCCCCTCCTAGGTGGCGTGCACTGGCGACGTATTTCTTCCGCCAGCAGCACGGCCTCAACTACGACACGCAGCTCCTGTTTGTGAGCTTGGGGGGCGTCAGGACCGCCGTCCAGGAGCTGCCTGTCTTTTACAAGGAACTCACCAGGGTCTGGAACAAAGTCTCCACCAAGCGCAGCTCTCCACCGGCTGGAGTGGCGGCTCTCCTGCAGGAGCCGCTGCTCGGGAATCCGTACCTCCACGACCGAGGTTTTAGGCGGCAGTCGGACGAGAGGGCTGTGGCTGGTGAGGTGACCAGGGTCAGGGACATGCTCGATGGCGGAGGAGCGGGCTGGATGGCGCCAGACACGCTGGCGCGGCGCCTAAATTCGGCAGACGTCCGCCTCGCGGCCGATGCCAACGAGTCGCTAAAAACAGCTCTGGGCCCTGACTCTGTTAGGTGTGTCGAGGAGGCTCAAGCACGTGGGGAGATCCCGTCCGAACTGACCCCCGTCCGGACGGAATTCCTCATCGGCGCCAAACCCCGGAACCTCCCGCGGGAGCCGGCGCCTCACAACTTGAGCCGCCTCGAGGAAATCCCCTCCGTGCCCTTCAGTTCTGCGCGGAGGGTTTCCTGTACGGGCTGCTCCTGCACACGCTCAACTTTGCCATCCTCGTCTGCAGTCCGGACACGCCATGCCGTACCATCTTGCCGTCCGGAGGAGGCGGGGGTCCCCGATGGAGTGCATTCTACGCGGGAGTCCTCCCACGATTTATCGGGGACTTGGCCTGGAGGGTGGTGCACGGAGCAGTGCCGTGCAACAAATTTTTAAGCCGGTTCACGGACTCCCAGGCCGCCTGCAATTTCTGCGGTCTGGAAGAGTCCGTGTTCCATGTTTTTATGGAGTGTGCGAGGTTGCAGCCCCTGTTTCATTATTTAAAGGGGCTGCTCCTCAATTTCTGGCTGCACTTCAGTCCCACACTCCTGATCTTTGGGCACCCTGTGCGGAGGGGAGCGGGTAGGTCTGAGGGCCTCCTCGTAGGACTGCTCCTGGGCATGGCCAAGGGTGCCATCAGCCGGTCCAGGCAGCGGGCGGTCGAGGGGGTCGTTCAGCCTGACTGCCTGCCTCTCTTCCACGCGTACATCCGCGCCAGGGTGTCCTTGGAGATGGAGCACGCGGTGTCCACTGGTACGCTCGCGGCCTTCCGCGAGAGGTGGGCACCGGAGGGACTGGAGTGCATCATCACCCCCGGCAACCAAATTTTAATTTGATTTTACATGTTTTAAAGTTTAATTTGTTTTAATTGCCGGTGTTTTTTTTTTAGTGTCCCCCTCCCCTTTAATAGGGGACACTTGTAAAATATGGAATTTTTATGCCCTAAAAAAAACCTACAAAAAGTACAAAAAAACAAAAAAAACAAAAAAAAAGGGCCTTGGGAAATGTTTGGAGTGTCCCCCAGATCGGGGGGCACGTGATTTAATGTTTATGTTTGCCCCCAAAAGAGTTGTTGAGCTGTTAGGTCCACCGGTACGCTCGCGGCCTTCCGCGAGAGGTGGGCGCCGGAGGGACTGGAGTGCATTGTCACCCCCGGCAACCAAATTTTAATTTGATTTTATATGTTTTAAAGTTTAATTTGTTTTAATTGCCAGGTTTTTAGTGTTCCCCTCCCCTTTTATAGGGGGCACTTGAAAAAATATGATTTTAGTGCCCAAAAAAAAACAAAAGGAAAAAAAAAATACAAAAAACCCCCCCAAAAAAGGGCCTTGAAAAATGTTTGGAGTGTCCCCCAGATCGGGGGCCACTTGATTTAATGTCTACTTTTCTCTCCAAAAAGAGTTGTAGAGCTGTTAGTTTGTGAGTGGCTTAGCTGGTCACGTGATGTTCACAAGACTCAATAAAGCCCCAGCCAGTTGGGTTCAGGGGAATCCATGATGAGGCAGATAGTTGTGATCCTGGTGGATGAACTGGTAATGTGTAGTGTGATTGTTAAACCTTTTGCTAATAAACCAACTAGTTCTTAATAGTAATATGTTGCTATGATTTCTTAAGCAAAGAACCCATGAAGCAAATACATTACATATGGGTGCTCAGTCATTTAGGCAGGTGCTCCTCAAGCCTCTGGATCATCTGGATATCAGGCAAACTTCACTGTGAAAAAAGAGGCAACATATCTACACAAGCAAACACCAGTTATAAAATGGTACAGTCGAGAAGGAGGCCGTTTGGCCCATTTTACCTGTGCTGGTTCTCTCTGAATGAGCTACCGATTAGTCCCACTCTCCTTGCTCTTTCCCCAAAGCTATGCAAATTTTTAACTTTTCAAGTATTTTTCCAATTCCTTTTTGAAAGTTACTTTTGAATCTGCTTCCATTGCCCTTCCAGGCAGCGCATTCCAGATCATCGCAACTCACTGTTGTGAATGAAGTTTACAGAGAGCATGACACCCAGGACTGTTTGAAGTTGTCTTCTTTCTGTTTAAACATCACATTAACCCTCGCTCCCATCATGCTGCACCCCTGTTCCTACACCTGACTTGTGCTTATAACATTTACAAGGCACAAGTCAGGAGTGTGATGGAATACTCTCCACTTGCCTGGATGAGCGCAGCTCCAGCAACACTCAAGAAGCTCGACACCATCCAGGGCAAAGCAGCCCGCTTGATTGGCACCCCATCCACCACCTTCAACATTCACTCCCTCCACCACCGGTACACCGTGGCTACGGTGTGCACTATCTACAAGACTCACCAAGGCTTCTTCGGCAGCACCTCCCAAACCCGCGACCTTTACCACCTAGAAGGACAAGGGCAGCAGGTGCATGGGAACACCACCACCTCCACATTCCCCTCCAAGTCACACACAATCCTGACTTGGAAATATATCGGCCATTCCTTAATCATCGCTGGGTCAAAATCCTGGAACTCCCTCCCGAACAGCACTGTGGGAGCACCTTCACCACACGGACTGCAGCGGTTCAAAAAGGCGGCTCACCACCACCTTCTCAAGGGCAATTAGGGATGGACAATAAATGCCAGCCTCGCCCACATCCTAGAACAAATTAAGAGAAAATTGAGTTGTTCCTGGTTTCAACTGCCAATGTGGGAAGTGGACCTGGTGAAATCACAGAATAGGTGCTTTGGGCATGGGTATGGATCATTATGCTCCAGGTGTTGTCAGATTCTGACAGTTTACATTTGTAAAACTCTTCATTCAAAATGTCCATTATGACCAGTACACAATATCTGATAACACGATGCTTCCAAGTTTAAAAAAGCTTACAAATATTTGGTGGATTGGTGTTAAAGTACAGACCAAGGTGGTGGTGATTGAATCCACTGACAGATTTGTGGAATGGGTAGAGGAATTACATTTTCTGATGAGCCAAACTAGAGGCCATCAATATAAGATTGTCACGAAGAAATCAAATAGGAAATTCAGAAGAAACTTCTTTATCCAGAGAGTGGTGAGAATGTGGAACTCGCTACCATAGGGACTGGTTGAAGCAAATAGTATAGATGCATATGAGGGAGAAGGGAATAGAGGGTAATACTGATAGAGTTAGATGAGGAAAGACTCGAGTGGAGCATAAATGCCGGTGTTGACTGGTTGGGCCGAATGGTCTGTTTCTGTGCTGTATATCCTATGTAACGGCACAGGAGTCTAAAGATGAGTTAAAAAAAGCAGTTGATTGGTGCCCTGACTCTGTCAATGTTCCTTGATACATCAAGAGAAAGTAAGGTGCTGAGTTAACTCTAATCATTGCATGGTATCTGTTGGGTGTGACACTGATTTAAGATGGAATTGTAAAGCAGACCATGTGGGTGTTGCTGAATGAGAAAAGGTATTGGAAACCTACCACCAGACTTTGCCTTCATTTCCCTGGGAAACTTGCGACATACGTTGTTGTAGTTCGTACAGATGTGGTGCAGGCACCATTCAGACAGCTGATGGGCACAGTGGAACTGTACAGAAAGCAAGAGAGAGATACAGTAAGCTTATTGTTGCTCTTCCTCCAATCTACTGCACAATGAAACTTTCTGTCAATCACAAGACCTCATTTAAATAAAAGTTCCCAGGGCCCCTCTCGACACAACTCACCTCCCCTTTTTTTTTCTTTTTCCAATGGCAGCTGATGATGATTCTGCCATTCACACTTCTAGACTCATCTTTTGTTGCTTAACTTGTGCCATCTCATTTTTGCCCATCATCCCTTTTGTCTCTTAAATCACTCCTGCCTTCCACCCTCAATGACTATCTGTCCCACCTGTGACAGGGACTGTGGTTCTCCTATTGGACTATTCAGTCACCTAAGGACTCATTTTTAGAGTGGAAGCAAGTCTTCCTCAATTCCGAGGGACTGCCTATGATGATGATGAGATCTTTCCTTTTGTTCTTTCCTGCCCTTTCACCTTTCAGGGCCCAGCACTTCCTGAAGAATCTATTGCATCTCAAACTTTTTCAGTTCTGGCGAAGGGTCACAGACCCGAAACAAGAACTCCGTTTCTCTCTCCACAGATGCTGCCTGACCTGCTGAGATTTCCAGCATTTTCTGTTTTTATTTCAGATTCACCAGATGTTCAGTGCACGAGAGCGGGAATTTGCCAGCAATAAACCGCAGCTCGGGACTCATGAGAACGGTCCACGGCAGTCAGGCGATTGGAGGGGAGGATGGGTTCCAGCACGATCGGAAGGAGGCCAGGGTTGGTGAAGCCCAAGGATTCCTCGAGGGATCTGGGGGCCGGGGCGGTGGGGGGGAACCACTCCTGTTCTTCCTGGCCCACAAGGAGTTCAACTCGAAGTAAATGTCTTAAACTTACCGTGGCCTCTTGTGCCAGTTGGCTCCTCCCACTACAGATCTGTTGCTGAGCTCCCGACGGCGCATAAATCCCCCTGCCTTGACGTTAATATTACATCTTGGCGCCGATGATGTCATCGTTAAGTAGGCCCCGCCTGCCTTTAACGGGAGCTGCGTCGATGGCCTGAGTCGCCCCGTTAATATTTACTGTGGCCAGGGTTTGCCGCGGGTTGCAGGAGGGATCGTGACTTTTAAGGTTTTAACCTCTCACCCGACCCTTTCCAGCATGTCAGTGGGGGAGGGGTGGAAGAGGTTAAAATCGAGGGCGTTGTGTCAGACTATTGTCTGAGGGGAGTATCACAGTGAAGTGCTGCTCTGGGTAAAAATAATTGCACCTTAATTTCATGAACAAGTTATGTGCGGTACACTTGTGGCCAGGACAGGAGCACAATTTTGTAGTTAAGCACTTTTAATGAAATTTGCACTTTGCCTATATTTCCTGTATCACTCGTCATTTTTGCCCTTTTGGTAAAACAAGTGATTCGGAAGCAGTTTTAATCATGACACTTTAATCAGGCTCGAAGTCTCTGCAGTTTCATCACGAGGCAAGCTTCCTTTTGATGAAAGCTAATTATATAGTTGAAAACAAAATCTCCCACGGGCCCGAGTGTTCACCTTGTTGAATGAGAATGAATTCCAGCATGATAATTGCAAAATTTTGATTGAAGGTTTACTAATTGAGGGATTGAAGTAATGAAATCAGTTCAAAAGGACAATATTCGCTTATTGTTCCATGCTTCCATTCCTCCAACTAAGCTCCATGTAACACCTTCACCGGAGTAGGTAGATTACTTGGAAGTTTATCAGGCATTCGATGTTAGGTGGCCGTAGGGAATATCTGATGTGGTTCTCAGCCCTAAAACCAGGAAAAACTCTGGTTTAATCCCAGTGTTATTTTCCCTCTGTTGCAGTGTCATCAGTACCACACCAGAATTGGCTACAGCAGTCTTGAGCTAGGGAGGGAGGAGAGGAGAAGGGATAAAGGAGGGAGGAAAGGAGAAGTAAGGTAGGAGAGGAGAAGGGAGGGAGGGAGGGAGGGAGAAGAGAGTTAGGGAAGGAAAAAAGAGGGGAGTGGAGGGGAAGAAAAGGGAGGGGAGCGGAGGAGAGGAGAAGGGAGGAGACGGGAAGGGAGAAGGGAGGGGAGAAGAGAGGAAGGGGGGGAGTAAAGAAGGGAGGGGAATGGATGAGAGAAGGGAGGGGAGGTGAGAAGAAGGGAGGGGAGGGGAGGAGAAGGGAGGGGAGGGGAGGAGAGAAGAAGGGAGGGGAATGGATGAGAGAAGGGAGGGGAGGGGAGAAAGAAGGGGAGGAGATGGAAAATTAGCCACGATTCCTACTCTATACAGCAATGCGAAGAACATCTGGATGTTTGAGGACAGCAGTTTCACTGTTTGTCATGACCCGACTGTCAACTAGCCTAATGACTCCCCTGTTGAGGCTGAAATGAAGATGGCTTACTGGAGAGTTTGTGAAACTGGGCCCTGGAATGAGTGTGAGGAAAATAGTTTTACAACTGTCGAAGACAACATTGGCCATTGCTCAACCATGAATAACTTCTCCACATTCAGAAGTGGTCTAAATTATCATCTATTTTCCATTCATATTTTTTCCTCCATCTTGTGAACAGCAGTATGTGTAAACAACAGTCTCTGTTTTCCTGTTGGGTTTGATACATGCTGAAGGACTTGCACATTGATCTATTGCTCTCTGAACAACACAAGTGATTTTCCTAGATTGACCTCTGCCACAAACATGTCTTTCAGTGTTCAGTTCTGTTAAATGCCATGGGAATCTGATGGTGGGGTAAGGTGATTTCCCCAAAGCAATCTTTCATTGTTGATGAAGATTATATTGTCCTCCCTTGAGTGAAGGGGCTCCCATAATTATATCTGTAGATTGGTTTAACATGATTGAAAATCATATATTCTGAAAGGTGTAAAAACAAATTGCACAGAAACTCCCAACATATACTCAATGCAATGATACGGCATTTAGATTGAAGGTCTGCAAAAGGTGTTGGTAGCATTGTGTGTAAAGCATTAGTCAGAAAGGTCAAGTGGTCAGGAGAAGGGTACATAACCGGAGGGTATTCTGCAGCAAGAGGCTCACCTCCTGTGCCACCCACCCACCCCACTCCACTCCCGCCCCTGCCCCCACTCCCCCCCCGAAAGCTTCTCCACCAACTACAAGGC
The DNA here is from genome assembly GCF_044704955.1 of Pristiophorus japonicus. Classification (NCBI taxonomy): domain Eukaryota; kingdom Metazoa; phylum Chordata; class Chondrichthyes; family Pristiophoridae; genus Pristiophorus; species Pristiophorus japonicus. Next base: position 53,813,460 of record NC_091998.1, read on the forward strand.
ACAGGTCAGGAGTGTGATGGAACACTCTCCACTTGCCTGGATGAGTGCAACTGCAACAACATTCCAGAAGCTGAGCACCGTCCAGGACACATCACCCGCTTGATCCGCCAAACCATCAGCTTAAACACTCACTCCCCCCACCACCGGCGCACCGTGGCTACAGTGCGTACCATTCACAGAGCGCACTGCAGCAACTCGCCAAGGCTTCTTCGACAGCACCTCCCAAACCAGTGACCTCTACCACCTAGGACAAGGGCAGCAGGTACCTTGGAACACCACCACCTCCAAGTCACACAGCATTCTGAGTTGGACATTTATCGCCGTTCCTTGATTGTCGCTGGGTCACAATCCTGGACTCCCTCCCCTATCAGCACAGTGGGAGCACAGCGGACTGCAGTGGTTCAAGAAGAAGGCCCGCCCACCACCTTCTCAAGGGAAATTAGGGATGGGCAATAAATGCCGGCCTTGCCAGTGACGCTCACATCCCGAGAATGAATTAAAAAATAGCAACTTTTGAAATGGAATTTCTCCATTTTGTTTGGCATTACATTTCTTTATGTGCAATCTCTACTTATTGCACTAAGGCAGAGAGTTCCATTGTCCATTCCCTGAGGCTTCAGAAAACACCTGTGACCTTGGAACATTTCTGTTATCTCTATGTTTGTGGCCAACGTGCAAAGTCGTGAGTAGGTTCGAAATGAGCACTTTATTGGACTAGTTTTAAGTAGTCAAAGGATTTAACCTATTAATTTCATTCAGATCACAAATAGCTGATGTTACCCTTCAAATCTCTCTTTTACCTGAGCCATTTCCAGGAATAGTAAAACATCTCCGTCTATGTCCACACCCAGGTGTGTCGCTTCAATCAACCCCAATACCGTGTACTGCTCTGCAACAAACCAATCAAATTATTCAATCATTCACCGTTTAATCACCAGCAGCCTTCAAAAGTATACAACAACACCTTATATTTATATAGTGCCTTTAAGATCAGCCATGATCTTACTGAATGGCAGCGCAGGCTCAAGGGGCCAAATGACCTTCTCCTGCTCCTAATTCTTAAGTTATGTTGGGCAGGCCACATAGTTCGCATGCCAGACACGAGACTCCCAAAGCAAGTGTTCTACTTGGAACTCCTTCACAGCAAACGAGCCAAAGGTGGGCAGAGGAAACGTTACAGGGACACCCTCAAAGCCTCCCTGATAAAGTGCAACATCCCCACTGACACCTGGGAGTCCCTGGCCAAAGACCGCACTAAGTGGAGGAAGTGCATCCGGGAGAGCGCTGAGCACCTCGAGTCTCATCGCCGAGAGCGTGCAGAAACCAAGCGCAGGCAGCGGAAAGAGCGTGCGGCAAACCTGTCCCACCCTCCCTTACCCTCAACGACTATCTGTCCCACCTGTGACAGGGACTGTGGTTCTCGTATTGGACTGTTCAGCCACCTAAGGACTCATTTTTAAGAGTGGAATCAAGTCTTCCTCGATTCCGAGGGACTGCCAATGATGATGATATGTTTAACATAGAAACAAGCTCCAAAGCGCTTCACAAAAGTGTGAGGAAAAAATGAATGCTGATACAAAGAAACAGAGATTTGGAGGGTTAACTAAAAGTTTTGTTGCGAGGAGGTCTTAAAGTAGAAGAGGGTCAAATGATAGAGGGGTTTGGGGAGTGAATTCTAGAAACAGATCATCTATGGTCTCGTTACCTTTTCACAGAACTACTAGTTCTCAAAACATAAATATTGTCTCGCTCGAAGCACTTCTCGAATTGCTTGCTGTACCTTTCAATGGACATTGTTGGAATATAAACAGCACTGTTATCAGCTGCATTCAATTACACTTAAATTTGTCACAGTCGATGAATACGCAGGCTGGATTCTGAAAACAAATTCCTCTTACTGTCCCATCTATTTTTGTCGAGGGAAGGACTGTGGCTGCCCTTTGTATCTTTGTACTTCCCTTACAGGCTTCCTGGCACACGATTGGTTCCTGAATAGCAAATCTTGGCAGCAAATGCTCTGACCCAAATTGCTGCTACACTTAAGGCCTTTCGTGACCAGTGAGCACCGCAGGGTACAGAGTATCTGACAGACACCGATAACAACATTATCATTCAGTTGGGAAGGATTCCCTTTGTCTTTGTTGGCACAGATGGAAACCATTCGCTCCATCGTGCCTGTGCCGGCTCTTTGAAAAAGCGATCCAATTAGTCCCACTCTCCCGCTCATTCCCCATAGCCCTGAAATGTTTTCCTGATTAAGTATTTATCCAATTACCTTTTGAAAGTTACGATTGAATCTGCTTCCACCGCCCTTTCAGGCAGCACGTTCCAGATCACAACTTGCTGCATAAAAAAAGTCTCCTAATGTCCCCCCTGGATTTTTTGCCGATGATCTTAAATTTGTGTCCTCTGGTTACTGACCCTCCTGCCTGGTTGAATTTCTTTGAGTTTGATTGGACCACATGTTTCTTTCTTACATTAGTGGTGCCCTTAAAGAGGTGCGTATTGTGCTGATGCTTGTTTGGTGACATTGGCGCAAGCCAGTGTCACCCTAATTGGTCCATGAAAATAAGCCCAAACAGCAGCGAGAAGAAGGTGGTCGAGAAGGCAGAGGCTGATTTCACAACTCTCCCTCGCAACAGATGTCTTGGTGAGAGCCACAGCAAAAACGTCATCTTCGGGACTCAGTCAACGAGGGAGAATGCTGCTGCTGTGAAACTGAGCTGAACAACTCTGGAGTGAAGGTTAATATTCTTGTTTTGCGGGTGTTTAGAGGGGTCCAGAGATTGATATTTCTATTCTCAGCCTCTGGAGATTTTAACATTCTTAGAATGAAACTATATAATCTCTACAATCTGGCCCTGCTCTATTTTATTAAAGAAGCGACAACTCTGAACCCTGTGGGTGCATGCGCCACTTCTTGTTTAATTAAGGTTGGATTTTGAAGCAGGACGTGTTTTCCCACAGTAAACCCATCACTGGTGTAACGTATTTGCTTCATGGGTTCTTTGCTTAAGAATGCATAGCAACACATTGTTATTAAGAACTAGTTGGTTTATTAGCAAAGGTTTAACAATCACACGACTCATCACCAGTTCATCCACTACGCTCACAACCACCTGCCTCATCGTGGATCCCCGATCCCAACTGGCTGGGGTTTTATTGAGTCTTGTGAACACCACATGATTGGCTAAGCTACTCACAATTCAACAGCTCAACTAACCTGTGAGCATACTCACCGGTGCGTACATTACAACCAGGAACAGACAAATGTTAAAATGATTATAATCAGAATATCAGAGCACGAGTGGCTCAGTGGGTAGCACTCTCGCTTCTGAGTCAGAAGGTTGTGGGTTCAAGTTCCCCTCCAGAGACTTGAGCATAAAATCCAGGCTGACATTCCAGTGCAGTGCTGAGGGAGCGCTGTACTGTCGTAGGTGCCATCTTGCAGATGAGTCGTTAAACCGAGGCCCTGTCTGCTCTCTCAGGTGGACGAAGAAGATCCCACGGTGCTATTTTGATGTGCTGTAAATTCACTGTAATCTATTTTCGAGTGATGTTGATTGAGGGATAAATATTGCCAGGACACACGGAGAACTTCCCTGCTCTTCACCGAAATAGTGCCCTGGCGTCTTTTACATCCACCCGAGAGGGCAGATGAGGCCTCGGTTTCACGTCTCATCCAAAAGATGGCACCTCAGACAATGGATGACTCCTTCAGCACTGCAGTAAAGTGTCAGTCGAGATTACGTGGTCAAGTTCTGTACTGTAGCTTGAATTTATGACTTCCTGACTCAGAGGTGAAAGTGCAAATGCTGAGTTAAGAACAGGCAGAATGAAGGTGAGGGCGATTAAAAAAAAACGTAAAAAGTAATCTTTTTTTTTAAACTAACCGCACTGAATTTTTCCCTAAATATTATTCAGTCTCTGAATACCGCAAACCTTGAATTAACTATTCAAACACAAGGTGAAGAAAGCTGAGATCACGACGCTTACCTGTTAACGCGACCAGGTGGGGTAGACAGAGGCGGTTTGCCAGTACTATGAGTTCCATGGAGTCCAGATCTGGACTCGAGCAGAACTGTCCTATGTACAGGTATTCCAGCACGGCTCGCATACAGCTCTTACTTGTGTTTGGGAAGTACACCTGTTAAAAGCGTAAAATCGTATTAGTAATGTCTCTTCACACTGCAGCCACGACCTGAATAACACCAAGAACTCACAATGACTTAGTGATGAAAATTACCACAACTCAATTTCTCCCTTAGACGGCGTAACTAGTTTTTTCTATGCCACATTCAAATTGAGAAACCTATAGTTCAGTACCAGCCAGGGCTCAGTGGGCAGCACTCTCGCCTCAGAGTCAGAAGACCATGGGTTCAAATCCCACTCCAGAGCTTTGAGCCCATAATTCAGGCTGAACAGTGCAGTACTGAGGCAGCGATGCACTGTTGGCGGTGCCGTCTTTCAAATGAGGCCCCACTTTTGCTCTTAGGTGGACGTAAAAGATCCCATGGCTGTTTTGAAGAAGAGCGGGGGAGTTATCCTCGGTGTCCTGACCAATATTTAATCCTCAACCAACATCACTAAAACAGATTATTTGGTCATGAGCTTATTGATGTTTGTGTGTGCGCAAATTGGCTGCTGGGTTTCCGACATGACAATAGTCATCATCATAGGCGGTCCCTTGAACGAGGATGACTTGCTTCCACATGAGTTCACAGATGTTTCAATGAAGGACCCGATGTTCCAGTCCTGAACTCCAATTGAGGGGGTGGAAGATGCCTGTGCATGGATTTTTTTAACTTGTGGTGACTGTTGCACATCATCCACCACACGGGCTCGACAGAGCTAGGTCTTTATCCAGTGGCAAGGGTTAACCAGGACGACTGGAGACCTGCTCTGCTGTAGGCACCTAGGGCCCAAGTTTCCACATGATTTGCGCCTGATTTTTAGGAGCAACTGGTGGAGAATGGACTATCTTAGAAATCGCAATTCTCCACATTTTTTTTTCTGCAGTTCTCGTCAGGTAGAACAATTCCACTTTGGAACAGAATTTTTTCTTCAAAAGGGGGCGTGTCCGGCCACTGACCCCTGATTTCAAAGTTTCCACAGTGAAAACGTACTCCAAACTAACTTAGAATGGAGCAAGTGAAGATTTTTGTAGAACTGAAAAAACCTTGTCTACACATTAAAAAATCAGACGCAGGTTACAAATTAGGCGTCCAGAACGAGGTGGGGGGGGGGGGGGGGAAGTCATTAAATTCTATAATAAATCCTTATTTATACTTATACAAATATTATACAAATAAATCCAACCTGAATAAACATTTATAAGCAAAGAAAAGATTAAATAAACCATCTTCCTACCTGTGTGAAAGTGCTTCAGCCAGGGAGAATTCTGCAGCCGTTCATTCCCGCGAGGGGGGGGGGGGAGGAGAAAGCCATTTGTTCCCGCGGGGGGGGAGGGAGGGGGAGGGAAACGGCTGCCTCAACTTTCTGAGGCTTCCTGCAGCCTTCTCAGTGCTGATGTGCTGATGGCAATGTGCTTTTATTAAAAAAATGTTCAAAAATTAAACAGCTACAAAGAACTACAAAAATGGCCGAGTGCCAATGTTTCCTTCACACTGCGCGTGCGCGAACGCTCCAACGCGTACGTGCAGCGTTGCCGGCAGGAAAAAAACTAATTTAAATGGTACCCGCCCCCTCCCACTTACAAAATCGGCGCGAGTGTAGGCTCCGCCCCCCTGGGCACCACGCCAAACAGACAAGGAGCTGCAGGGCGCTCCAGAATCGCGCGTTTTTTTTCCGGCGCCGTTTTAGGCGCGAAAAACGGGCGCCAAGCTCGGAGGGGCGCCCGTTTTTTATCGTGTGGAAACTTGGGCCCCTAGTGTGCACACGTATCGCAGTGTGGACTGGCCTGTGCTTCCCCTGGGCCCTCGGCTCTTCTGGGCCCTGTACCCTCATTCGCTGCAACTCCGCCATGATCTCTCGCCGCTCCTCCGCCACAAAAACACTTGCCGCACCTCCACCACGATCTCCTGCCGCACCTCCGTCCCAAACATTTGCCAAACCTCCATCACGATCACTCCCCAAATCTCAGCCACGATCCCTCATCAGTAACAACAGTGACTACATTTCGAAAGCACTTCATTGGTTGTGAAACACTTTGGGACATCCTGAGATTATGAAAGACGCAATATAAATGCAAGCGCTTTCTTTCTATATACAAGACGCAAGTCCATGAACCAAAAACTATGAGGGATTAATCATTGAATTATAGAAAATTACAGCACGGAAGGAGGCTATTGCGGCCATTTGCTCCATGCCAGCCGACACAATGTTGAATATACCAGTGTATAAACTGATGTGGGAACAGACAACACAAATGGATCTAAAAGCACTTTATAAAAATGTGTTTTGTAAAAAGAATGTGTTACATAATTGTGTATCCTGCACACACTCAAAATCAATTGATACACGCAACGTGTAAAACTATTGCAGCAGCTACTGACAGAGGTTATCAAGCCCACAATAATCCTGTGAGGACCATCATCATCATCATAGGCAGTCCCTTGAAATCGAGGAAGACTTGCTTCCACTCTGGGTTCTTCGGTGACTGAACAGTCCAATACGGGAATTACAGTCCCTGTCACAGGTGGGACAGACAGTGGTTAAGGGAAAGGATGGGTGGGACTGGTCTTCCACACGCTCCTTCCACTGCCTGCGTTTGGTTTCTGCATGCTCTCGGTGACAAGACTCGAGGTGCTCAGCGCCCTCCCGGATCACTTCCTCCACCGAGGGCAGTCTTTGGCCAGTCCAATACGGGACTGTAATTCCCGTATTGGACTCCCAGGTGCCGGTGGGGATGTTGCATTTTATCAAGGAGGCTTTGAGGGTGTCTTTGAAATGTTTCCTCTGCCAATCTGCTTTGGGAGTCTTGTGTCAGGCATGCGAACAATGTGGCCCGCCCAGCGGAGCTAGTCGAGTGTGGTCAGTGCTTCAATGCTGGGAACGTTGGCCTGGTCGAGGACACTAACGTTGGTGCGTCTGTCCTCCCAGGGAATTTGAAGGATCTTGCGGAGACAGCATTGGTGGTATATCTCCAGCGATTTGAGGTGTCTACTGTTTATTGTCCACTGTGTGAGGACCAAACAAACCCCCAGTACTGCAGGTACAAGATTAGCAACTCCAGGCACTGTGTTAGAATCATAGAATGGTACTGCACAGAAGGAGGCCATTCGGCCCATCGTACTTGTGCTCCCGAATTATCATCCAATTAGCTACCCAATTAATCCCACTCCCCTGCTCTTTCCCCATGAACGCATGTGGCGGGCTCACATGTACTGGCAGCTGTGCTGTGACTGCTGTTCCTTTGCAGTGAGGTGCACAGCAGGGAGGAAATCCGACTGAACACATCACGTGGTGGAACGAATATCGGTTCTAACTCGGATTGCCAAGCCTCCAGATTTGCCCTGCAGTCTCCAGGAATTAAAGATTCATCTCCGGGATACTGCTGTGAGCAACTCTGGGAGAAAAATTATTGGGGCGTTAAAAAAGTGTTTTTCTTTGAACAACAACTTGTATTTATATAGCGCCTTTAATGTAGTGAAAGGTCCCAAGGCGCTTCAAAGGAGTATTATGAGACAAAATATTTGATACCGAGCCGAATAAGTAGAGATTAGCGCAGGTGACCAAAAGCTTGGTCAAAGAGGTAGGTTTTAAGGAGCGTCTTGATTGAGGAAAGAGAGGCAGAGAGGTTTAGGCAGGGAGTTCCAGAGCTTGAGGCCCAGGCAACAGAAGACACGGCCACCAATGGTTGAGCGATTATAATCAGGGATGCTCAAGAGGGCAGAATTAGAGGAGCGCAGACATCTCGGGGGGCGGGGGGCGGTGGGGCTGGAGGTGGTTACAGAGCTAGGGAGGGGCGAGGCCAGGGCGGGATTTGATTACAAGGATGAGAATTTTGAAATCGAGGCGTTGCTTAAACGGAAGCCAATGTAGGTCAGCGAGCACAGGGGTAAAGGGTAAGCGAGACTTGGTGCGAGTTAGGACACGGGCTCCCGAGTTTTGGATCAGCTCCAGTGCTTTTAGTTCTTAATTGTAGAAATATTGGAGGCGGAGTAAAGGCTGTTCGACTGACACTCAAGAATCATCGAATCGGGTAACGAAGAGTCTGGTCACTTTCCAATTGGTGAGGGAAGGCTTTGAGGATCGACGTGTCAGGCGACCAATGGCGGGCATGTGGGGGCGGGACGTTTGGAGGCAGGAGGTCCTCCAAGAATATGCCCAGAGTTGGCAACCCTACTCACAATTCACTGCCACCCATGCAATGTAATTTTAGAGTATTTTGATGAGCCATTCATTCCCTCTCGCACTTACCAGGAATAGGCACAGTTCGAATAGGAAATCAGAATTAATGTAAACTGGGTGAAATTTGGAAAAATCGGAATGCATCTAATTGTTGCCGAATTAACATAGTGAATTATGAAGGTTGTGGTATTATCCAATTCCCACACCTGTATACTTACACATATCACAATACCCGACACTGGTACCTGTATATGCAGCATGATACAGAATCTGGGTATGCCAAGCATAGCATCCAATACTCGTACATATACAAGCTGCATAAAAAGAAAGACTTGCATTTATATAGCGCCATTCATGACCATCGGACGTCTTAAAGCGCTTTACAGCCAATTAAGTAGTTTTGGAGTGTAGTCACTGTTGTAACGTGGGAAATGCAGCAGCCAATTTGCACACAGCAAACTCCCACAAACAGCAATGTGATAATAAACAGATAATGTGTTTTTTTTGTTATGTTGATTGAGAAATAAATAGCGGCCAGGACACTGGTGATAACTTACATAACATAAGAAATAGGAGCAGGAATAAACCATACGGCCCCTCGAGCCTGCTCCGCCATTCAAAAAGATCATGGCTGATCTGATCATGGACTCAGCTCCACTTCCCCCCCGCTCCCCATAATCCCTTATCCCCTTATCGTTTAAGAAACTGTCGATTTCTGTCTTAAATTTATTCAATGTCCCAGCTTCCACAGCTCTCTCAGGCAGCGAATTCCACAGATTTACAGAGAGAAGGAATTTCTCCTCTTTGTTTTCAATGGGCGGCCCATTATTCTAAGATTATGCCCCCTAGTTCGAGTCTCTCCAATTGTGTTCCTAACACAGATGAGACTGCACACAGGGAGGTTAAAGTAACAATGACCTCAGTGTTTATTAAGACACTCCAGAGTGAGGAACAGGCCTTAGGGGCCGGCTTATATACAGTGCTCCCAAGGGAAGCTGGGATCCCTTGAGACTTCGGGGGATGCACTCCCTGGTGGCGGAACATGGGAGTGCATGCTTTACAGATACACATCACTCCCCGGCAAAGTCAAAGTGAAAACTATTTACAAGGTGAGGCGGTCGGGAGCCTTTCTTTCCCTGGTGGACCGCCTCGGTACAAATGTCTGTTCTGGTGTGTTGGCTGTGCCCTCGCTGGGCTGGCGTGTTATTGGCCCTGCAGGACTGCTGGGTGAGCCTGGCCTTGCTGGGCTGTTGAGATTCGATTTCCTGGTCCGGGGTGGTGTCGTTGATCCTTTGTGTTGTGTGTTGTGGGCTCGAAAAAGATGGTGTCTGCTGTGGGTTGTTCAGGGCGGTCTGTGAACCGCAGCCTCATTTGGTCCAGGTGCTTTCTGCAAATTTGTCCATTGTCTAGTTTGACTACAAACACCCTACTCCCTTCTTTAGCTATCACCGTGCCCGCGATCCACTTGGGACCATGTCCATAGTTTAGCACATACACAGGGTCATTCAGATCAATTTCCCGTGACACAGTGACGCGACCATCATTTACATTTTGTTGCTGCCGCTTGCTCTCTATCTGATCATGCAGGTTGGGGTGAACCAGCGAGAGTCTGGTTTTAAGTGCCCTTTTCATGAGTAGCTCAGCCGGGGGCACCCCTGTGAGTGAGTGGGGTCTCGTGCGGTAGCTGAGCAATACTCGGGACAGGCGGGTTTGGAGTGAGCCTTCTGTGACTCGTTTAAGGTTCTGTTTGATTGTCTGTACTGCCCGCTCTGCCTGCCCATTGGAGGCTGGTTTAAACGGGGCCGAGGTGACATGTTTGATCCCATTGCGGGTCATGAATTCTTTAAATTCGGCACTGGTGAAATATGGCCTGTTGTCACTGACCAGTATGTCAGGCAGGCCGTGGGTGGCAAACATGGCCCTCAGGCTTTCAATGGTGGCGGTGGCGGTGCTTCCCGACATTATTTCACATTCAATCCATTTTGAAAAAGCATCCACTACCACCAGGAACATTTCAGCGAGAAACAGGCCCGCATAGTCAACATGGATCCTTGACCATGGTCTGGAGGGCCAGGACCACAAACTTAGTGGTGCCTCTCTGGGCATATTGCTCAACTGAGCACACACGCTGCATTGCCGTACACAGGGCTCTAAGTCAGAGTCGATACCGGGCCACCACACGTGGGTTCTGGCTATCGCTTTCATCATTTCATCAGTACCCGGGTGTGTGCTGTGGAGATCCGAGATGAACGTCTCCCTGCCCTTTTTGGGTAGCACTGCACGGTTACCCCACAACAGGCAGTCTGCCTGAATGGACAGCTCGTCCTTTCGCCACTGCAACGGCTTGATTAGCTCTTGCATTTCAACGGGGATGCTGGCCCAGCTCCCATGCAGTGCACAATTTTTTTTACTCGGGACAGCAGAGGATTTTGGCTGGTCCAAGTCCTAATCTGGCGGGCCATGAAAGGTGATTTATCATTTTCAAACGCTTCCATGACTATCAACAAGTTTGCAGGCTGTGCCATTTCCACCTCCGTGGTGGGCAATCGTAGCCGACTGAGAACATCCGCACAGTTCTCGGTGCCTGGCCTGTGGCGGATGGTATAGTTATACGTTGATAGCGCGAGTGCCCACCTTTGTATGCGGGCTGAGGCATTAGTATTTATCCCCTTGTTTTCAGCGAACAGGGATATGAGGGTCTTGTGATTGGCCTCAAATTTGAGCTGGAAACCAAACAGGTATTGATGCATTTTCTTTACCCCGAACACACACGCTAATGCCTCTTTCTCAATCATGCTGGAGGCCCTCTCGGCCTTCGACAAGCTCCTGGAGGCATAGGCGACAGGTTGCAACTTACCTGCAACGTTAGCTTGTTGTAATACACACCCGACTCCGTACGACGACGCATCACATGATAGCACAAGTCTTTTACACGGGTTATATAATAGAAGCAGCTTGTTGGATCATAAAATGTATCTGGCTCTCTCAAAAACAATTACTTAATTTTTTCCCCATACCCAGTTCTTACCTTTACGCAATAACACATGTAGGGGCTCTCAGAAGGTGCTTAACCCCGGTAGGAAGTTACCAAAATAGTTGAGGAGTCCCAGGAACGACTGCAGCTCCGTGACGTTCTGTGGCCTGGGCGCATTCCTGATCGCCTCTGTCTTGGCATCTGTGGGCCGAATGCCGTCCGCCGCGATCTTTCTCCCCAAAAACTCCACTTTTGTTGCCATGAAGATGCATTTTGACCTCTTCAGCCACAGCCCTACGCGATCCAGTCGCTGGAGGACTTCCTTCAGGTTTTGTAGGTGCTTGACGGTGTCCCGACCTGTGACCAATATGTCGTCCTGAAAAACCACCGTGCATGGTACCGACTTGAGTAGGGTCTCCATATTTCTCTGGAAGATCGCTGCAGCCGACTGAATTCCAAACGGGCATCTGTTGTAGATGAACAGTCCCTTGTGCATGTTGATGCAGGTGAGACCCTTCGAAGACTCCTCCAGCTCCTGCGTCATGTAGGCCGAAGTAAGGTCGAGCTTGGTGAACGTTTTGCCTCCTGCCAGCGTCGCAAATAGGTCGTCTGCCTTAGGTAGCGGGTATTGGTCCTGCAGTGAGAAACGATTAATAGTTACTTTATAATCGCCACAAATCCTGACCGTGCCATCACTTTTGAGTAGTGGAACAATTGGGCTGGCCCATTCACTGAATTTCACTGGGGAGATGATGCCCTCGCGTTGCAGCCTGTCCAGCTCGATTTCCACTCTCTCCCTCATCATGTGAGGTACTGCTCGCGCCTTGTGGTGAATAGGTCTTGCCTCTGGGACCAAGTGGATTGCACCTTTGCCCCGGAAAATTTCTAATGCCTGGCTCAAAAAGGGAAGGAAATTTGTTAAGAACCTGGGTACATGAGGCCTCATCGACATGTGATAGCGCTCGGATGTCATCCCAGTTCCAGCAGATTTTGCCCAACCAGCTCCTTCAAGCAGTGTGGGGCCATCGCACGGGACAATCCAAAGTGGCAGTTCATGCACTGTGCCTTCGTAGGTGACCTTGACCATGGCGCTGCCCAGGACAGTGATAAGCTCTTTGGTGTACGTTCTCAGTTTCATGTGGATAGGGCTCAGGGCTGGTCTGAGTGCCTTGTTCCACCGCAGTCTCGAAAACATCTTTTTACTCATGGCGAGCGCCAGTGTCCAGTTCCAAGGCTATGGTAAGCCATTCAATTTTACATTTAGCATTATATGTGGACATTTCGTCGAAAATGTGTGCACCCAGTGTACTTCAGCATCTGCCTCCTCTCTCTGAGGCTCGAAATTGCTTTGATCCACCATGGACCGATCTTCCTCTGCCACGTGGTGGTTAGCAGGTTTTGCAGAGCTTGCAGCTCGTCCGCAAGCTCGTTGGAGGTGCCCATTGTTCAACAGCTCTTGCAAACATACCCTTTGAAGCGGCATGAATGGAAGCCTCCACAACGCCAACAAGGTGTGAATTGCCTTGCATTCATCCTTTGTTGCGGACCCTGAGTCATCTGGGTCACCTGAGGCCTGCTGGCAGATGCAGACTCGTGGTTTCTGCCCTGTACATTTCTGCTCACAAACACAGTTCCATGGTTAATTTATGAACATTGCTAGCACTTGTGTGCTGAGAGATTTATTTGGTGTTATCACTGGTGGACATAAACGCTTGTGCTATCGCAATGGCCTTACTGTCAAAAGTTTTCATAGGACGGTCGCGTGGCCAATGCCCAGTACAAAAAGGTCTCTGAGCATTTACTCCAGGTAGCCATCAAACTCACATTGTCCTGCAAGTCGCCTTAGCTCGGCAACGTAGCTCGCCATTTCCTGACCTTCAGATCGCTGGAATGTGTAGAACCGATACCTCGCCATCAGCACGCTCTCCCTCGGGGGTTTCACCGGAGCCAGATGATTCTTCATGAGGCTGTAGGTCGGGCCCCGCAAACCGTGAGGAGGACCGCTCTCCTTTTTGCAGCGCTTCCTTCTCCGTCCAGCTCGTTGGCTACAAAGTACTGGTCGAGCCGTTCGACATAGGCTTCCCAGTCCTCACCCTCTGAGAACTTCTCCAAGATGCCCACAGTTTGCTGCATCTTTGCGTTGGATTCGTATACTCGTCGGCAGTTATTGTGTTCCTAACACAGATGAGACTGCACACAGGGAGGTTAAAGTAACAGTGACCTCAGTCTTTATTAAGACACTCCAGAGTGAGGAACAGGCCTTAGGGGTCGGCTTATATACAGTGCTCCCAAGGGATGCTGGGATCCTTTGGGACTTCAGGGGGATGCACTCCCTGGTGGCAGAACATTGGAGTGCATGCTTTACAGATACACAACATCTCCCATCAGTGGAAACATCCTCTCTGCATCCACCTTGTCAAGCCCCCTCATAATCTTATACATTTCGATAATATCATTTCTCATTATTCTGAATTCCAATGAGTAGAGGCCCAACCTATTCAACCTTTCCTCATAAGTCAACCCCCTCATCCCCGGAATCAATCTAGTGAACCTTCTCTGAACTGCCTCCAAAGCAAGTATATCCTTTTGTAAATATGGAAACCAAAACTGCACGCAGTATTCCAGGTGTAGCCTCACCAATACCTTATAGAGCTGTAGTAAGACTTCCCTGGTTTTATACTCCATCCCCTTTTCTTACCTGCACTTCTTCGAAATAATGCCACGGGATCTTTTACATCCACCTGAGAGAGCAGACGGAGCCTCGGTTTTGCGTCTCATCCGAAAAACGGCACCTCTGACAGTGCACGCTCCCTCAGCACCGCACTGGAGGGTCAACTTAGATTTATGTGCTCAAGTTCCTGGAGTGGGACGTGAACCCACAATCTTCTGACTCAGAATCGAGAATGCTGCCCACTGAGCCACAGCTAACACAACATAATTTAATTGTGTATACTGTCAACGTGTGTTTACACGGGGGATAGCTGTCACTTTTTAGGTAAAACACATACACAAATACAGCTGTTGCATCACTGAATGCACCTTTCCCTCTCTGTAATACCAGCTCCTTCATGCTGCACATCCCATGAAATCTTACAGTCTGTGTGTTTTGTGCTGTATTGGAGTTGACATTGGCACATACACTAACCAAACATTAACAGGTAAATAGCAAGGGGTGGGTATCAAGTTGAAAGTCTGGGATGGGACAATGCGAAGAATCTAGCTGAGCTTGAAAAGAGCTCCTAGAATCAGCCATGATCTCATTGACTGGCGGAACAGGCTCAAGGGGCTAAATGGCTTCCTCCTGTTCCTATGTTTCGAGGTCCAGAGAATAAAACATTTGAGGATAAGAGTCACAGAATAGGAATGCTTGTTGGAGAGAATTACACTGAGGTAGGATACAACAGGTTTTTAATTGATAAGGGACATAGGAACAGGAGGAGGCCATTGAGCCCCTTGAAGCTGTCCCGCCATTCAATTAGATCATGGATGATCTTGTCTCTTTAACTCCATTTACCCGGCTTGGTTCCATTGGCTGAGAACCTCCACTTTTGTGCTTATTGCCCAAAAATGGGCATTATTTCTGGCGTGGGCGGTAAAAAAGGATTTTCAGATCGCCGGCTTCTCGCCCATTCTCAAAACACCTAGTTTACATTTTTGAAAATGGACGTTACCGCGAGCGATATCAAATGGGTGGCAGTGTTAAATTTTTTTGACCTTCTGTCGTGAAGTGTGGCCATCCTGAGCAACGGCATGGCAACACTCGATTCCCGCGATTCGGGAGGTCAAGGGTCACCATGACATGCGCAGAAGAGGAGACGGAGAGAGTGGGAGCTCAGAACGACTGAAGGCGTGGCTGGGTGTGCTGTGGCTGCTTTGGGAGGAAGGAAGAAGACTTTCGAGCTTCACAGCAAGTAGGCAAACAAGAAGTAGCTGTTACCATCCACATATTTGGTCGAATTTGTCCTATAATGGAGAGAGGAGGAGGCATCACAGCACGATGTGGAGACTGATGCTGGAGAGAGCAGTGAGGTGGGAGAAGAGCACATTGGAGGCCGCAAAAGAGCCAAGAGGTGCTCGGACGAGGAAAACACATCCCTCCTGCAGGAGGTCGAGTCACGTTGAGGTGATTTGACATAGGGAGTGCGTGGGAAGCCCACCTCAAAGGCCGACCAGAGGATATGGACCGAGATAGCAGAGGTGGCCTCGTCGGCGACCAACGAGGTGCAACGATGGAACGACCATGTGGGATCCGCAAGAGTAAGTATTACATTGAGTTACATGTACTTATGTATTTATAAAATTTGGTTTGTAACAGTCACGAGTGACTATCAGCAGATGTGAAGTCTTACACTTTTACCGGAAATGTTTTATTCAAAGGCTGCGGTCACGGTGTACGTCTTTAGGTAAAGAATGATGATAATCATAATAATTCTGATTACATCTGTCGGTTATGTCTCTGTGACCGTACCGAGCAATGATATCATGCAATGATCTCATGCCATGTTGTTCTGTCACCTTTACAGAAGAAGCTATCGAATGATGAGGTCCATGCAGAGGCAAACGGGTGGGGGGCCACCAGTCCCCAGCGACATCACAGAGATGGAGGAGCGAGTGCTAGCACTCGTGGGGAAGCACACCCGGACGGCCACGGACGCATCTGCAGACCCTGAAGTGATGCCACGTGAGTAAAGCTCACACCATTGCGTGATTAATTAGCAATCTCGTTGTGCGAGGCCCCTTGGGGAAGAGTGACCATAATATGGTGGAATTCTGCATTAGGATGGAGAATGAAACAGTTAATTCAGAGACCATGGTCCAGAACTTAAAGAAGGCTAACTTTGAAGGTATGAGGAGTGAATTGGCTAGGATAGATTGGCGAATGATACTAAAGGGGTTGACTGTGGATGGGCAATGGCAAACATTTAGAGACCGCATGAATGAACTACAACAATTGTACATTCCTGTCTGGCATAAAAATAAAAAAGGGAAGGTGGCTCAACCGTGGCTATCAAGCGAAATCAGGGATAGCATTAAAGCCAAGGAAGTGGCATACAAATTGGCCATATATAGCAGCGAACCCGGGGACTGGGAGAAATTTAGAACTCAGCAGAGGAGGACAAAGGGTTTGATTAGGGCAGGGAAAATGGAGTACGAGAAGAAGCTTGCAGGGAACATTAAGAAGGATTGCAAAAGTTTCTATAGATATGTAAAGAGAAAAAGGTTAGTAAAGACAAACGTAGGTCCCCTGCAGTCAGAATCAGGGGAAGTCATAACGGGGAACAAAGAAATGGCGGACCAATTGAACAAGTACTTTGGTTCGGTATTCACTGAGGAGGACACAAACAACCTTCCGGATATAAAAGGGTTCGGAGGGTCTAGTAAGGAGGAGGAACTGAGGGAAATCCTTATTAGTCGGGAAATTGTGTTGGGGAAATTGATGGGATTGAAGGCCGATAAATCCCCAGGGCCTGATGGACTGCATCCCAGAGTACTTAAGGAGGTGGCCTTGGAAATAGTGGATGCATTGACAGTCATTTTCCAACATTCCATTGACTCTGGATCAGTTCCTATGGAGTGGAGGGTAGCCAATGTAACCCCACTTTTTAAAAAAGGAGGGAGAGAGAAAACAGGGAATTATAGACCGGTCAGCCTGACATCGGTAGTGGGTAAAATGATGGAATCAATTATTAAGGATGTCATAGCAGTGCATTTGGAAAGAGGTAATATGATAGGTCCAAGTCAGCATGGATTTGTGAAAGGGAAATCATGCTTGACAAATCTTCTGGAATTTTTTGAGGATGTTTCCAGTAGAGTGGACAAGGGAGAACCAGTTGATGTGGTATATTTGGACTTTCAGAAGGCTTTCGACAAGGTCCCACACAAGAGATTAATGTGCAAAGTTAAAGCACATGGGATTGGGGGTAGTGTGCTGACATGGATTGAGAACTGGTTGTCAGACAGGAAGCAAAGAGTAGGAGTAAATGGGGACTTTTCAGAATGGCAGGCAGTGACTAGTGGGGTACCGCAAGGTTCTGTGCTGGGGCCCCAGCTGTTTACACTGTACATTAATGATTTAGACGAGGGGATTAAATGTAGTATCTCCAAATTTGCGGATGACACTAAGTTGGGTGGCAGTGTGAGCTGCGAGGAGGATGCTATGAGGCTGCAGAGCGACTTGGATAGGTTAGGTGAGTGGGCTAATGCATGGCAGATGAAGTATAATGTGGATAAATGTGAGGTTATCCACTTTGGTGGTAAAAACAGAGAGACAGACTATTATCTGAATGGTGACAGATTAGGAAAAGGGGAGGTGCAGCGAGACCTGGGTGTCATGGTACATCAGTCATTGAAGGTTGGCATGCAGGTACAGCAGGCGGTTAAGAAAGCAAATGGCATGTTGGCCTTCATAGCGAGGGGATTTGAGTACAGGGGCAGGGAGGTGTTGCTACAATTGTACAGGGCCGTGGTGAGGCCACACCTGGAGTATTGTGTACAGTTTTGGTCTCCTAACCTGAGGAAGGACATTCTTGCTATTGAGGGAGTGCAGCGAAGGTTCACCAGACTGATTCCCGGGATGGCGGGACTGACATATCAAGAAAGACTGGATCAACTGGGCTTGTATTCGCTGGAGTTCAGAAGAATGAGAGGGGACCTCATAGAAACGTTTAAAATTCTGACGGGGTTAGATAGGTTAGATGCAGGAAGAATGTTCCCAATGTTGGGGAAGTCCAGAACCAGGGGACACAGTCTAAGGATAAGGGGGAAGCCATTTAGGACCGAGATGAGGAGGAATTTCTTCACCCAGAGAGTGGTGAACCTGTGGAATTCTCTACACAGAAAGTTGTTGAGGCCAATTCACTAAATATATTCAAAAAGGAGTTAGATGAAGTCCTTACTACTAGGGGAATCAAGGGGTATGGTGAGAAAGCAGGAATGGGGTACTGAAGTTGCATGTTCAGCCATGAACTCATTGAATGGCGGTGCAGGCTAGAAGGGCCGAATGGCCTACTCCTGCACCTATTTTCTATGTTTCTATGTAAAGTCAATAGATGCCACACCAACTCATATCTGAACAATCATATATGATAGCTGATTTCTAAAAATGTCATAGAAATAATGCTGGCCTAATGAAAATCATTGCAATGCACAATGTGTTGATGGTCATGAAATGTGAAGGCTGCGATGAGTTTGAGAGCGGTGGTGCTTTTGTCGTGCATATGCTGTGTGTTGCGCTTGACGCACCCGATACTCCTCCAATAACCTTATTTGTGTCTTGCAGCTCAGCCAGCATCGCAGCCCCAGGCAAGGCCACAGAGGCCAGAAGGTCGGGGCGCGGGGCAGGAGTCGGCAGATGATCCAACTACATCTGGTGCTGAGGAGCTCCGATTATCGCCTGTCAATCCGCTGGGTCTGTTCTCGATGGATGAGTGCGTGGACTTCAAAGAACTTGCATCGCCACGCTCCAGAAGCCATTCCACCCCAAGGCCATCTAGTGGTCCTCCAGTCATTCCCGCCTCCATTCTGGAGGTACCGGCCCCAAGCACCCCGCCACAGGGCACCCCATTTGTCCCCAGGATGGCGCCGACCCAGCAGAGGCCTCGTGGACGCGGCAGGTCTGTTCCACGAGCGCGACATGACAGTGGAGAGATGGTACAGTTGTCCAGGAGGACTGTGGACTGTGGACATTGGTGACCAGTTTCTCAAAGCATTGGGGGGCATATCCCGACACCTGGCCACCATGACCGAGTACATTCTGTGCATGGCGGAGCCCCTGGATGCGATAGTCAGGAACACTGCTGCCACAGGCCTCCCAGTGGTCTCTGAGCGCGGCACTCCACCCCTAGGTTCCGCACTACCACTTCGAACGACAGATGAGAGCAAGGACCAAGATCCTGCTTTTGTATCAGAGAATGTTGCCCCCTTGGCACCCCCCGCTCCCGTACCCGTGCAACCAACGCATCTGCCTTCATCCCCCCCAATGAGGCACCGCCTGAGTAGCTCCTCGGCCAGGCGCCATGGTGCGAGGAGGGGAAGGAGTAGAGTTGAGGTGAAGGAGATGGGGGAAGGAAAGTGAGGTGCATGTGCACAGGTGATGGCTATGTTATATCTCCATCTGGATGTATGCAATTTGTTGCAATGTATGGGGGCTGGGGACCACGCTCCTACTTTGCCTTTGTATTCTGTGTTGGTGGACGTGTTGAACCTGTGATTTATGTCAATGGTGGAAAAAGTGGTGTGTGGGCAGGGATTGGTGTTTTTGGTTGTGATACTTATGATTTCAGACCAATGTTGGGATTAAACTTTTGTTATTGAACATAACCTTATTGCGCTTTGTCTCACATAGCTGCACCGTTACACACTGGTGATTCCTTACCATGACAGGGTTAAATACAATTTAACATCAATCAACGTAAACTTTAACTGGCACCAAGGTAATGGGCACCATTGATGTCTGAGCTGCACGCACACAGCAGTGTGTTAAGATGTCACTCACATCAGCGCTCTTTCAGTCAAATCTTTCCGATATCAGCTCCTCATGTAAGAGAGGAATTTAACAAATGCCAGCCACACCGTTGGCGGTCGTTACGGTTAGTTCCACTTTTTGTGGGCGGTTTTTTGAGCGAGTGATATTGTGGGCGATATGTGTGCGAGGTGGTGAAATTGAAGATGGGCGATCTCCATGGTCGCTAGTTTGTGTAAATATGCTCTTTACGACAAAGAACAGTGGGCAGGCGTTAATATTGCATCTCAGCGATAATTCCGTGCAGAAAGTAATGCTGGGCGAGATTATGGGTGTTGAATTTACCCATTCTGCTGATTCTGCTCCAAAAAAGTGCTGAATGTTTGCTGCCTTCGTTTCACAGTTGCGCGGTATGTCTGTACTTTTCCTTCACTACATGTTATACAATCCAACACACAAAGTGAAAATGTGGCATAAATCTTATTAATCAGACAGGAAGCCGTTCAATCATCAAGGACTTAATGGACGATATCTGGGCGTTATACGTCATTTCAGCGGTAAAATGGGTGTTAAGTGAGCATTAAGCATGCAAAAAAAGTGGAGGTTCCAGCCCTATATCCCTTAATACCCTGAATAAACCAAAATCTATCAATCTCAGTTTGACATTTTAATTGACAGAGGATCAGTCAGAGATATTCAATTTGGTACAGGGTGGAACACAGGGAGAAGAGCACAAGCTGAAATGATGTAGGACATAAAGCACTAAGAGGGTAGGTGGATTTTTGGAGTAGCTTATCAAGAAAGGTTGTCGGGGCAAGTAGCTTACATCTGTTCAAGGTGAAACTGGTAAGTATCCTGAAGAGTAATGCATCACTGTTTACAACTGGTAGGGCAGCAGAAAAGATGCTTGGTCTTTTATGGCCTTGAGATTGTGTATGTTTCCAATAGTTGTAACTCTAATCAAGACATAGCGGACGTAACACTAAAATATTTATGTCTTCTCAAGATTTTGTTTTGACTACATTCAGAGCAACGATCTCTGGTTTCACACAGTTTTTGCCTTCTAATTTTTGGGCAATTTTAAGTCTCTCCAAAAGGCATGGGTTTCTCACGGGCATTCTCAAGTACCTTGCCCAAGTGGTCACTAGAAAGTAATCCATTGGTTGCAAGGCACATTGGGATATAATGAGGACGTGATAAGGTGCTATGTCAATGCAGATTCTTTCTATGCATGTGTGGGCCTGACTATGACTGTTAGCAGACTGTTTGTAGACTTCTCACTCTCTCGTCCTGTGACAGTTGGAACTGGTGCTCTCCACTCTCCTGTCCTGTGACAATTGGAACGGTTGCTCTCCACTCTCCCATTGCGGTAGGAGGGAGGGCTTTAGTTTCCTGAACAATTGGGACCGCTTCTGGGGTAGGTAGGACCGATACAAGTCAGACAGGTTACACCTCAAC
This sequence comes from Pristiophorus japonicus, assembly GCF_044704955.1. Taxonomy (NCBI): domain Eukaryota; kingdom Metazoa; phylum Chordata; class Chondrichthyes; family Pristiophoridae; genus Pristiophorus; species Pristiophorus japonicus. The sequence continues at coordinate 53,834,666 of NC_091998.1, forward strand.
AGAGACAGGACCAATGTTCTCGCGAGTGGTTTTGATAGTACGGTTGGGAGGGCTTTAAACGAGCTTGGCAGGGGGATGGGAACCCAGGAGAGGGCTCTGAGCTAGTTAGAGTGGGTGAGAGCTCAGATGAACAGAACCCCAAGAAAGAATACAAAAGGCAGGAGGCAACAGAGCAGAGTAGCACTGGGGTAAGTGTAAACCACAAGGTGATAGGAAGGGACAATATGTATGAATATAAAGGGGCTGCAGGAGGGGTCAAAACTAAAAATCATGGTTTAAAAACTAGTATTAAAACACTTTACCTAATCGCACGCAGCATTCGAAACAAAGTAAATGAGTTGACGGCACAAATCATTACAAATGGTTGCAGGGTGGCCAAGACTGGGAATTAAGCATACAGGGGTATCTGACAATTCGGAAAGATAGACAAGAAGGGAAAGGAGGTGGAGTAGCTCTGTTAATAAAGGATGATATCAGGGCAGTTGTGAGAGACGATATTGGCTCTAATGAACAAAATTTGAATCATTGTGGGTGGAGATTAGAGATAGTAAGGGGAAAAAGTCACTGGTGGGCGTAGTTTATAGGCCCCCAAATAATACCATCACGGTGGGGTGGACAATAATCAAGGGAATAATGGAGGCATGTGAAAAAGGAATGGCAGTAATCATGGGGGATTTTAACCTACATATCGATTGGTCAAATCAAATCGCACGGGATAGCCTTGAGGAGGAATTCATAGAATGCATACGGGATTGTTTCTTAGAACAGTATGCTACAGATCCTACAAGGGAGCAAGCTATCTTCGATCTGGTCCTGTGTAATGAGACAGAAATAATAAACGATCTCAGAGTAAAAGATCCTCTTGGAGTGAGTGATCACAGTATGGTTGAATTTGTAATACAAATTGAGGGTGAGGAAGTAGTGTCTCAAACGAGTGTACTATGCTTAAATAAAGGGGACTACAGTGGGATGAGGGCAGAATTGGCTAAAGTAGACTGGGAACACAGACTAAACGGTGGCACAATTGAGGACAGTGGAGGACTTTTAAGGAGCTCTTTCATAGTGCTCAACAAAAATATATTCCAGTGAAAAAAGGCGGTAAGAGAAGGGATAACCAGCTGTGGATAACCAAGGAAATAAAGGAGAGTATCAAATTAAAAACCAATACGTATCAGGTGGCCAAGGTTAATGGGAAATTAGAAGATTGGGAAAATTTTAAACGACAGCAAAGAATGACTAAGAAAGCAATAAAGAAAGGAAAGATAGATTACGAAAGTAAACTTGCGCAAAACATAAAAACAGATAGTAAAAGCTTTTACCGATATATAAAACGGAAAAGAGTGACTAAAGTAAATGTTGGTCCCTTTGAAGATGAGAAGGGAGATTTAATAATGGGAATTGTGGAAATGGCTGAGACCTTAAACAATTATTTTGCTTCGGTCTTCACAGTGGAAGTCACAAAAACCATGCCAAAAATTGTTGGTCACGGGAATGTGGGAAGGGAGGACCTGGAGATAATCACTATCACTAGGGGGGTAGTGCTGGACAGGCTAATAGGACTCAAGGTAGACAAGTCCCCTGGTCCTGATGAAATGCATCCCAGGGTATTAAAAGAGATGGCGGAAGTTATAGCAGATGCATTCATTATAATCTACCAAAATTCTCTGGACCCTGGCGAGGTACCATCAGATTGGAAAGCAGCTAAGGTAACGCCTCTGTTTAAAAAAGGGGGCAGACAAAAGGCAGGTAACTATCGGCTGGTTAGTTTAACAACTGTAGTGGGGAAAATGATTGAAGCAATCATTAAGGAAGAAATAATGGGACATCTAGATCGGAATAGTGCAATCAAGCAGACGCAACATGGATTCATGAAGGGGAAATCATGTGTAACTAATTTACTGGACTTCTTTGAGGATATAACAAGCATGGTGGATAGAGAAGTACCGATGGATGTGATGTATTTAGATTTCCAAAAGGCATTCGATAAGGTGCCACACAAAAGGTTACTGCAGAAGATAAAGGTACGCGGAGTCAGAGGAAATGTATTAGCATGGATCGAAAATTGGCTGGCTAACAGAAAGCAGAGAGTCGGGATAAATGGGTTCTTTTCGGGTTGGAAATCGGTGGTTAACGGTGTGCCACAGGGATCGGTGCTGGGACCACAACTGTTTACAATATACATAGATGACCTGGAAGAGGGGACAGAGTGTAGTGTAACAAAATTTGCAGATGACACAAAGATTAGTGGGAAAGCGGGTTGTGTAGAGGACGCAGAGAGGCTGCAAAGAGATTTAGATAAGTTAAGCGAATGGGCTAAGTTTTGGCAGATGGAATACAATGTCAGAAAATGTGAGGTCATCCACCTTGGAAAAAAAAACAGTAAAAGGGAATATTATTTGAATGGGGAGAAATTACAACATGCTGCGGTGTAGAGGGACCTGGGGGTCCTTGTGCATGAATCCCAAAAAGTTAGTTTGCAGGAGCAGCAGGTAACCAGGAAGGCGAATGGAATGTTGATGGAGTACAAAAGCAGGGAGGTCCTGCTGTAACTGTACAGGGTATTGGTGAGGCCGCACCTGGAGTACTGCGTGCAGTTTTGGTCACCTTACTTAAGGAAGGATATACTAGCTTTGGAGGGGGTACAGAGACGATTCACTAGGCTGATTCCGGAGATGAGGGGGTTACCTTATGATGATTGATGATAGATTGAGTAGACTGGGTCTTTACTCGTTGGAGTTCAGAAGGATGGGGGCTGATCTTATAGAAACATTTAAAATAATGAAAGGGATAGACAAGATAGAGGCAGAGAGGTTGTTTCCACTGGTCGGGGAGACTAGAACCAGTGGGCACAGCCTCAAAATACGGGGGACCCAATTTAAAACTGAGTTGAGAAGGAATTTCTTCTCCCAGAGGGTTGTGAATCTGTGGAATTCTCTGCCCAAGGAAGCAGTTAAGGCTAGCTCATTGAATATATTCAAATCACAGATAGATAGATTTTTAACCAATAAGGGAATTAAGGGTTATGGGGAGCGGGCGGGTGAGTGGAGTTGAGTCCACGGCCAGATCAGCCATGATCATGTTGAATGGCGGAGCGGGCTCGATGGCCTTCTTCTGTTCTTAATTCCCATGTCCTTATGTTCTTATGATCCTTTCCCCAGCCAATGTCCGTACATGTACAGTTCCAGCAGGGGTCGCTGGATCGCAAATGGGAGCAGGAACCCTTGCTGACAATTCCCTCTTTAACCCAAGTCACGCTTTTGCCACTCCCTACCCCACCACCCCCCCATCGCCGGGGTGAGATCAGCTAACTCAGCACAGATTGGGTATTGAACCTTTGACTGCATGGCTCAGCGGCTCACTGGATAGACTCACTTCGGCATTTGTGTAGCCCTACTTTTGCACACAGTGGGGGTAATTTTGACTGTGCGATAGTGAAAAACAGGTGACAGCGAATTGGCACCCGTTTGACATCTCTCCAGATTTTTATTTCCATTTAAGTCATCGAGGGATGTTTGCATGCTCTGCTAATTCACTGTCACCCATTTTATACTGTTGCACAATGTTAAAATCTAACCTTGACATGTGTGATAAACTCCACAACAAACATTCAAAACCACCCTGTAGTTTTGACCAAACAAAATCACTTTCCTCTCTGAGGAACTTGTTTAACGCACTGTTTCTAAGACGCTTGTGTTGATTTGTATCACACAACATAATCTTTTTTATTTAAATGTTAATAAAAGAGAATCACGTTGCTTCATCGTCAGATCTATAAATAGCACTGTAACCTTCAGACAGCCAATGCAGCGCTTCATAAAATAAGGAAGGTCAGACTCTGCAAGCTCTATCTACCTACAGCTCTCTTAATTACTCCTGAAAGATAAAGGAAAGCATTCCAGATCTCTCAGGCAGCATCCGTTCTGACATCATCTGTACATGTAAGTCCTTGATGATTGAACGGCTTCCTGTCTGATTAATAAGAAAAAACAAGATTTATGCCACATTTTCACTGTGTGTTGGAAAGTATAACACGTAGTGAAGGAAAAGTACAGACGTACTGCGCTACCGTGAAACGAAGGCAGCAAACATTCAGCAAAAAGTGACCTTTAGCTTGTATTAATGCCGAAAAGCACCTGCTCCATCTTTGTCTAAATTTGTAAAAGCCACAATCTGGCCCCAACGTAATTAAAAAAAAGTGTGTCCTGGTCAACTTTTATCCCTCAACCAATGCTACTAAAACAGATTATCTGGTCGTTTATCTCATTGCTGTATGTGGGATCTTGCTGTGTGCAAATTGGCTGCTACGTTTCCCTACATTGACCACACTTCAAAAGTAATTCATTGGCTTTGGGACGTACTGAGATTCTGAAAGGCGCTATAGAAATGAATGTCTTTATTTGTAAATCTTGACATGCTTTATGAAGATAAATAGTGCTATTTTATTATACATTTAGATAATTTAGAATTCTCATTTGTAAGATTTCATTTATATGGTATATATAGATACAGAGATGTATAGATAGATAGATTTAGAGATGTGTAGATAGATATAGAGATGTATAGATAGATAGATTTAGTGATGTGTAGATAGAGAGATGTATAGGTAGATAGATATATAGGCCCAAATTTCCCCAAGAGATGCCCCGTTTTTTTTTGGAGTAAGTAGCTTTTTTTGGAGTAACTTAAAAATCGCAAATTTCCCCATTTAACTTGCTCCAATGTAAGTCAGCTCGTTAGGTTTTTTTCTAGTTTAGTTTGTTCTCTCCAAAAGGGGGCGTGACAAGCCACTTACGCCTCTTCTGGCCAGAGAAGCAAATTTGGCCAGCTGAAAGTTACTCCAAACTAACTTCGGCCAGTGTATGTGGCCACTTTTGTAGGCACAGAAAAATCTTACCTACATTTCAGAAATCAGCGCAGGTAACCAGAGATGGGGGGCGGCGCGGTGGCGGGGGAAGGTGAGTTAGAGGATTCTAAAGCACTAAAGACCTTCACAACATCAGCACAACATTACAACATCTTCAGAACAACAGCTGCACATCATCAAAAATAAATGAAAGAAACATAGAAAATAGGTCCAGGAGTCGGCCATTTGGCCCTTCAAGCCTGTATCACCATTCAATATGATCATGGCTGAGAAATCAGCTGCTGAAAATAGAGCAGTCCTACGTTGCCGACTGCAGAACGCACAGGCTAGCCCTCCCGCCAGGGCTGGGGCGGCAGGCACGCATGACTGTAAGGGTGAGGGATTTTTACTTTTTCAGTTGGCCCTAAATGTTGCATGGTCCGAATGGAGCATGATGCAGTTTAGATGCAAAATATCTTTTATTGGAAATTTTACAGTGCACTTTAACGACAACAACAACAGCAGCAACAACAGCAAAGAAAGGCTGCACCCATCCCTCACCCACATCTTGGGAAAAGTGCACTTCCTCATAGGGTCGGTGATGGTGGTGGGGGGGGGGGGATTGGGGGCCTGGCTTGGGTCTGACCGGTGGCTGGTGCGTGGATTGAAATGGGAGTGGCATTTGAGTATCCGGCCTTTGAGCTCTTATTACAGAAGCTAGCTCCCTCATGACATCTGCCATCGTCTGCACACCCTCTGAAATGCCCGCCCTCACTTCGCGTCTTAGTGCAGAGATTTCACCCGACAGTGTCGCAACCTCATCACGCACCCCACTGACGGCCTCCACGAGTGATCTTGTGAGGGCATTGGTCTCCTCACCCAATGCCACAACCCGATTAACCTCTGCTGAGGGCTGCATCTCAGGCAAGACTAGTCGGCTTCTACTTCCCCTCGCCATAGGTCTGCCTAGTGGCACCCCTCCAGTGCGAGGTGCAGTCTGGGACGGTGAGGGACTGGGTGTCCCAAGATGCATTTCCCGACCGCCACTGGGACCCGCGACCTCGGAAGGTGTGAACCCATGGAATGTTGCCAAGGAGCTCATGGAGGATTCTGGCAGTGTGATGCCCTGTGCTATGTCCTGATCCATATCGCGGTCAGCATTCGCCAGAGCACACATTTCCATGGACCCCTCCTCCCCGGACCCGTCTTGGTCTGGAGCGCATGCATCTGTATCCTTTGTTGGATCTTCAGGATGTTGAGGAGTGTCTTCTTCTTCTGCAAAATACAACAGAACAGTCAAATGGTTAGCAGCACAGGAGGGGGTAGGATGGGTGGCATGAGTAGTCTCACGAGTAGCAGGCCAGTCAGCAGGTTGATTTGAAGGACAACTATGCATTTTAATGACTCACCCTCACCCTCGTGTGTGGGTCCAGCTTGTGCAGAGCTGAATCTTTTTCTGCCGGTGCGACTCAGCCAGGCAGCAACCCTCTGTTCCAGCGGTGTCAGTTGGTGCAGATTTGGCGGACCTCCTCCTGTTCTAGTTCTCTCCCTCTTCTGCGCCAATTTCTTCTGTAAAGATGAAAATATTAATTTTCAAACATGGTGTGCTTCTGATGGGTGGGACACATACGGATGGTCACATTTTCCACTGCAATTCAATTTAAAGATGAAGATATTATTTACAGTCAATACTTGACCAACATCCTGCCATTTCTTCTTGCACTGGCTTCCAGATTTTGCAGTGTTGACCCCAGCGGAGAATTCTTCTGCAACGAGGTTCCATCCCTTTTCTCATTTCCTTGGGTGAAACCTTTGACGGACCACTCTTGCTGATATCCAGCGCCAGCCATTTCTCCTCAATTACAGTCACTAATTTCTCCACTTCCTCATGGAGGAAATTTTTGGTTCGTGTTGCACGCTCTTGCGCCATTTGTCTATTGGACTCAAACGCAGGTAATGTTCAAAGATCACACTTACACCTCTCTTCCACCTGTCCAGCACTCCCTTCCACTCCCTCAGCCACACAAAAATTAATACTCAAACCTCAGCTTTATATTTGCTCCATAACCAATGATTCTGAGAACGCTCTCATTTTAATTGGTCAATTGCCAAGCTTCCTGTTGAACTGCGCATGCGCGCAAGCTGAACCGCCCATTGCGCATGCGCGCACGCGCAAATGGTCATGCGTCCCCCTGCCGGCATTCCACAAAACGCTGGGCCCAAGCCCCGCCTCCCGCCAGCCGCACTGAGCAAGCGCGGCCGAAGTTCCGCCCACCCAGGCTCTGCAGCTACAACCCCGATGGATCTGGACAACGAGGGAGTGGCCAAATTGAAAGGTAAATTTTTGCCGCTTTTTTCCCCCCACGAAGTCGGTGCACCACATCTAACTACGCCACTCGAAGCAGCTGGGGAAATGTGGGGCAATAGATATAGATATGGATAAATAGATATTGAGATGGATAGATAGATAAAGAAGTAGATATATATGGGATACCTGAAGGCATAGCATCGAATAATTTTGACATGAAGCAGTCTTTATTTTTCATATGGTAGTAGCAAAGCAAATCAAATATCAATATCTAAGTCGGATATCCAGGCCAAAGCTTCTGGTGTAACAGCGTGGATATCTCGTAGGATGCCTGCGAATTCCCTCTGAGGGCAGTGCTCCAGGGTCTGATTAGGAGCTCCACAGTCGCATGATGGGGAGGCTTTAATCTTCCACCTATGGAGAAGGTGGCAGCATCGACCGTGACCGGTTCTGAGGCTGTTGATGGTTGTCCACTGTGTGTGAGGAAGGTTTGATCCTTCAGGTTGTACTGTGGGGCCCGTTATAAGGAATCCATTCCGTGTGTCGCAGTTCTTCCAAGCATTTCACCGTCTGTCATCGAGGCTGAGGGGAGGTCGGTCTGCTTTAAAAGTACCGGTCGCTAGTTTGAATCTGTTCGTGCTTGTTCTACTCCCACAGTTCAATTTATAGCACTATTCAGAGTTAACCTCTATAGCTGTAATCTTATGAATCTCAGCAAGATGATCTCTCTGTTGTCTCCTTGAAAAGCCCAAGTTCCTCCAGTCTTTCCTCAAAACTTAAGACTCCTGACACTAGGTCTTGAGGCTCTTTCCTGCACTGCCTGCAGCACTTAAACACCTCTCTTGTTTCTTGCTGTTTAGAACTGGATGCAGTATTCAATGTGCGGTCTCATCAGAGCTATAGAGTTTAATCACTGCCTCCTCCAACTTGTATCTGACTCTTGCACATCCCTGATTTCCATTGCTCCACCACTGACGGTCGTGCCTTCAGCTAGCTTGGTTCTGAATTCCCTTCCTAAACCTCTGCGCCTCTCTACCTCTTGCTCCTTCATTTCAACAGTGACTACACTTCAAAAAGTACTTCATTGGCTGTAAAGCGCTTTGGGACGTTCTGAGGTCGCGAAAGGCGCTTATATAAATGCAAATCTTTTTTTATTTCTCCTCCTTCAAGATGCTGCTTAAAACCTATCTCTATGACCAAGCTTTTGCTCACCTTTCATAATATCTCCTTATGCAGCTTGGTGTCGGTTTGATAATGCTCCTGTGAAGCTCCTTGGGACATTTTACTACATTAAAGGTGCTATATAAATGCAAGCTGTTGTATTCTACTGGCTTTGTTGGTAGCTCTCTGCGTTGATTGGACTTGTTTAGTGTCAAGTTTACCAAGACTGCTAGGTCTTTTTTAACTCCATCCTGAGCTATTTCAACACCATTCGTGGAGTACACATGTCATCTATTGTTTCTTTTTAAGTGTAGCACTTTACATTTGTCCACATTAAAGTTTATCTGCCATTGTTCTGGCCGCTTACCTTGCTTGTCCAACTCATTCCGTAATTTCCATTGCTTCTTTTAATTCCACTGCCCCTTCAAGTTTGGTATAATTTGCAAATTTGGCACTTTGGCATTGAGTTTCTCAATCCAGCTCATTTACGTAAATTAGAAACAGTCATGGTCCCAGTACTAAGCCTGGAGCCACCCCACTCAGCACTTCCCCCGTCCCTACTGCATCACCAAACACAACACTGAGGCTAATTCTGCAACATTACTACACACCCAGCCCAGAGACAGACAGTCGTTGAAGGAAAGGGTGGGTGGGACTGGTTTGCCGCATACTCCTTCCGCTGCCTGCGCTTGGTTTCTGCATGCTCTCAGCGATGAGACTCGAGGTGCTCAGCATCCTCCTGGATGCACTTCCTCCACTTAGGGCCGTCTTTGGTCAGGGACTCCCAGGTGTCAGTGGGGAGGTTGCAATTTATCAAGGAGGCTTTGAGGGTGTCCTTCTTCTGCCCACCTGGGGCTTTATTGCCGTGTAGGAGTTCTGAGTAGAGTGCTTGCTTTGGGAGTCCTGTGTTGGGCATGCAGACAATGTGGCCCGCCCAACGTAGCTGGTCGAGTGTGGTCAGTGCTTTAATGCTGGTGATGTTGGCCTGGTCGAGGACGCTAACATTGGTGTGTCTGTCCTCCCAGGGGATTTGCAGGATCTTGCGGATCTACTGCCAAACACAACACTGAGGCTAATTCCGCAACATTACTATACTCCCAACCCAAATACATATCGCAGTGCGAGAAAAATATCTCAACGCATGAACTCTTGAGCATGAGGTGGGTGATTTGGAAGTTCTTTCACACCCTTCAATGATGATTCAAGATTTGACTCAAATTCAAGATACAAAAGATTCTAAACTTAAGCCCTTTGATTAATAAGACTGAGGTAGATCTGCATCACTGAGACACGATAAAAATCTTTAAAATTAATGTACTTCCAAAATTGGTCCAGGCCTTGGCAGTAGAACAGTTTTGGAGAGAGTTGAAATACAATGAATCACAAACAATGTACAGCACAGAAACAGGGCCATGCTGCTCAACTGGTTCATGCTGGTCCTTATGGTTCACACAAGGACATTTTCGACAGCGAGTGCTCCACATGCTATTTACATATTGTGGGAGTGTATCAATTCCCATCCTGATATGCACACATCTTTCAGCAGGGGTCGCTCAAGAATAGGAACATTGCTGATTTCCCCCCATCCCATCGCTAGCTCAGAGTACTGAGGCTAATTTAAGCACCGTAACTGTTGCACCAGCGGAGAGCAGTTAAACTTGTAGATCAGGTTTGCATTATTTTGAACCTCACTACACATAGCATCCAGAGCAATTCTTTCCCTCACAATGTTCGGACTTTTATTTATTTTTTCTTTGGCAGTGTCTAGCCTTTGACTCCCGCACTGCACCAACCGGAAGTGGCATAAAAATACTGCAACGATGCCATTAAACTAAAAGTTGAACCCAAATGAAATATTACAACTATACAGACCCTGAAAGAAAAAGAGTTGGATTTAAATAGCGCCTTTCACAACCGCTGACGTCTCAAAGTGCTTTACATAAGAACATAAGAACATAAGATTTAGGAACAGGAGTAGGCCATCTAGCCCCTCGAGCTTGCTCCGCCATTCAACAAGATCATGGCTGATCTGGCCGTGGACTCAGCTCCACTTTACCCGCACAGACAATGAAGTACTTTTGAAACGTTGTCACTGTTATAATATGGGAAACGCAGCAGCCAATTTGCACACAAGCAAGCTCCCACAAACAGCAATATGATGATGACCAGATCATCTGCTTTTGTTATGTTGATTGAGGGATAAATATTGGCTCCAGGACACCGGGGATAACTTCCCTGCTCTTCGAAAATAGTGCCATGGGATCTTTTGAGTCTCATCTGAAAGACGGCACTTCCGACAGCGCAGTGCTCCCTCAGCACTGCACTGGAATGTCAGCCTGGATTCTTGTGCTCAAGTCCCACAATCTTCTGACTCAGAAGCAAGAGTGCTACCCATTGAGCCACAGCTGACCCTGTCCCTACGAGTTATATTTAATTCAAGACACATTGCTGAAAGGCCAAAGCAAAATTCCACAATTACTGAAGAAGCCGAAGAGGAGTCTGTGGATGATCCAGATGCAAAGTTGGATATTGATGAAGTTAACAAACAATTCATGGAACAAAGTGAAGAACTGTATGATTCCTTAATGAATTGTCACTGGCAACCCCTGGATACAATCACATCCGAGATTCCCACTGCAGTACAAAAAACAGTTTGAAGTATATTTTTGTAATATACTGATGATGTGTTGTTGCAATAGTAATCCTGCTCAGTACGAGAGGAACCGCAGGTTCAGACATTTGGTGTATGTGCTTGGATGAGGAGCCAATGGTGCGAAGCTACCATCTGTGGGATTATGACTGAACGCCTCTAAGTCAGAATCCCCCTTAAGCGCAGAACAACACCAAGGTTGAAAAGAGTTGGGGTAAATAAGGAAATAGTGTTTAGATGCCATCGAGCTTGGGTTTTAAGATCTGGGTATAGATTGTTGGAAGAAGGGTAGGCAAATATTTTCACAATTTTGAGGCCCTAATAAAAAAAAAGGTTAGAGTTAGAGTCAGAGTAAGTCTTGATTTCAAGACAGTGAACAGGGAGGGAAGAGGACGAGCTTGGACTACTTTGCAGCTTAGAAGAAACAAGAGAGGAAAGTTTCGAAGAACACTGACTGTAGTAGCATTGAAAAAGAGAAGATGGGTTGTGGAGGTTGGCAAGCAGGGAGACCAGAAGAGAAGGAAGGGTCAATGACTTTTGGTGTTTTCCTCCTCTAAAAAGAGAGAACAGAAATGGGCCTCTTCAAGTGCAACATGAGGCCATAGATACTGTTATATATGTAAACCTGTATATACCTTGTATAGCCACCAGAGGGCTCATCCCCTGGAGTCCCAAGGGATTCCACAATCCCTTGGGAGCACAGGTACTTAAGGAGGCCTCACAGGCTGGAAAGGCACTCTGGAAACCTGCAATAAAAGACTAAGGTCACACTTTACTTTGAGCTCACAGTATCCAGTCAGGCTCTTTATTCATACATAACAGACACCACTTTCGAGAGAGATATTTTGCGAACAAAAGCACATTTAAAATTGGTTAATCAATCATTTTGCAGTGCCAAAATACAGTTTGTTGCCTGGGACAGAATCCATTCTCTTGAGCCATGGCACAGAAAACGACACTTCACTGTTGGCATTGATGTGGAATATTCGGACTTTTCGGTTTATAAATCAAGAAAGTGCTCGTTTCAATACCTACACAGGATGCGAGCCATGTTCTTTCAATATGAACATAAAGTACTGAAGAAATGTAATTCCTGCACAGTACACACGGCCAACTGCCTGCTTCAGATTTAATGCAACCGAAGCATTTCACAGTGTGAGCATCCTTGAGCTGTGCTGGCCCGGCGGTGCAGCTGCAATGCAGGCTACAATGCAGCACTGGAGACTAAAGGCATCAATACATTTTCTGCAGCATCTGCCTTTGATGATGGCAAGTGAAAGATGTCACCTGACGTGGATTTTCGAGCTAACACCATTCTGTAAACACTTTGGTAACTGGTAAATAGTCACTTTTCCTTCCACATTTTCACACCAATATCTTCCTTCCTCCCTCTTAGTTTTACCTCTGATTTTCTCACAATCAACAGTGACACTGGGTTACAATATAAAGGGGCAGTTGCCCCTCCCCCCAGCCATAGGTGTGTAGAGGAAATGTTACAAGGACACCCTCAAAGCCTCCCGAATAAAGTGCAACATCCCCACCTACACCTGGGAGTCCCTGGCCAAAGACCACCCTAAGTGGAGGAAGTGCATCTAGGAGGGCGCTGAGCGCCTCGAGTCTCATCTCCGAGAGCATGCAGAAATCAAGCGCAGGCAGCGGAAGGAGCGTGCGGCAAACCTGTCCCACCCTCCCTTACCCTCAACGACTATCTGTTCCACCTGTGACAGGGACTGTGGCTCTCGTATTGGATTGTTCAGCCATTTAAGGACTCATTTTAAGAGTGGAAGCAAGTCTTCCTCGATTCCGAGGGACTGCCTATGATGATGATGACTTTACCTTGAGTGATTGTGGAATGTTTTCAGGTTAATTGAATGTGAAGGGTATCTGCACACTGGTGATAAGGAACCCTGACTGCTATTTTGTTCTCCAGATCCCTAACCCAGGAAAATGTTACCCCCACAGTGCCTTTTCCACTGGGGTCAGCAGTTATACTAGCATCACTGAGTTTGAGGGTTAGGTGGGCAGATGGGAGAGAGGCATTTTCCTCTTTTGATTGCATGGGTCTTACAGTGGTTAGCTCTTTCAAAGAGCTAGGACAGGCATGATAGGCCGAATGGCGTCCTTCTGTGCGGGGTAAGATTCAATTCTACGATTTGGGTGTACTGTGGGCGGTTAGTGATTACACTCCAGTGTGACTCGGATTACCTGTCCTTCAGTGAGTAAGTAAATTCAAACAAAAGTCATAGTAAATAGGGAAAGAAGACAACCTTTGGAATGGTTTGATCAAATTTGGTTTGGATGCCAACAGGTAGCAAAGACCCAGCTTCTGGAGGCTCCTTGGCGTAGATCTTGAATTTGAGAGATGGTGCAAAACGGGTGATAGCGAGATCGATGTTCCATTTTAGACCTCTCCCATTTTTATTTCTACTGAATTTGCACAAAGTCAAGATCTACCCCCTTGTCCATTGGCCAACGCATCTCATGCATTAGCAACCCGCTATTTGCGCTTATCTGGACCTCCACCGTCAGTTGCTTCCTTACCTCTTTGGTTGAACTCTCCACGAATGGACCCCCGAACATTGCTGCCATCCAGTCACAGCTGGAGATCAGCAAGGGCTTATGGGCGCAGATCGTCCCGTCATCCAGCTTAAATACCACATCTGTTGTAAAACAAGGACAGCGGTGAGGTTCATCGCAACACGCTCAGTGCCTCTGAATAGTTCAGAAATTGGGCATGTTACCATAATAGAATGGGTTCAAGTTTCGGCCTGAGTTGCTCCTATTTTTTTGGGGGCAACTAGTTTAGAATGGAGCATCTTAGAAATTGCAATTCTCGGCATTTAGTTTGCTCCAGTTCTCGTGAATTAGAATAGTTCCATTTTAGAACAGATTTTTTTTCCAAAAGGGGGCGAATCCAGCCACTTACGCCTGTTTTGCAAATTTAGGCAGCGAAAACTTTCTCCAAAGTAACTTAGAATGGAGTAAGTATAGATTTTTGTATGCTCAGAAAAACCTTGCCTACACTTATAGACCAGGCGTAAGGATCAAGAGATGGGGGGAAGGGAAGTTTACAAACATTAAACACTTCACTTTTACAAACAAAGAGCCATCATCAATAATAAATGATAAATAAATCAATAAATCAATCAAAAAAAATCAAAAAATTAAAAATTAAAAAAATAATAAAAAATCAATCAATAAATAAAAAATTAAGTTTCTACTCACTGACTGCAGCATCGGGAGCCCTCCAACAGCATGCTGGGACGCCCCCCCCCCCACACCCCAGTGTCTCTCTCTCTGTCTCTGTCAGTGTCTCTCTCTGTTTCTGACAGCGAGGGGTGGGGGGAGAGAGGGGGGGGTGGGGGAGAGAGGGGGTGTAGGAGGGAGCGGGAGCTGAATGGGAGGGAGGAAGGGAGGGAGGCCCCGAGTCTGATCTTCGCTCGGTGAGCCCATTCAGCCAGGGCTAGGGGTGGCGTGCTTTGGGCCCCTCCCACGCAACCTCGGGGGCCTGGAGCTACTGCACATGCACGCACACTCTAGCGCGCATGTGCAGAGGTCCCGGCACTGTTTTCAGCGCTGGACCTGGATCCGCCCCCCACGCGTTCTGCTGCGCTGCGCCAAGGGCCTGGATCGACTGGACGGAGGGGAGAATACCAAGGGAAATAATAGGCACCATTTCTGTTCTAAAATGTCGGCGCACCACACGGAGATGCACCGTTCTAACCCTGGGGGCAAACTTGGGCCCAATGCGTCTGAATGATCAGCTGCACAGCTTTAAAGGCTAACGTCACACGTTTACATATGCTGGAGGAGAACTACAATGCACCTGTTGGAGCTGTTGCCATGGTGACATTGTCATGAACTGGATTTGCCAGACAGGTGTGCAAATATTGATAGATCATCCTGATCGACACCCAATCTGATCCCTCGATAAACAAGACACCAACTCCCAGATGATGTACTCTCAATGATGTACAGCAATAATCGACCCGAAACATTAACTCTGTTTTCTCTCCACAGATGCTGCCTCACCCGCTGAGATTTCCAGCATTTTCTGTTTTTATTACATCTATGTCGGGTTTTAAGAAAAGTCAGCATAGTTGGAATATGTTGGTCAGATTTTAAAGAATCCTTTAAAAATGACGTGGCCAACTAAAGTAAGTGCGATAGAAGGCCATAAAACCTACTGTCGCCACTGTCCAGAAGCGATTACTGGAATAAAATGCTTCTGAATGGCAGATACAGGATTAAGTTTGGTGGTCAACCTCCCATCATCAAAAAGGAACCTTTATCCTCTTTGCAAGAATCTCTACTGAGTTTTCCCGAGCGTTTATTTGTTATCCCCTTGGACATCTCCAAAGCCATTGATTAGGGTCAGACACTGTGCACAGCTAAACAGCTAAACAAGGTACCTGCCTACCTATGGTCTGCCATCAAAGCTCTGTTCACAGCTATCGACATTCCTCTCAAGTTGCACTCTCTGTGCAACAATTGACGGCTCATCCTTGGATTAAAATGCCAGCAACTCGGAGATATCTCAGAGTCCTGTTCTCACTCCTAATTTGCTCATCTGCATATCAGTCATCTCCATTCAATACTAACCACATCCACTCTGATCATTCCATTTACTTTTGTTCATGTTCTTTGCTGCACATTTCCTGGACAGTGCACTGGTTAAATCTTACAGCTTGATCTCCTCCATACTCTTAGAGGACAATGAATATCCTGCCTGTTGCAAATCTTCAACCACACTTTCTTTATAACTCTCCCAACTCCAGCCAATAGCTGCCACCTCTTACTTTTGATGGTTTTATGTGAAGTCTATTTTCCACCTACTGACATCCTTGACCTCATTATTTCTAATCTCAAATGCAACTCCCACTGCTAAAACTGCCTCCTGGAAGATCAATTCTTCACTTACCTCACCTAATCTCCGATATTGTGATTCGCGTACGTGGGTCTTTGCTTTCACCTGGGTTTCTCACTGAAATAAAATTGCCGACAGTATTTGGCTATATCCGTGCTCTGATAGGTTTCAAAGCACACCAGGATATCCAGAGACAACTTTTCCAAAAAAAGCTTTCAATTTTTGATTAAGCAGCAGATTATGTTTTAGTACATAAATAGATGTCTAAAAGCAACATTAGTACAAAATTAAAATGCCCTCTAGGTCATATTAAATCATGAGCACACACATCACTTTTTTTGCTGATATCCTTAACTGCAAAGTTAAGCTGTTTGCAGTTTCGGAATATAGGAATAGGCCATTCAGCAGGAGCCCTTCGACCAGACAAACTGTTTCCTGAGATCAGTTTTTGTCAATTTATTTCATACTCTTGAAACCATCAATTAGCTCACCTCAAAGTCAAATCCTTCTTCACAGATGCAAGCCCAACTTACATAAATCTTTACTCATAAAGTTCCTGATGCACTGAAATCACCTATGCTGCTGGTTTCTGATTGTCTCAAGCAACATCACAGAATCACACAGCACCGAAGGAGGTCTATTGTGCATGTATCTGCTCTTTGACATAGCTGTCCTATAAGTCCCGCTTCCCTGCTCTTTCTTCATAGCCAACGTTGCTGCTGAGCTGAGTGGCCGAGCAGCGGTCTGGAGGTCCTGCACAGGATGCTCACCAGCTATTACATGGATAAAACCTCGCATGCGTGAAAATTTGAATGAGCCGCACAGCCAGTTAAAGGGAGCGTGCACAAATAAAAGAGGGAACATTGCCCATCGCCTTGCAAATATTTCCTTTTCAGGTTTATATCCAATTACCTTTTGAAAGTTACTATTGAATCTGCTTCAGACAGTGTATTCTAGATCACATGGCTCCGGTTGGGGTGGAGTGTCGAATGTTTTAGTGTAAGGGGTGTCGCAGTTGTGTGGGGCGGATTAGTTGGGCTGAGTGCTCTTTGCCTTTCCGCCATTGTTCGTTGGTTTATATGTAATCTTCAGGGCTGCTGACCGAGGGCCGTGCGGCTCTTTGTCGGCCGGCGCAGACACGATGGGCCAGAATGGCCTCCTTCTGCGCTGTAAATTTCTATGTTTCTTGTTTCTATGTAACAACTCTCTGCCGTAAAAAAAAATCTCTTCATCTCCCCTCTGGTTCTTTTGCCAATTATTTTAAATCTGTGTCATCCGGTTACCAACCCTCCTGTCAGTGGAAAAAGTTTCTCTTTATCTACTCTATCAAAACCCTTCATAATTTTGAACACCTTTACTAAATCACCCCTCAACACTCTCTCCTCAAAGGAGAGCAATCCCAGTTACTCGAGTCTCTCCACATAACTGATGTCCCGCATCCCTGGCATCAGTCTAATAAATCTCCTCTGCACCCTCTCCAAGGTCTTGACATCCTGATATTAATGAGGGAAAAGTCGGTGTTTGACAAGGAATGCTGCTGCCATCTGATGAAAACACTGGGTGTGGAGCGGAGTATTTACCCGGACTATAGACTTCTCCACTTTGCATTGCATGACCAAGTGTCACTTTTGGTCACTGGAGCCCCAAGGTTGGTTGATTCAACCTCAGTCAAGACATACAGGTGCCAAAGTTGACTAGTATCTGAACACACAACTGGACAAAAGGACACAGAGATCTCCACCGGTGAGCAACCAGTAAAGAGCACTTTGGGAAACACCTTCCCAAAGTCCGACTGTTAAAAGCTGAGTGACACTTCAGAAGCAATTTCAGCAAGAGGTAGCATCTTGCTTTTCTTTATTTTTTACCCACACATAATCCTCCTGTCTTACAGAAAGGCACACAGCCAACTCTGCAATAAATTACTTTCATGAGTACAAAATTAAATTCTCAGAGGAATGTAAATAGATTTCTGAGAAATGCCTCGAGAACAAATACTAAGTGCGAATTCTCCGAGGAAAGAAAGTGGAAAAGTGGAGCTTATTCCGGACGGATCTTCCGATCATTTCATCAGATGGAACAATGGGGATCAGGCACCTGAAAATTATTAGCAACCTCTTGAGCCCTGTTGAGAATCTGTTTACTGAAATCTGAGGTTCCCCGAAGCCTGACATCGGTGATCTTCTCTGTGGAACGTGTGGACTGTTTTCCAGCCAAAGGAACATCATGAAAGGAAACCATTGGGGCTTTAATTATATTCACTTGCACATCCGCCATCTGCCACCTGTGCGGCGCATCAGAATACAACGTTGACAGGTTATTCGAGAGCCCTGGTTAATGCTCAATTGGTCGAGTGAAACAAATGATCCCCCACGAAGCCGTTGCATTATTTATCTTCTGTTGTTTTAATTCCCTCGAAAGTTTGTCAGCTGTTTCTTATTCCTGCGGTCACAGCGTTTTGTGGCCACTTGGTTTTCCTTACTCAGAATCACTGCTAGTTTTTTTGGTGGGGAGGAAGGGATGGTGAACATTGGCACTCATCAATGCGAGGGATGGAAGTGATGGACACCCAAGGTATCAACGCCTGGCATTCCCAAGTTACATCCATCGTATTTACAGCACAGTAACAGGCGGCCCAATAGGTCCGTGCCAGTGTTTATGTTCCACACGAGCCTCCTCCCACCCCTCTTCATCTCACCCCATCAACATATCCTTCTGTACTTTTCTCCCTCGTGTGCTTATCTCATCATCGTAGGCGGTCCCTCGAACGAGGATGACTTGCTTCCACATGAGTTCACAGATGTTTCAATGAAGGACCCGATATTCCAGTCCTGAACTCCAATTGAAGGGGTGGAAGATGCCTGTGTGTAGATTTTTTTTATCATGTGGTGACCATTGCACATCAACCACCACACGGGCTTGACAGAGCTAGGCCTTTATCCAGTGGAAAGGGTAAACCAGGACGACTAGAGACCTGCTCTGCTGCACGGACCTAGTGCACACACATATTGCTGTTTATTCAGCAGGGTAAGGGTTATGTGCTTATCTAGCTTCCCTTTAAATGCATTTACGCTATTTGCCTCAACTGCTCCCTGTAGTAGCGAGTTCCACATTCTCTCCACTCCCTGGATAAAGAAGTTTCTCCTGAATTCCCTCTTGGATTTATTGCTGTCTCTCTTACATTTATGGCTCCGAGTTACTGTGTTACATGTAGCGCAGGTGGGTCGTCTACTTCGCCCCAACATCTAAACCAATATTGCGATCTTGTTAAGACTTAATGGCCAGATTTAGACCAGTGAAGTAAAATTATAATCAAGCCCAGCACATGCAGCATTTCCTTTAGCATGTTCTACATTACGGAATACTCTGGCGCTTTTTGTAAATATGTGTGCGAGTTCATTCCACTATCAGGTGGCAGTTTTGGGATTAAGCAATTTTTCATCTGGAGACAGTGGCCTGTTTTGCAGGCGCTAATTGCCTCTTCAGCCTCCAATATGACGGGCAGGAAGCACACGTTTCATTATGAGCTTGAAGCGCACCGCCCACCATATTGGTGCAGGTCAACAAATGGTCCATTTCAGTGCCCATGGCTGACAGACATTCGGACCTTTGCACAGGCAAACAATGTTTGAGGCTCCACTGCCACATTGGTTTGACTTGCGCCACCGCCCCCATTGCATGTCCCAAAATGGGCGCACCCGGATTTATAGGCCAGTATGGTCCAGTACAGCACTGGCCAAACACACATACCTCCCTACAGTAAATCCCCCTCTCAACTGGCCCTAAACTACAGAAACGCATCCCAAATAGACCAGTGAGACAATTTCCAGCTTCAACACTCTCAATTACTGTGGACCATGTGTAGAGCCTTCAATGCTAAGCATGCTTCTCCAAACAAGCAGGTGGGCAGGCAAACAGTTCTCAGGTCTTTGTCTGTAGCACCCTTCGGCCAGATAATTTAATGTCTTCTATTTTTATACCTTGGCTGTTAAACAAAAGAAAATAGTGCTCCTTGGCTTAGTTCTTTTAGCTGAGATAAGAAACTGACATGTAGAATTATGGGTATAAAATCATGTCATATGCCCAGTGGTGGTGTAAGTTGATACATAAATAGCATCACCAGGAACATCTGTCTAAATCACCATTTCAAAGAAACCTTCTTGCTAAACACATCGGTATCGAAACGTTAATAGAGACCGTACCGTACTCGCTTACCTGAGAAGGTCCCTTTGGCCAGGCATTCTTTCACACGATTTGCTCTCCTCACGTGGAATGCTTTGGTAATCTCTTGGTTCATGAAGGCTTCATTGTTCAAAATATTGGCCACCATCATACGCAAGTCGAAAACCTCCAGCAGCTCTGCGATGTGGGCTATCTGCATCAGCTCCTTCTCATTCTCATCCAACTGGCCAGTGTACAGGTAGCGCATGACTGCGCTGAACGCGTCAGCGTGAACAGAGTAGTCCATCCTGACCACAGTCATCAGCCGACTGTTAAAGGTAACGGGGTCCTCTGCCATCTCTTCCTGGATACTGATGAAAGCTCTGCTCCACGATGACAGAATCTTTCCTCTTTTGAACCAAGCCTTTGCTCGTGCACTATTATCATAGGCATTGAGTTTCAAGATGCTATCACTCGTAGAGGCCCGAAGATTGGACAACAGTTGAGTGGTTGGAACTTCATCTGTGCTTTCGCTGACATCAAAACTGGCAGCTCTCATCAAATATTCCCTGCCCTGCTTGTCATTGTGGCTCACTGCTCTTTCGCCACCAGACTCTGGTTCTTCACTGAGGTCCATTAGAAACAAGTCATAGAACTTTGAGGAGGAGGTAGACAAATAAATCTTGTGAGCGTAGATTTTAACCTTATCCTGAAGTACTAAGATGACATCTGCGCAAAGGGGATTGGCCAACAGGCGGGCAGGATGCTCCTCGTTGGTTGTGGGAGGATCGGGGACGGTGATGATCGGGGGAGGTGGTTTGGGGGGCAGGAACGGAGCCTGCAGTAAAGGCTTTTGAACATTCCTCAGGTGTGACTTCCAGAACTGGAGGTGCCGCCTGGAAATTAAGGCAGCTCTGATGGCATTATCGAAGACATCCTTAATGCCAAATTGGGCAACCACGCTGGTTTCATAATAGGGGATTCCCAGTTCTTTGGCTACCTCACGACCCTTTTCAGGAGGCAAAATCTCATTGTGTTTTATTGGCCTGTGAATGCAAGAATAACACAATGTCAGTTGGAGAACACAAAGTCAGAACTGCCCAAAAATCAACGCATTTATATTTTGAAGCATAACACTACTGCTTCCTTGTTAAGACTCATTGAAGTTTAGAAGAATGAGAGGTGATCTTATTCCTCGTGGGGGAAATCTAGAACTAGGGGCCATAGATTCAGAATAAGGGGTCGCCCATTTAAGACAGAGGAGGAGTTTCTTCTCTCAGAGGGTCGTGAATCTTTGGAATTCTCTACCCCAGAGAGCTGTGGAGGCTGGGTCATTGAATATATTTAAGGCTGAGATAGACAGATTTTTGAACTACAGGGGAGTCGAGGGTTATGGGGAGCGGACAGGGAAGTGGAGCTGAGTCCATGATCAGATCAGCCATGATCTTATTAAACGGCGGAGCAGGCTCGAGGGGTCGTATGACCTACTCCTGCTCCTATTTCTTAAGTTCTTATGTATGACCCAATTTGCAAAGCTCTTTAAAAATGCCAAAGCATAAGGATTTTTAGGGCACTCAAATTACTTTTTAAACCTAGATTTTGCAGACAGAAAGAATATATTCCATTTTAGAAAATACATATTATTATTAGTGTGACGTTGCCTCAGCCAAGCTGCAGTATAGTTCATGATATTTTGAGGGAGGGTATGAGGGTACTGGCAGTTCTTCTGAGATTGAACATCTTGTTGACAAGTTGGAAGGTTTAATAACATTCCAAGCACAGACTCGGTAATTGAGAATTTGAAACCTGACCAGTGTAGTAACTTGCAGTTCGAGTAGCAAGAATATATCACTCCAAAATGAAAGACTCAACACTACCAGTCCTCCAACATGCCCAGCTCCGTTTGTGAGTTCTGCTAGTTCTTCATTGTGTTGGTGGTTGGAGTGTGAATCAGATGTGAAAAGTCCCAATTTAAGGGAGTGAGAAAAAACTCATCCAAATCTGGGGGAATAATCATAATGTGAAGTCTATTGGTCGGCAGGGCAAAACGGGCGGGATCGAATGAATCAGCTGCCCGACGACCAATGTTCCCGCTAAGCTGCAAGACCACGTAGCACTCCGGAGGTCCTGTGCAGGCCGTTCACCGGCTTTTAAATGGAAGAAACCACACATGCGTTAAAATTTGAATGGGCCACGTAGCCAGTTAAAGGGAACACGCACGGAAAAAAATGAGAGGGAACATTGGTGACAGAAATTAAACATAAATTATGCATTAGATATTTAGAATGTACCCCGAGATTTGTCTACAACCCAGTAATACACAGAACACTTTGGATTTACCAGTTGTTCCAAAGTAATTGAAAGTCTTCAGTGGTATTTGCTCTTTGTGGTGTATATCAATGACTTGGATTAAATGTTGGATGTGATTAGGAAGTTTGCAGATGATAATGAAGAAGAAAGCTGCGGACTGCAGGAAGATTTCAATGTACTGGTCAGGTGGGCAGAACAGTGGCAAATGGAATTCAATCCGGATAAGGCATTTGGGGAGGTCTAACAAGACAAGGGAATACACATTAAATAGTACGATATTGAAAAGTGTAGAGGAACAAAGGGTCCCTGGAGTGCAGGTCCACAGAGCCCTAAAGGTAACAGGCCAGGTAGATAAGGTGGTTAAGAAGCATATGGAATACTTTCCTTTATTAGTCAAGGCATGGAATAAAAGAGCAAGGAGGTTATGGTTGAACTGTATAAAACACTGGTTAGGCCGCAGCTGGAGTACTGTGCTTAGCTCTGGTCACCACTGTACAAGAAAGATGTGATTGCACTGGAAAGGGTGCAGAGGAGATTTACAAGAATATTGCCTGGACTGGAGAATTTTGGCTATGAGGAAAGATTGGAGATGCTGGGTTTGTTTTCAGAGGAGGCTAAAGGGAGACCTGATTGAGGTATATAAAGTTATGAGGGGCCTGGATAGAGTGGATAGGAAGGACCTGTTTCCCTTGGCAGAGGGGTCAACAACCAGTGGGGAATAGATTTAAAGTAATTGGGGGGAGGTTTAGAGGAAATATGAGGGGAAATTTCTTCACCCAGAGGTGGTGGGGGTCTGGAACTCACTGCCTGAAAGGGTGGTAGAGACAGAAACCTTCACCACATGTAAAAAGTACTTGGATGTGCACTTAAGTGCCGTAACCTACAGGGCTACGGACCTGAAGCTGGAAAGTGGGATTAGGCTGGATAGATTGGTCAGCCGGCGCGGACACTATGGGCTGAAAAGGTCTCCTTCTGTGCTGTAAATTTCTATGATTCTATGATTCTAGACGTCAAGCTTTCGTTGAGGAAGGTGCACATTTCCTTGACTTCGATGAAACTGAATTTCAAGCGAAGCATATTACAGATGGCTGATATCTTATCGCCCAGCAATTTCTACATCCATCACCGTGGCATTGCCAGCTTTGTGGCTGGAAAATGATGAGCTTTGAACAGTGATGAGTAATGCCATTGAGAAAAGCATCAAAAAGCTTGGGCTGCAGCTTAGAAACTTTCAATGTTCCAGCATCTCCATTAGTATTAATCCTTGTAATCCTCAATCTCTTTCCAAACAAACATTAATCCAATGCTTTTAAGAAGTGTTAATTGACAGGGCATCAGTTGATTTAGCCAGGAATTAATTCCACGCAACCACTATTCTGTGGGCGGGTGAGGGTGGTCAGGAGAAATATGTCTAAAGTCGAAGATTGTTGGAAATTTGGTATTTTTATTCTCATGCCCTCTAATTTTCTCAAAACAAAAACAAACGAGTAAGGCTCTCAAAGCACAGCTTTGACTTATTCCCCCCTATTCCCTTCACCAATTTTCTCCCCTTCCCTGAAGGCATTCACTCACGATGGGTTGTGGTTCCACAGGCGTTAATCACCCTATGGTATCTCACCCAAGTACCCGTTCTTCAATGGTCAGCCTGGACGGTGAGTGCGGGCAGACTATTCCAGTGGTGGGCGGGCGGGGCGGGGATTGCGAAACCTCGCCCAATCCTGCCTTCACCCAACATCCGCACACATACGTGTGTTTCCTCCGGCGGATGGCGGACAGCAATCAGGAGCAGGAACCCAGGGTGAGATTCCCTGCCATTAACCCAGCTGAGGGCCACTGGAGTTATCATTCTGACTGAGACAAGCTGACTCATAGTCAGCCAGTGGCTCAGTGGGCAGCCCTCTCATCTCGGAGTCAGAAGGTTGTGGGTTCAAGGCCCACTCCAGGGACTTGAGCACATAAATCTAGGCTGACACTCAAGCACAGTGCTGAGGGAGTCCTGCACTGTCAGAGGTGCCCTCCTTCAGATGAGTCTTCAAACCGAGGCCCTGTCTGCTCTCTCTCAGTAAAAGATTCCATGGCACTATTTCGAAGAAGAGCTGGGGAGTTCTCCCTGATGTCCTGGGCCAATATTTATCCCTCAATCAACATAACAAAAACAGATTATCTGGTCACTATCACATTGCTGTTTGTGGGAGCTTGCTGAGTGCAAATTGGCTGCCGTGTTTCACACATTGCAACAGTGACTACACTTTGGGACATCCAATGGTCGTGAAAGGCACTGTATAAATGCAAATTTTCCTTTAGTTCAGGAAGACTTCTTAGTCTGCATGGCTCATTAATTTACTGGACAAACTCGATTGAGCCACGGGGTAATGCTCTCGCTTTTATTCTTAATTCATCCTGAACATATGTAACCACAGAATGCGTTTATGCATTTGACTTTAATATAGATGTTAAGGACTATACCTTGCAAGAGGTCTCCGTGCACGATTAACTGCTTCCAAGTCAGTGTACCGCAAGTCCAGCTGGCAGCCAACCAAAATGACAGGCGCCCGTGGGCAGAAATGTTTAATCTCCTGGTACCACATGGTCTTTACGTGGTGCAGAGAGTTGGGGTTAGCAATGGAGAAACAAAGCACAACCACATCAGACCTGAGCAGAGAGAGAAGAAAATAGATCATTATAATTCCACATGAAAGAGGGACTGCAGACTTGCTACAGCTGTACAGGGTATTGGTGAGGCTGCACCTGAAGTGCTGCATACAATTTTGGTCTCTGTATTTAAGGAAGGATATACTTGCATTGGAGGCAGTGCAGAGAAGGTTCACGAGATTGATTCCGGAGATGAGGGGGCTGACTTATGAGGAAAGGTTGAGTAGGTTGGGCCTCTACTCATTGGAATTCAGAAGAATGAGAGGTGATCTTATCAAAACATATAGGATTATAAGGGGGCTTGACAAGGTGGATGCAGAGAGGATGTTTCCACTGATAGGGGAGGCTAGAACTAGGAGGCATAATCTTAGAATAAGGGGCTTCCCATTCAAAACTGAGATGAGGAGGAATTTCTTCTCTCAGAGGGTTGTAAATCTCTAGGAATTCACTGCCTTAGAGAGCTGTGGAATTCAGGACATTGAATAAATTTAAGACAGAGATAGACAGCTTCTTAACCGATAAGGGATTAAGGGAGTAGGCGGGGGAGTGGACCAGAGTCCATGATCGGATCAGCCATGATCGTATTAAATGGCGGAGCAGGCTCGAGGGGCCATATGGCCTACTCCTGCTCCTATTTCTTATGTTCTTATGAATGTAACATTTCCGTAGTTTTACAATGGATGAAAATGAAGCTACAGATGCTGCATCATAGTGCGTAGAATGCTCAGCACAGAAACAGGCCATTCGGCCCAATAGGTCCATGCCGATGTTTCTGCTCCACACGAGCCTCCTCCCACCTTATTACATTGCAGCCGATCAGCATAATTTGCGATTCCTTTCTCCCGCATGTGTCTATCTAGTCTTCTCTTAAATGCATCTATGATTTGCTGAATACATTAATTATTGAGGCCTGTAAGGGCTAACTACTACAATGTCTAGCTATGTATTTAACTGAGGTGAACATCATCATCATAGGCAGTCCCTCGGAATCGAGGAAGACTTGCTTCCACTCTTAAAATGAGTCCTTCGGTGGCTGAACAGTCCAATATGAGAACCACAGTCCCTGACACAGGCGGGACAGATAGTGGTTGAGGGTAAGGGAGGGTGGGACAGATTTTCTGCACGCTCTTTCCGCTGCCTGCCCTTGATTTCTGCATGCTCTTGGCGATGAGACTCGAGGTGCTCAGCGCCCTCCTGGAAGCACCTCTTTCACTTAGGGCGGTCTTTGGCCAGAGACTCCCAGGTGTCAGTGGGGATGTTGCACTTTATCAGGGAGGCTTTGAGGGTGCCCCTGTAATGTTTCCTCTGCCCACCTTTGGCTCATTTGCTGTGAAGGAGTTCCGAGTAGAGCTCTTGCTTTGGGAGTCTCACGTCTGTATGCAGCTATGTAATTAACTGAGGTGAACATCTATTGCACATGGATAAAAATCTTACGGTAGCAGCACGGCTTCAGGCTCTCTTTGTTTCTCAGTAAGCAACATGCACTGTAGAATCACTGCAGGTTGGGTACATTTGTCAGTGATAACACTTTAAAAAAATACACCAGTTAAAATGTGTTGCAAAGGAAACCGCTCCTTCCTTGGCAGTGGTGCAAGCTTTATCTCAGCTTAATTAGATTGACCACTCAAACTAAACCAAGAGTGACATGTTCAGTGTTTGCATTGCTGTACCTGCCGTAGGCAAACCGCCTGTCCTTGTGATGATCACCGAATGTATCCCAGAGCCGCAATGACACACTGACGTCATCGACTACATCGCGGGAACGCTCCAGGACCTATGAGAAAACAAACCAATTTGCTTCAATTGATGAAGTGACATTATGCAATTCAGATCGCTTGGTTTAAATGTGTCTCCCCACCCCATCTCCCCACTCTGCCCCAATTCAATTATGATCAGCGCACAAGAAGATAAATTAAACTGCACATGTTATTGGCATTGAAGAAGCGAAGATAGAAGTGAAGGAGACCTAGTTGATTTCATATTCAATATGCAAAGAATCTCCAAAGGGAAATAGATAGGCTAAGTGAGTGGGCAAAAATTTGCCAGATGGATTATAATGTGGGAAAATGTGAGGTTATCCACTTTGGTAGGAAAAATAAAGCAAATCATTATTTAAATGGGGAGAGACTACAGAATGCTGCAGTACAGAGGGATCTGGGGGTCCTTGTACATGAAATACAAACAATTAGTATGCAGGTACAGCAAGTAATTAGGAAGGCAAATGGAATGTTGTCCTTTATTGCAAGGGAGATGGAATATAAAAGCAGAGAAGTCCTGCTACAGCTGTACAGGGTATGGATGAGACCACACCTAGAGTACTGCGTCCAGTTTTGGTCTCCTTATTTAAGGAGGGATATACTTGCATTGGACGCTGTTCAGAGAAGGTTCACTTGGTTGATTTCTGGGATGAAGGGGTTGTCATATGAAGAAAGGTTGAGCAGGTTGGGCCGATACTCATTGGAGTTTAGAAGACTGAAAGGTGATCTTATTGAAATGTATAAGATTCTGAGGGGACTTGAGAGGATAGATGCAGAGAGGATGTTTCCCCTCGTGGGAGAACCTAGAACTAGGGGCATAGTTCCAGAATAAGGGGTCGCCCATTTAAAATGGAAATGAGGAGGAATTTCTTCTCTCAGAGGGTCGTGAATCTGTGGAATTCTCTACCCCAGAGAGCAGTGGAGGCTGGGTCATTGAATATATTTAAAGTGGAGGTAGACAGATTTTTGAATGGTAAGGGAGTCAAGGGTTATGGGGAGCGGGCGGGGAAGTGGAGTTGAGGCCAGGATCAGATCAGCCATGATCTTCTTGAATGGCGGAGCAGGCTCGAGGGGCCGAATGGCCAACTCCTGTTCCTATTTCTTATGTTCTGATGTCTGACCAATGTTGAGTGGCAATCAACAAAGTCAATAGAATGTTGGACTTCATCGTCAAAACAGAATAATGATCCATAAATTAATATCCAAATTAAGGCGTTGATCTTCTAACTTCTATTGGTGATCGCTCAGTGTTTACGCAGGGTGGCAAGTGTGTTATTTCCTCATTTTAAACAGGTTAAACCAGATGCTCATGAAAAGGTAAAACTTGCATTTATATAGCACTTTTAACAACTTCAGGACGTCTTAAAGCACTTTACAGCCAATGAATGACTCTTGAAGTGTCGTCACTGCTGTAATGCAGCAAACACAGCAGCGAATCAGCACACAGCAGGCTCCCATAAACAGCAATATGATAATGACCAACTAATCTGTTTTTAGTGATGCTGATTGAGGGATAAATATTGACCAGGACACCGGGAGAACTCCCCTAGCTCTTGTTTGAATCGTATCATGGGATCATTTATGACCACCTGAGAGGGCAGACGGGGCCTCGGTTTAACATTCCATCTGGAAGATGGCACCTCCGACAGTGCAGCACTCCCTCAGATGTGCAAGTCCTATGTGCTCATGTCTTTGGATTGTGGCTTGATTCTACAGCCTTCTCATTCAAGCAAGAGTGCTGCAGACTGACATATTTCAAATAATATTCTCTTTCAGTTGCAGTTTCCAAACCATTTTCCTGAATGCCAAAAACATAAATTACAGGTGCAGCATCGAAAATCTGGAGTTCCGGAATCCAGAATGTTCTGGAATCCGGACTTCGGGATGATCGGTGGCAGAATCGTCCAGAATCCGAAAAATGTTCCGGAATCCGGACCCGCCGCCGCTGCCCTTACCTCGGGGTCTCCTTGCCAGCCCACCCGAGCACCTCCTCGGCGGGGCCCGCCCGAGCACCTCCTCGGCGGGGCCCGCCCGAGCACCTCCTCGGAGGGGCCCGCCCGAGCACCTCCTCGGCGGGGCCCGCCCGAGCACCTCCTCGGCGGGGCCCCACCCGAACGGCCGCTTGGGTATTTCCGGATTTGTGACGTCAGCAAGACGTTCCAAAGTCTGGAAATACCCGGAATCCAGAACGGCCTCAGTCCCAAGGGTTCCGGATTCTCCACGCTATACTGAGTAATGACTGAGTAATAAAACAATTTTTGATGCTCAATGGTTTTCAGTGTTGTACAGATTTATATCAGTTCTGAATAAAGCCTGAAGAAATCTGCCCATGCAACTGATAATGATGTGAAATGAATTATATTACTATTTACAAAAATATATTACGAGTACAGTAGCTTTGCAATTATGGTACATGTATTGGACTTGCAACCGAGAGGTGGAAAGTTCAAATCCCACCATGGCTAAATTGATTTCACCAAATCTGACGAAAGATCATCGACCTGAAACAATGGTCCTGAAATCCCGGACGCCAGCTCCAGGCCTGGGCATATCCCGACGTGCACGCGCTGCGACTGGCAGTCAGCTCAGGCCACGGCATCGGAAAGTCGGAAAGGTAGGTGCGTATTTTTTCTCTAAAATGCCCGCGGGAAGACCAAAACGGAATTTCAAGGCCATTAACTCTGTTTCTCGCTCCACAGATGCTGCCTGACCCAATGAGTATTGACAGCATTTTCTGTTATTATTTCAGATTTACAGCCAGCACAGCATTTTATTTTTGTTTACTGGTCACCTACACGCTACTACAGAAAAAGGACCATCAAAGCTCCATTTCTGTAACTCATGTTGTTCAAGGAAGGGATCCAGCCTCCCCTGGCCTTTATATACCAGTCCTACACTTCATGGTTGACTTTTAATGCGCTTAGAACAACTAGCAAAGACCTTGCCCACATTCCAAGGACAAATAAAAAAAAATTGCTGGAATGCTCAAGATGCAAGCATAAATCCCATTTCATATTTTATTTTGGATCTTAATTTCAGCAGGTTAGCAGCATCTGCGGAGATGGAAACAGTTAATTTTTCAGGTTGCTGATCTTTCGTCAGAACTGAAAAATGTTACCGATTTACCAGATTTTATGCAAGTACAGAGGCATGGAAAGCTGGGGAGGGGAGGAAGGAACAAAAGGGTGGAAGGTAGGAGTGATTAAATAACAAAGGGGATGATGGTGCAAGGCAAAAGCGGGTGGTAATGGGACCCCATTAAAGAAGCAAAAGATGGGTCTAGAGGAAGTGTAAATGGCAACAGCAGAATTATTACTAGTCCGATAGTTATCTGAAATTGTTGAACTCGATGTTGAGTCCAGAAGGCTGTAAAGTGCGTAATCGAAAGATGCGGTGCTGTTCCTCGAGCTTCCATTAATATTTAATAAGCTGTATGCAAGCACTGTTTCGTTTGCATTGTTTGGATTCTCACTTCCAACTTCTCGGTAAAAAGTTTCCCAAAATTAATAGGAAAAGAAAACACACACACACACACACACACACACACACACACACAGTAAGAGCACTTCAGAGAAAACTAGCACCGATTTTACACAAGCTATACTGTATTATAATAAAGTGCATCTGCTGCTTACCTCTTGGCACACACGGTACTGGTCAATTGCCCAGACTGTAGGTACATGAGTGGCCAGTAGCTGGTATTGTGTTAGGGTGGCATTACATGCTCTTGCGCAGATAAGCCTGGTCTTTCCTACTGCATTATCACCCACGACCACACACTTGATGGTTTCTACGTTTGGTCTTTCGTAGTCCATACCTGTATCCATCAACCGTGGGCTAGACACGATAAAGAGAGAATGGTCAAGTTAAAAAAAATGCACAAACTGGAAAAGTTCAAAACTATTGGTTTTATTCTTTCCCACCGCAGAACCGGGTTCGCAGCACAGAAGGCCATTCGGCCAATCATGTCTGTGCCGGCTCTTTGCTGGAACAATGCTAATCCCACTGCCCTAAATTTTCCGCATGAGCCTCTTGTGCGGTCCACAAGAATATGCTGCAAATTGTGGCACTTTGGGTGCTCTGATAATGAGAGTGAGCCATGATGTTTCCTACATTACAACAGTGACTGCATTGCTAAAGTAATTCATTGGCTGTAAAGTTCTTTGAGATGCCGTGAGGTTGTGAAGGGTGCTATATTATAGATACGCAAGTTTTTCTTTATAAAACACACTTGGTATTTGAAACAGCACTGAATCGAATTGTCTTACAAATGAAGTTCACTCAAAGCTCAAATATAGTTCAGTAACCACTCAAGCTTCAATCTCAGAGCATGAATGACCTTTTATTTAGTCTGTGCTATATATAGATTTTCCCTGTAATCTATTGTACATTGAGCCCTGCAAATTCTGCACCAATAATGTCACAAGGGAGGTTATACTTTCTTGTGAATATCCCCACACATAGCAGAAACATTTTGTACTTATAATACATACCGCTCACTTTATTTGTATGAAAGTAGGGAATGCTCAGAGTTTCAAACTGCAATATAATCTTATGTGTCAGCTGGTATTTATAAATAGCACAAATATTATTCAAGAGTTCATGCAGCATTTGAATCCTTCAATTATTCTGTCTATTTCTCCAAATCTAATGGTTTTATTTGCCCCACGCCAGTTTTCTGAGGATATGGCTGTGATTTTCCACCTGTTCAATTTAATGGATAAAAAATTGTAGGCTGGGGAGTGCAGAGGTGAGACGTCCCAGCCTGGAGTATGGTGCCGTGGGCACCCTGAGGACACCACTCATGTACGAAACTTGATTATATCGGCAGGCTATCTGACAAGCCCAGTCATGTTCACACATGCACACGTCCAACAGATGGATTAAGACCAGGAGCAGGTGAACCCGAAACGGTTTTCCTTACTCCTGACTGCAGGCATGTTTAGGCAAATTCTCGAGCTTTTGCCGCCAATCCACCAGCTAACTCAGCGATTGAACCCGGGACATTTTCTGGTCTACATGACTCAACTAGTCATTGGATGAACTCACTGAGCCATTGGTTTATGATATTTACAATACACGTGAACCCAACTGGATTCATTTATGATAAAGTTACAGGCTGGTTTTGGTAGTTGGGCTCATGATTGATGCAGGCATCATCGGCTGCAGGCTGGAATCAGTGTTACTTCCACGGTGTGAGCCAGTGGCTCAGTGGGTAGCACTCTTGCTTTGGAGTCAGAAGGTTGTGGTCCAAGTCCCACTCCAGTGACTTGAGCACAAAATCTAGGCTGCCACTTCAGCGCAGGACTGAGGGAATGCTGAATAGTCAAAGGTGTTGCTAAACGTTAAACCGGGGCCCCATCTGCCCTCTCAGGTGGATGTAAAAGATTCCATGGCACTATTTCGAAGTTTAACCTGGGCGTTAAAAAAAAAATCTCAGAAAGCGGTTTAAAACAACCACATTAAAAATGTCTTGACCCCTCCACTACCCCAGCTCCCACCCCTTCGCTGTCTCCCCTGGTGCCCTGCCCAATAGTTATCTCACAACAAACACTACTAAAACAGATTATCTGGTCATTATTACTGTTTGTGAGAGCTTGATGTTGTCAAACTAAAACAGTGACTGCACTTCAAAAGTACTTTGTTGTAAAATGCTTTGGGATGTCCCGAGTTCATGAAAGGCATTATATAAATGTATAAATGCAAATCCCCCTCAATTGGAAGAGTTAGACTTGAACCCAGGACCCAGATCCTCAGAATGATTTACTCTTGCTCACCGCCCCTGGGATTAGAAGCACCTGGGAAGGGTGTGTCTTTGTAATATCCAGGGAAGGGAGCAAATAGATAAAAGACAAAGTAAATACAGAATATTTGTACTGGGCTTGTCTACTCAGACTCCTGAACCGCAATCTTGTCACTGAACGCAGAACAGAATGCTGGAGTCAAGTCCAAAGAGCTCTAGGATCTATTTATAGACACAGCGAGGATCTGGGAGACCGGAGTGCTGTTGAAATTGTTCTGCACACCACATGCATCAGATCTAATTTCAGTCGCATTCGTGGCAGGCACAAGACATCGTAAGGGTCTCAGGTTTTCAGCTGTTACATTCGCCAGTATCAGATGACATTACAAAGGGCACTACTGTGGCACAATTAACTGGTGCTGCGTGCACTAGACAAGGTTGCAATACTTTGAGGCTTTGCACTCGTAATTCTACCCGTCAGCTGAACTCTCGGCCTCTGCAATGCTATCCGGATTAAAGTGCTAAGCGGAAGCCACATGCTTCCCAAAAGAATGGATGGAAAATTAGAATCGCCCACACCACTGTTGATCCATCATCATCATAGGGAGTCCCTTGAAACGAGGTTGATCCACAGACCAGATGTCAGCCGTGGCTCAGTGGGTAGCACACTTGTCTCTGAGTCAGAAGGTCCTGGGTTCAAGTCTAACTCTAGCAGACCCAAGTACATAATCCAGGCTGGCACGCTGAGTGAGCGCTGAAGGCATGAAATTCAGTCCATGTTGTTAGGCTATTCTGGATAGATCAGGAAGGACTAGGGGACGTGAGTATACGTTACTTAAACATAGAACTAGGTTAGATGTCAGGAGAAAAATAAAAAGTAAGACTTAGATTTATATAGTGAAAATCACGACCACCGGATGTCTCAAAGCACTTTACAGCCATTGAAATACTTTTAGGGTGAAATCACTGTTATAATGTAGGAAATGTAAATGACCAGATAATCTGTTTTTTTTTGTTATGTTGATTGATGGATAAATATTGGCCAGGACACCAGGGTTAACTCCCCTGCTCTTCTTCGAAATAGTGTCATGGGATCTTTTACGTCCACTTGAGAGCAGATGGGGCCTCAGTTTAACGTCTCATCCGAAAGACGGCACCTCCGACAGTGCGGAGCTCCCCTCAGCATTGCACTGGAGTGTCAGACTAGATTTTTTTGTGCTCAAGTCCCTGGAGTGGGACTTGAACCCACAACCTTCTGACTCAGTGGCGAGAGTGCTACCCACAAAGTCACAGCTGATACAGGAGGGACCTCGTTTCACAAAGAGTTGAGGACCTCCGGAACAAGTCGCCGGCTTGTGCAATGAATGCAGATTCAAAAGGGAGCTGGACATGTTTCTGAATGTGGCCCATCTCACCTCATAGAAAAGTTAATTGGGTCCTGGAAAATGTGGCTTCCATTCACCATGGTCTCATGGAATTAGTTTGATCACCTTCGAATCGCTGAAAGCAATTTGTGGTATTTTTCATTTTGAGGAAAATAAAAATAAGACTTTCCTCATTGCTCACCTTTCATGTTTAATATTGTTTAGTACTTGTTTACGTACTTTCTGATTGATAGGTTTGTGGCCAATTTGAATGTGTTTGATTCGTATATTCCGAAACTACTGAGATCTGATATTTTGTAATTTTTTAAGAAAGAATTTTGAGTCAATCAAAATGACACCAAAAGTGCAACATGACACAAGAACGTAAGAATTAGGAGCAGCAGTAGGCCAATTGGCCCTTCGAGCTTGCTCCGCCATTCAATAAGATCACGGCTGATCTTCGACCTCAACTCCACTTTCCCGCCCTATCCCCCATATCTCTTGATTCCCTCAGTATCCTAAAATCTATCAGTCAGCCTTGAATATGCTCAACGATTCAACATCCACAGCCCTTTGTGGTAGAGAACTCCAAAGATTCACAATCCTCTGAGTGAAGAAATTCCTCCTCATCTCAGTCTTAAATGGCCGACCCCTTAACCTGAGACCATCCAGCCAGGCAAGAGATGCACCATTTATATATTAACTACCATGTGGATCTATAGATGGATAAATTGATTCATAGCAAAATACTGCAGAGACTGGAGATCTGAAATAAAAAACAGAAATGCTGGAATTACTCAGCAAGTCAGGCAGCTTTTGTGAAAGGAGAGATTGAGTTCACGTTTCAGATCAATGACCTTTCATCAGAACGAGCTAAATTGATTGGTTTACTGGTTCCTTATTTCTGCCCTGTTCTCTTCGGATGGAATTCAAATTATTGATGAATAAAACATCAGCAGACTAACAAATCAATGGGAATATACTATGCCACAGTTAGAGAGGGGGCTGCTCGGTGTTTCAATTAGTGCATGTTAACATGAAATAAAAATGTAACTAATTAAAAGTCACAATTCCCTGTTTTGGGACTGTTGGTTGTGTTCTGTCTGTAATGCACTTATGAATGACTCCACGAGGCAATGTGTTGTACTCAAACTGCAGTGACCTTGATCCTTTATTCATAACTCCAGAGTGAGACGCAAGCATGGTGGGCAGCCTTTTATACTAGGCCCTGCACACCTGTACAGGTGACCCTCAGATCTCCCACCGCAGTGCCCTTTGGTGGACAGCCTCTGCCACAGGGGCAGGAAACCCTGGTCTCCATCAGTTGCACCCTCTAGTGGTGCCAGCATAGTATATACACAGTGTAAACCTTATTGATAGTAAATCAGGTAAAAGTCTCCATCTTATGCAACTATACAGTGACTACACAGATATATCTATAGTCTTCATATATAACAGGTTGCTTTAAGCTAGTTGCTTTAAGGCAATATAATGAATCTTCGGTTTCCAAGCTGAAAACTCTTGGTTGTAAACATGGGTCAATTTACGTGGTATTCAAAATAATGGTAGCTCATAGTTAACAACCTGCAGCGCGTCAGAAGGGTGGACTTTAGTCGGCTCTTGGAGAAGAAATTTATAGACTAGATAGTATGGTGGTTTTGTTGGCTTGTTGTTCTTGCTCACCAATTTTTG
This sequence comes from Pristiophorus japonicus, assembly GCF_044704955.1. Taxonomy (NCBI): domain Eukaryota; kingdom Metazoa; phylum Chordata; class Chondrichthyes; family Pristiophoridae; genus Pristiophorus; species Pristiophorus japonicus. The sequence goes on from NC_091998.1 coordinate 53,870,171, forward strand.
GTGCCAGAACAAACCAGGTGAGCTTTGATGTATTTTTCTTTTATTCATTCTCAGATTGCCCATCCCCAGTTGCCCAAGGTTTGATACAACTATGTAGATTGCAGAACCACTTCAGAGGGCAGTTAGAAGTCAACCACGTTGGTACGAGTTGAGAGTCACATATAGTCTAAGCCAGGTAAGGATGGCTGATTTCGTGCCCTCAAGGACATAAGTGAACCAGTTAGGTTTTTAACGACAATCCATTATCATTTTAATTGATCCATTTTTTTTTTAGATATTTTAAACTGAATTCAAATTCTCAAGTGCCGTGGTGGGATTTGAACTCACATTCTTGGATTGTCAGTCCAAGCCTCTGGATTACTAGTCCAGAAGCTTACCAAATACATGTGACCGTACCAATAACTGTAATTATCAACACTTGAAAAGAATTCAAGGATGAGAAAGAGTTGGGCCATCTGCACATCAGTGTCTTTGATTCAAAACAGGAAAGTATCACACCACCATTATAATCCATTGCAACTAATCTTCAGCCAATCGAGTCTTGATAATACAACTAAGGTGACTGAATATATTATCACGACACCATCTGGAGCCACCTGCCGATTTCCAAGTGCATCAACTCGCCCCCGTAAACACACCTACACCCAGGCACCCACGCAATCAGCTGTTCACACATACAGATTAAAGTCATGCATAGAATGCGCTGCGTCTCATTTCTCCCCCTTACAACCCCCTTCTCAATTCTCTTCCCTCCTTTTCCAAAGGCAACAATTCCATAGCCGCCGGACGCGGTCCGGAATTTTACCAAAGTGGGAGCCGAGATACAGCGCCGTAAGACTATTCATGGGGCATCACATATGTTCGCACTTTCCAGTGGGAGCCCCTGGATAGCAATCAAAGGTTGGAAGCCTGGCAGATTTTTACCCTCTCTTACCCAGGAGTACGGAACTCAAACTGTCGTACCCCTACTCTCTGGGCTGATATCAGCCAACTCAGAACATTTATTGAAAAAGATACAGGGGTAGAATGTCATCTTGGGTGTGTTATGCTCAAAATGAAGTAATGTAACTGAGTACTGTAGACAATGAGTAAGTGTGACCTTAGCTCCTTTATTCAAACTCCAGAGTGCAGGTACAGCATGGGAGGCCTGCTTATATACAGTGCTCCCAAGGGGTACTGGGATCACTTGGAACTCCAACAGGCATGCCCTCTGGTGGCGGTATGATACAGGTTGCCTAGGGTTGAATACATAACAGGGTGATAACGCAAATCGGGTGGCATCAAATGGTCCACTCGTTATACGCCCCATCCCACCCAACATTCAGTTCAATTGACTTTGTAATCCCTAGAATTTAGATGGTTAAGGGGCGATCAGATCGAGGTTTTCAGAATATTAAGGGGAACAGACAGGGTAGATAGGGAGAAACTATTCCCGCTGGTTGGGGATTCTAAGACTAGAGGGGCATAGTCTAAACATTAGAGCCAGACTCTTCAGGCGTGACATTCGGAATAAAACAGAAAATGCTGGAAATCTCAGCAGGTCAGGCAGCATCTGTGGAGAGAAAAACAAGAGTTAATGTTTCGGGTCTGTGACCCTACATCAGAACTGGAAAAGTTTGCGATGTAACAGATTGTTAAGGAAGTGCAGGGTCACTGAACGGGGGAGGGGAAGAAAGAACAAAAGGTAAGGTCTGTGATAGGGTGGAAGGCAGGAGTGAAATTAGGAAACACTTCTACACACAAAGGGTGGTAGAAGTTTGGAACTCCCTTCCACAAACGGCAATTGATGCTGGGTCAATTGTTAATTTTAATTGGAGAGTGATAGCTTTCTGTTAACCAAAGGTATTAAGAAATACGGGCCAAAGGCGGGTATATGGAGTTAAATCGCAGATCAGCTGTAATCCCATAGAATGGCGGAACAGGCTCGAGAGGCTGAATGGCCCCTTCCTGCTCCTTTGTTCCTAATTAGTAGAACTGAATACCAAGCAGGGAGGATCCCAGGCAGCCTATGCGATATTGCCCATGCCGAAAGAAAAAGTTCTACCCCTTAAGATGCCGATTGCTTATATCAATTCTTGCATTTTCTTTTCCTCCCCCCGCCAAGTACCATTTTCCCTTTCAGTTTAACAGCATTTCCCATGAATGGACCTTGTTCCTCATGATAGAAACATAGAAACATCGAAAATAGGTGCAGGAGTAGGCCATTCGGCCCTTCTAGCCTGCACCGCCATTCAATGAGTTCATGGCTGAACATGCAACTTAAGTACCCCATTCCTGCTTTCTCGCCATACCCTTGATCCCCCTAGTAGTAAGGACTTCATCTAACTCCTTTTTGAATATATTTAGTGAATTGGCCTCAACAACTTTCTGTGGTAGAGAATTCCGCAGGTTCACCACTCTCTGGGTGAAGAAGTTTCTCCTCATCTCGGTCCTAAATGGCTTACCCCTTATCCTTAGACTGTGACCCCTGGTTCTGGACTTCGCCAACATCGGGAACATTCTTCCTGCATCTAACCTGTCTAAACCCGTCAGAATTTTAAACATTTCGATGAGATCCCCTCTCATTCTTCTGAACTCCAGTGAATACAAGCCCAGTTGATCCAGTCTTTCTTGATAGGTCAGTCCCGCCATCCCGGGAATCAGTCTGGTGAACCTTCGCTGCACTCCCTCAATAGCAAGAATGTCCTTCCTCAGGTTAGGAGACCAAAACTGTACACAATACTCCAGGTGTGGCCTCACCAATGCCCTGTACAACTGTAGCAACACCTCCCTGCCCCTGTACTCAAATCCCCACGCTATGAAGGCCAACATGCCATTTGCTTTCTTAACCGCCTGCTGTACCTGCATGCCAACCTTCAATGACTGATGTACCATGACACCCAGGTCTCGTTGCACCTCCCCTTTTCCTAATCTGTCACCATTCAGATAATAGTCTGTCTCTCGGTTTTTACCACCAAAGTGGATAACCTCACATTTATCCACATTATACTTCATCTGCCATGCATTTGCCCACTCACCTAACCTATCCAAGTCGCTCTGCAGCCTCATAGCATCCTCCTCGCAGCTCACACTGCCACCCAACTTAGTGTCATCCGCAAATTTGGAGATACTACATTTAATCCCCTCGTCTAAATCATTAATGTACAGTGTAAACAGCTGGGGCCTCAGCACAGAACCTTGCGGTACCCCACTAGTCACTGCCTGCCATTCTGAAAAGTACCCATTTACTCCTACTCTTTGCTTCCTGTCTGACAACCAGTTCTCAATCCATGTCAGCACACTACCCCCAATCCCATGATCTGAAAGCAGTAATTTATTTTACAGTTTACCTTTGCAGCTGATATACGTCCCTGAGCCAACAACTGCCTAAGTTACAGTTACAGTAGACTGCACAGTAGGGTCGACATTGACTGAGCCTCCATTTTCTACGAGTTCTGATGCAAATGTGCTAAACAGGTAAATTTGTGTCTGCCTGTCATACTGATTTCAAAATGGCAAGAGTCAAACTGCAAAAGTCTTCCCTGACCCAAAGCGGTAGTAGATTGGCAACATGCATCAACAACAACAAAAACTTGCATTTATGTCGTGCCTTTAACAAAGCAAAACATCCCAAGGTGCTTCACAGGGGCATTATCAAACAAAATGATATATTAGGACAGATGACGAAAAGCTTACTCAAAAAAGTACGTCTTAAGGGAGGAGAAAGAGATAGCGAGGCGGAGAGGCTTAGAGAGGACAGAACTTTGGATGAGCACAAGTTTACGGAGGGTGCAAGATGGGAGGCCGGCCAGGAGAGCATTGGAATAGTTAAAATTGCCCAGGCCTCAAACTACCAGAGGTGGTTCACTGAGTTCAGATCATAACCACTGCTCCCATTTTATCAGAGTTCTGACGAAGGGTCGTCGACCCGAAACGTTAACTCTGTTTCTCTCTCCACAGATGCTGCCTGACCCGCTGAGATTTCCAGCATTTTCTGTTTTTATCACAGACCTTCCCTTTTATTCTTTCCTCCTCTCCTCCCTTTCCCTTTGTACATGCTTAAAACTTGTTACACCTCTTAACATTTTCCAGTTATGACAAAAGATCATCGACCTGGAACGTTAACTGTTTCTCTCTCCACAGATGCTGCCTGACTTGCTGAGTATTTCCAGCATTTTCTGTTTTTACTTCAGATTTCCAGCATCCGCAAAATTTTGCTTTTGTACTTATGGAAAGTGTAATTTCACTGTGAATACAAGACAGAACTGTCGGGGTTAGGGGTGGGAAGCCTAAATATACAGATTAAAGCTTTTACATGTTGAAAAAATAATGACTTGCACTTCAAAGAACAATGATTCCTATCACACAGCACAAGGCAATATGCAGGCACATAGTATTTCAAGGCTATTAGAGAGTTAACAGCTCTCAGAGCTTTGCAGTAAAGAATGAAACAACCCAAGACTGGAGTACAAGCTCAGTGAAATGCAAATAAATCACCAAAACATGGGGTGAGATGAAGTAGGGTGGGGGGGACCTCATGTGGAGCATACCCCTAGCATCGTGGGCCTGTTTCTGTGCTGTAAATTCCATGTAATCCTCTACAAGTCATCAAGGCCCTGCAATTATGCAGTGAGTGAATGCTCAACTCAAATTCTTCTCTTCACTATTTTAATCGAGGCATGAATCCATTCAGTTTAAACAAAATAACACCGCTGCCAAAATATTAGAGAGAAAAATTTGAGACGAGCAATGTCAGGTATTGGTTCAGGACAATCCCACAGCGCAATTTCAGAACCTCCTGTCTGAACTTGGTTAAAGAACATCGAAAGACATCTCTCTCAGGTGACCTCTGCAAAAGTCTCCACTTTACAAACTTTCTCTTTCTCTTTAATCTCTTGATTTTTGCTGACATCAGATTAATAGATGATAGACTTTTATTAGGACAACTGTATGAAGATAGATATTCAGAAAGAATGACTTGCTTCGAATCGATCCAGATAATAATGAACAACCCGAGATGATGTTACATTTTGAACATGAAAACCTGTTTTATTATGGGACCATTAGCAGACAATCTAAGCTGCAACACTCGACTCCGATTCCTACTCCCTCTGCCAAATCACAGGAGGACACCCTCAAAGCTTCCCTGATAAAGTGCAACATCTCCACCGACATCTGGGCGTCCCTGGCCCAACACTGCCCTAAGTGGAGGAAGTGCATCCGAGAGGGCGCTGAGCACCTCGAGTCTCGTCGCCAAGAGCATGCAGAAACCAAGCGCAGACAGCGGAAAGAGCGTGCGGCAAACCAGACTCCCCGTCCCTCCCCTCAACGACTATCTGCCCCACTTGTGACAGAGTCTGTGGCTCTCGTAGTGGACTGTTCAGCTCCCAAATAACTCACTTTAGGAGTAGAAGCAAGTCTTCCTCGATTCCGAGGGACTGCCTATGATAATGATGATGGTCTGCTTTTATTTTCAAAAGCACAGGAATAAAATGTGCTTTTATCAATAGGCCGTGCAAAAATAATTCTAATGGGTAGCAGTGTTCCAGGCACTGGTAAAAGTGGTCTTTATTTAATTTCAGTCAAGGAGATCACATTGCTTGTCGGTGAGAAGGGGAAGAGAAAAAAGAAAAAGGGAAGAAAGGAAGGAAAGAAGGAAGGAAGAAAAAAATAAAGAAAACTACACAAAATCTTAGGATACTATTTCTGTCCCAGTTATCAACACAAATCTATAAATCAATAGATATTGTTAAATAAAACAGAAATGTGAATTTATGTACGACAATATTTTGAAAAATAATACGTGAAGCACTTTGTTAAAAGAGTTCTCACCGAAAGTGACATCATTCAGTTTTCAGATCATGTCTGCTGCCCCAAACCCTCTTTTGTTTTGCACATTTGTTCTCTCCTTGAAGTTTTGAATCAAATATCTGATTAAATCAGAACATCTGATGGAGGAAGGTGCAATGGCTGGAAAACTATTTTTAGATCTGATGTGCCACAGCGTGGTAGAATCAAGGTTACATACACTACATGTCAAATCTTCCATTATCAGGTCTTGTGCCAGGCGACAGCAAAAACACTTCACCCGATCGAGAAAGGGCACATCACAAAAAAAATCAAGGGTTGATATCTATCGGTAAAAGTCTCACACAGCATCCAGTAGCCAGCTGTTGCATAACATGGGCAGAGAGGTGCTGAAAGTTCATCTATGTTCCTGATTCACAACCCAGTATCCTTACTGGAACACATTATATAAATTGTGCGTTACAAGGGAGCTAGCTGTTCATCGCACGTGTGAGAAATATTAACAGATTTTGTGGCAGAAACTGGTTATTTTTCTCAGTTGCAAGATACTTTGCCCTGACTTGTGATAGCATGAGGGATTTCCTCAATGTAACGGATATACTCGGGGTGGGGTTGGGGGGGGGTAATTTTAAACTGTGTTGCTCCTGATCCCGTGGGTTTCCCACCTGGCGAATTTCCCCTACAGAGCAAATGAGGGTAATTGTTTATGTGACACACAAGTCCTCGGGTTGTGCAACTAAATTGGCTGTTATGGGGCAGGAGCAACTTACCAAAAGTGGCCAAACAAATTAAACTGCAGCAACTCTTGCAGAAAATAACCCATTCCTATAGGTACAGCCGTTCCAAATAGCTTCTTTCAGCTTTAATCTATCACAAGCCAGTCTATCATATAGAAGTCTCAAATATCTTCCAATTGATTCATAAGAACATAAGAAATAGGAGCAGGAGTAGGCCATTTGGCCCCTTGAGTCTGCTCCACCATTCAGTCATGGCTGATCTGATCTTGGCCTCAACTCCACTTTCCTGCCCGCTCCCCATAACTCTTGACTCTCCTATCGCTCAAAGATCTGTCTATCGCTACCTATTCAGTCTTGCCTCCAGGATTATTGAGCAAAAATAAAAATCCAACAGACCAGGGATTTCCCTGCCTGCACCCCATACTGGGTTGTGTATTCACCACCTGAAATTAATGGTTAAAATAAAACGTTGTGCTTTGTTATAATTCAGCTGAGTTTTTAATTGTTATCTTGTTACCTTGTCCCAAATGTGGAGTAGTATGAGGTGAGCAGGGGAGTTCTCCTGGTGTCCTGCCCAATATTTCTCCCTCAACCGGCCTCATTAATATAGATTCTCTGGTTATTATCTCATTGCTGTTTGTGGGACCGTGCTGTGCCGAAGTTGGCTGTTGTATTTCCCCACATTACAACAGTGACTACACTTCAAAAAGTATTTAATTGGCTGTAAAGTGCTTTGGGATGTCCTGAGGTGGTGAAAGATTGCTGAGTGAGTTACATTGGACATTTTCCCTCAATCTATCCTGTTAAATCCTGCTTAGCAAAAATTCCTGCTTTGTACCTGATAAGACTGTACCTGATAAGACAGTGGTAAGACTGTGTAAGATGCTCTTCATCCACCCTTACCGACATGTGACTCCAGTCCCACACTATGTGGTTGCCTCTTAATGGCCTCAGGGATGGGCAATACATACTGCCTTACAGTGTCGGCCACAGCCCAAGAACAAATAGAAAAAATGTGTGTGTGTGTGGGGATCCTGTGGGATAACTGGATCTGGATCATCTGTTATCTGCTCTCTATAGTTTGTTCACCTCTTGATACTCATTACACAAAAAGCGGCCACTGGGCAAGGTGATAAAGAGTGCCCATTGGGCCTGATCCCCAGTAAGTGAGTCAGGGCCTTCAGGAAATGCTTTTGTAGGGAGAGGCAAAGTCTCCGCTGTAGGATGACAACCTGCAGTCTGCTACAGTACTAGTATAGGAACATGATTAGGCCATTCAGCCCCTCGAGCTTGTTCCACCAATCAATTAGATCATGGCTGATCGGTCTTAACTCCATCTCCCCACCTTGAATCTTCAACCCTTATTTTTCTATGCCTCAAATACAAGTCAAATTGGTGTCACCATAACTTTTAATAGGCATTAGAATTTATGTACAAAGCCTAATCTATAAGGATTACTGATTTGCTAAATTTTACAATGGGAGTTTTGTGTTGTCGCATGTGAGTATTTATGTGTTCAGTCATTTACTAAAACTGCTCGGACTCTGTAATGTTTGAAATATGCAAACTGTAATAAAGAAACTGAGCTGCGTAAACTTTTGCTTTTTTTCCTGGGACTTGCGGGGCTATAATGGAAATACTTACCTGCTTTGGGCATGGTTTTTAAAGTCTAAATCCATGAAAATATATTAAATTGCAAATAACTTGCAGAAACAAGTGCACTGGCAAGTATGGGATCAGAATTCTCCCTTGTGCTCTTATCCAGTAATAGATCACCTTTGATCGTTCTAATCTATCACACAGTTAGATATGACGATATAATCTCTGAATTGCATTATTGATAAATGGCAAATCTGTACATGTTTCCCTTTCCCACACACACACAAAAAAATGTAAGATTTTGACTTAAAAAAAAAGCTTGATTCTGAATCCCTCTCGCAACACTATAGAAATAGTCGAGACCTACAAGAGTTAGACTCCGGCAAGAGATATTCGGCTGCAGCAGGAAACCAGAAGTCGCCAATATGTTGTATCTTGCTGGGCTTGTACTCGCCACAAGCACTGCTGTGGATGCAAGGCTACATCCATCGTCCAGTTAGTTACTCAGCCTTCAAACCCTGTGCACAGAGATTTTCTGGTTCTCAGCTGAGTCCTCACCCTTTTCGTTTTGTTCCCGATTCCTGTTACCAGGACAACCAGCCTAATTTCGCGACTGGTGCGCCCAGACAGACTCTTGACACGGGGGGGAAAAAAATGCACCTTTCCGAAAATAGAAACAGAGAGAAATATATCCGGGAAATAATGAAATTCATAACCCACCGTTTTAGATAGTAAATCTTCCTTCAATAAGGAAGTAGATCCTTTTCTCCTCCTCCTTCTTCAGTGAATCGCAGTTATCTTAGTCATTGTATCCATTTGAAGAGTGTATCAATTAAAAATAAATAATTCGACATTGTAACAAAACGAATGACTTCACGTTATAAAATAGCATAAAAATGATCGCGCAACAAATCAAAAAAAGGGGGAAAATCACTTAAGAAATCATGTTTCCGCAGAAATAAAGAACCCTGCATTTAAATAGTGAATGAGAATATTAAATCAGATGGGAAAAAAAATGCAAAATATATTAAATAAGATCTTTTTTCATTAAAAACCAGCCGCTAATTCAGCTCAGGCTGCAGCTATTATTTCATTCATAAAAATGAAAGGATTCTGCAGCGAACATTGTGCAAGGCGCTGTGCCTTCCCCCTCAGGCCGTCTCCATTGGCTCCTTCACCTCCCCGCCCACAGCACCGTCACAATGAGTTAGTGCACAGCCCCACTGCCGATTGGTTCCTGTCCAAGTCTATCATCTGGTCTTCGCCAGCACCGGAAGGGTGGGAGGACACCCCCGTCCATCCACCAAAAGGCGTCTTGTCCAAGAAACAAGTGCAAAATGCAAACAGTGCTGAAATTCAGTGAGAGGCGAAGAAATTAACCAGTACACTGAATATTTTATTCAGTTGCATTCAATCAATTGCTCCAGTCCCCCTTCCCCAAAAAAGACACATTATAAGGATAGTTTCTCAATATATAAAAGAAAACCTTGCATTTATATAGCGCTTTTCACGACCACTGGTCGCCCCAAAGAGGGGGCCATACAGCCCCTCGAGCTTGTTCCACCATTCAATTAGATGTAGGCTGATCTGTACCTTAACTCATCTACCCACCTTGGTTCCGTAACCCTTTCTATGCCTCAATTACATGTCAAATTGGGTGTCACCCTAACTTTATGCGTTGGAATTTATGTAGAAAGTCTAATCTGTAAGGATTACTGACTTGCTAAATTTTACAATGGGAGTTTTGTGTTGTAGCATGTGACTATGTGTTCAGTCATTTGCTAAAACTGCTCTGACCCTGTAATGTTTGAAATATGCAAACTGTACTAAAGAAAGTGAGCTGCGTAAACTTTTACTTTTTTGTCTGGGGCTTGCGGGGCTACGAAGAAAATATTTACCTGCTTTGGGCATAGTTTTTAAAGTCTAATAAATTAAATTGCAAATAAACAGTAGTCACAAGTGCACTCAAGTATGGGATCAAAATTCTTCCCTCGCCCTGATCAACCTTATACTCGTCCAGTGTTAGGTCACCTTTGATTGTACGAATCTATCACACAGTGGGATGATCTATGAATTGCATTACTGTATGTACAAATCTGTATGTACTTCCCTTTCCCACATTTACCATCGGTAGCCGTGCCTTCTGTTGCCTTGGGCTCAAGCTCTAGATGCCTAAACCTCTCCGCCTCTCTACCCCTCTTTCCTCCTTCAAGACGCTCCTTAAAACATGCCTCTTTGACCGAGCCTTTGGTCACCTGCCCTAATTTCTCCTCACGTGGCTCAGTTATTTAAAAAAATCTCAGAATACTCCTGTGAAGCGCCTTGGGACGTTTCATTAGTTAAAGGCGCTATGTAAATACAAGTTGAGGTTGTTCTTCTTCAAATCTAACTCTTGCTTTTGTTCCCTTTTTAACCCAATGGGTTGGAATCGTCAATGGACAGTTGGGGTACAAGGATAAAGCCAGAACATTATGCAATGAAAGTAACATGCCAATTGTGCGATTTTGTTTTGAGGGATGGAAACCCATTCAAGGCTCATTGGGATGAATCTTGCGGTGTATTTGTATGTGAAAGATGTCAATAAGTGATGCTGTGTGGCTCTGACCCTTTTGGAGTCTGTTTTTCTCCAACCTCTCATTTTACTTAAAGATGTGAGGTTATCACTCAATGTCATTCAGCATACTCGAGTAATTTACATGACCATCTTAAGTCTATTGACACAATCATTTACGGGATATTTAAACATGACCTGTCACTGTGATTAAAGTGAAGAGTATATTTCATCGTATGAGGACACAGGAGCATGTGCAATAATGTGATTGGTGAAGCGATTGTATATCTAACACTAACCTCTTTGATTGGAGCTCAAATACATAAAAAACATTTCTAAATGCTATTGTAAAAGCTAAATACTGAAAATTAAGCAGTGGCATTACCAAGTGGCTAACATGGTGGTTTGTTTGCTGAGGCTAGAGTTATACTGCTATTTTTGCACCATTGCGAAGTGTAACGTGAGTCCATCAATGCAAAGGTGAGAATGTAACTCTGGGGTTAGGTCCTGATCTAAGGTAGCCTCGCACTGCTATGAAGTTGCACGAGGTGCAGCAACAACAACTTGCATTTATATAGCACCTTTAATGTAGTAAAAGGATCAAAGGTGTTTCACAGGATCGCGATCAAACAAAATTTGACACCGAGTCATATAGGAGATATCAGGACAGGTGACCAAATGCTTGGTCAAAGAATTAAGTATTAAGGAGTGTCTTAAAGGAGGAGAGAGAGGTGGAGAGATTTATGGAGGAATTCCAAAGCTCAGGGCCCAGTTGAAGGCATGGCTGCCAATAGTGGTGCATTGAAAATCAGGGATGTGCAAGAGACCAGAATTGGAGGAATGCAGATTTCTCGGAGGGTTGTAGAGCTGGAGGAGGTTAAAGAGATAGTAACGGGTGAGGCCATGGAGGAATTTGAAAGTATGAATGAGAATAGTATAAATCTAGCTTAAATGGCCTGTTTCAGAGATTAATCTAACTCTCTTCTCTTCAATAACCATTTTTTCTTGTTAGTGTACCAAAATATTTGTCAACACTATTGGCTTGCTTTCGGAGTTCTTCCACCTGGGCCGATTTTAAATGGACCAATAGGGGTGGCACTGGGTTGTCCCAGTGTTCATCATAGGCGGTCCCTTGAAATCGAGGAAGACTTGATTCCACTCGAAAAGTGAGTTCTTCGGTGGCATTGGGTTGCCCCAATGTTACCTAATGGAAGTCAGCACCACAAGCACCCCTGAATAGCACCACGAAAACAATACACAAACACGTAGTCCAATCAAACTGAACGATGTTTAAAATAAAGCAACAAAGTCCCATTACAACAAAACCAAAGCAACCTCAATCATATTCCTACCAGTGCCTATTAGACACTCTATTTTCTGCCATGCTCATGGGTGTGAACTACCCGCCCCATGCCTCTTAATTTTTACAATTCAGCTATACCACACACTTTGCACTTATGCAAAGCAGTATTGGATTTGCAGGAATGTAAAATCTGTGAATTGGAAGCAGTTACCCAATCTAATTTAGGCAAATAGTGTGAGCACACTTCAAGAAAGTTGCATGACACTGTTTCAGCTTTGCACCTGCTGCAGTATAACTGCCATGCAAAGCCTACTTTTAAAGTTCCCCTGTGGTCCAGCTGAATATTTCAGAACTACTTCAACGTAATTTTCATGCTCATGAATAGTTAACTATCCCATCAGCTCCTTTTTTAACATTAAAGTTTAACCTGTGTTTGAACACTGCATGTATTTCCTTGGCAGTGTCAAAATGGTTCCTGTACTGTAACTGGACCCTTAGCAACAGCACTAACTGTGCATTCTTTGACAACTGTGTCAACAGCAGTTAAAGCAATGTCTGGTGAGCCAAGTTAAACCTTGACTGTAGGGTGGGGGAAAAGAGGTAAAAACTGGTCGAAGGCAAGTTCAGAACTGACATCAGGAAGCATGTCTTCACACAAAAAATAATACCTGGACTAGTAGGGTAATGGAGACACAAACCCTGGAGTCATTCAAGAGGCAGTTAGATGCTATAATGGGGAGATTGTAGCTAGATGGGTTGAATGGCCTCCTTAATCTGTACTTTAAAAAACAATTCTCGGGATGTGAGTGTTGTAATATTTGCACCTGTGTGCACGCTCCAGGTTTGTGGAGCTGTTGATTTCCATCCTCATCTGCCGTCCGGACATACAATGGCTCACAATCTTGCCGTCCGGAGGAGGCGGGGGTCCCTAATGGAGTGCTTTCTACGTGGGAGTCGTCCCTTTATTTATTGGGGACTTGGCCTGGAGGGTGTTGCACGGGGCAGTCCTGTGCAATCACTTTTTAAGTCGGTTCACGGATTCCCAGGCCGCCTATAACTTCTGCGGTCTGGAAAAGTCCGTATTCCATTTCTATGTGGAGTGTGTTAACCTCCATGTTCCAACATTTGAGGGACTGCTCCTCAAATTCTGGTTGCACTTCAGTCCCACGTTCCTGATCTTCGGGCATCCTGTGCGGAAGGGAGTGGGCAGGTCGAAAGGCCTCATCGTAGGACTGCTCCTGGGTATGGCCAAGGGTGCCATCAGCCGGTCTAGGCAGCGGGCGGTCGAGAGGGTCGTTCAGCCCAACTGCCTGCCTCTCTTCCATGGTTATGTTCGAGCCAAGGTGTCCCTGGAGATGGAGCACGCGGTGTCCACCGGTATGCTCGCGGTCTTCTGCGAGAGGTGGGCGCCGGAAGGACTGGAGTGCATCATCAACCCCGGCAACCAAATTTTAAATTGATTTAAGGTTGCGTTAAAGTTCAAAATGTTAATTTGTGGGTTCTAGTGCCCTTGTAAAAAGGGGGCATTTGATTTACGTTTCGCAAAATGCAATAAAACCCCAGTTAATTGAGTTCAGGTTCTCCACGATGAGGTGGGCAGTTGTGAGCCTGGTGGATGAACTGGTCGTGTGCGGTTTGTTGTTAAATAGTTGCTAATAAACCAGCTCGTTCTTTACTGCAAATGTGTAGCCATGAATTCTTAAGCAAAGAACCCATGAAGCAAATACACTACAGGCATCACTGACAAGGCTGGCATTTATAGCCCATCACTAGTTGCGCTGAGAAGGTGGTGGGCCATCTCCTTGAAACAACTGAGTGGCTCGCGAGGCCACTTCAGAGGGGAGTTAAGAGTCAACCATGTTGATGTGGGACTGGAGTCACATATAAGCCAGATCAGGTAAGGACGGCAGGTTTCCTTCCCTAAATGACATGACTTATTTTTGTGATATTTATGAATTCCCAAACTACACTGAGGTAGATTTTCAGCTTGGCACTTGGACATAAAACTGGCATTGTGGTTCAACCACTCGCTATAGAAACTGCCCGATCTTCCTGGAATTATCTAATGAATTTCACTGGCTTCAGTGACTCTGCTTCGAATCGGAGAGAAGCACAGGTAAAGAAGAAATGCTGGTTCAGAGCAGCAGATCAACCTCATTATACTGGTGGAAGCAATGTAGTATAGATCAGGAATACAAGAAGAAAGACATGTAACTAAAAAGTGGAATGAGTAAAGGCACAAGTAATGGAGAAAATTAATAACAGGAAATAAATTGGAAGAAAGAACTTGCATTTATATAGTACCTTTCATAAAATTTCAAAGCACTTCACAACCAATGATGTATTTTTTGAAGTGCAGTGCACTGTCGCAATGTAGGGAAATGCAGCAGCCAATTTTCACTTGTCAGAGTCGAAAAACAGTAATTAATAACCAGATAATCTGATTCACTGATATTGGATAAATTCTGGTAGGATACGAGGAGAATAGTTCAAATAATTTGTTTACATCTATCTGAGAAGACAGACAGGCCTCGGTTTAATGTCTCATCCGAAAGACGGCACCTGAAGTGTCAACAACAACTTGTATTTATATAGCACCTTTAACGTAGTAAAACGTCCCAAGGTGCTTCACAGGAGTATTATGAGACAAAAAATTTGGCACCGAGCCACATAAGGAGAAATCAGGGCAGGTGGCCAAAAGCTTGGTCAAAGAGATAGGTTTTAAGGAGCGTCTTGAAGGAGGAAAGAGAGATAGAGAGGCGGAGAGGTTTAGGCAGGGAGTTCCAGAGCTTGGGGCCCAGGCAGCTGAAGGCACGGCCACCAATGGTTGAGCGATTATAATTAAGGATGCTCAAGAGGGCAGAGTTAGAGGAGCACAGATATCTCGGGGGTTCATGGGGCTGAAGGAGATTACAGAGATAGGGAGGGGCGAGGCCATGGAGGAATTTGAAAACAAGGATGAGAATTTTGAAATCGAGGCTTGCTTAACTGGAAACCAATGTCGGTCAACGAGCACAGGGGTGATGGGTGAACGGGACTTTGAGCGAGTTAGGACACGGGCAGCCGAGTTTTGGATCACCTCAAGTTTACGTAGGGTAGAATGTGGGAGGCCCACCAGGAGTGCATTGGATAGTCAAGTCTACATGATGTGCTCAGATCTCTGGAATTGGGTTGGAACTTTCAATCCTTCTGACTCAGTGCCGAGAGTGCTACCACTGAGCCAAAGTAGACACCTAAATGAATCAAGAGCAAAGCAGTAAGGAATGCAGAGTGCTCTGTCTTTCCAGGGTCAGATGGCTCTGAATCAGCTCCCAGTTGAAGTCGCTATTGAAATGATGAGAGTTGCTTTGGGACACAAGTGGTTGTTCCACACCAATGACATGCTGTGAAGGGAAAATGGCAGGTCTGTGGTTTAATTTTGGGGACATTTTGATAATGGTAAAACAGATATCGTTGATTATATTTTACCTAGATTTTGAGAGAGTTCTTTGAAGAGTTCTCCCCGTCTTTTCTTACATTTTAAGCTTTAGATTAGAAAACATAAGGAAAGTAACAGATGAGTTAAAGTGAAATATACAGGTGCTGCACTTTCCTAAATAATTGGCTCTTTTTTCTGTTTGATTCGTTCCCTTGGTAGCTGGATATTTCTGTGACAGGCAGCTCATTGCCATCACTGATGTTACCACGGTGACATGGAGACAAGGAGACCTAACAAGGTGATGTTTCTGCTGGACTATGAACAAATGTCAAGGAATATTTTTTTGAGGGATTCTTTGAACAGAATGCCCTCCTTCTTGACTTTCCATTTTAAGGAAGAGCTCTGAGATAATATTGTGGGGCACAAGTGCTGCTGCACAATAACGAGCTCGAATTGAGTGGCTGGGTTCAAATTTCTGCTTTCTTTACATGTAACACAGATGGCCTTCTCATACCTTTGAAATCCAACAAAGTAGATGTGAAGGAAAGAATAGCAATGTCGTGATTCATTAGATTGGACCCATGATTGCAGAATAGAAGGTATTTATATAACACCTTTAATGTCGTGAAATGTTTCACAGGAGTGTTATAAAACAAAATTTGACTGAGCCACATAAGGAGAAATTAGGGCAGGTGACCAAAAGCTTGGCCAAAGTTTTAAGGAGCGTAATAAAGCAGGAAAGAGAGGTGGAGCTGCAGAGGGATTTAGGGAAGGAATTCCAGAGCTGAGGAAAAGGCTCAGCCACCAATGATTGAAATCAGAGATGCTCAAGAGGCCAGAATTAGAGGAGCACAGATATCTTGGGGAGTTCATAGAATCATAGAAATTTACATCACAGAAGAAGGCCATTTCAACCCAACGTGTCCGTGCAAGATACAGTTGCAGAGGAGAGATAACCCAGCACATATTTTCACTCAGGGGGACTGAACCCAGGCGCAGGCCCTTCTGATCCAGAGACAAGAACACTACCACTGAGCCAAAGCCTGGGTGAATTGTGGGGCTGGAGGAGATTACAGAGATAGGGAGGTGTGATATGGAGGCATTTGAAAACAAGGATGAGAATTTTAAAAATTGTAAATTCTCTGTCATTTAAAATCCATGATCAGAACCAAAGGATAAACTTTCCATTGGTAATAATTGCAGGTTTAAAACAGAGTAGATCTTGGGTAATGGAAATTCAGGCAGTTTATCTGAACTGAGAAAAGCAAACTTTGCTATTTTCGGTGCGTTCACTTTTAAAAATTCAACAATAAAGTGGCCATTTGGAGCGGACCCAAGTTTTCACTTTGCCAGTAAGTTGGAAAGAATAGCAATCTCAAGAGTTTGGACTGAGTCCAGATTTAATGGGCGGCTACTTGCTCATCCTGAAGTGGCCAATTAACATTTATGCTCCAATGCTGACCTCATCTTGAATTCATAATTAGATGTGGAAATAAAATAATTCTGTACAGTTCAGGGAGCTCCGGTAAATTTGGATGTGGGGTGGAGTGGGTGGAAGAAAATCTGAGTGACATTTGACCATTAAACTCATGACTGCTTTAAGTTGTGTATATGTTATAACTGGGTATATCTTCCAGGGTAACTGATAATAACATGTCTTCATGCTTCAGCAGCCTGTAGCACAGAGCAGACAGTTTTTAAAAACTTGTCCTTGGGGGCTCTTGTGTGTTTTGCAGAATCTGATTGCCATGCAATATCAGCAGAGGTTATCTGTCTTCCATCCCAGTTGGAGCACAATGTTAGGCGTGTGGGGGAGCTATGAGGTAAGGGGAATATTTTACACTTCCTCTTGGGTCTGTTTCTTTTAAGCTGCATTTTCTGGTAAATCATTATTCCCTGTGGTGTATTCTATTTATTAAAAAAAATAAACAAAGAACTTGCATTTATATTACACCTTTCACAATCTCAGGATGCCCCCAAGTGCCTTAAAGCCAATGAAGTACTTCTTTGAAGTGTAGTCACTGTTGTAAAGTAAGAATTGTAATGAGTAATTATACTCCATGTGAAGTATCTGTGATGCATTGAGTGAGTGATACACAAGTCATGGCAACTTCATTTATGTGCAAAATAACATGGTTTAAGAACTTGACTGCTGAAGCCTTTTGAGAAACAAACTCTATGCATGATGAGGAAGAAATGCTGAATAGCCGTGCACGATTCTCACCATGATAATATCATACGAAGTGACACAGCAGCATTTTTGAAAATAATGGCATATTTTGACACAATGGCACCATTACGTACAAGTGATAGGCAGACGCACAACTCTTTTCATTAAATTGCCGCATCAACGGTGTTTTTAAACTTAAAGAAAGACTTGCATTTATATAGCACCTTTCTCAACCTCAGGAGGTTCCAAAGTGCTTTATAACCAATGAAGTACTTTTGAAGTGTAGTCACTGTTGTAATGTAGGAAATGTGACCATCAATTTGCACACAGCAAGCTCCCACAAACAGCAATGTGATAATGACCAGATCAACTGTTTTTGTTATGTTGATTGAGAGATAAATATTGACCAGGTCACCAGGGAGAACTGGGAAAACTCCCCTGCTCTTTTTTGAACGAGTCCCAGGGGTTCTTTTACACCCACCTGAGAAAGCAGACAGGACCTCGGTTTAACATCTCATCTGAAACACAGCACCTCCAACAAGGGCAGCACTCCCTCAGTATTGCATTGGAGTATCAGTCTGGATTTTTGTGCTCAAGTCTTTGAAGTGAGATTTGAACCCACAACATCTGACTCTGAAGCAAGTGTGCTACCACCTGAGCCATGGCTGACACATCAATATTATTTAACTTGCACAATCTTGGCTTTAAATATGCATCTGGCAATGCCATGCAGGTTATTATTCTATTCTATATCAACGATATGCCAGATAATAGGATCTATTGTTTGTGTAGATCATGGTGTCTTTCTGAAATAAACCAAAACTTTCAAATCAGTGACAATGTTGTAACTGTAAGATATCATAAGCATGTTTATAAAGTTATAGCTTACCAAAAAGCACTTTAGGATTACAGCAGTCAAGCAGTTAATGGTTCTGCAAAGCAGTTTATAAATGTAAGTCGGAGCATGTGAACACACGTCATCGATTGTTTGACCTCTGCAGAGCAAACTGCAGATATAGGCACAGTGATAAGTGGAACTCAAGAGAATGCAGCTAATGCAGGCACTGTCTCTGCAATTTAAATAATCTGCACATCCGCGCTTCAGTGTAGTCCCCAGACAATGCATGATATGTTAATGAAGTAAATGTGACTGAGATATGTCCAAGCTATTGGGATTAATGCATGGTAATGCAACTGGAAAAATAATTACCAAATTCCATTGTCCACTGTATTTGAGAAGTATCATCCCTCCCTTTTCTCAATTTCCTTTACACAAAATATCATTTTGCAGCCAAGGTATCAGTCATGCGATCAGCTCCCAGCTATTCATTCATGAATGATGTTAATGTATGTTAACATCATTTTGTAAACAGTAGGAAATGCATACGATAGGCCCAAGAACAAAAACAACCTCCTGATTTCCTGAGGAGAAATGTCTGAACTCTATTCATTAGCTGTGTCAGCTGTGGCTCAGTGAGTAGCACTCTCACCTCTGAGTCAAAAAGTTGTGGGTTCAAGTCTCACTCCAGAGACTTGAGCACAAAAAACCTCAGTTGACACTCCAGTGCAATGCTGAGGAAACGCTGCACTGTCGGAGATGCCATCTTTCAGATGAGACATTAAACCAAGGCCCCGTCTGCCCTCTCAGGTGGATGTAAAAGATCCCATGGCACTATTTTGAAGAAGAGCAAGGGAGTTATTCCCTGCATCTTGGCCAATATTTAGCTCTCAATCAACATAACAAAAAAACAGATTATCTGATTTTTATCACATTGCTGTTTGTGGGAGCCTGCTGTGTGCAAATTAGCTGCTGTGTTTCCCACATTACAACAGTGACTACACTCCAAAAGTGCTTCATTGGCTGTAAAATGCTATGAGACGCCTGGAGGTCATGAAAAGCGCTATATAAATCCAAATCTTTCTTTTTCCATATTGGTGCCATTGGGCTTGGCAAAAATATTGAATCCACAATTGAGAGAACTCTTAAACATCCACTCCCTCCACCACCGATGCTGCAGTGTGTACTATCTACAGGAACTCACCATGGCTTCTTCAGCAGAATCTTCCAAACCCCTGACTTCCACCACATAGAAGAACATCATCATCATAGGCAGTCCCTTGGAATCGAGGAAGACTTGCTTCCACTCTAAAAATGAGTCCTTAGGTGGCTGTACAGTCCAATATGAGAACCTCAGTCCCTGTCACAGGTAGGACAAATAGTCATTGAGGGAAAGGGTGGGTGGGGAGTCTGGTTTGCCGCACGCTCTTTCCGCTTCCTGCGCTTGATTTCTGCATGCTCTCGGCGATGAGACTCGAGGTGCTCAGTGCCCTCCCGGATGCACTTCCTCCACTTCGGGCGGTCTTTGGCCAGGGACTCCCAGGTGTCAGTGGAGTTGTTGCACTTTATCAGAGAGGGTTTGAGGGTGTCCTTGTCACGTTTCCTCTGCCCACCATTGGCTCGTTTGCCGTGAAGGAGTTCCGAGTAGAGCGCTTGCTTTGGGAGTCTCGTATCTAGCATGCGAACAATGTGGCCTGCCCAGCGGAGCTGATCAAGTGTGGTCAGTACTTCAAGGCTGGAGATGTTTGCCTGGTCAAGGACGCTAACGTTGGTGCATCTGTCCTCCCAGGAGCTTTGTAGGATCTTGCGGAGAGGTGTCCACTGTACATGCTGCATGGGAACACCATCATCCCCAAGTTCCTCTCCAAGTCACACACCATCCCAATTTGGACATAAATCACCGTTCCTTCATCGTTGCTAGGTCAAAATCCTGGAACGCGCCATTTTGCAGCACTGTGGGAGCACCTTCATCGCATAGACTGCAGCGGTTCAAGAAAAAGGCCCATCACTACCTTCTCAAGGACAAGTAGGGATGGGCAATACATGCTGGCTCATGTAGAATTACTAAGGGGGAGGAATTTGCGCCAACCAGGTACTACTAGCTCTGCGACCGGGGGTGGCAAAAGTACACGTAACCCCTATCGCTGCAATCTCCTGCGCCCCAGAGATCGTGATGTCATCCGCTGTGCAGCACCCCAGATGCGTATTTCAGTTGCGCCCCCCTGCAGCATCGCCGGGCATCAACACTGCCGTTGTAAGGGAGGCCAGTCGCTTGGGAGCAGTAATGCCATTAAGATGTTAAACATCTATATTGAGCCCTTAGGTTATAGTTTTTCCATTTTGTTCTGTCGCGATTGATGAGCCCTGCACTCTGTTAGAGTGCTTGGGACAGATCATCGTGGATCACGGCTGCCGTCGGCGAGGAGGGAAATGGATTTAATGCAGAGCCTGCAGCAATGGCCCTTCCCTTGAAGGGAGGGCAGGAGCCTCGGATCCAGGCAGCGCTGCCCTGGACATTGGGCAGCGCTGCACCGCTTCTGCCACTCATGCCGGCTTTAGCGCTCCAAGTGAAGGGGGTAGCGCTTAATTTAGTGCTTCACCTCCTTCCTGGAGCGCTAAACCAGAAGTTCACATCGGCTTCACTTGCGCCCGGCGATACTTTTACGTTACGCAATTTCTAGCCCATAGAATTTACAGCACAGGAACAGGTCTTTCATCCCAACTGGTCTGTGCCGGTGTTCATGCTCCACATGAGCCTCATACCACCCAAACCATGCTGTCATATTCCTCCATTACAACAAAGCTCCCCCTGATCCCAATGAAAGTTCAGTCATTAAAGAACTTTAAAGGTCAATAAAATGAACACCAACAGGAAATTATTTTGCTAGTCATTATAAATTGTAATAATGAGATTTAATGTTGCGATTCTGAGAACAATTTTAAAGTAGAATGTGAGAAATAAGAACTACAGGACTTTTATTTCGATAATTAAATATATTTTTATATTTGTCTTACTTTGGCGCAAAAATACAACATCATGATGCATAGAGTACGGTCCTTACACTTCAGACAGGAAGTAAACAAAACGCCTTCAAAGTTAAGAAAATTACAACTCCCACACCAATGCTCCTCATCTCACTATGGAAATAAATACATCAGATGTGCTGGGAAAACACTCAGGAGCACAGATATGTATGGGTTCTTCTTAGATAAAGTGGGACAGGCTTATCATTCCAGACCCGGTCATGCATAGAAAACAGCTACCTGCTAACCTACATTTCAGCACTTTCATTTTGATAAAAGCATCCACACTGACTTTATAGCTGCTGGTATTTATTTTAGAATTACATAACATTTATAGGATATAAGAAACAGGAGCAGCCGTAGGCCACAAGGCCCTCGGGCCTACTCTGCCATTCAGTCATATCTTCTATCTCAACTTCACTTTCCCGCACGATCCCCATATCCCTTGATTCTTTTTGTGTCCAAAAATACATCGATCTCAGCCTTGAATATACTAAACGACTCAGCATCCACAGACCTCTGGAGTAGAGAATTCCAAAGATTCACAATTCTCTGAGTGAAGACATTTCTCCTCATCTCAGTCTTAAATGGCCGACCCTTTATCTGAGACTATAAGCCCTGGTTCTAGACTCTCCAGCCAGGGTAAACAGCCATCCTTTAAAGCCCTACCTTTCAATGGGATCATCTCTCATTCTTCTAAACTTTTGAGAATATAGCTTCATTCTACTCAATCTCTCCTCATAGGACAACCCTCTTATCCCATGAATAAATCTGGTTTATAGCACATTCAGCTCAACTGGTCTATGCCGGTGTTTATCTCCACTTAAGCCTCCTCTCACCTTACTTAATCACAATCTACCAACATATCACAATCACTAAGGAGGTGGTATTCAGTAAGATAATGGGGCTAAAGACAGATAAATCCCCTGGACCTGATGGCTTGCATCCTCGGGTCTTAAGAGAAGTAGAGGCAGGGATTGTGGATGCATTGGTTGTAATTTACCAAAATTCCCTGGATTCTGGGGAGGTCCCAGCAGATTGGAAAACTGCAAATGTAATGCCCCTATTTAAAAAAGGAGGCAGACAAAAAGCAGGAAACTATAGACCAGTTAGCCTAACATCTGTGGTTGGGAAAATGTTGGAGTCCATTATTAAAGAAGCAAGAGCAGGATATTTGGAAAAGTAAAATTCGGTCAGGCAGAGTCAGCATGGATTTATGAAGGGGACGTCATGTTTGACAAATTTGCTGGAATTCTTTGAGGATACAACAAACAGGGTGGATAAAGGGGAAACCAATGGATGTGGTGTATTTGGACTTCCAGAAGGCATTTGACAAGGTGCCACATAAAAGGTTACTGCACAAGATAAAAGTTCACGGGGTTGGGGGTAATATATTAGCATGGATAGAGGATTGGCTAACTAACAGAAAACAGAGAGTCGGGATAAATGGTTCATTCTTGGGTTGGCAATCAGTAACTGGTGGGATGCTGCAGGGATCAATGCTAGGAATATTTACAATCTATATTAACGACTTGGAAGAAGGGACGAAGTGTAAAGTAGCCAAGTTTGCTGACAATACAAAGATGGGAGGAGAAGTAATGTGTGAGGAGGACACAAAAAATCTGCAAAAGGATATAGACAGGCTAAGTGAGTGGGCAAAAATTTGGCAGATGGAGTATAATGTTGGAAAGTGTGAGGTCATGCACTTTGGCAGAAAAAAAAATCAAAGAGCAAGTTATTATTTAAATGGAGAAAGATTGCAAAGTGCTGCAGTACAGCGGGGCTTCGGGGGTACTTGTGCATGAATCACAAAAGGATAGTGTAGTGTAGGTAGGCACCTTTAGTAATGACTCCACGAGGTAGGGTATGATACTTAAACTGTGTAGACCTATAGTCCTTTATTTGTAGCTCCTGAGTGCCGACAACAAGCTGTGAGTTCCCTTTTATACTGGGTTACCTGCCGTGTGCAGGCAACCCCTAGGTCTCCAGCCGCAGCACCCTCTGGTGTACCGGTAAGGTGTCTGCAGTATAAGGGTACATTCAATGTGGCATAACAGTGTTACAGACATCACACAGTAAACAGGCATGCATACACAACAGATAGTATGCAGGTACAGCAAGTGATCAGAAAGGCCAATGGTATCTTGGCCTTTATTGCAAAGGGGATGGAGTATAAAAGCAGGGAAGTCTTGCTACAGTTATGCAAGGTATTAGTGGGGCCACATCTGGAATACTGCGTGCAGTTTTGGTTTCTATATTTTCAAAAGGATATACATGCTTTGGAGGCAGTTCAGAGAAGGTTCACTAGGTTGATTCTGGGGATGAGGGGGCTGACTTATGAGGAAAAGTTGAGTAGGTTGGATCTATACTCATTGGAATTCAGAAGAATGAGAGGTGATCTTATCAAAACGTATAAGATTATGAGGGGGCTTGACAAAGTGGATGCAGAGAGGATGTTTCTACTGATGGGGGAGACTAGAACTAGAAGGCATAATCTTAGAATACGGGGCCGCCCATTTAAAACAGAAATGAGAAGAAATTTCTTCTCTCAGAGGGTTGTAAATCTGTGGAATTCGCTGCCTCAGAGAGCTGTGGAAGCTGGGCCATTGAATAAATTTAAGACAGAAATAGACAGTTTCTTAAACGATAAGGGGATAAGGGGTTATGGGGAGTGAGTGGGGAAGTGGATCTGAGTCCATGATCAGATCAGCCATGATCGTATTAAATGACGGAGCAGGCTCGAGGGGCCGTATGGCCTACTCCTGCTCCTACTTCTCTGTCCTTATGTTCTTATATCCTATTCCTTTCTCCCTCATGTACTTATCTGTCAAATGCATCTATGCTATTTGCTTCAACTACTCCCTGTGGTAGCGAGTTTCACATTTTCACCACTCTCTGAGTAAAGACATTTCTCCTGAATTCCTTATTGGATTTATTATGACCTCTATCTGCTTTATCTGCCCTCTCAGGTGGGTGTAAAGGATCCCACGGCACTATTTCGAAGAAGAGCAGTGGAGTTATCCTCAGTGTCCTGGGCCCAATATTTATCCCTCAATCAACATTACAAAAACAGATTATCTGGTCATTATCACATTGCTGTTTGTGGGAGTTTGCTGTGCGCAAGTTGGCTGCCGTGTTTCCCACATTACAGCAGTTACTACACTCCAAATGTACTTCATTGGCTGTAAAGTGCTTTGAGACATCCGGTATTCGTGAAAGGCACTATATAAATCTAAGTCAGTCAGTCAGTCCTTCTTTCCCCTTCCTTCCTTCCTTCCCATTCCTTCCTTCCTTCCTTCCTTCCCATTCATTCCTTCCTTCCTTCCTTCCTTCCTTCCTTCCTTTCTTCCTTCATTCTCCTTCCTTCCTTCCTTCCTTCCTCCCTTCCCCTTCCTTCCTTCCTTCCCCCCTTCCTTCCTTCTTTCCTTCGTCCTTCCTTCCTTCCTTCCCCTCCCTTCCTTCCCTTTCTTTCCTTCCTTCCTTCCTTCTTTCCCCTTCCTTCCTTCCTTCCTTCCCCTTCCTTCCTTCCCCTTCCTTCCTCCCTTCTCCTTCTTTCCTCCCTTCCCCTTCCTTCCTCCCTTCCCCTTCCCTCCTTCCCCTTCCTTCCTTCCTTCCTTCATTTCCCTCCCTTCCTTCCCCTTCCTTCCCCTTCTTTCCTTCCTTCCATCCTTCCTTCCTTCCCCTTCCTTCCTCCCTTCCCCTTCCTTCCCCTAGTTTTGGAGTTCCCCTCATGTGGAAATGTCTTGTCTATGTCTACCCTATCGAACCCCTTCATAATCTTGACCTTTATGCCTGACAAAAATACCTTTTCTGTAGCGATTTGTTAAAACTAACATCTGCTAAACCCCACAGACTTCAGACCACATCACAGAATCGAATCACTAAATTATTTCTTTTTGAATACCTTTGAGTGTCAGAATCTTGGAACACAAGAAAGTTCCTGATGTTGGGGAAGTCCAGAACCAGGGGTCACAGTCTAAGGATAAGGGGTAAGCCATTTAGGACCGAGATGAGGAGAAACTTCTTCACCCAGAGAATTGTGAACCTGTGGAATTCTCTACCACAGAAAGTTGTTGAGGCCAATTCACTAAATATATTCAAAAAGGAGTTAGATGTAGTCCTTACTACTAGGGGGATCAAGGGGTATGGCGAGAAAGCAGGAATGGGGTACTGAAGTTGCATGTTCAGCCATGAACTCATTGAATGGCGGTGCAGGCTCGAAGGGCCGAATGGCCTATTCCTGCACCTATTTTCTCTGTTTCTAGGTTACTAAAAGGTGGTTTGGTTATTGATACTGTCTCCTAATTTCTGTGTTCCCAGACATTCAACCATTGGAAACTATTCCAGTTTGTGCTTTTATTCCCATGTGAGTGATTTTATATCAGGAAACAAATATCTCATATATATATATATTTAAAAAAAATCAGAATCTATATATATTGCAGGAATAACAGCATCGCCGATAGAATGGAAGCCAAACTGATTCTGTATGTAGGAGCAAAATATTTCAGAAATATTTTTACTCTATGATTTTCACACTTGTAATCAATACACCAGATTGGTCTACAGTGGCGCATAGATTTAGAAATCTAAAGTGGCTAAAAGAAATCAAAGCCAACCCACAGCCATTTTTGATGATCTGATGTTGGACAATTTTAACTCTCCTGTTTCAGGGGTTGTTTTTGTTAAGTATGTAAACATTACCAATGTGTAAGACTTGCCACCAAGGGGCGCACCTGTGGGAGACCTAAGTGTCACCTGCACACCCTGGGCAAGCAGGTATAAAAGGCAGTGTACCATGCTGGCTCCTCACTCTGGAGTTACAATAAAGACACCAAGGTCACAACAGTTTGAGCTTAAGGTGTACAGTCTTGTGGAGTTATTCTAAACGTAATAATTGGCGACGAGTAACAGATCACGAACTTTCATGCACTTATGACTGCCATTGATATTCTTGAGAGATTTGTTCAGGATGATGATTGAGCTGCTTTCTTTGAACATCTTGACCAGTACTTCGTGGCCAACGAGCTGGAAAAGGAAGAAACCACGGTCAAGCGCAGGGCGATTCTCCTCACCGTTTGAGGGTCCACGATATATGGCCTCTTCAAAAATCTGCTAGCACCAACAAAACCAATGGAGAACACATATGAAGAGCTGTTCAGGAACACCTCAAGCCGAAGGGGAACATCTTGATGGCCAGGTATCACTTTTATACACACCACAGCTACGAGGGCCAGGACGTGGCGAGCTATGTCGTCGACCTAAGACGCCTTGTGGGACAGTGCGTATTTGTTGGATTTTTGGGGGAAGTGTTGCGGGGAAGTGTTTGCTAGTGCTGTTGGGGAGGGGTTAAACTAATATGGCAGGGGGATGGGAACCTATGCAAGGAGAAAGAGGGAAGTAGAATGGGGGCAGAAGCAAAAGATAGAAAGAAGAAAAGTAAAAGTGGAGGGCAGAGAAACCCAAGGCAAAAAGCAAAAAGGGCCACATTACAGCAAAATTCTAAAGGGGCAAAGTGTATTAAAAAGATAAGCCTGAAGGCTCTGGTGCCTCAATGTGAGGAGTATTCGTAATAAGGTGGATGAATTAACTGCGCAGGCAGCTATTAACAAATATGATATAATTGGGATTACGGAGACATGGCTCCAGGGTGACCAAGGCTGGGAACTCAACATCCAGGAGTATTCAACATTCAGGAAGGATAGACAGAATGGAAAAGGAGGTGGAGCAGCGTTGCTGGTTAAATAGGAAATTAACGCAATAGTAAGGAAGGACATTAGCTTGGTTGATGTGGAATCTGTATGGGTAGAGCTGCGGAATACCAAAGGGCAGAAAACACTAGTGGGAGTTTTGTACAGACCACCAAACAGTAGTAGTGAGGTTGGGGACAGCATCAAGCAAGAAATTAGGGATACATGCAATAAGGGTAAGCAGTTATCATGGGCGACTTTAATCTACATATAGATTGGTCTAACCAAATTGGTAGCAATATGGTGGAGGAGGATTTCCTGGAGTGTATTAGGGATGGTTTTCGAGAACAATATGTCGAGGAGCCAACTAGAGGGCTGGCCATCCTAGACTGGGTGATGTGCAATGAGAAAGGACTAATTAGCAATCTTGTTGTGCGAGGACCCTTGGGAAAGAGTGACCATAATATGGTAAAATTCTTTATTAAGATGGAGAGTGACACAGTTAATTCAGAGACTAGGGTCCTGAACTTAGGGAAAGGTAACTTCGATGGTATGAGATGTGAACTGGCTAGAATAGACTGGCGAATGATACTGAAAGGCTTGATGGTGGATAGGCAATGGCAAACATTTAAAGATCACATGGATGAACTTCAACAATTGTACATCCCGGTTTGGAGTAAAAATAAAACGGGGAAGATGGCTCAACCATGACTAACAAGGGAAATTAAGGATAGTGTTAAATCCAAGGAAGAGGCATATAAATTGGCCAGAAAGCAGCAAACCTAAGGACTGGAGAAATTTAGAATTCAGCAGAGGAGGACAAAGGGTTTAATTGGGATGGTGAAATTAGAGTATGAGAGGAAGCTTGCTGGGAACATAAAAACTGACTGCAAAAGCTTCTATAGATATGTGAAGAGAAAAAGATTAGTGAAGACAAATGTAGGTCCCTTGCAGTCAGAATCAGGTGAATTTAGAATGAGGAACAACGAAATGGCAGACCAATTGAACAAATACTTTGGTTCTATCTTCACGAAGAAAGACACAAATAATCTTCCAGAAATACTAAGGGACAGAGGGTCTAGTGAGAAGGAGGAACTGAAGGAAATCCTTATTAGTCAGGAAATTGTGTTCAGGAAATTGATGGGACTGAAGGCCGATAAATCCCCAGGGCCTGATAATCTGCATTCCGAGTACTGAAGGAAGTGGCCCTCGAAATAGTGGATGCATTGATGATCATTTTCCAGCAGTCTATCAACTCTGGATCAGTTCCTATGGACTGGAGGGTAGCTAATGTAACACCACTTTTTAAGAAAGGAGGGAGAGAGAAAATGGGGAATTATAGACCGGTTAGCCTGACATCAGTTGTGGGGAAAATGTTGGAATCAATTATTAAAGATGAAATAGCAGCGCATTTGGAATGCAGTGACAGGATCGGTCCAAGTCAGCATGGATTAATGAAAGGGAAATCATGCCTGACAAATCTTCGAGAATTTTTTTGAGGATGTAACTAGTAGAGTGGACAGGGGAGAACCAGTGGATGTGGTGTATTTGGACTTTCAAAAGGCTCTTGACAAGGTCCCACACAAGAGATTGGTGTGCAAAATTAAAGCACATGGTATTGGGGATAAGGTATTGACGTTAGAGAACTGGTTGGCAGACAGGAAGCAGAGAGTCGGGATAAACGGGTCTTTTTCAGAATGGCAGGCAGTGACTAGTGGGGTGCCGCAAGGCTCAGTGCTGGGACCCCAGCTATTTACAATATACATTAATGATTTAGATGAAGGAATTGAAGGTAATATCTCCAAGTTTGCAGATGACACTAAGCTGGGTGGAGGTGTGAGTTGCGAGGAGGATGCTAAGAGGCTGCAGGGTGACTTGGACAGGTTAGGTGAGTGGGCAAACGCATGGCAGATGCAGTATAATGTTGATAAATGTGAGGTTATCCACTTTGGTAGCAAAAACACGAGGGCAGAATATTATCTGAATGGTGGCAGATTAGGAAAAGGGGAGGAGCAACGAGACCTGGGTGCCATGGTACATCAGTCATTGAAAGTTGGCATGCAGGTACAGCAGGCGATGAAGAAGGCAAATGGCATGTTGGTCTTCATAGCTAGGGGATTTGAGTATAGGAGCAGGGAGGTCTTATTGCAGTTGTACAGGGCCTTGATGAGGCCTCACCTGGAATATTGTATTCAGTTTCGGTCTCCTAATCTGAGAAATTCTTGCTATTGAGGGAGTGCAGCGAAGGTTCACCAGACTAATTCCCAGGATGGCAGGACTGACATATGAGGAGAGACTGGATCGACTGGGCCTGTATTCACTGAAGTTTAGAAGAATGAGAGGAGATCTCATAGAAACATATAAAATATTGACGGGACTGGAAAGGTTAGATGCAGGAAGAATGTTCCCGATGTTGGGGAAGTCCAGAACCAGGGGACATAGTCTAAGGATAAGGGGTAAGCCATTTAGGACTGAGATGAGGAGAAACTTCTTCACTCAGAGAGTTGTTAACCTGTGGAATTTTCTACCACAGAGAGTTGTTGATGCCAGTTCGTTGGATATATTCAAAAGGGAGTTAGATATTGCCCTTACGGCTAAAGGGATCAAGGGGTATGGAGAGAAAGTAGGAATGGGGTACTGAGGTTGCATGATCAGCCATGATCGTATTGAATGGTGGTGCAGGCTCGAAGGGCCGAATAGCCTGCT
Organism: Pristiophorus japonicus; assembly: GCF_044704955.1. Classification (NCBI taxonomy): domain Eukaryota; kingdom Metazoa; phylum Chordata; class Chondrichthyes; family Pristiophoridae; genus Pristiophorus; species Pristiophorus japonicus. The sequence goes on from NC_091998.1 coordinate 53,899,994, forward strand.
CCTGCACCTATTTTCTATGTTTCTATGTTTCTATGACTTTTTCGTGCTTGGAAGCGGCCACGAGGTCATTCTTCACAAAGTGCTGTCTGCCGAATCCCGAGATCTGAGCAAAGCCATCACGATAGCCCAGGCTTTTATGTCCACGAACGATAACACTAAACAGATATCATTGCAGCATCGGAACTCACCGGCAATTACTGTGCATAAAATAACGCCTTCAGCAGGCAGAACTGTACATGGCAGGGCCTGCACGCCCGCAGAGGCCAGACCGAGGATGACTCAGAGTCCGCCATGGGGCGTGAATGCGAATCCATTAGCACCATGTTGGCGCTGTGGGGGTAATCATAGAGCCCATCAATGTCAATTCAAGCATTACATGTGCAAGGACTGTGGAACAATGGGGCACCTCCAGCGAATATGCAGACGTGCTGCGACTCACCACGTGGCAGAGTCGGCAGAAGATGACCGACCCGGCGCGAATCACGCTGAACGAGTAAGAGAGGCAACTCAACCCGAGGTTGAAGAGGAAGTGTATGGGGTACACACCTTCACCACCAAAAGCCCTCCGATAATGTTAAAAGTCAAATTAAATGGCATTCCAGTTTCCATGGAATTGGACACGGGGGCGAGACAGTCAATTATGAGCCAGAAGGCTTTTGAGAAACTGTGGGGCAACAAGGCACAAAGGCCAAACTAAGCCCGATCCACACCAAGGACATGATTTACCACTATGGATTGTACCAGGCGATAGCCCAACGCTGTTCAGCAGAAGCTCGCTAGGAAAGATCCGATGGAACTGGGACGACATCAAAGCACTGTCTTCGGAGGATGATGCCTTGTGTGCCCAAGTGCGAAACAAATTCCCGTCATTATTCGAGCCAGGCATCGGCAACTTCACAGGCGCCAAAGTGCAGATCCATCTAGTCCCTGATGCATGACCCGTTCATCACAAGGCCCAAGCGGTTCCATACATGATGCGAGAGAAAGTCGAGATTGAGCTGGGCAAACTTCAACTAGAGGAGATCATATCCCCAGTCGAGTTCAACAAGTGGGCCAGTCCAATTGTGCCAGTGTTGAAGAGCGATGGGACAGTTAGAATCTGCGGGGACTACAAGGTAACGATCAACCGAGTCTCGTTACAGGACCAATGCCCACTACCCAAAGCAGATGACCTGTTCGCAATGCTCGTAGGGGGGAAGTCGTTCACCAAACTGGATCTGACCTTTGCTTACATGACACAGCAGCTGGCTGAACCTTCGAAAAAATTGACGTGCATCAACATACACAGAAGACTGTTCATATACCACAGATGCCCCTTTGGGATTCGTTCAGCGGCTGCCATCTTCCAGAGGAACATGGAGAGTCTGCTGAAATTGATTCCACGCACCATGGTGTTCCAAGACGACATCTTGATCACTGGCCGCAACACCGCCGAACACTTGAGCAACCTGGAAGAGGTTCTCAAGCGACTGAGTGGGACTCAGGCTGAAACGCTCCAAGTGTGTTTTCCTAGCGCCAGAGATCGAATTTTTGGGGAGAAAGATTGTGGCGGACGGCATCAGACCCACGGACTCCAAGACGGAGGCCATCAAGAATGCACCCAGACTACAGAATGTGACGGAGCTGCGTTCGTTCCTGGGACTCCTCAACTATTTTGGTAACTTTCTACTGGGGTTGAGCACTTTGCTGGAACCATTGCATTTATTGCTACGCAAGGGTGACGACTGAGTTTGGGGTAAATCTCAAGAGACAGCCTTTAACAAGGCCAGAAACCTGCTATGTTCTAACAAGTTACTTGTATTGTATGACCCATGTAAACCTTTAGTACTAGCTTGTGATGCATCTTCGTAAGGGGTCGGTTGTGTGTTACAGCAAGCCAATGGGTCAGGCAAACTGCAACCGGTTGAATATGCATCTAGAAGCTTATCTAAGGCTGAAAGAGCCTATAGTATGGTTGAGAAAGAAGCATTAGCATGCGTATACATGGTTGAGAAAATGAACTAATACCTATTTGGACTCCGGTTCGAGCTTGAAACCGTCTACAAGCCGCTCATTTTGTTGTTCCCAGAAAGCAAAGGTATTAACACCAATGCTTCATCCCGCATCCAAAGATGGGCACTAACATTATCTACGTATGGCTATGTAATCCGCCACAGACCAGGCACTGAGAACTGTGCGGATGCCCTCAGTCGGCTACCATTGCCCACCACAGGGGTGGAAATGGTGCAACCCGCAGACTTGCTCCTTGCAATGAATGCTTTTGAGAGCGAGGGGTCACCCATCACGGCTCGCCAGATCAGGGCCTGGACTAGCCAGGACCCGATGCTATCACTAATAAAAAGCTGCATCCTCAATAGGAGCTGGTCGGCAGTCCCAGGGGAAACACAAGACGAAATTAAGCCATTCCACCGACGTAAGGATGAAATATTCATCCATTCGGACTGTCTCCTATGGGGGAATCGTGTAATTTTGCCAAAAAAGGCAGGGAAACATTTATATGCGAACTTCACAGTACCCACCCAGGCATAGTCATGATGAAGGCTATCGCCAGGTCGCATGTTTGGTGGCCTGGCATTGACTCGGAATTGGAGTCATGCGTATACCAATGTAACATTTGCTCACAGTTGAGCAACGCACCAAGGGAGGCCCCACTGAGTCTGTGGTCATGGCCCTCCAAACCATGGTCAAGGGTCCACGTAGATTTCGCTGGCCCCTTTCTAGGAAAGATCTTCCTAGTAGCAGTGGACGCTTACTCGAAATGGATTGAATGTATAATAATGTTATCATGTACATCCACTGTCACCATTGAAAGCCTCCGGGCCATGTTCGCCACCCATGGTTTGCCCGATGTCCTTGTTATTGACAATGGACTATGTTTCACCAACTCGGAATTCAACGAGTTTATGACCCGCAATGGCATCAAGCATGTCAGGTCTGCATTGTTAAAGCCCGCATCCAATGGTCAAGCGGAACGGGCAGTCCAAACCATCAAGCAGAGCTTGAAACGCTTGACGGACGGTTCCCTGCAGACCCAGTTATCACGGATTCTGCTTAGCTATGGCACATGACCCCACTCGCTTACCAGGATTCCCACTGCAGAATTGCTAATGAAGAGAGCACTCAAAACCAGGCTCTCCTTAGTCCACCCGGATCGCAATGATCATGTAGAAATCCGGTGACACCGGCATAACATGTACCACGATCGCGCGGCTGTATCATGTGACATTGAGGTAAATTACCCCGTGTTTGTTCTTAATTAAGGTCATGGTCCCAAATGGGTTGCTGGCACTGTCTTAGCCAGGGAGGGGATTAGAGTGTTTGTTGTCAAACTTTTGAATGAACAAACATGCAGAAAGCACTTGGAGCAGACTAAACTGCGGTTCACTGACAACCAAGAACAGTTTGAACAGTTTGAAGTGTGTGTAATCCACCCACACACACCCAACCAGCAATCGACCTTGCGGTCAACCATGAGGGTGAACCCACCATGCCCGACAGTCCGATCAGACCAGCCACACCGCAGTGCAGCAATGATCCGACCGACTCACCCATGCCAGGACTTCAACTCAGGCGATCAACCTGGGAATGCAGAGCCCTGGATCGCCTCGACTTGTAAATAACTTGTACATAAGACTTTGCGGGGGAATGATGTTATGTATGTAAACACTACCAATGTGTAAGATTTGCCACCAGGGGGCACACCTGTGGGAGACCCAAGGGTGACCTGCACACTCTGGGCAAGCAGGTATAAAAGGCAGACTACCATGCTGCCTCCTCACTCTGGAGTTACAATAAAGAGACCAAGGCCACAATAGTTTGAGCTTAAGATGTACAGTCTTGTGGAGTTATTCTGAACGTAACAGTTTTGCCTTGCTCTCCCATCTCATTACAGACACCCGTATATCAATGGTGCAATATTCATGTCTGCCACTCCACCCACCCTCCTGATGCAGTTGGCGTGAGGCCCGAGTCACTCTGGTGATTGGGCCTCATTTAACTGTAACCGGAGAGGTGCCAGCATGAATTGTGCTTCCTGTGGGCATCTCGCTGAATGGGGAGGATGAGAAGCCTAATGGGGTGGTCACTACTTAAAGGCAGCTTGCAGCGTTTTCAACAGAGGTTTGTGGAAAGCGATTTTCTAAGGAAGAAACAGGCAGCACAACTTCATTCAATGCCCGCGCTCCCCCCCCGCCCCACGTTTTCTGATGCCGTGAAAGGCGCTATATAAAAGCCAGTCTTTGTGCTACTATATATTTCCTTGTAATTGAGATGTACAGTCTCATTGAGTTCACCTGTTATAATTACCGACAAGGAAACAAAGTATTACTGTCTTGGCCTGTGGCAACTTGCTCCTATCAGCTGAACTACAATGGCTGTATAAGTAGCAGAGGTTGTTGTCTGTGACCCATGCATGCACCTCTCAGTTGGAGAGGGAGAGTGTGCACCTGTGAGCAGCTATGATGGAAGGGATAATACACGTCGACAGCACCTCAGAGGAATTCGTGAGAGATAAAAAAAAAGAACAAAAACAGAATCGAGAAGAAAAGTTTTGTTTATCACGAAGAAAGAAAGAAAGACTTGCATTTCTGTGGCACCTTTCACGACCACCGGATGTCTCAAAGCGCTTTACAGCCAATTAAGTACTTTTAGAGTGTAGTCAATGTTGTAATGTGAGAAACTAAGCCTAAAAAAAATAATAAACCTGATGCAGAAATTCTGCAGCACTGAGTGAGGGAGACGTCCTGAACTATTGATTCTCCAAGACAAACGTTTCAGCTCCCAAGCACTAAATTCAACCCTTGGGAACGTCCTGAGAAAAACATAGATCGCAACACAATTAAACTGAGAACCAATTTCCGTCTTTGCCAGACAATTAAGGGATCAGTGCCCGTGACTTCTGGAAAGATCCATGGAAATCAAATAGATTTTGAATATGTCATTCCTTGGTTCGTTTCTAAAGTGGATCAATTGTAACAATAACATTATACTTCCTTCTGAAAATTTGTCCCTGTTTTGTCCAAAGCTGGAAGTACAGAATTGTCCATGTATGAGAGCAGATCCGCCAGTTTACCTTATACTATACAAGTTCCCTGATTCACCTGTGCTAGTTCTGACTCCCAGTGTTGCAGGCAATCTTCTAAAGAGGATAATGGTGGAGTCAGGAGGTTTGCCTGAAATATCAAGGGTGTCAGGACTGGCACAAGTGATCCAGGATACATCTGGATAGATTGAGAAACTTATTGTTACATTAGATGACAAAACAACATTGTGCAGCTTGAGCCAAATGGAAAAAAGTAAAAGAATTTCAAAAATATGACCTTCGTGTTGCTTGGAACACAGAAAGAAAGGGATAACCTTTCATTTATATTTCTCTTCCAGCTCTACAACCCTCCAAGATCTCTGCGCTCCTCCAATTCTGACCTCTTGCACAGCCCCGATTTTCATCGCTTCACCATTGGTGGGACATGTCTTCAGCTGCCTGGGCCCGAAGCTCTGGAATTCCCTCTCTAAGCCTCTCTGCATCTGTCTTAAATGCATCTATGCTGTTTACCTCAACCATTCCATTTGGTGGCATGTTCCACATTCTAACCGTTGTCTGGGTAAAGACGTTTCTCCCGCATTCCTTATTACATTTATTAGTATTATACTATTATTCGACAATTATCTTATATTTATGGCCTCTAGTTTGGAACTCCCCCACAAGTGGAATTATCTTCTCTACGTCTGTTCTATCAAATCCTTTCAGAATTTTGAAGACCTCTATTTGGTCTTTTTTAGAGAAAAGAGACCCAACCTCAGGGACCGAGGTTTACATTCACCCAGACAGAATGGATGGAAGCCTGGAATCCCTGGTGAAAATGGGTGATTCAGTGTGTTAGATGTTGTTGTTTTAACTTTTAGATCTGGGTTGAAATTCAGCCGAAACAAACGACATTAAAAATCTCTCCCTGCCAGTGCAAGGGTCCAAAGTGAAATACATTTAACTAGTCTCGATCTGGTTCCTAATGAATGAAAAGGCATGTTATGTAACTGTGCATGGTTAGGAAACAGAAGAATGACTGGTGTAAGAAATGGATGTGTCACACTGGTCCAGTAGAGGCTGGGGTTAAAGCATGTTGTTAGGAAAGTGTATAAACTGTGTATAACCCCTGACTTGGGTGTGATTGCCATTGAAGCAGGATGCAAAAGAACCTTTAGTCTCCAGCATTGATTTTCCACATCTTGATTAGCACAAAAAAAGCCAACTCTCCACACAAAAAATCCAGAGGAAGCCTTAAAGGATCATAGTGCACAGAAGGAAGCCATTTGGCCCAGTGTACATGTGTAAGCTCTTTGAAAGATCTATCCAATTAATCTCACTCCCCTGTTCTTTCTCCACAGCCCTGCACATTTTTCCACTTCAAGTATTAATCCATTTCCATTTTGAAAAATACTATTGAATCAGTGCCCACCACCCTTTCAGGTAACGCGCTCCAGATCACAACAACTCAATGCGTAAAAAGAAGAATGTAATGTTTGCACTTGGTCCTCCTCCCCAAATTGGGAAAACACAGTATAGCCAAGACATGACGTAACTAATTCCCAACTGTGGCAGGTGGATTTGAACAACACAAGACGTTGAACTGGTGAAGATCGTCACAGAAATGGATGCCACATTTGCAGTTAGACCTTAAAGAATCTATTGACTGCTGCAGCAATTATCTTTTAAAAGCAAACTTTGCGAGACTGAAATCCCGAATTTGAGGCTAAGGAATGAAGTGGGTTTGCTCTCCCACCAGCAGGATTTTGCTCCACCACTGCCAGGAACACTTGTTCCTCTTCATGCATGCTCAAGATCAACACCTAAATCCTCTGGAGTATATGTAGCTACACTAGTGCTTGGGACAGTTGGTGTGAGTAATGTGGGATGCTGTGAAGTTGACTTCTTCTGTGATATTGAGACTGGTTGCTGGCATAAACAGAAACGGAACAATGGTGGTTGCAAGACAACATTTCAAACACGCTGCACTGGCACTGTACTTTGTGTGTGCCTCTGTGAAAATGAGTGAGTAGGGGGACATTTTTGGCATCAACTTTCCTCGTCTTCCCTCTAATTCTTCTGCCAACTACTTTAAATCTATGCCCCCTGGTTGTTGGCCCCTCTGCTAAGGGAAACACTCTATCGGGGCCCCTCATAATTTTATACAGTTCAATTAGTTCTCCTCTCAGCCTCCTCTGTTCCAAAGAAAATAAACCCAGCCTATCCAAGCTTTCCTCATAGCTAAAATTCTCCAGTCCAGGCAACATCCTGATAAATCCCATCTGTACCCTCGCTAATGCAATCACATCTTTTCTGTAATGTGGTGAGCAAAACTGCGCACAGTACTCTAGCTGTGGCCTAACTAGTGTTTTATACAGTTCAAGCATATATTCCTTCCCTTATATTTCCTGCCCTTATATTTATGCTTCGGCTAATAAAGTCAAGTATCCCATATGCTTTCTTAACCACCTGCTACCTTCAGGGATCTGTGGACATGCACTCCTCCAAGGTCCCTCTGTTCCTTTACACTTCTTAGTGTCGTACCATTTAATGTGTATTCCCTTGCCTTGTTAGCCCTCCCCAAATGCATTACCTCACACTTCTCCGGATTGAATTCCATTTGCCACTGCTCTGCCCACCTGACCAGTCCATTGATATCTTCCTGCAGTCTAGCTCTTCAGCCTCTTCAGCCTAGCAAGAAAGCCACAGTGTCTTCCTTGCTCTGGCCTGAGTTAGAATCGCAGTCAGGGCCCAATGACAACAACAGTAACAACTTGCATTTATATAGCACCTTTAATGCACCGGTCCATGATCTGCTGGTTTCTGTCGGGTGGGTAGGGTTAAAATTGCCCCACTCGAAGTATCAGGATCCTCTGTCCTGCAGGCAGAGCAGTAATCTTGAGATGTTGGATGGAGCAAGAGCACATATATTGAAGTACCCAGCCTGCATTGCATTGTCGGTTTGTGAGAGACATGAGCACATGTGGAAAAACAAGATTTTGTTAAAATGATTTTTGGTGTAAAGCCCTTTTAAGATGTTAGGGGACAAATGTATCAATTGTAAGTTGCAGAACGAATGTGTGCCCTGTTGTGTGTAAGCTTAGAGCAAATGCATTGGGCCATTTGCTTGGAATGGGAACTACTGGGTAGCCTTACCTTAGCAGCTTTAACCGGGTCTGCTGCCTTCTTTCTCATTGTATCCATGACTTCTGTGTGTTAGACACAAGATTAATTTGGTTGGTAAATTTTTGCCAGGCATTCTGGATAGATTTCTTCTGGGGATGGTGTCCTCGACTGCTGAACTCTAAGCGCCTTGGGACATTTTGCTATGTTAAAGGTGCTTTATAAATAAAAGTTTTTGTTGTTGTTGAACTGACCAGCCCTTCTTTAAACAATTTTATGGAGCAGCAGCACACTACTCCATCAGTAAACCTCAGAGTTGTATTCTGGAGAGGATCATTTGTAGCTATTAAGTACCTTTTGTTCAAAATTTCTTCTATCAGAAACTGCAACTCAAACTGCAAATAGATGCTGCGGCCCTTTAAATAGCTGCAGTAATGCGACAATATTCCTCATCCCGCAGGCAGGCCGCTGAGTGGGCAGAAGATAGCTGTCAATACTTAATTAGATGGCAACCTGCAAGTTTTGTCTGGCTCCAGTTGGCAGAATGTCCAGCTTTGCACTGTTCCTGCTGCTTTCTTGCCAAAACAGAATTTTTGCACTCATCTAGTTTTTTTTTGGAAGAGTACTGATTTTTCGTTGCTTGAAATAATTCTACTGCCAGGAGTGAGAAAATAATTACTCATTAATCATATGTCATTCCAATGTGATCAATTTCTGATCACCTCATTCTGAATGATAAGACTTTTAGCAGAACAAAATAAAATGATCTAGTTGGATGGTCGCTTTACATTAATTAAGACATAAATTCAAGCCCTTACCCCTGCTGAATAAACCAGAACGCCGCACAGTTGGCATTATAAATGCTGAGATTAGCATTATAGAGTAAAACCACCAGCTCAGCAACCCCTACACTGCTAGCTGTCATTACAAGAGTAGGATGGTGTGAATGTAAGAGATTACAGAGGATAAACATCTGAGGGAAATTGTAGGTATTATAGATGGTTTTGGATTTGACAAGTCTTCCCCCCCATATTCCAACGCACTCCTGGCTGGCCTCCCACATTCTACCCAAAGTAAACTAGAGGTGATCCAAAACTCAGCTGCCCATGCCCTAACTCGCACCAAGTCCTGCTCACCCATCACCCCCTGTGCTCGCTGACCTACATTGGCTTCTGGTTAAGCAACGCCTCGATTTCAAAATTCTCACCCTTATTTACAAATCCCTCCATGGCCTCGCCCCTCCCTATTTCTGTAATCTCCTCAAGCCCCACAACCCCCTGAGATATCTGCACTCCTCTAATTCTGCCCTCTTCAGCAACTCTGATTATAATCGCTCGACCATTGACGGCCGTGCCTTCTGTTGGCTAGGCCCCAAGCTCTGGAACTCCCTGCCTAAACCTCTCCGCCTCTCTACCTCTCTTTCCTCCTTCAAGACGCTCCTCAAAACATACCTTGGTCACCTGCGTTAATTTCTACTTATGCGGCTCGGTGTCAAATTTTTATCTCATAATACTCCTGTGAAGCACCTTGGGATGTTTCACTACGTTAAAGGTGCTATATAAATACAAGTTGTTATTGTTGTTGTTGTTATCCATGCTATCCTCCTCAATCAGGAAGGAATGAATGTTTAGCTAACAGACATTTCCAAAGATAATATCAACATCTCTCCTAAGTCCATCTACCTGTGGACAAGTTGAAGTATTGTGGTGAAAAATCTTTCCCCAGGCCATGCTCCTGTTCCTGAACCTGATTACAACCGATAAAATTCATCTCTCTAGCTTGTTGTAAGCCCAGTGCTGCAGTTTTGTACTTGCCATGCCATCTTTGACAGAGAATTTAACAGACAATTTGCACCTCACCCTCCTGTGAAAAATTGTATGACTTTACAAAAGAAAATTGACAAGTAGTCCTTACGGCTAAAAAGAGAATATGCAGAAGCAAGAGCTGTGAAAAATATCCTGAAACAAGCCCTAAGTAGCTAAGTAGCAAAACATGATTGAGTTCTTGATCAAAGCGACGCCCGATCGGACCAGATATCTTCCTACAGCAAAGAGGGAAAACTGGCAAATGGGAGTTACTAATAATCATTCTCTTGTATCTCTTCATCGTCAGCCACTCGCAAAGATACTATCCAACATCCCTGTCAGAGATTGGTGCAGAACTGGGGTGGGAGAGGCGGGGGTAATGTTCACAGGTTTGTAGAGCTGTCAAGTTGGGAGTAGCTGAGCCAGTCACGTGATGTTCACATGACTCAATAAAACCCCAGCCAGTTGGGTTCAGGGGGAATCCACGGTGAGGCAGATGGTTGTGAGCCTGGTGGATGAACTGGTAATGTGCAGTGTGATTGTTAACCCTTTTTGCTAATAAACCAACTAGTTCCTTGTAGCAATGTGTTGCTATGAATTCTTAAGCAAAGAACCCATGAAGCAAATACATTACAGCAGGGAAAGGCGGGGTGGTGGCAGAAGCGAGAGGAGCAATAGAGGGGCCAGTCAACAGACAAAAAACAAATAAACAAATGAATTCGGACCCTGCAAAGTAAGTTCTTCCTTTTACACTCCAAGGCATTTTAAAACCAAAACACTCATGTTGAATGCTTTGTAATGTTCCAAGTAACAGACCTTATAATGAATTCATGCAGCTGTGTGACAATGCTTCTTTACTGCTCACTGCAGTGTGCAAGATGCAGCTGTCTTTGTTTCTGCGCTTACAGATCCGGTTTTACTTGAGATTTGTGGACGTTCTATAGTTAGGTTTATTGTTCCTTGCCAATTTTCTCCTCTCGGCCTCCATCCCCCCCTCAAAATGTGCTGACTCCATGCTGTCATCTGGTCCCATGGCTACTGTGTGCTCTCTGCTGCCTTGCTCAAGGGGCCATTATTTATTAAAGCACCTTGACAGCATTGCCAGATGATTCAGCTATGCCAGGGGAGAGGGTAGCATTACCATTCTTTTTGAACTCATTGCTAGAAGTGCTCACCAGACAAAATCACATCAGCCTCGATCTTTTGATTGGCATTACTCCAACATCAATACTCGAACATCCGAGGTAACTGGGTTACCATTCATGTGAAAATAACACCAAACGGGAAACCCACAAATTTGTAGCCAGTGCAGTTCTTGCCCGATTGTTGTTCCCCAGATAACGCAGAAGGATAAATATACTGTGTTATGCCATACTGCAACTGCAAGATATCAGGTTCAATCCTTGGTCTGTTGTTCAATTAGCTGATTTAAGATGAATGGCAAAAGAACCAGAGGCGACATGACATGAGGAAAAATTTTATTACGCAACAAGTGATTGCGATTTGGAATGCGCTGCCAGATAGGGTGGTGGAAATAGATAGAACAGCAGTCTTCAAAAGGGAATTGGATAAATACTTCAAGGAGAAAAAACTGCAGGGACATGGGGAAAGATCGGGGGAGTGGGACAAACTGAATTGCTCTTAGAAAGAGCCGGTGCAGACTCGATGGGCCGATCGTCCTCCTGGGCTGCATTATTCTATGATTCTGTGACTGCAGCTGGGGTTGTGGGGCCTGTATATTTGCCTCAGTGTCTCCAAGCTGTGGAGGAGTAAAATCAATCAGGACTCATGATTCTTATGTACCACTGTTGCAAATTTGATGCAGGCGGATGAATGTTAAGCGAAGACAGGATCAAGCACAACTGCGTTGTCCCAAATGATTGGAGACCACGCCAACACTCACTGGCGTGGCTCATACATGAAGAATAGCAACTTTGAGGAGGTACCCGAGGCAGATAGCAGCTGTGAAACTGCAAAATAATTAGGCTAGAAATCAGAGTTAGCGATTTTAACAGATGAATGCTAAGTGCAGTCTTACAACATTCCACTATCCACTATTTTAGGAAAAGCTTAAACATTTAACATAAACACATCAACATCTGAGTTAAAACAGGAGACAGACAAATGTCATTCAGGCTCCATCTGCTGAAATCGGCAACTGTAATTTTTATATTATAATTGCCAGCTTTAATCATGAATTTGTGGCGAAAGGAATTATAAGCACAAATGCTGGATATCTAAAAGGAAGAGCTGGAAATGGACAGCAAGACAGTGAAAGAGAAGGAAAGGGTAATGAAATGAAAACATAAAATGGAAATTCGGGCAACATCTGTGGAGAGAGAAACACATCTCAGGTCGATGACCTTTCGTCACAACTGCAAAAAGTTAAAGATGTAACAGTTTTAAACAAGTTCAGAGGCAGCGAAAAGGGGGAGGGGAGGAAAGAACAAAGGGAAGGTCTGTGATCGGGTGGAAGGCAGGAGAGATTGGAGAGACAAAAGGTTAATGCTTTGTGTTATGTCTCAAATAAAGCAATGTGACTGAGTACTGTAGACTTGAGTAAGTGTGACCTTAGTCTATTTATTCTGACTCCAGAGTGCCTGCACATCATGGGAGGCCTGCTTATATGCAGTGTTCCCAAGGGATGCTGGGATCGCTTGGGACTCCAACAGATGCACCCTTTGGTGGCGGTAGAATGCTGGTTACAAGGTGTTGCACACAGAAGATCACTCCCCCCGCGCCCCCCACCCAAAGTCAATAGTACACTTATTTACAGGGTGAGACGATCCGGGGCTTTCCGCTCCCTCGTCAATCGTTTCGGTGCAAACACAGGTGCAGGTGAGTTGGTTGGGTCTTCGCTGGGCTGCTGCACAGCTGGCCTTGCTGGGCTGCTGGGGATGATGGGTTCAGCTTCGTGGTCAACCATGATGTCGGTTGCCACTCGTGCGTGTATCGGAGGGTCGAAGTTGGTGGTGTCCTCTTCAGGTTGCTCATGGCTGTCTGTGAATCGCAGTTTGGTTTGGTCCAAATGCTTTCTGCAAGTTAGTCCATTTGCAAGTTTGACCTCAAACACCCCACTCCCTTCTTTGGCTACGACAGTGCCAGCAATCATGTCCATAGTTGAGTACAAATACAGGGTCATTGACTTCAATATCGCGTGACAAATTTGCACGATCATGGTACATGCTTCGTTGATGCCACCTGTCCTCGACATGATCATGGAGATCAGGGTGGACTAGAGAGAGCCTTGTTTTGAGTGCCCTTTTCATGAGCAGTTTGGCAGGGGGAACCCCGGTGAGCAAGTGGGGTCTTGTGTGGTAGCTGAGCAGGACTCGGGACAGGCGGGTCTGCAGGGAGCCTTCCGACACGCGTTTCAAGCTTTGATTGATGGTTTTGACTGCTCGTACTGCCTGGCCGTTAGATGCAGGCTTGAATAGGGCAGATGTGATGTGCTTGATCCCATTGCGCGTCTTGAATTCCTTGAATTCAGCGCTGGTGAAGCATGGCCCATTTTTGCTGACAAGGACATCAGGCAGGCCGTGCATGGCAAACATGGCTCATAGGCTTTCGATGGTGGCAGTGAACGTGCTTACGGATATTATTACACATTCAATCCATTTTGAATAAGCATCCACAACAACCAAAAACATTTTGTCTAGAAATGGGCCAGCAAAGTCAACAGGATCCTAGACTACGGTTTGGAAGGCCATGATCACAAACTTAGCGGTGCCTCCCTGGGTGCATTGCTCAGTTGAGAGCAAGTGTTGCATTGGTGCACGCAAGACTCCAAATCTGAGTCGATGCCAGGCCACCACACATGGGATCTGGCTATAGCTTTCATCATTACTATGCCTGGGTGGATACTGCTTGGGTCGCATATGAACATTTCCCTGCCTTTCTATGACAAAACCACGCGATTACCCCACAAAAGACAGTCCGCCTGTATGGGCATTTCGTCTTTGCGCCGCTGGAACGGCTTGATCTCTTCATGCATCTCCTCTGGAATGCTGGACCAGCTCCCATGGAGGACACAGTTTTTTACAAGGGACAGTAAAGGATCCTGGCTGGTTCAGGTCCTGATCGGGCGGGCCGTAACGGGTGACTTTTCATTTTCAAATGCATCCATTACCAAGAGCAAGTCGTCAGGCTGTGCCATTTCCACCCCGGTGGTGGACAATGGTAGCCGACTGAGAGCATCAGCGCAGTTCTCTGTGCCTGGCCTGTGGCGAATTACATAGTGATATGCAGACAGCGTGAGTGCCCATCTTTGGATGCGAGCAGAGGCATTGGTATTAATACCTTTGCTCTTCTGAGAATAGCGATATGAGCGGCTTATGGTCAGTTTCTAACTCGAACTTAAGCCCAAACAGATACTGGTGCATTTTTTTCACCTCGTAAACACATGCCAGAGTTTCTTTTTCAATCATGCTGTAGGACCTTTTGGTCTTGGACAAACTCCTGGATGCATAGGAGAGTATCAAATTAAAAACCAATGCGTATAAGGTGGCCAAAGTTAGTGGGAAACTAGAAGATTGGGAAAATTTTAAATGACAGCAAAGAATAACTAAGAAAGCAATAAAGAAAGGAAAGATAGATTGCGAAAGTAAACTTGCGCAAAACAGAAAAACAGATAGTAAAAGCTTTTACCGATATATAAAACGGAAAAGAGTGACTAAAGTATATGTTGGTCCCTTAGAAGATGAGAAGGGGGATTTACTAATGGAAAATGTGGAAATGGCTGAGACCTTAAACAATTATTTTGCTTCGGTCTTCACAGTGGAAGACACAAAAACCATGCCAAAAATTGCTGGTCACGGGAATGTGGGAAGGAAGTACCTTGAGACAATCACTATCACTAGGGGGGTAGTGCTGGACAGGCTAATGGGACTCAAGGTAGACAAGTCCCCTGGTCCTGATGAAATGCATCCCAGGGTATGAAAAGAGATGGCGGAAGTTATAGCAGATGCATTCGTTATAATCTACCAAAATTCTCTGGACTCTGGGGAGGTACCATTGGATTGGAAAGCAGCTAAGGTAACGCCTCTGTTTAAAAAAGGGGGCAGACAAAAGGCAGGTAACTATAGGCCGGTTAGTTTAACATCTGTAGTGGGGAAAATGCTTGAAGCTATTATTAAGGAAGAAATAGCGGGACATCTAGATAGGAATAGTGCAATCAAGCAGACACAACATGGATTCATGAAGGGGAAATCATGTGTAACTAATTTACTGAAATTCTTTGAGGATATAACGAGCATGGTGGATAGAGGTGTACCGATGGATGTGGTGTATTTAGATTTCCAAAAGGCATTCGATAAGGTGCCACACAAAAGGTTACTGCAGAAGATAAAGGTACGGGGAGTCAGAGGAAATGTATTAGCATGGATAGAGAATTGGCTGGCTGGCAGAAAGCAGAGAGTCGGGATAAATGGGTCCTTTTCGGGTTGGAAATCAGTGGTTAGTGGTGTGCCGCAGGGATCGGTGCTGGGACCACAACTGTTTACAATATACATTGATGACCTGGAAGAGGGGACAGAGTGTAGTGTAACAAAATTTGCAGATGACACAAAGATTTGCGGGAAAGCAGGTTGTGTAGAGGACACAGAGAGGCTGCAGAGAGATTTAGATAGGTTAAGCGAATGGGCTAAGGTTTGGCAGATGGAATACAATGTCGGAAAATGTGAGGTCATCCACCTTGGAAAAAAAAAGTAAAAGGGAATATTATTTGAATGCGGAGAAATTACAACATGCTGCGGTGCAGAGGGACCTGGGGGTCCTTGTGCATGAATCCCAAAAAGTTAGTTTGCAGGTGCAGCAGGTAATCAGGAAGGTGAATGGAATGTTGGCCTTCATTGCGAGACGGATGGAGTACAAAAGCAAGGAGGTCTTGCTGCAACTGTACAGGATATTGGTGAGGCCGCACCTGGAGTACTGTGTGCAGTTTTGGTCACCTTACTTAAGGAAGGATATACTAGCTTTGGAGGGGGTACAGCAATGATTCACTAGGCTGATTCCGGAGATGATGGGGTTACCTTATGATGATAGATTGAGTAGACCGGGTCTTTACTCGTTGGAGTTCAGAAGGATGAGGGGTGATCTTATAGAAACATTTAAAATAATGAAAGGAATAGACAAGATAGAGGCAGAGAGGTTGTTTCCATTGGTCGGGGAGACGAGAACTAGGGGGCACAGCCTCAAAATACGGGGGAGCCAATTTAAAACCGAGTTGAGAAGGAATTTCTTCTTCCAGAGGGTTGTGAATCTGTGGAATTCTCAGCCCAATGAAGCAGTTGAGGCTAGCTCATTGAATATATTCAAATCACAGATAGGTAGATTTTTAACCAATAAGGAAATTAAGGGTTATGGGGAGCGGGGGGGGGGGGGGGGGGGCGGGGTAAGTGGAGCTGAGTCCACGGCCAGATCAGCCATGATCTTCTTGAATGGCGGAGCAGGCTCGAGGGGCTAGATGGCTTACTCCTGTTCCTAATTCTTATATTCTTATGATCTTATGTTCTTATGTTCTTATTAATGTTCGGGAAGTACGGAATCAGGAGTCACAGTCTAAGGATAAGGGGTAAGCCATTTAGGACTGAGATGAGGAGAGACTTCTTCACCCAGGGAGTGGTGAACCTGTGGAATTCTCTGCCACAGAAAGTTGTTGAGGCCAATTCACTAAATATATTCAAAAAGGAGTTAGATGTAGTCCTTATTACTCGGGGCATCAAGGGGTATGGCGAGAAAGCAGGAATGGGGTACTGAAGTTGCAAGTTCAGCCATGAACTCATTAAATGGCGGTGCAGGCTCAAAGGGCCGAATGGCCTACTCCTGCACCTATTTTCTATGTTGCTATGTTTCTATAAGCGATCGGTTGCAATGTTCCCAATTCGTTTGCTTGCTGTAACACACACCCGACCCCGTACGAAGACGCATCGCAAGCTAGCACTAAACATTTACATGGGTCATACAGAACAGGCAGTTTGTTGGAACATAACAGATTTCTGGCTTTCGCAAAAGCAGTCTCTTATGATTTTCCCATACCCAGTCATCTCCCTTGCGTAGCAACACATGTAGAGGTTCTAGCAAGGTGCTTAACCTGGGTAGGAAATGACCAAAATAATTGAGGAGTCCCAGGAACGACCGCAGCTCTGTCACGTTCTGTAGTTTCGGCACATTCTTTATGGCCTCCATCTTGGCGTCGGTGGGTCTGATGCCATCTGCCGCGATTCTTCTCCCGATGAACTCGACCTCTGGTGCCAGGAAAACACACTTTGAGAGTTTCAACCTGAGTCCCACACGATCTAACCGACTTAGAACCTCTTCCAGGTTCTGCAAGTGTTCGATGGTGTCCCGACCTGTAATCAATATGTCGTCCTGGAAAACCACAGTGCGCGGAACCGACTTTAGCAGACTCTCCATGTTCCTTTGAAAAATAGCCGCGGCCGATCGAATCCAAAATGAGCATCTATTGTAAATGAACAGACCTTTGTGCGTGTTGATGCAGGTGAGGCCTTTTTCGAAGATTCCGCCAGTTCCTGCGTCATGTCGGCTGAGGTGAACGTTTCCCCTCCTGTCAGCGTCGCAAGTAAGTCGTCTGCCTTAGGTAGCGGGTACTGGTACTGCAGCAAAAAATGGTTAATCATTACTTTACAGTCCCCACAAATTCTGACGGTGCCATCGCCCTTGAGAACCGGAACAATCGGACTGGCTCACTCGTTGAACTCAACCAGTGCGATGATGCCCCCTCGTTGCAGCCTGTCCAGCTCGATCTCCACTTTCTCTCGCATCAGGTATGGCACCGCATGTGCCTTGTGGTGGATGGATCATGTATCGGGAACCAAGTGGATCTGCACCTTTGCCCCAGAGAAATTTTCGATGCCTGGCTCAAACAATGACGGAAATTTGCTCAAAGCCTGAGCACATGAGGCGTCGTCGACGGACAAAAGTGCTCGAATGTCATCCCAGTTCCAGCGGACTTTTCCCAGCCAGCTTCTGCTGAACAGTGTGGGACCATCTCCTGTTCAATCCATAGTGGTAGTTCATGCACTGCTCCATCATAGGAGACTTTTACTGCTGCACTGCCAATTACAGGGATCAGCTCTTTAGTGTAAGTTCTTAGCTTGGTATGAATAGGGCTCAGCTTGGGCCTTTGTGCCTTGTTGCACCACAGCCTCTCCAAGGCCTTTTTGCTCATGATAGAATGACTCGCACCCGTGTCCAATTCCATGGATACTGGAATTCCGCTCAGTTCAACTTTTAACATGATCGGTGGACATTTCGTGGTGAAGGTGTGTACCCTGTACACTTCTGCCTCCTCAGTTCGCGTTTCTAGTTCAGTTTGATCTGTCATGGCTCGGTCTTCCTCTGCAACGTGGTGGTTTGCAGGGTTTGCAGCTCTTCTGCACATTCACTGGAGGTGTCCCATTGTTCCACAGCCTTTGCATGTATAGTGTTTGAAGCGGCATCGATGGGCTCGATGATCACCTCCGCAGCGCCAACAAGGTGTTGATTGCCTCGCATTCACACTTGATGGCGGGCAGTGAGTCATTTTAGGTGCGTACGTTCTGCCATATGCATTTCTGCCTGAAAACGACGTTACTTTGTGAACAGTGTTTGCCGATGCATCTTTATGCTGCGAAATTTGATTGGTGTTATCGCTGGTGGACATAAAAGCCTGGGCTATCGTTATGGCTTTGCTCAGGTTCGGTGTTTCAACAGTCAATAGTTTGCGAAGGATAACCTCATGGCCATTACCAAGCACAAAAAAGTCTCTTGGCATTTGCTCCAGGAATCCATCGAATTCGCAATGTCCTGCAAGGCGCCTTAGTTCGGTGACATAGCTCGCCACTTCCCGGCCTTCAGACCATTGACATGTATAAAATCGATGCCTTGCCATCAGAATGCTCTCTTTCGGATTTAGGTGCTCACGGACCAGCGTACACAGTTCTTCATACGATTTGGTTGTTGGTTTCATCGGAGCAAGAAGATTCTTCATGAGGCCAAAGGTTGTTGCCCTGTAGACGGTGAGGAGGATCGCCCTTCGTTTGGCAGCATTCTCATTCCCTTCCAGCTCGTTGGCCACGAAGTATTGGTCGCGTCGCTCCACGAAGGCTTCACAATCATCACCTTCTGAGAATTTCTCCGGGATACCAACAGTTCTCTGCATTTTCGCGTGATGGTTCGTTATCTATTACTTGTCGCCAGTTGTTATGTCTTAAATAAAGCAATGTGACTGAGTACTGTGGACTTGAGTAAGTGTGACCTTAGTCTCTTTATTCTGACTCCAGAGTACATGCATAGCATGGGAGGCCTGCTTATATGCAGTGCTCCCAATGGATGCTGGGATCCCTTGGGACTCCAACAGATGCGCCCTCTGGTGGTGGTAGAATGCTGGTTACAAGGTGTTGCATACATAACACTTTGGATGTGGCCCTTTTCAGTTTGGCTTCTGCTACAAATCTCACAGTAACATACATTGGGCTAAAAATTCCATCTAGCCCGGTTTGAAGCAGTGACACTGCCTGATCGCTAACTTTAGCGCCGGGCAATGTTTACCGCCTCCAACCGGGATATTCACTTTTAGCGCCCCAAGGGAGGAGTGGAGCGTGAAGTGAAGCATTCCACAGCACTCTTCGGGCACTTACCCTGATTCCTGGAGTGCTAGGAAACCGGCATCGTAGTGCCTAAAGCGGAGGTCAGCTGGATCACCCGAAAAGTTAAGGAAAAGCCAAGGCAGCTGAACAACAGTGTCCAGCATCTAGGGGAGTTGCCTTCATGGGAAAACATTTTATTTCAACTGCCCACATGCTCCGCCTTGGACATATCGCCCCGGCAGCTTCTCCGTGACCTTCTCCCAGAGGGTCGCGAACAGGTGGCACGAACCAAACTAATTTCTCCCCCATTGTATTGTACTGCGAAGCAGCCTTTTGTTGCTTTCCCTCATCAAAATGAGGGAACATTTTCTCAGAGCTTCTGGCCTTTTTCCACATGTTTTGCTTTGTTTCAATGTACCCATTGGGTATTATTAAGCTTTATGGAGTTCTGAATATGCAGCACTTTCATATAATATCTGCAGAAATAATTTTCTGTCATATCGAGAATTACTGCAATTGGCAGAACTACATTTCTTAATGGATCATATTCTTGGTACAAACTAATAACAATTATTTTGAGCGAAATCTCTGCCGCGGTTCTCTACAGCTAAGGTCAAGTGAAACATGCTTTTTTTTGGAGGAATAGTTTCAATATAAATATGTTAATAATTGATATTCATCTGAACGTTGTGTTCAGCAGAGGAAATTATTCCTTAATATGCGAGAGTGCTGGGGAACAGAATATTCTCCACTTTGCACCATGGATTAAATACTTTCAGGTGCAGTATGCCAAAGACAGATGCTGTGCACAGCTCCCTCTGTGTTGCCCTGACAACCCAGATTTTTGTTTTAAGGCATGCGAATATATTTTTAGCAACTGAACTCATGCTTTGGTTGCCTAGAATCGCTCTCAGAACTGAAGGTCAAATCAACATTTATCTGTCTATGACTATTCCCGTCAGTAATGAGATGGTTTGGCTTCCCTCCTTTTTTTCCTGATGGCTAAATGACGTGGTGTCAAGTCATTAAAAGAAGGTCCCAGGTTTTAATCCCTAATTTGTGCTTGCAAATCCACTGTTAGCTGTGTGATTGCTACAATTGAGCTTTGCACCCAGGAGGCTGGTCACAGGTTTGTAGAGCTGTTGAAGAAGGCCTCGTGGGCATGGCCAAGGTGACCATCAGCCGGTCCACGCAGTGTGCTGTCGAGGGGATCGTTCAGCTCGACTGCCTGCTTCTCTTCTGCGCTTACATCCGAGCTAAGGTGTCCCTGGAGCTGGAGCACGCGGTGCCCTTCCACGAGAGGTGGGCACCGGGAGGGACTGGAGTGCATCACCACCCCCGGCAACCAAATTTGAATTTGATTTTATATGCTTAAAGTTTAATTTGTTTACTGTGCCGGGTTTTAGTGCCCCCACCTTTTAGCTAGGGGGCACTTGTATAATTTGTGTTCTTAGTGCCCAAAACTCCCCCCCCCCAAAAAAAAAGGGCATTTGAAAAGTGTTTGGAGTGTCTCCCCCCATCCCCTTTAATCAGGGGGCACTTGATTTATTGTTTTCTACAGAAATAGTTGTAGAGCTGTTGAAGAAGGCCTCCTGAGCATGGCCAAGGTGGCCATCAACCGTTCCAGGCAGCGGGCAGTCAAATAGGTCGTTCAGCCCGACTGCCTGCCTCTCTTCCATGGCTACATCCGAACCAGGGTGTCCCTGAAGATGGACATGCGGTGTCCACCGGTACGCTCGCAGCCTTCCGCGAGAGACTGGACATCGGAGGGACTGGAGTGCATCATTTCAACCTGGAACAGAATTGTAATTTGATTTAATTTGATTTGATTTGGCAAAGGTTCCCTTTATGTTAAATTCTTAATTTGTGTTTTTGGTGCCCTCGAAAAAAAAAAACAAGGGGCCACTTGATTGACAGTTTCTGGAGTGTGACCCCCTTTAACTAGGGGGCTCTTGTATTAATGTTTCGACACAATATAGTTGTAGAGCTGTTGAGTTGGGAGTGGCTTAGCCAGTCACGTGATATTCACAAAACTCAATAAAACCCCAGCCAGTTGGGTTCATGGGATCCATGATGAGGCAGGTGGTTGTGAACCTGATGGATGAACTGGTAATGTGTACTGTGATTGTTAAACCTTTTGCTGATAAACCAACTAGTTCTTAATTGCAATGTGTTGCTATGAATTCTTAAGCAAAGAATCCATGAAGCAAATACATTACAGTTCCCAATGATGGGCCTCTCGTGTCCAATATTGAAAGGAGTGTATGTTGGACACCAGACATGGATAGGATCAGCCTCAATTGTGATGGTCCAGACCATCAAACAATCAAACAGACTTAGTGCTCAACTTTATATGTGAACTTAGAGAAGTTACTGGATGGCTGCTGTGTTCTATGGGAACCTCGCATGAGTTCCGGGGGCCGAAATTCACCACTGCCCGAAATGGGTCGCACCTACTGCTTTTGTTGTGTCTTCACCGCCACGGTAAATCAGGTGGCCTCTTGCGCGAAATTCAGCTCTTTGTCATTTTTTTTCGAGCTGACCGGAAGTCAGTCATAATGGGGACAGAAGTGGGGCGGAGAGCAGCGGATCAATTAAAAGAGGGTCAGAAGTGGAGGCGGGAAGGAGTCTTCGCCGCTGTTAGTCATAAGCATGGCACTGATGACATCATGACGCTTGTGCGTCACCACGTCGCTCCCCTTCACTTAAAGGGGAGGGCCGCTGCGAGCTCCGCGATTCTTTTAGTTAGGTTCACTGGGCCACCAGGGTGGGTTTCGGCCGGGCCAGTGGCCTGGCACCCAGAGAGGGCCTGTTGGCGGCATAATTGTCGGCCCGACCTGGCAGTCGGTCGACAAAAAAATAAAATGGCGGCCGCGGCATTGCCCCCTCCCCTTGAATGGCCGCCGCACAGCCATGTCGCCCACACTCCAAACACAGAAAAAACTGTCGGGGGGCACTGCTCGGCAGCCCGAAGATTTATTCCCCTGAATGTCGCTGGAGTTGCGGGAAATCGGCGGTGCGCGCTTTGATGACGCATTCAGGAGGGGTCGGCAGCAGCGGGGCAGAAGTGGGGACCGTCGGTAAAAGCACAGAGGAAAATTTCGCAAGCGGCGGCCATTCGACTCCAAATCGGCAGCCATTCGACTCTGCCGCGTAGCCGCTGCTTTCCGGCAGTAAGAGGCATTTTCGCGAGGCTGAATTTCGGCCACCCCTGTCTGCAGATGAGCAAAATAACAGGGAAAATTAAAGTTAAAGAACTCAGGTGAGTTTTGACATGTGACCTGGCTATGCTGAGCTTGCATTGCATAAATTATTGTTGATAATGTGCTCCAGCCAAAATTTTGAATTCTAAATGCCTGCAAATCAGTCTAAAAATGTAAACAGAAGAAGGCATTGCCATCAGCTACTCTTGGCTATTAACACCCCCCAAAGAAAATTAAATAGCCGAGTATTACAATTTCAGGTTCTGCAGCCAGGGAAAACTGTTTGAAGGGTGCAACTCCAGTTGAACAGCACTGCGGACACGATAACCAATTCAAATTCCACCTGCCTGCATTGCATTTAACACTTACCAAAAGCTACAACCTTGCTGTCTGTGGCAACGCCCAAATCTTAAGCGTTAGATATGAGCTGTATGGTAAACTGGACAGCCAGCACATTAATGTTTTAATTTCCAAATGATCAAGTCTTACTCCAATTACTGCCTTTAATCATCAACTCACAAAATTTGCATGTTTCTTTCTGAACAAGTATTAACTATGCAAAGTCTGTCCACCACTAGTTGGAGGTTAATAGACCCACTGTTATAGTTCAGGATTTCCCCCAGCTTTTTTCTCTGATGTTTACCGCAAACAGGCAAATTTCACAAGCATACTGGGAATCCTATGAACCAAAATCTGTGTTGGGCCACATGCCTCGATTTAAAAAGTAACCTATTGTTGCAATGTATTTACTTCTGGAGAATACATGGGGTGCCCACAACACTCTCCTGTTCCTTCTGATCGGTACAAAATTACAAAGATCAATACATATGAAAGAAAAAGAAAGACTTGCATTTATATATCATCATAGGCAGTCCCTCGGAATCGAGGAAGACTTGCTTCCACTCCCAAAGTGAGTTCTTTGGTGGCTGAACAGTCCAATATGAGAGCCACAGACCTGCTACAGGTGGGACAGACATTCGTCGAGGGAAGGGGTGGGTGGGGCTGGTTTGCCGCGCGCTCCTTCTGCTGCCTGCGCTTGACTTCTTCACGCTCTTTGCGTTGAGACTCGAAGAGCTCAACGCCCTCCCGGATGCACTTTCTCCACCTTGGGCGGTCTGGGCAATCTCAACATGTATGAGCAGGCACCAGAGTTTCTGGCCGACATGTCCTGAGATGAAGGGGTTGTCTTATGAAGAAAGGTTGAGCAGGTTGGGCCTGTACTCATTGGAGTTTTGAAGAATGAAAGAGGATCCTATTGAATCATGTAAGATTCTTGGTGAGGCCACATCTGGAATACTGCGTACAGTTTTGGTTTTCATATTTAAGAAAGGATATACTTGCTTTGGAGGCTGTTCAGAGAAGGTTCACCAGGTTGATTTCGGATATGAGGGGGTGAACTTCTGAGGAAAATTTGAGTAGGTTGAGCTTTTACTCATTGGAATTCAGAAGAATGAGAGGTGATCTTATCGAAACATATAAGATTATGAGGGGGCTTGACAAGGTGGATGCAGAGAGAATGTTTCCACTGATGGGGGAAACAAGAACTAGGGGGCATAATCTTAGAATAAGGGACCGTCCATTTAAAACTGAGATGAGGAGGAATTTCTTCTCTAAGAGGATTGTAAATCTGTGGAATTCGCTGCCTTAGAGAGCTGTGGAAGCTGAGACATTGAATAAATTTAAGACAGAAATAGACAGTTTCCTAACCGATAAGGGAATAAGGGGTTATGGGGAGCGGGCGGGGAAGTGGACCTAAGTCCATGATCGAATCAGCCATGATTGTATTAAATGGCAGAGCAGGCTCGTGGGGCCATATGATCTACTCCTGCTCCTATTTCTTATGTTCTTATGTTCTTATTATTCTGAAGGGTCTTGACAGAATAGATGCAGAAAGGGTGTTTCTCCTCGTAGGGGAATCTAGAACTCGGGGCATTTCAGAATAAGGGGTCGCCCATTTAAAATGGAAATGAGGAGGAATTCTCTTCCCCAGAGAGCTGTGGTGGCTGGATCATTGAATATATTTAAGGTGGAGATAGATTTTTGAATGATAAGGGAGTCAATGGTTATGGGGAGCGGGCAGGGACGTGGAGTTGAGGCCAAGATCAGATCAACCATGATCTTATTGAATGGCGGAGCAGGCTCAAGGGGCCAAATGGCCTACTCCTGCCCCTATTTCCTATTTCTTATTTCTTATGGGCAGGCAGGTGCCAGAGAGGCGTCCGATGTGGCACCTGTGCCAGCCTTTGCCGTGCAAATTTGGCGCGCTCTCACTGACCCCCAAACTTTGACGGGGAGGGAGGCAGCATTGGAGGGCATGGTCAGCAATGATCCCAGAGTTCCTGATAGGATCGCAAATGGAGGAATTTCAGGGGCCCTTTATTCAGAGGGAGTTACACTCTGAGAATGTATAGACTATGCTCCATGAAACACTGGGATATATTTTCCTCTGTAAAAAAAACTAAAGAAAATTCTTTCACTAATTGGAAACCAATTAGATTAGCAAAGAGATTTTTCTTCAACTTTGCACACTGAGGAATAAGCCTGGTCGTTATTGCTGACATCATAAGCAGGCAAATGCTTAATACATGTGAATAATATTCTTTTGTTCACTATTTTGGAGATGGTAATACTAAGTTTAAATACAGTTTAATGTCTGCATTAAAATATCGGAATATTGGATAAAATAATGTCGCACAAATGTGTCAGGCGTTCGATCGCAAACATTACCGACAGTAATTTCTAGGCTTCATTTTATTATCACCCTAGCTTGTTGGCTAACTCTCAGAGAGCAGTCATTGCTTTTGGTGTGTAACTTACTCAGTCAGTTCTGAAGGTGGAAGTTCCATTTTTGCCTCAGCAGTCCAGTGCTCTCGCCTTACTCTGAAAGGCCAGCCTTAAAATAGAAAAAAGGCAAGATGAGTGATACTGCACCCAATAATCTTCTCACCAAAGTGTTACTTACGAACATAGGAACAGGAGTTGGCCATTCAGCCTTGCGATACACTGTTTGTCCCCTTGTTCACAGAGGTTCCAGATGCCCTATAGCCCTCGCTGCACCGTTATCGGCTCGCACTTCCAGTAACTTTGTGAGCAAAAATCTTTTGAACTGATGAGTGTAAGAATAAGTCTAACTAACAGGGCATGCCATGAGATGCCCCGCTCCTGCAAATGTTAGGCCTATATTTCTCATTCTAACATACCTATGTGGATTGCAAGTGTAAATATGGAAAGCTCAAGGCTGCAGAGCCACTGGTCTTCATTTAACGATATTTAAATAAGGTGCAAGGGGACTCAGTTGGTGGATCGTGGAAAGGGCTCCTGCTCCAACGTGCTGACCAGAAAAATAGCGTTGCTCCGTGTAATGTATGCACCTAGGAGTGTGCTCACAGGCTGGTAGAGTTGTTGAGCTGTGCATGGCTTAGACTCAATAAAACCCCAGCCAGTTGGGTTTGGGGGATCCACGATGAGGTAGGTGGTTGTGAGCCTGGTGGATGAACAATGTGTAGTGTGATTGTTAAACTTTTTGTTAATTAACCAACTCGTTTTTAATAGCAATGTGTTGCTATGAATTCTTAAGCAAAGAACCCATGAAGCAAATACATTACACCATGATTTAAAGCTGGGGGACCACTGAAAACGGAATGGAATTTCGGAGCCATTGAGTATTGACAGGTTATTTCAACATAGAGAGATCACAGCGTATCCCTTGCATGTCTACACGTGCCTCATCCAGCAGGGATTCCTAAGAAGGCTGCTTTTTCCCCTCCTTCGCTCAGGAACATCGAAGCCACATACTGTTCACTGTTGCTGCAGCTGAGATAAGCGGATGAAGCGAAGATCAGGGATCGAGCATAGTACCTTCCTGGTCTGTCTGGTTCAATGACACACTGTGCAATAGTGTGCCATATTGTTGGGCCTCAACAGCCACATTTGTAATAAACTTAATATTGGTCCTTTGTCATGCGAATCCAAGTGAATAGGTATAAAAATGGAATTAATCTGATTTGAAGTGAGTTCAGAGGTCCATTAAAAAGAAGACTTGTATTTATATAACACCTTTCACAACCACCAGACATCTCAAAGCGTTTTATAACGAATTAAGTACTTTTGGAGTGTAGTCACTGTTGTAATGTGGGAAATGTGTTATGAAACATTGCTTGGCTTGTCAGAAGGTTGTGGGTTCAAGTTCCACTCCAGAGACTTGAGCACAAAAATTTAAGCTGACACTCCAGTGCAGTACTGAAGGAGTGCTGCAATGTCGGAGGTGCCGTTTTTCAGATGAGAAGTTAAACCGAGGCCCCATCTAGCGTCTCAGGTGGAGATAAGATCCCATGGCACTATTTTGAAGAAGAGTAGGGGAATTCTCCCCAGTGTCCTGGCCAATATTTATCCCTCAATCAACATCACAAAAACAGATTATCTGGTCATTATCACATAGCTGTTTGTGTGGTCTTGCTGTGCACAAATTGGCTGCCGCATTTCCCACATTACAACAGTACTTCATTGACTGTATAGCACTTTGGGACATCCTGAGGTCGTGAAAGGTGCTAAATAAATGCAAGACTTTCTTTCTTTCTGTGAAATAGTTCAGTGTTCTGCTGGAAAATTAGAAAATAAAATGCAGAGGCTTGCAGCATCAGATGAGACAACAACAAGAGGGGATATTCTTTCAGACATATGTGAAAGGAGCAAAGTGATTTTTCACTGTGTGAGTTAAGTGTGAGATTTACTGTCAAAATGTGTGACAAAACTGCAAATTCCACTCAACACAGATAAGCCAACTTAGAGCTCATGTACTGGCAAAAGCAATTTCCATTTACATGTAAGCAGTTGATTACAAAAGACTCATTCACAATGGTACTTTTGAAGCATATTTGTCCCTGAGCATCTTGAACTATATTTTCATGTACAGATCTTGAGACCTCCCCGATCGTGTCGCATACTTGCTGAGTAGGAGGGGAAAGATTTAGCCTTTACAGAAGTTTAATTTTAGTATCAAGGGGATTATGGTATAATCTCAAGTTCAATAATAATGCAAACCTTTCAACAAAGCTCTGGGCATTTTTTATTAACTCAAGTAATTTATCAGCAGTTTTTCTTTAAAACGGCTTAATTCTTTCAATTTACCAACAGATTATATCATTTCATAACAGTAATCCTATCTACTTCGCCTTGTTTTGTAACAGAACCCTCTGTTGTGTACAACTTTGTTAACTTTCACATTCTAAAAAGGGTGATCTTCATTGAAAATTTGAAATCCGTCTTCGGGTTTTGAGTATCAAAAAGGAGGAAGGAATCTCTCAAACATTGGGAGGAGTCGAAATTCGGTCCCGCTGCTTTTGAGGCAATGACACCGGCTGAGTGCTGATTTTACCGCCAGGTGGTAGGTGCCACCTCAAACTGCAAAATTCAGCTTTGCCACCCAAAGAAGGGAGAGCAACGCTAAAAGTGGTGTGGCACACTCACCCTCGGACGCCAACAGAGCGGCAGCTCAGGAGGCCTTGCCAAATTTCCCCATGGTAGGCTGCCGGCATGCGAGTTTAAAAAAATGAAAAAAAAAGGTTTTCGTCACTTTCCCTCACCCACACCCACACTTCCCCACTGGTCCCATTAATACCTAAATGCTAAAAAAAACCATAAACACTTACCTTGTTCCCTGGACGCTACTGCCCCGGGATCCGCGATGTCCCATCACCTTTCCCAGGCTGTATGGACTCCTGCCGGTAAGGCCACCATACTCACCTAATTTCGGCGTATCGGCGATAAGGGGGCATTGCACGCTCAATGACGTCACCACGTAGGTGGCGGCCGAACGTGCAGTGATACGTCTTGGCGCCGTCCCCACCGCCCAACAAAATTTCCATTCAGCCCAGGAACCCGGTCGCTGTCGACAGTAAGGACTTAGCCACCCGTTAGCCGCCTCTCTCCGGCGGTAACGGGTGACGCTCGAAAACGAATTCCGACCCTGGTTTCTTATTAAAACAGTATCTGCGGAGAGACAATGGTTTCTTATTCCCTACTGTTTATTTCATGTTCATTTGCTCTGGGCTTCACGGACCTTCTGTCCATACACTGTGTGACCTTCACTCAGCACCTCTTGATGCTGCACAACTGAGATTAGCAGCGCTTAAATCTGTGCCTCGGGTTTCCAACTGTGGATGGACGTGGATGGACGTATTGCTGGAGGTTTCATCTCGCGACCTCCTGCCTCCAACCACCCCGCCCAATTAAACAACCTTTTCTTTCAACCTTCTCCAACAGTTTTATAACCACACCTTGAGTATTGTGTACAGTTTTGGTCTCCTAATCTGAGGAAGGACATTCTTGCTGTTGAGGGAGTGCAGCGAAGGTTCACCAGACTGATTCCCAGGATGGCAGGATTGACATATGAAGAAAGACTGGATTGACTGGGCTTATATTCACTGGAATTTAGAAGAATGAGAGGGGATCTCATCGAAACATATAAAATTCTGACGGGATTGGACAAGTTAGATGCAGGAAGAATGTTCCCGATATTGGGGAAGTCCAGAACCAGGGGTCAGAGTCTAAGGATAAGGGGTAAGCCATATAGAAACATAGAAAATAGGTGCAGGAGTAGGCCATTCGGCCCTTTGAGCCTGCACCACCTTTCAATAAGATCATGGCTGATCATTCACCTCAGCACCCTTTTCCTGCTTTCTCTCCATACCCCTTTAGCCGTAAGGGCCACATCTAACTCCCTTTTGAATATATCCAATGAACTGGCATCAACAACTCTCTGCGGTAGGGAATTCCACAGGTTAACAACTCTTTGAGTGAAGAAGTTTCTCCTCATTTCGGTCCTAAATGGCTTACCCCTTATCCTTAAACTATGTCCCCTTAGGGCGGCCTTGGCCAGGGACTCCCAGGTATCGGTCGGGATGTTGCATTTTGTCCTTGAAATGTTTCCTCTGCCCACCTGGGGCTCGCTTGCCGTGTAGGAGTTCCAAATAGAGCGCTTGCTTTGGGAGTGTCAGGCATGCGAACAATGTGACCCTCCCAATGGAGCTGGTCAAGTGTGGTCAGTGGGTCGGTGTGGTCCGCCCAATGGATTCTGGGGATGTTGGCCTGATCGAGGACACGAAAGTTGGTGCGTCTGTCCTCCCAGGACCGAGATGAGGAGAAACCTTTTCACCCAGAGAATTGTGAACCCTGTGGAATTCTCTACCACAGAAAGTTGTTGAGTCCAGTTCGTTGGATATATTCAAAAGGGAGTTAGATGTGGCCCTTACGGCTAAAGGGATCAGGGGGTATGGAGAGAAAGCAATGAGTTGGTTACTGAAGTTGCATGATCAGCCATGATCATATTGAATGGTGGTGCAAGCTCGAAGAGCCAAATGGCCTACTACTGCACCTATTTTCTATGTTTCTAATAAGCCAAAAATAAGAAATACACACAATTTTTTTTAATGCTCTTTTGATTTTTCTCCCGGGTTGTTCATAGCAGTGTCCTGCAGATTAATTTTTAAGTCATGGAGACTGCAGGGCAATCCAGGAGTGTTGGCAACCCGACCTGTGCCCCTGCACTCAGCACTTCCAGACCGCTGCTCTACTAACTTCAGTTGCAAAGAATCAGTTTCTTTTATTTCACTGTTTTTTTTTCAATCCTTCTGTTTAAAATGTTTCGTACCTGATAAAAGTATGGTTTCCTGCAATGTCACGTCAGATCGTCGCTGTACTTCACTGCGTTGGACAGGTAGCCGTTGTTCCAAGTTCGGCAGCAACTCTGAAAGGGGAGATTGTAAAAAATGTTCAGACTCTTCAAGTTCCAACCGGAGGAAACAAGCCCCACAATGTACTCATCTGACCCAATGATAACCTCAGGCACTGTACAACACAGGAGAGGAGAGAAACAAAAGTGCCCACTGAAGCCTGCCACAACAAAATGTAACAGAAGAAACAGCTGTTTAGCACACAGTAGCTTTTTAGGATCTGCAATGGTGGGAATGAATTAAGATGCTATTTGTGGTATGAGAAAATTCCTTTCACTCACAAGGACAAGAAAGGACAACCGAGTTAACCCTTTCACGAGCACACTATTGGAGAACTCAGATGTGAAAATGACCTCAATGGTGTAATGTATGCACCTATGAGTATGTTCACAGGTTTGTTGAGCTGTAGCCAGTCACATGATGTTCACAAGACTCAATAAATCCCCAGCCAGTTGGATTCGTGGGATCCATGATGAGACAGGTGGTTGTGAGCGTGGTGGATGAACTGATAATGTGCAGTGCGATTGTTAAACCTTTGTTAATACTGCTACAAATACAGTGAGAGTGAGAGTGAAGTCATGGACCCTGTGAGAGGAGGAGGAAGAAAAGCTGCCTTCTAGGTACATCTACAGGGAGACTGTTAACATCTGGGAGGAGGAGGAGGCCTGCTGCCTGGAGAGGGGAGAAGAGGGAGAGCTGCCAATACTCCTGTTACTACTGCAGAGTTTGAGAGAGGGGGAAGGAACAGCTGCTATTCAACTGCTCACCAATTGTATGGAAGGAGGGAGAACCATTGTCAACATCAACAGGTGGGCGTATTTTGGTGCACTCCCAAAAAAAGACTTTGCTTAATTGGGGGGGGGGGGGAGGAAAGAAGATTAATAAGAACATCGTGGGGGGAGGGGGGCGGTGCATGCAAGTGTGTGGGGTTCTTGCGACCAACTAGGCCCCACACACCACTGGAAGCACCCCTCCCCCATTGCCTGGCCCGGGTTGGCTGGAGCTACCTGTCTTAACATCGCTTGGAGGACTGTGCCTGGGTGGTCCCAGCCATCCTGGGTGAAGACATCTTCTCCCCCCGCCAGAAGAATGT
Source organism: Pristiophorus japonicus (assembly GCF_044704955.1). NCBI lineage: Eukaryota > Metazoa > Chordata > Chondrichthyes > Pristiophoridae > Pristiophorus > Pristiophorus japonicus. The sequence continues at coordinate 53,931,555 of NC_091998.1, forward strand.
AAAGACATTGTTTGTGATCCGGGGAATGCACACCCTGCAAGCACCCACCCAACGCTGTGAGGAGTACCTGATACCACAGCCCCCCTCTTTCCCACCCCCCTTTCTCTCTCTGTCTCTCCTCTCTCTCTCTCTGAGAGTCTCTTTTAAAATATATATATTAAAAAAAGCAACGACTGAGCAGAGGGAAAAGGGCCCCACTCCAATTGTCAAAGGTAGGGGAGAGGTGTGCCTCATTAAGAGCTCCCTCTGTTCAAAAATAACGAGGCCAATTAAGACCATTGAGGCCTGTGACTTTGGGGTGAGTGTAGCCCTTAAAGGGACCCCGTGATGATGACTCCATCCACGCCGGTGGCAGGGCCAGCAAAAACATACGCGCAGGCGGCGTCTGCATCCACGGCGCCTCCTGCGCCTCCTGCTGCCCTACCACCATTTAGATTAATAACAAAGAAACACGGGGTCAAGAGCTACACTCACCCCACTATGAGCATTGAGGAGTGCGTGCGGGCAATGGCTGGGGTAGTCAGCCCCTCGGCCATTGTCGCAGCCTCCAAAATGTCTGGGAAGGCTGTGTTCTTCCTGGGGTCGGAGCGGGCGGTGTCCCTGGCCCTTGAAAAGGGGCTCACGGTGGGCGGGACGTTCCTGCCAGTGGATCCTCTCGAGGCCGCTGCGCAGAGGGTCATTCTTTCCAACGTCCCGCCCTTTGTTCCCGCTGAGCTCCTGCTCCCCCACCTACATCAACTGGGGGAGGTAAGGTCGGGGATTAACCCGATACCGCTCGGCCTCAGGGAGACCAGCCTGCGGCACGTGTTCTCCTTCCGCTGCCAGCTTTTTGTCCGGCTGGCGCGGGAGGAGACGATGGAGGGCACTTTTAATGTGGTGCACGAGGGGACTGCCTACCGAGTCTTCTGGATGTCGGACGGCGTGCGGTGCCATGCCTGTAGGGAGGTGGGGCACGTTCGTAAGAACTGCCCCGCCTCCAAGGCCGCCAAACCACCGAGGGCGGCCAAGGCTGGCGCCGCCGCCAACCCTCCCCCTAGTAGCGTCCGCGTACCGGGAGCCGTAGGTGCGCGGGCATCGTCGGGGGCATTTGTTTTCACGGCCTCTGGCGGGGGGGAGGGAGAGCGTCCGGGCGGAAGGAAGGCACGGAGGAAGAATAAACACCTCGAGGCGGGTCCCCTCAGTGCACCGGACAGTCCGATCACCGCCCTCAGCCCAACCCTGTCACCGGCGAGCGCAGGGTGCCTTGAGCCCGTGCCCGAGCCCTTGACCAATACCGCAGAGGGGCTCGGGCGCGGGAAAGAAAAGCAAAAGGGAGGAGTGGAGAAGGATGCCTCGGCAGACATGGAGGTATCCCTGCCTCCGCGTCCCCGCAGGAAAAAAAGGAGGTGCCGCTCCAATGAGGTGGAGGGGGAACAACATCCCTCCGCGGAGGAGTCGGTGCCCGCCACGTGTCCCGCGTCCCCCACCAGCGCCCCCAAACCGCACCGTAGGCGGGTGGAATCTGTCCCCGGAGAGGGTCAGACAGTCGAGGCTGCCCAGCCTCTGCCTCCCGGGGATGGCGAGAAAGATCTACCTGTTGTGGGGGGCGTGGGGCCGGCGGATGAATGCGTTGCCGCCGGGTCGAGCGTCCTGGGGACTGAGGCGGGCAGGGCCGAAAAGGCTGAACCTGAGTCCGCCCAGCCTTTATCCAACTTCCCCCGGGATTTGCTCGATCCGGCAGAAAAAGAACATTTTTAAATTTTTAATGATTCTGCACACGCTGGGCCGGGGGCTGGCGGCGGGGAGGGGGAAGAACACCAACCCTCGCCCCCAACTTTGGGGCTGGGGGAATTGGAGGACCTGGAGCATTTCTTTGACCAGGTCTCTCCACGTTCCCCGGTCCCTGGGGCGGAGGGGGAACCCCTTCCGCTGCCGCTTCCTGACCCAGCACCACAAGTAAAAGAGCCCAGTGGGGACTCCTCTGCCGACGATCCTGGGGGTGGGATCGGGGCAGAGCCAGGGCCGGATGGAGCGGCCGGGCCATTTGCTGTACCTCGTGTGGTCGACGGACCGGCTGCTGGCGGCGACCTCCCGGAGGGGGACGGGGACTCGGTGGAGGACGCAGGAGAAGATCTGGAGTCCATCGCCAGTGAGGCGGTGGATCTCCTCGTGCCCGCCGCTGAGTCCCCCCTCATTCCTGTAAAGGAGCTCCGAGATTTTATGGTCCAGAGCCAGGGTCGCTGCAACCGAGCCCATCTGGCCCTGGAAAAATGGTCCGAGCCGACGCTGCTCATCAGGTCCGTCCGCGCCGCCGCTAAAACCATGGCCGCGGGCGGGCCCTTATCAAAGGCGCAAAGCCTTGAGCTGCGCCGGCTCAAAACATTCCTCGCTGGGCTGCTGAAGGAGTGGAGGTCAACAAACGACTCCACTCCCCCCCCCACAATAGGTTAGGTAGAGGTTGCACTATGCTTTTCTCATGAAGATAACCATAGCCAGCCTCAACATCAACGGCGGCAGAGAGGCACGCCGTAGATTTAACAATTTTTCGCTCCTGCGAGAGGGGAAATAAGCGGCGTGCTTCCTGCAAGAAACCCACACCGTTCCGAGAGACGAAGCCACGTGGTTCCTGGAATGGCAAGGAGAGGTCCGCATGAGCCACGTCACCGCCACTTCTTGTGGGGTGGCCATCTTACTGGCCCCGCATTTTCAGCTGGAGATCTTGGGGGTCGAGGAGCCCGTGCCAGGCCGCTTGCTGCATGTCACGGTTCACCTGGGGGACGTGCCGCTCCATCTCGTGAACATGTACGCCCCTCAGCCCGGCCCGCAGCAAACGCGCTTCTTCGAAGAAGTGTCCGCTCTTCTTGGCTCCGTCGACGTCGGCGACTGCATTGTCCTCGGGGGGGGGGGGGATTTTAACTGCACCCTCGAGGCGAGGGACCGCTCCAGTGCCCCGCAGAGCATGACGGCGATCGAGAAGTTGAGGGACCTGGTCGGGTCCTTCGACTTGGTGGACGTCTGGCGAAATCTCCATCCCGACTCCAGCGCCTTTCCTTGGGTGAGGCCTGGAGTTGGATGGTCCAGAATCTACCGCCTTTACGTGTCTCGGGCGTACGTTTCCTGCTTCCCGGCGGCCTCCATGCGGCTGGTGCCGTGTTCGGACCACCACCTGGTATGGGCGGAGCTCGCTTCGCTCTGCGCGAGGACGGGGCCCGGGTACTGGCATTTTAACAACCAGCTGCTGGAGGACGAGCGGTTCCAGGACTCGTTCCGTCGTTTCTGGGCCGACTGGAGAAGGAAGCAGGGGGGCTTCCCCTCCTTGAGGCTATGGTGGGACGTGGGCAAGGCTCACGTCCATGTCTTCTGTCAAGAGTATGCGAGGAGGTCGACCAAGAGGCGGGCGGCCAGGGTCGGGCGCCTAGAAAAAGAGGTGCTCGACCTGGAATCCCGTCTCGGTCAAGTCGTCGAGGACCCGGCCCTGCGGACGGTGTACGAAGCGAAGAAGGCCGCGCTGAAGGACCTGCAGTTCGTCGGGTCCCAAGGCGCGTTCATGAGGTCGCGGATCCGGTTCCTGCGGGATCTGGCCCCTTCTTCTACTCGCTGGAAAAAAGACAGAGTGTCCGTAAGCAGCTCTTGACGCTGCTGGCCGACGACGTCTCTCTCGTCTCGGATCCAGAGGGCGTCAACAACAGGCCCGAGAATATTACGGGGCTCTGTTCTCTCCGGAGCCGTCCAGCGAGGAAGCGCGTAGAGTTTTGTGGGAGGACCTGCCGAAGGTCAGCCTGGAGGGCGTCGAAAATCTGGAAGCTACGCTAAGCCTGGCGGAGCTGGCCGGCGCCCTCGACCGGCTCTCGAGGGGAAAAGCCCCGGGGCTGGACGGGCTGACCATGGAGTTCCACAGGGCGTTCTGGGACGTCCTGGGGGGCGACTACGCGCGGGTCCTGGGGGAAAGTCTGCCGACCGGGGAGATGCCCCTCTCTTGGCGCAGGGCAGCCATCGTCCTGCTGCCTAAGAAGGGCGATCTCCGCCTACTTAAGAACTGGCGCCCGGTCTCCTTCCTCAGCACGGACTACAAAATCTTCGCCAGGGTAATGTCTGCTTGCCTTGGCGCCGTGCTGGTCCACACGGTCCCGGGTCGGACAATCAATGATAACATCCATCTGGTCCTGGACCTCATCCATCACTCCCAGGAGGCTGGTCTGTCGGTCGCCTTCCTATCTCTCGACCAAGAGAAGGCGTTCGACAGGGTGGATCATGACTATCTGTTCGGAACTCTGCGCGCTTTCGGGTTCGGGATGCAGTTCGTCGCCCGGATCCGACTTTTGTACGCCGCCGCGGAGTGTCTAATTAAGGTTAACGGGTCCTTGATGGCGCCCCTTCGCTTTAGGAGAGGGGTGCGCCAGGGATGCCCCATGTCCGGCCAGTTATATGCCATTTGCGTGGAGCCTTTCCTGCGCCTCCTGCGGATGAGGTTGACGGGACTGGCTCTGCAAGGGCCGGGCGTGGAGGTCATCCTCTCGGCTTACGCCGATGACGTGCTCCTCACGGTAGAGGATCCCGTTGACCTGCGGAGGATGCGTGAGTGCCAGGAGATTTACTCGGCCCCATCCTCCGCCAGGATCAACTGGGAGAAATGTTCCGGACTCCTGGTGGGTCAGTGGCGGGTGGACTCCCTGCCGGAGGAGCTCAGGCCTTTTGCCTGGAGCACGACCCATCTTCTCTATCTGGGAGTCTACCTTAGCCCAGACGAGGAAGCCTGGCCGGCGAACTGGCAAGAGCTGGAGGCCAAGGTCGCCGCTCGCCTAGGGCGCTGGACAGGACTGCTCCAAGTGCTGTCCTACAGGGGTCGAGTGCTAGTCATAAACCAGCTGGTGGCCGCTATGCTGTGGTACCGGCTGGTCACGTTGACCCCTCCCTCTGCGTTTGTCGCCAAGATACAGAAGAAGCTGTGGACTTCTTCTGGAATAACAGGAAGCACTGGGTCTCTGCCGCGGTCTTGAGTCTCCCGCTTAGGGAGGGCGGTCAGTCGTTGGTGTGCATCAGCACCCAGCTAGCGACTTTCCGTCTTCAGACCCTGCAGAGATACCTTTACGTCGAGCCCCCTCCTAGCCCCCGCCAGCAGCACGGCCTCAACTACGACACGCAGCTCCTGTTTGTGAGCTTGGGGGGCGTCAGGACCACCGTTCAGGAGCTGCCTGTCTTTTACAAGGAACTCACCAGGGTCTGGAACAAAGTCTCCACCAAGCGCAGCTCTCCACCGGCTGGAGTGCTCGGGAATCCGTACCTCCACGACCGAGGTTTTCGGTGGCAGTCGGACGAGAGGGCTGTGGCTGGCGAGGTGTCGCGGGCTGGATGGCGCCAGACATGCTGGCACGGCACCTAAATTCGGCCGACGTCCGCCGCGCAGCCGATGCCATCGAGTCGATAAAAACAGCTCTGGGCCCTGACTCCGTTAGGTGTATCGAGGAGGCTCAAGCACGTGGGGAGATCCCGTCCGAACTGACCCCCGTCCGGACGGAATTCTTCATCGGCGCCAAACCCCGGAACCTCCCTCGGGAGCCGGCGCCTCACAACTTGAGCCACCTCGGGGAAATCCCCTCCGTGCCTTTCAGTTCTGCGCGGAGGGGTTTCCTGTACGGGCTGCTCCTGCACACTCTCAACCTTGCCATCCTCGTCTGCCGTCCGGACACGCCATGGCACAACAACTTGACGTCCGCAGGAGGCGGGGGTCCCCGATGGAGTGCACTCTATGCGGGAGTCCTCCCACTATTTATCGGGGACTTGGCCTGGAGGGTGGTGCACGGAGCAGTCCCATGCAATAAATTTTTAAGCCGGTTCACGGGCTCCCAGGCCGCCTGCAATTTCTGCGGTCTGGAAGAGTCCGTGTTCCATGTTTTTATTGAATGCACGAGGTTGCAGCCCCTGTTCCATTATTTAAAGGGGCTGCTTCTCAATTTCTGGTTGCACTTCAGTCCCACACTCCTGATCTTTGGGCACCCTGTGCGGAGGGGAGCGGGTAGGTCCGAGGGCCTCCTCGTAGGACTGCTCCTGGGCACGGCCAAGGGTGCAATCAGCCGGTCCAGGCAGCGGGCGGTCGAGGGGGTCGTTCAGCCTGACTGCCTGCCTCTCTTCCGCGCCGAAATCCGGGACAGGGTGTCCTGAGAGATGGAGCACGCGGTGTCCACCGGTACGCTCGCGGCCTTCCGCGAGAGGTGGGTGCCGGAGGGACTGGAGTGCATCATCACCCCCGGCAACCAAATTTTAATTTGATTTTATGTTTTAAAATTCAATTTGTTTTAATTGCTGAGTGTTAGTGTCCCCCTCCCCTTTTATAGGGGGCACTTGTAAACTGTATGATTTTAATGCCCAAAAAAAAAAATCACAAAAAAACCCCCAAAACCCCCCCCCCCCCCAAAAAAGAGGGCAGTTAAAAGTGTCTGGAGTGTCCCCCAGATCGGGGGCACTCGATCTAATGTTTAATTTGTCTCCCCCCAAAAAGAGTTGTAGCCCTTAAAGGGACCCCGATATGGCGAGTCCATCTTTGCCGGTGGCAGGGCCAGCACAAACTTATGCGCACGTGGCAGCAAAGGTCACGGCGGCTCCTGCTGGCCCGCCACCTTACAGATTCATTACTAAAAAGAACGGGGTCAAGAGCTACAATCACCCCAACACGACCATCGAAAAGTGCGTGAGGGCAATGGCTGGGGTCGTCGGCCCCTCAGCCATTGTCGCCGCCTCCAAAATGTACGGGAAGGCTGTGTTCTTTCTGGGGTCAGAGCGGGCAGTGTCCTTGGCCCTCAGTAAGGGGCTCACGGTGAGCGGGACCTTCCTGCCGGTTGATCCTCTCGAGGCCACCACGCAGAGGGTTGTCATCTCGAACATCCCGCCCTTTGTTCCCGCTGAGTTCCTCCTCAACTGGGGGAGGTGAGGTTGGGGATAACGCCGATACCGCTCGGCTTCAGAGAGGCCAGCCTCCGTCATGTGTTCTTCTTCCGGCGCCAGCTTTTCGTGCGGCTGGCCTGGGCGGAGGTAATAGAGGGTACATTCAATGTGGTCCACGAGGGGACTGCCTACCACATCTTCTGGACGTCGGATGGCGTGCAGTGCCATGCCTGTAAAGAGGTGGGGCACGTCCGCAAGAACTGCCCCGGCTCCAAGGCCGTTAAAACAGCCAAAGCGACCAAGGCTGGTGCCACCGCCACTCCGCGTGCCGGGAGCCGTAGCGGCATGGGCATCATCGGAGGCCTTTGTCTTCGCGGCCTCCAGCGAGGGGGAGGGAGAGCGTCCGCGCGGAAGGAAGGCGCGGAAGAAAACAAATAAACACCCTCCGGACAATCCCCTCAGGAGGCCACACAGGCCTTTTGTCTGGACCAGAACCCATCTCCACTATCTGGGAGTCTACCTGAGCCCAGACGAGGAAGCCTGGCCGGCGAACTGGCAGGAGCTGGAGGCCAAAGTCGCCGCTCGCCTGGGGCGCTGGACAGGACTGCTCCGAGTGTTGTCCTACAGAGGTCGAGCGCTCGTCAGAAACCAGCTGGTGGCCGCTATGCTGTGGTACCGGCTGGTCACTTTGACCCCTCCCCTTGCGTTTGCCGCCAAGATACAGAAGAAGCTGGTGGACTTCTTCGAGAACAACAGGAAGCATTGGATCTCTGCTGCGGTTTTGAGTCTTCCGCTTAGGGAGGGCGGTCAGGCGTTGGTGTGCGTCAGTACCCAGCATGCGACTTTCCGTCTTCAGACCCTGCAGAGATACCTCTACGTCGAGCCCCCCTCCTAGGTGGCATGCGCTGGCGACGTATTTCTTCCGCTAGCAGTACAGCCTCAATTATGACACGCAGCTCCTGTTTGTGAGCCTGGGGGGGGGGGGCGTCAGGGGCTGCCTGTCTTTTACTGGGAACTCATCAGGGTCTGGAACAGAGTCGCCACTAAGCGCAGCTCTCCACCGTCTGGAGTGGTGGCTGTCCTGCAGGAGCCGCTGCTCGGGAATCCATGACCGCAGTTTTAGGCGGCAGGTGGATGAGAGGGCTGTGGCTGACGAGGTGACCAGGGACCTGCTCGATGGTGGTGGAGCGGGCTGGATGGCGCCAGACATGCTGGCACGGCGCCTAAACTGGGCCGACGTCCGGCGCGCGGTCAATGCCATCGAGTCGCTCAAAACAGCACTGGGCCCTGACTCTGTTAGTTGTGTCGAGGAGGCTCAAGCATGTGGGGAGATCCCGTCTGAACTGACCCCCATCCGGACAGAATTCCTCATCAGCGCCAAGCCCCGAAACCTCCCTCAGGAGCCGGCGCCCCACAACTTGAGCCTCCTCGGGGAAATCCCCTCCGTGCCTTTTAGTTCTGCGCAGAAGGGTTTTCTGTACCAGCTACTCTTGCACACTCTCCACCTTGCCATCCTCGTCTGCCGTCCGGACATACCATGGTGCACCAGCTTGCCATCCAGAGGAGGTGGGGATCCCCAATGGAGTGCACTCTACGCGGGAGTCCTCCCTCTATTTATTGGGGACTTGGCCTGGAGGGTGTTGCACGGAGCAGACCCGTGCAATCAGTTTTTAAGTTGATTCACGAGCTCCCAGGCCGCCTGTAATTTCTGGGGTCTGGAAGAGTCTGTGTTCCATGTTTTTATCGAATGTGCAAGGTTGCATCCCCTGTTCCATTATTTGAAGGGGCTGCTCCTCAAATTCTTGCACTTCAGTCCCACACTCCTGATCTTTGGGCACCCTGTGCGGAGGGGAGCGGGCAGGTCAAAAGGTCTTTTCATTGGACTGCTCCTGGACATGGGCAAGGGGGCCATCAGCCGGACCAGGCAGCGGGCGGTTGAGGGGGTGGTTCAGCCCGACTGCCTGCCTCTCTTCCGCAGTTACATCCGAGCCAGGGTGTCCTTGGAGATGGAGCACGCAGTGTCCATTTGTACGCTCGCGGCCTTCCGCGAAAGTTAGGCGCCGGAAGGACTGGAGTACATCATCAGCCCCGGCAACCAAATTTTAATTTGATTTTATGTCTAAATGTTAATTTGTTTAATTTGCTGATTTTAGTGCCCCCCCCCACCCCCTTTTAGCCAGGGGTCACTTTCATAATTTGTGTTTCAGTGCCCTCAAAAAAAAACAAGGGGACACTTGAAAAGATTTTGAAGTGTGCCTCCTTTAATCACTTGATTACTGATCGCAACTAAAATAGTTGAACTGGTAATGTGCAGCATGATTGTTAAACCTTTTTTTAATAAACCAATTAGTTCTTAATAGCAATGTGTTGCTATGAATTCTTAAGCAAGGAACCCATGAAGCAAATACATTACAACTGGTAATTCCAAACACCAGTGAACCCAATGGTCGCAGAAGTGTTCAGAATCCCTGAATCAGAATGTCCTGTTACGAAATCTGGAACAACCATTGTGAGTATTAAAACAGAGCCAAAATACTGCGGATGCTGGAAATCTGAAATAAAAACAGAAAATGCCAGAAGCACACAGCAGGTCAGGAAGCATCTGTGGAGAGAGAAACAGAGTTAACATTTCAGGTCGAAGACCTTTCTTCATAACTGGAAGGAGTTAGAGATTTAACAGTTTATGAGCAATTACAGAACCAGGTAAAAGGAGGGGAGGAACGAACAAAAGGGAAGGTCTGTGATAGGGTGGAAGGGAGGAGTGATTAAATGACAAAATGGATGATGGTGAAAGGCAAAAAGGGGGTGGTAAAGGGACAAGTAAAGAACCAAAATGTGTGTCCAGAGAAGGTGTAAATGATAACAGCAGAACCATTACAGCACCTGCTGTCCCAGAAAATGGGAGCGGTGATGACTATTAATTATGACATGGAGCAGAAATCAAATTATTTTTAAACATGAGCTCTCGGAAATTCAAGTTATGGTTCAAGAGAAAAAGCTAAGAACAACTGCAACACTCTCGGACTGGGGGCATTCAATTAAGTTATGAAACCGAACAGCAAGGTTGACTGATTTTTCACAGGCTAACTAAAATTAACTAAAATTTAGTCAAGCAAGGCGAATACACCTCACAACTGCATTGAAAGCAATTAGAAAGTTTATCATTTACTTTTGAAGGGTGCAAAATTCACGAGAACCCCCTCCCCCCCACCACCCCAGCCCAGTGTTTGGGCTCATTCGAAAGGAAATTTAATTTGGGACTATCTACCGGAAAGTTTGGAACCTAAAGTATTTATGGAAGAAACTACAAACTTTAATCGAATTTTGGACCTTTCAAAAGACAAATTCAAGGCTGTGGGCGGGCCTAAAGAACTAACAGGAGACAACTTGATTATTGAGGCTGTCTGGGTGTTGGGACTTACGTAACTTGTTTGGAGAAATGGGTATTCATGAATCCTTCTCCACAAGAGACATTAACGTTACAACAAATAACCCAGAGATAGCCAACCATCAACCTGAATTTGGACAACCATTTCAGCATTTACATCACAAAGAGGCCCAATCCAGCCTGTATGCGAAAAACTAAGCACAAAATGACATTGCGATTACCAAGCTAATATTTGCATCAGGAAATAGATTTAGAGATGCAACCCACCCAAAACATATTAATTTTTAACGAGCCCGCCAAAATATTCCAAAGAAATGTCAAGCCCGCTAAATTCAAACAAAGAATCCTGGACTGATTTGGTGCGAAGATTAGAACAACTCAAACGGTATAACTGGCCCCCTGTTTTAACAGAGGTATGCCACACTACGCCTAGTACCATACTACGCTTGTGTCATCAAGAAGGAAGAGAAACCAACACGACAGTTGTAAGCTAGCTTCTCCAGTCTTGAGGTCCTGAAGTCCTGAAGGAAGGAAGAACATCACCATCGCGGCAGCAACCAACCACAGCCAACATGGTCCGAACGAAAAACCACCGTGATTGACCAAACTCGAAACAAAACTCCAACAGAAAGAAACTGAAGAATCGAAAGTTTCCACTCTGCAATCTAAGGCCTGACTACCAACAGGTGAAAACATTACCTAAAGAGACTTTGAACCTATTTCTAATGAAGATAACCACATACTTACCCCATAGATCCAAAATGCGCCTTACTGCATCAGCAGACTCAACCCAACTGAAGATTGCGCAGTAAGAAGTCTTCTCCGACGTTGGCGGTACGGCAAGCAGAACCTACAGAATTCAACTAACCCTGAAATCGCGAACTATCGCTAACTGACCAGAAAGGATTGGTAAGCATAGTTCCTGCCTGCCCTGGAGTCTAACCTAGCTAGAATTAGGTATTAGGAGGTGGGAGGTGTAATTCTACTGTAACCCCCTTTGAATGTGTAATGTATTGTTCTTTATTAGAGTGATTATAAGTTTGACATTGTATTTTCTTGACTGTAATAAAATCAAAGTTCTTTTGCATCAAACCAGTTGTCCTTTGCACTATGTCACATCCCCCAAATAAATCCAGAGTCTAGAACGCAAGGGAATGGGAGCGATTTGAACCGCTCAAGTAGGTCAGAGGTGAACCTGACCCCCAGTACCACCCCCTTACAAAATGACGACCGTGGCAGGACTCTGGTACAAGGGGTATGATGCGGAGAGTGCTGGTTTGGGGCAAAGAACCAAAATGGAAGAGAGGATTTCCTCCTATGTGTATAAGTCAATGTAACTAAAGAATGGGTGTTTGGTCTATTGCGCGCTGAGCGTCCAGCTGACTCTGCAACCTAGTGGACAGCAAGCAAAGATCACAAAGAAGCAGTAGAGAAGGCAATTTGGTTGGCCTGTTTACAGCGACAGGTCCAACTCCGAGATAAAACCAATGAGAGACTACAGGCAGAGTTATGGGAATGCGCAGAGAACTATCAGGAAAGGGTTATGTCAGAAGAAAGGTTATGGGGAGAACTCCGTAAGCTAAAACAGGAAAGGACCCAGATAAGGGAAAGGTTGAAAAACAGTCAGGACTATTTTCAATGTCAGGTTACCGAGGCCAAAAGTAATGAAAAGTCACTGAGGGAGGAAAGCACTCGCCTCACCCTACAAGTAAAAGAGCTCTAGGAAAGATTAAAAGGTGTGCAGGCAGCGTATAAAGCAGCTAGCACTAATGGGTTTGAATCGGGTGACCACGGTCCCTGCCAGCAATAAATCAAAAGTTTAAACCTTGCTCTGTCCACGGCAAAAGGCATGGTATGCCTAATAAGTCCAGGTATGCCCCAGGTAAGCCTGGAAGAGAAGGAAGAAATTGTTCAGCCACCACCTGTGGCACCGGTGACTACCCTGCTCAGCAGCAGGAGGGGCGAACGAGCTGTGAGGCAGACAGGGATAACGAACCATCACTACCTGTGGCATCGGGTTTCAGCTCGGACTGGCAGCAGGGAGGAGGGGTAGGTGAGCCAGAACAGGGAGAGCCAGAACCAGGGCCAATGTGCCTGGTCTGGCAACAGAAGTATAGCCTGCCCACCCTTGCCGGGGGTCCAGGGCCCCTGGAAAGTCAGTTTGTGGTCCCCGACACTCCCCAACAGCTTAGGGCTATGATAAGCCATCTGGGAAAGCTAACTCCAAAGGGAGACCCCTTGGTTCACTTTATGGAGGTGGAACAGGCAGGGGATATTAACGGGTGCGATGATGCAGAAATGGCAAAGATGCTTCTCCTGTCCCTGGACAACAAGCTGCACCAGTCCCTTTTTACTGAGAGCCAAAGAGGACGGAAAACACTTGCTGCCATTCAGAAAGACATTTTAGAAGCTATGGGCTGCAATGACGGGAGTCCCTTCTCCAGAGTAGAGAAAACGGTGCAGCTCGCAGGCGAAACCCCACAGGCGTTCGCAGACCGACTTTGGCCTGTGCACCAGAGCACCTGTAGTGGGGACATAGACAGAGAAAACTTAAGCCCGGCCGAGTTAGCACACTGGCTCTGAAGCCTAGTAGCTAACAGTTTAACCCGAATAAGAACCAAGGCTGAGACCTGGTTCGATCCAAGAGATCCCCAAGCCACCGAACAAGGAGTGCTTAGGCAACTGACCCGAGCTTACCGGAACGGCAGAGGGACGGAAGAGTTCCCACAAAAGGGAAGGGTCCACGAAATCCGACCTAGCCAAGATAAGAGGGAATGGTGCCACGAGGGGGTAACCCCTTTGATACAAAACATACCTGCTTTGGGTGCGGAAAAAGTGGGCACTGGAGAAAGGATTGTCGAAATCCTTGACAGGAAAGAGTTCTCCAGCCCCGGCCAAAAGGGCCGAGACAGATCCAGTTCCTCCCCATTCGTTCGATACCTTTCTAACCGCACTCCGAACCATGTTAGATGGCCCTGGGAAGGTAGCCACCGCCACCGGTACCGAAATCCCATCTGCCCCCTCCCAACCAAAATCATGACTCGGACAGGACAACTCCTGGAAAGCCACGGTGGACTATCGAGTACTCAACTGTAACATCCCCGTCTGTACACCCACCGTTGTTGCTGTCGCCGACCTCATTGGAAGTATCCCAACCTCTGCAACCACCTTCACGGTGCTGGATATTTCCAACAGGTTCTGGTCCATACCTTTTAAGAAGGGAAGATCAGTACAAGTAGACTTTTACCTTTAAAGGACAGCAATACACTTGGAACTGTCTCCCTCAGGGCTTCCACAACAGCCCCAGTATTTTCCATCAGTGTAAAGAGCTTCAGCAGACCCCAGCAGCTTGCACAGTATGTGGATGACCTGCTCCTATTCACCAATGAAGGGGAGGAGCATGGCCCACTGCTGACTGAACTGCTGGAGCTGCTGAAAGAAGAAGGATTTAAAGTAAACCCCAAGAAGGCACAGATTGGCCTGAAGGAAGTAAAATTCCTGGGACTAGCTGTGCGCGCTGGGGAAAGAGCCATTGACAAAGCTAGAAGGGAAGCAGTGCAGAAGTTACCCACCCTCAACACAGTAACAGGAGTAAGATCATTTCTAGGGCTCGCCGGGTACTGCAGAGATTTCATTGAGGATTATGCAGCCACCGCAGCCCCTCTACTCCTACACTTGGTAGTGGAGTGGGAATGGGACAAAGGTTGCGAGGCAGCATTTATCCAACTTAAGAAAGACTTGCAGACCGCGCCAGCTCGAGAGGTCATCAATGGGGGTAAAGAGTTTTTCCTGGAAGTAGTAGCCAGTGGGGACAGCCTGAGCACAGTACTGCTCTAAGAGCGGCACGGCCGGCTGAGACCAGTGGTCTACTCCTCCAGGATACTCACGGATGTGGAGAAGGGATACTCCGACTGTGAGCGGCACCTCCTAGCCACTCACTGGGCTGTGAAAAGATCACTGATCTTCACAGGGGGGGTCCCCTATCACACTCCTTACCCACCATACACCTACCCAAATGCTCCTGGATGGGAGAATCAAGGACGGGACAGTGAGCAGTGCCCGCATTGCTCGCTGGACCCCGCTCCTCTCTCAAATGGACCTCAGGGTAAAGGGTTTCTGCGAGCCAAGACTTGCAGCCAACATGATTTATCCAGGGACAGCCCACCGGTGTTCCGTAGAAGGGGTATGGAAAATTAACATAGGCTTTCGGGCTGGGTTACACCCCACAGGCCGAGAGATCTATGTGGACAGTTCAAGCACGGTGTCTGTGGGTGAACGACTCACAGAGTTTATGACTCCGAGGCAGGCATTGCTCTGGCGATCAAACTCCCCAGTACTATGAGCGCCCAGCACGCTGAACTGTCTGCGATGGTGTCCGTAGTCGCACACCCCAAAGAATTCCCTACCCCATACACGATTTGCTCGGACAGTATGTTCACATGCAATTCATGTACGGAGTACCTGGATATTTGGTCCCGCTGCGGATACACATCGCAGACAGGAGTCCCCTGGCAATTGAGCCCCTACTGGAAAAGATCATGAAAGCCGTAGGGGAGGAAGGGAATATCTACACACATAAAGTGAAGGCACATTCCACCAACGAATCCCGTAGCGAGGGAAACCAGCAGGCTGACATGTTGCATGTGCAAGCTCTGGGATCCGTACAACCCAGGACCCATAGCAGCAGTCAGGGGCAGGATGGGGTCGGCAGGGAAGGCAGGGATAGCTTTGCCCCTGGATATAAAAATAGTTCAGACCCAAGACCCTGTCCTCAAAACTGTCCTGAACACGCTAGCTAAAGGGGAAAGGATAGACGGGCCATACGGCAACGCAGCAATTGCTATTAAAGAAGGCATGCTGTTCAGCGGGGAGCAATGGGTAGTACTGCAACAACACCGGAGAGAATTCCTCCAGCTGGTCCAGGAGCAGGACACCCAGGATCTGAGACCACTCGGCAAAGGGTGGAACAGGCAGGGTGGTGGCCAGGACTCAGGGAGGACGTCCGCGAGTTCTGTGCTAGCTGTCTGGTGTACGCGGCCAATAACCCCGACCCCCAGAAAAGAAAGGTGTCTATGGGACATATCAGGAGGGTAGAGGGACCCTGGCAGTCGATCCAAATCGATTACATCGGGCCCCTACCCACTGCCCAGGAAGGCTACAAGTACTGCCTAGTATTACACAGAAACATAGAAAATAGGTGCAGGAGTAGGCCATTCGGCCCTTCTAGCCTGCACCGCCATTCAATGAGTGCATGGCTGAACATGCAACTTCAATACCCCCTTCCTGCTTTCTCGCCATACCCCTTGATCGCCCTAGTAGTAAGGACTTCATCTAACTCCCTTTTGAATATATTTAGTGAATTGGCCTCAACAACTTTCTGTGGTAGAGAATTCCACAGGTTCACCACTCTCTGGGTGAAGAAGTTTCTCCTCATCTCGGTCCTAAATGGCTTACCCCTTATCCTTAGACTGTGACCCCTGGTTCTGGACTTCCCCAACATTGGGAACATTCTTCCTGCATCTAACCTGTCTAAACCCGTCAGAATTTTAAACGTTTCTATGAGGTCCCCTCTCATTCTTCTGAACTCCTGTGAATACAAGCCCAGTTGATCCAGTCTTTCTTGATATGTCAGTCCCACCATCCCGGGAATCAGTCTGGTGAACCTTCGCTGCACTCCCTCAATAGCAAGAATGTCCTTCCTCAAGTTAGGAGACCAAAACTGTACACAATACTCCAGGTGTGGCCTCACCAAGGCCCTGTACAACTGTAGCAACACCTCCCTGCCCCTGTACTCAAATCCCCTTACTATGAAGGCCAACATGCCATTTGCTTTCTTAACCACCTGCTGTACTTGCATGCCAACCTTCAATGACTGATGTACCATGACACCCAGGTCTCGTTGCACCTCCCCTTTTCCTAATCTGTCACCATTCAGATAATAGTCTGTCTCTCTGTTTTTACCACCAAAGTGGATAACCTCACATTTATCCACATTATACTTCATCTGCCATGCATTTTCCCACTCACCTAACCTATCCAAGTCACTCTGCAGCCTCATAGCATCCTCCTCGCAGCTCACACTGCCACCCAACTTAGTGTCATCCGCAAATTTGGAGATACTACATTTAATCCCCTCGTCTAAATCATTAATGTACAGTGTAAACAGCTGGGGCCCCAGCACAGAACCTTGCGGTACCCCACTAATCACTGCCTGCCATTCTGAAAAGTACCCATTTACTCCTACTCTTTGCTTCCTGTCTGACAACCAGTTCTCAATCCATGTCAGCACACTACCCTCAATCCCATGTGCTTTAACTTTGCACATTAATCTCTTGTGTGGGACCTTGTCGAAAGCCTTCTGAAAGTCCAAATATACCACATCAACTGGTTTTCCCTCATCCATTCTACTGGAAACATTCTCAAAAAATTCCAGAAGATTTGTCAAGCATGATTTCCCTTTCACAAATCCATGCTGACTTGGACCTATCATGTCACCTCTTTCCAAATGCGCTGCTATGACATCCTTAATAATTGATTCCATTATTTTACCCACTACTGAGGTCAGGCTGACCGGTCTATAATTCCCTGTTTTCTCTCTCCCTCCTTTTTTAAAAAGTGGGGTTACATTGGCTACCCTCCACTCGATAGGAACTGATCCAGAGTCAATGGAATGTTGGAAAATGACTCTCAATGCATCCGCTATTTCCACCTCCTTAAGTACTCTGGGATGCAGTCCATCAGGCCCTGGGGATTTATCGGCCTTCAATCCCATCAATTTCCCCAACACAATTTCCCGACTAATAAGGATTTCCCTCAGTTCCTCCTCCTTACTAGACCCTCTGACCCCTTTTATATCCGGAAGGTTGTTTGTGTCCTCCTCAGTGAATACCGAACCAAAGTACTTGTTCAATTGGTCTGCCATTTCTTTGTTCCCCGTTATGACTTCCCCTGATTCTGACTGCAGGGGACCTACGTTTGTCTTTACTAACCTTTTTCTCTTTACATATCTATAGAAACTTTTGCAGTCCGTCTTAATGTTCCCTGCAAGCTTCCTCTCGTACTCTATTTTCCCTGCCCTAATCAAACCCTTTGTCCTCCTATGCTGAGTTCTAAATTTCTCCCAGTCCCCAATTTGTCTGCCACTTTCTTGGCTTTAATACTATCCCTGATTTCCCTTGATAGCCACGGTTGAGCCACCTTCCCTTTTTTATTTTTACACCAGACAGGGATGTACAATTGTTGTAGTTCATCCATGCGGTCTCTAAATGTCTGCCAATGCCCATCCACAGTCAACTCCTCAAGTATCATTCGCCAATCTATCCTAGCCAATTCATGCCTCATACCTTCAAAGTTACCCTTCTTTAAGTTCTGGACCATGGTCTCTGAATTAACTGTTTCATTCTCCATCCTAATGCAGAATTCCACCATATTATGGTCACTCTTCCCCAAGGGGCCTTGCACAACGAGATTGCTAATTAATCCTCTCTCATTACACAACACCCAGTCTAAGATGGCCTCCCCCCTTGTTGGTTCCTTGACATATTGGTCTCGAAAACCATCCCTTATGCACTCCAGGAAATCCTCCTCCACCGTATTGCTTCCAGTTTGGCTCGCCCAATCTATGTGCATATTAAAGTCACCCATTATAACTGCTGCACCTTTATTGCATGCACCCCTAATTTCCTGTTTGATGCCCTCCCCAACATCACTACTACTGTTTGGAGGTCTGCACACAACTCCCACTAACGTTTTTTGCCCTTTGGTATTTTGCAGCTCTACCCATATAGATTCCACATCATCCAAGCTAATGTCCTTCCAAACAATTGCATTAATCTGCTCTCTAACCAGCACTGCTACCCCACCTGGATGTATTGGTGGATGTATTCACCAAATGGGTGAAAGCCTTCCCATGCCAAACAGCCACTGCCCTGGGAACAGCCAGGATCCTGGTCAGAGAAGTGTTCTCCCGATGGGGACTACCACAATACGTGGAATCCGACCAAGGGAGTCACTTTACCGGGCAGGTGATGCAGGAGACCCTTAAGGAAAATGGCATGTCGCCCACAACCCATAGTCATCCGGGTCTGTGGAGAGTTTAAACCGCACTATCAAAAGAAAGGCTGCGCAAAGAGACAGGGGACTCACCCAAAGGGTGGGTAGAGGTCCTACCACTGGTCCTCATGGGGACCCGGGCCAGCCAGTCAAAGAGCACGTGGTACTCCCGGTACGAGTTCATGACCGGCAGAGCCATGCGAACCCCCACCCATGTGTTAGCCCCGGTACTCACGGAAGGTCAGCTTAGGGAAGCGAACCGGGACAGCTTTGTCAGAAATCTGTTTGAACACCTTAAACTGATTCACTGGCAGGTTGCTAACAACATGGGAAAACAGCATCGGAACAACCGACTGCTGCGAGAACCCCGCAAACACCATGAATGGGAGATAGGGAACCAGGTTATGGTGAGGAACTACGCTAGAGTAGGGGTCTTTGAGGCACTGTACATGGGACCGTACCACATTGTCGACAAGGCAAGCCCCAGGGTCTATGCCATAAAATTGCCCCGCCGAGCAAAGTGGTTCCACATAAATTAGTGCAAACTTTTCAACCCAGGAGCAGCAGCTAAACGTAAGGGAGAGCCAAAAACTGTCAACCGTACTGAAGACAGGGACCCCCAGCCAGCAGCTCCCGACTGTGGAATTCCCACAGGGGATGTGGCAGACCCACAGACTGCACCTAGAGGGGCGGTGGACTGTGTTACTGGAGGAGCTGTCCCACAAATCATTTGGAACTTGGACGCACCCCCGGCAGCCAGAGCCTTAAGAAGGACTCCCCGCACACCACGGCCAAAGAAGCGTGGTCACCAGTGCTCCAATTTAAATGGTTCAGCCCCGGGAAAGGGACCAGCCGCAAAAGGGTACCTAAGGTCAGAGACCAGCCCGCGAGCAGGGACACCCAGCCGGTAGCCTTGGGCAACGAGGGACCCTCAGAAGAGATAGCGGTGGACCAGCCACCAAGTGGGAGTCCCCAGCCCGTAGCCCTCGACCAGGCAGAACCACCCCAGGGGAAGAAACGAACCAGGCAGCCACCGCCAAAGGAGCGGTGTGCTGTAGCGCCGGAGGGGACGTTCCCCCAATAGTGTGGGACTCGAACCCACCTCCGGTGAGGACACTTCGGGTCCAGCGGTGCAGGCCGACCTATTACCGACCTCGCTGGACACCCAGCGGAAGAAGAAGAAAGAAAGAAGGCAGGAATTAACCTGGCCACCCGGAGATGGGTGGCAGATGTACATATAAAGAACCAATATGAATTTCGGAATGTTTGATGATTAATTTAGAGTAGTGTAAGATTATCTGTGTAATGATAAGTATATATGTATTAGTTACTGGGGTAAGGAAAAGAATCTACCTGTGCAGCTGTTAAAAGAGGCACAGGCCGGGTAATACCCGGGAGTAAGAAGAATCTAACGGTATAGCTATTAAGGGAAGCACCGGTGAGATAACAAGCAAAACGGCTGTGAGATAAAAGTTAGAAGCAACATCAGTCCACAAGGAACCGAATAAGACAGCCAGTAATTAAAGACCAGGCTATGTCTGAAAGGAAGAGAGCCCAATTTGGAACTCGGTCACCTTTGTCAAGCCAGAGAACTTTCTCAGGGCTAGACAATCTATTTTATGTGCCCCTAAAGGAAAGAGAACAGTGTGGAAAGGATCCTGTTCCTGCTCGCCCTGATAGGGATGAGCAGCGGCGACCGAGGAGACGTGGAAGAATCCCTCATTTACGGGTGTTCAGGAGAAAGAGCACCGATCTTAACCGCCGGGGGTGGCACCCCAGGCTTGGAAGAACTCGCCGTTTACGCCCACGAGGGAAGATGGCCAGGGTGGCTGGGATCTAATTCTACTAGCTACTCCACCAGGAAGGTTTTACCTATGGGAGGCCTCAGTTCTATGCCCCCGGATACGGATCATCGCTGCCCGAGTCAGTATTACAGAGGGAAAACATGTATGTTTGACTTGCAAAGGAAAGATTCCCCTGGGAAGATGGTGGTGGCTCAGAAAACTAAGCAAGGACGCATGGGACCAGGAATCGGACTGGGAAAGACTCGGTAATGATACGTACCGCACCATCATGGGGACACGGGGAGGAGTAAAAGTGTGTTGGGACAAATGGTAGGAATCTGAACAAGGAATTTACGTTTGCATGTGGGGATCAGAAAATATTTGTCCCGCAGGCATATCGATCACCTTCGCCAGGCAATGGCAAGATGAAGGGGAAGGGATAGGGTAGGATTCTAGCCTACACGAGTGCACAGTCCCACACTCCCCACTCCCAATTAACACCACCGAACTAAGAGCACACATTAAGAAACCCCTGCCCACAACCCCGCCAATACGCACAGTAATAGAAAGGTGTCCTACTACCACCAAAGGACCTGGAAACGGATTAGTATTGATACCGACCGAACAGGTGTTATATCAGGGGGTACATTATGCAGTAGCTTCAGTAATTTGAAACCTTACTGAGATACACCGACCTGCATGGTGCCCGAAGGAGTCAGAACTGCTATACCAGGCCCTACTTAGAGACATGTTCAAGAAATTTTATGAGTTAGACTTTGGAAATGTAGATAAAGCAGGCCTATACACCCTATATACTAGGGACACCATGGGCCAGCTCTGCCTCTGAAGCCTACCCTGTCCCAGTAGACTGTGGGAAATCTAACCACACCATTATGGAAATCGTACTAAGGATGCTGGTCATGGGTGGGACAGCCTGACCCGTACCGGTAGACCGGGTGGAGAACATTGGGGTTATTCAGGGAGGTGCACACATTCGTTTTGCAGTGGTCCCACCCTATGTTATAAAGTGGGAGCACGCTGTAACGAGTACTGACCTCTCCGGGTGGCGGAGCCGGGGTGCACACATAATACTGTGTCCTCAGTACTTGAGTGCCCATTCAAAGTCACAGTGTGGGTTTAAAGCTGCTGGCGCACAGCCTATTAACTGCACCATGGAGGTAACAGCACAAGACCAGGTCCCTCCACAGGTAGCATACATAGGGGGTGGGACATATTGTGTCACCACCAGTGCACCCCACTACCAACATGGACACTTCTGGTGTCCGGTAAGTGACAGCAGTTTTTGCTTCAAACCTGAGGCATCAGTTCAAGTGGCCCAGGAACAGATTGTCCCCATTCCTGAACCCTCCACTGTCCACCTCACTGTGAAGGAAAACATTACAAACCTGCAGGATTATGTTGTACATTTTGGCTATGCAATTCCCCCTCGACCTGAACATCTTATCGCCCAGCTAAAAGCTGTAATTATCTCACAAAAACACTTCTACACTCTAGAACAGAAAACAATTGAGATCGAGAAAAAGATTCTCGAGATCACTATTCCGCCTTGGTGCGACCTTTTCAGAAATATAGAAGTCCCAGTCTGGATCCGAATCCCACACTTTAGTTATCTGTCAACATGCGATTATTCTTTACTTATGGTGTCTCACTTGCCGAGTGAAACGCAGAGGCCGTCAGGTCAGGCACCAAAAGGTGCTGTACGCTCCTTGGCCGAACTTGGGAATCACGCAGGGAGGGGTGATACCACACTGCCATGTTTACTTTGTATTTGATTATACCTGCTGTAAACTGCAAAATCTCGAGTGTTGTAAGAGTGTTACTTAAAATGTGTTTGACTGTGTACCTTTATTTTACTGAACTTAAAATGTGTTTGACTATGGACTTTATGTTACTTGAGAATGTGTTTTGACTATGTGCTTTTATTTTACTTTACTCAAACTGTGTTTGGCTGTATACCGTTAGTTTACTGTGAAAACTGAGTAAAGGAGGGGCATCGTACCGAATTGTAATGATTGTATTCGCTGGTAAATTGCATTGCATTTCAATGGAGGATGCATGTTAATGTTTAGCTAGTGTAAATGCAGGGAAGGTTGACTCTCGGGAGCAGGTATTTTGCTTACCTTGATTGACACTCAAGAGTGTAGAGTGTCAGCAGCGGGGACTGAAGGGTGCAAAATTTACAAGAAACCCTCCCCCAGTGTTTGGGCTCATTCGAAAGGAAATTTAATTTGGGACTATCTACCGCAAAATTTGGAACCCTAACGTGCTTATGGAAGAAACTTTGAACTTTAATCAAATTTTGGACTTTTCAAAAGACAAATTCAAGGCTGTGGGCGGGCCTAAAGAACTAACAGGAGACAACTTGATTATTGAGACTGTCTGGGTGTTGGGACTAATGTAACTTGTCTGGAAAAATGGGTTTTCGAGAATCCTTCTCCACAAAAGACATTAACGTTACAACAAATAGCCCAGAGATAGCCAACCATCAACCTGAATCTGGAAAACCGCTTCAGCATATACATCATAAAGAAGCCCAATCCAGCCTGTATGCAAAAAACTAAGCACAAAAGGATATTGCGATTACCAAGTTCATATTTTCATCAGGAAATAGATTTAGAAATGCATCCCACTCAAAACATATTAACTTTTAACGAGCCTGCCAAGATATTACAAAGAGAAGTCAAGCCCGCCAAATTCAAACAAAGACTCCTAAACTGATTTGGCGCAAAGATTAGAACAATTCAAACGGTATAACTGACCGCCTGTTTTAACAGAGGATATGCCACACTTCGCCTAGTAACATACTACGCTTGTGTCATTAAGAAGGGAGAGAAACGACAGTTGTAAACTAACTTCGCCAGCCTCGAAGTCCTGAAGTCCTGAAGGAAGGAAGAATATCACCATCGTGGCAGCAACCAACCACAGCCAACATGGCCCCAACAAAAAATACCGTGATTGACCAAACTCGAAACAAAACTCCAACAGAAAGAAACCGAAGAATCGTAAGTTTCCATTCTACAATCTAAGGCCTGACTACCAACAGGTGAAAACATTACCTAAAGAGACTTTGAATCTATTTCCAGCGAAGAAAACCAGGTACTTACCCCATAGATCCAAAACGCGCCTTACCGCATCAGCGGACTCAACCCAACTGAAGATTGCGCAGTAAGAAGTCTTCTCTGATGTTCGGGGTATGGCAAGCAGAACCTACAGAATTCAACGAACCCTGAAATCGTGAACTACCGCTAACTGACCAGAAAGGATTGGTAAGCATAGTCCCTGCCTGCCCTGGAGTCTAACCTAGCTAGAATTAGGTATTGGGAGGTGGGAGGTGTAATTTTACTGTAACCCCCTTTGAATGTGTAATGTATTGTTCTTTATTAGAGTGATTATAAGTTTGACATTGTATTTACTTGACTGTAATAAAATCAAAGTTCTTTTGCATCAAACCAGTTGTTCTTTGCACGATGCCACATCCCCCAAATAAATCCAGAATCTATAATTGAAGGAAGTGGGAGCGATTTGAACCGCTCAAGTAGGTCAGAGATGAACCTGACCCCTGGGACCACCCCTTTACACTTTTGAAAAAAATCAACTTGGTTTGAAAGATGCCATCCATGAATGTTCATTGATGCCAAATAACAAAGTTCACACTAAACGTTCATCAATAACTCACCTTCTCCGTGTCTGGGACATTCCAGGATACCTTTCTTCCCTCAACCCTGTGAATGCCAGACTTTCGCTGCTACTTTTAAACAGGTCAAATGTTTTGAAATTTACATTGGTATATATGAGTGCTTTCCCCGCCCCCCACTCCTCCCCCCATCCCCACCTTGGCCCCCCCCACCCCCACCCAGGATGTTCTGTCGGCAAAACACATCTGACAGGAACAGACAGTCGACATTCAAGATAAAAGATAAAAGCGTCCCAACTTGAACTGGGAATGAAGGTAAGGTGAGCACCAGACATGCTCTCCCACTCCGCCCCCCCACCCCGGCTGCCGGCCTCAGCTGTTGGAGGCCCGGATAATTTTAACCCCCAGGCCTAATCTGCATGCAACCAATCAGGTGCCCGCCCAAAATGGATGAGAATCTGCAGCTGGCAGACGGGCATGAGCAGAATTTCGGGTCGCAGAAGACTGCTGGTTGGCACCAAAGATTTTCAAAGCCTTTGTGAGCCTGCACATCACTTTTTTCCCACAAGTAAGTTCCTGTGAAGTGCACACAATACCATTTTATTTGTTTTGTAAGGAAGATCTGTGAATTCACAAGAGATTTTCCGTGCAAAGTTCATAAATGAATTTTCTGTGACTACACCCATATTTTTGTGCAACCTGAACCAGCGGAGTTCAATCAGTCATGGTTATTAGTCGACATGGAAACAAGATAAAGTTAGACTTTCTCTCCTGGTGGATATTGATTCACTGGCTCACAGATAAGTATCATTCGGTTCATCTGGTTCTTTAATGATGATTGAGTTATGAAAGAAATCACATTGCTGTCCGATATAAAGAGTCAGGGCTGCCAAACGGAGGCCATGCAATGCAGTCAGCCAGCTTTGGTTCCACTGATCACTGCCTTTGGGGATCCACTTCCAATTGCTACTGACTACGATTTTCCTCCAGCCAGCACTACCAAACCATTTGCCATCACCGGTGCTGAGCAAACAACAAGCAGAATTTCTGGAGCTATCTCACTGCTTCAATGCGCCATAAGAAGGAACATAGGAACATAGGAACATCGCTTCTCGGCCTTTTGGCTAAGATCATGCGTAACTGACCTGACAGGGGAGTAACCATGACCCCAATGTGGTTCTCCCTGGATCAGGAAGGTGATTCTCCTATGCTTTTTGGAAATAGGAGGTGGGTGGGGTGGCTTGACCCATCCACCTCCACGGAGGTGTGTGGGGGGCCTGACCCATCCACCTCCATGGCACGAACCTGGTATTGCAGTACTTCCAGGAACGGTGCTTGGGCACTAGGCCTTTTGGCTAAGAGCATTGGCGCAGGGTGATCCTTGATGTGTGCAAGGTAACCTCTGGTGTTTGTGATCTGACAAAGAATTGGAAAGATTGGCAACGAATAAAAAAATAAATAAAAAAATAGGAACATAGGAACAGGAGTAGGCCATTACGCTTCTCGAGCCTGCCCTGCCATTGAATTAGATCATGGCTGACGAACTAAATTCCATTTACCCTCTTGGTTCCATATTCCTTAATACCCTTATCTAACAAATATCTATCAATCTCAGTTTTTAAATGTTCAATTCAGCCTCAACAGCATTTTGGCGAGAGAATTCCTGATTTTCACAAACCTTAGTGTGAAGAAGTGCTTCCTGACATCAGCCCTGAACAGCCTGACTCTAATTTTAAGGTTATGCCCCCTTGTTCTGGACTCGCCCAACAGAGGAAATAGTTGTTCTCTATCTACCTTATCAAACACCTCACAGATTGCCCCATAATCTTTGATATTCAAGGGAATACAAGCCTGGATTCTGCAACCTGTCCTGATAATTTAGCCCTTTTAGCCCCGCTACCATATGAAGGGGCCGAAATTGCCCCTTTCGTTAAGGCCGGTTACACTCGCTAATCGGCGGCCATGCTGCAGAGTGGAGTGGCCGCCGAATTTTCGTGGAATGGCCGTTGATAGCCCAATTGCCCTCCCATGTTTTCCCGGTGGTGCCCCGATTCCCCCCCGCTTACCGTTATGCTACTGCCGATCTGCGATTAGTGTGTCATCACCTTGCGCACTGCCGATCTAACCGCCCCCCCCCCCGCCCCCCCCCACCAACGGCGACATTCCCCATGGAAAATCTTCGGCCCGCCCGGTGGTGCCAAAACCTGTTTTTTCCCGGTGGTCCAGTGAGGCAGTGGTGTGGCTTCCCTTAAAGGAGAGGGCACACTGCCGCTGCCGCCATGTTTTTTTTTGTCAGCCGACTGCCATGTTGGCCCGACAATTATGCTCCCTGGCACACACCTCTTGGGTACCAGGCTGCTGGCCTGGCCGAAACCCTCCCTGGTGGCCCAGTGGGTCGAAGTTTTAAAAGCGCGGAGGCTCTCCACTTTAAGTGAAGGAGAGAGCCGTGGTGACACGCGCCGTGATGACATCATCGCAGCAGTGACTCCGCACAGCCCCAACCTCTGCCCTTCAGTTGCTGTCACCGCCGCGTCTTTGCCCCTCACATGTTGTTGCCGCCTTCAGTAAGACCAACTTCCGGATCAAAACAAAAAAAAAACAAAGAGCCAAATGTTGCTCAAGAGGCGACCTGAACCGTAGCTGCGGCAAAAAACAGCGAATTGGGCAGGAGGCAATTTCTACCCCGAAGACTCTTATGATCCAAACGTGATCTTGTGACTGAAGCAGCAGAAGAGCTATGTCACTGACAACAATAAAAACACAGATTTAAAAAAAAACTTCTGATTTGAGCGCACGTCTGCTACAAAATGAGTCTCCAGGTAGCGGCACATGAATAATAAAAATTTAAATGTTCTACTGATCCCTTCCCTAATCATATCACCATATTATTCCTTGGGGCATTTTCAGAGTCTGAAATATTTGAATCTGAAGCATTCAGCAGAAATATCTGACAGATGACAGGTTGGGAAATTGTTCTTGTTTCTTCGAATCAAGACTGTAAACAACATCATGAGATGTAGATGCTAATCTTGACACGAGCTTGTGATTTTGTGCAGTTGTTTTCACACTGCTTATGGCATTATTTACAATGGTAGAAAAAAATACATAATTTTTGGCGCTCCGGCTGTTCGAGTTTGAGGGGACTGTTGTCTGTTCACGATCTCAGTCATATAACATGATGAGGACAATGTCTTCTTTTCGGTGATCCAGTTGCTAGCTTTTCAAAATTTCGTTGAACATGGTGTTCCAGTGAGAGACAGCTACGGTGGATCAAATGGATACTTCACATTTGACTGGTTTTCAAAGTAATTTCGCTACATGCAGGTAGATGCAGAGAGGATGTTTCCACTTGTGGGGGAAATCTAGAACTCAGGGGCATAGTTTATGAATCATCATCATTATAGACAGTCCCTCAGAATCGAGGAAGACTTGCTTCCACTCCTAAAGTGAGTCCTTTGGTGGCTGAACAGTCCAATGCGAGAGCCACAGTCCCTGTCACAGGTGGGACAGACATTCGTCGGGTAAAGTGGGGGCGGTGGTGGGACTGATTTGCTGCATGCTCCTTCTGCTGCCTGCGCCTGACCTCTTCACGCTTGCGGCGTTGAGATTCGAAGAGCTCAATGCCCTTCCGGATGCACTTCCTCCACCTAGGGTGGTCTTTGGCCAAGGACTCCCAGGTGTCAGTGGTGATGTCACACTTTACCAGGGAGGCTTTGAGGATGTCCTTGTAACATTTCCGCTGCCCATCTTTGACTCGTTTTCCGTGAAAGAGCTCCACATAGATCAATTGCTTGGGGAGCCTCGTGACTGGCATGCGAACTATGTGGCCTGCCCATGTGGAGCTGATCGAGTGTGGTCAGTGTTTCAATGCTGCAGATGTTGGCCTGGGTGAGGACACTGAAGTTGGTGCGCCTGTCCTCCCAGGAGATTTGCAGGACCTTGCGGAGACATCGTTGGTGATATATCTCCAGCAACTTGAGGTGTCTTCTGTACATCGTCCATGCCTCAGATCCATACATGAGGGTGGGTATTACTACAGCCCTCTAGACCATGAGCTTGGTGGTAGATTTGAGGGCCTGGTCTTCGAACAATCTTTTCCTCAGGTGGCCAAACATAGAAACATAGAAACATAGAAAATAAGTGCAGGAGTAGGCCATTCGGCCAAACGAGTCTGCACCACCATTCAATAAGATCATGGCTGATCATTCCCTCAGTACCCCTTTCCTGCTTTCTCGCCATACCCCTTGATCCCTTAAGCTGTAAGGGCCATATCTAACTCCCTCTTGAATATATCCAATGAACTGGCATCAACAACTCTCTGCAGTAGGGAATTCCACAGGTTAACAACTCTCTGAGTGAAGAAGTTTCTCCTCATCTCAGTCCTAAATGGCCTACCCCTTATCCTAAGACTGTATCCCCTGGTCTGGACTTCCCCATCATTGGGAACATTCTTCCCGCATCTAACCTGTCCAGTCCCGTCAGAATCTTATAAGTTTCTATGAGATCCCCTCTCATCCTTCTAAACTCCAGTGTATAAAGGCCCATTTGATCCAGTCTCTCCTCGTATGTCAGTCCCGCCATCCCGGGTATCAGTCTGGTGAACCTTCGCTGCACTCCCTCAATAGCAAGAACGTCCTTCCTCAGATTAGGAGACCAAAACTGAACACAATATTCCAGGTGAGGCCTCACCAAGGCCCTGTTCAACTGCAGTAAGACCTCCCTGCTCCTATACTCAAATCCCCTAGCTATGAAGGCCAACATACCATTTGCCTTCTTCACCGCCTGCTATACATGCATGCCAACTTTCAATGGCTGATGAACCATGACACCCAGGTCTCATTGCACCTCCCCCTTTCCTAATCTGCCATCATTCAGATAATATTCTGCCTTCGTGTTTTTGCCCCCAAAGTGGATAACCTCACATTTATCCACATTATACTGCATCTGCCAAGCATTTGCCCACTCACCTAACCTGTCCAAGTCACCCTGCAGCCTTTTAGCGTCCCCCTCACAGCTCACACCGCCACCCAGTTTAGTGTCATCTGCAAACTTGGAGATATTACACTCAATTCCTTCATCTAAATCATTAAAGTATATTGTAAAGAACTGGGATCCCAGCACTGAGCACTGCTGCACTCCACTAGTCACCGCCTGCCATTCTGAAAAGGACCCATTTATCCCGACTCTCTGTTTCCTGTCTGCCAACCAGTTCTCTATCCACGTCCTATATTACCCCCAATACCATGTGCTTTGATTTTGCACACTAATCTCTTGCGTGTGACCTTGTCAAAAGCCTTTTGAAAGTCCAAATACACCACATCCACTGGTTCTCCCTTGTCCACTCTCCTAGTTACATCCTCAAAAAATTCCAGAAGACTTGTCAAGCCTGATTTATTTCTCTTTCATAAATCCAAGCTGACTTGGTCCGATCCTGTCACTGCTTTCCAAATGTGCTGCTATTTCATCTTTAATAATTGATTCCAACATTTTCCCCACTACTGATGTCAGTTTAACTGGTCTATAATTACCCGTTTTCTATCTCCATCCTTTTTTAAACAGTGGTGTTACATTAGCTAACCTCCAATCCATAGGAACTGATCCAGAGTCGATAGACTGTTGGAAAATGATCACCAATGCATCCACTATTTCTATGGCCACTTCCTTAAGTACTCTGGGATGCAAATTATCAGGCCCTGGGGATTTATCGGCCTTCAATCCCATCAATTTCTCGAACACAATTTCCCGCTTTATAAGGATATCCTTCAGTTCCTCCTTCTCACTAGACCCTCGGTCCCCTAGTATTTCCGGAAGGTTATTTGTGTCTTCCTTCGTGAAAACAGAACCAAAGTATTCGTTTAACTGGTCCACCATTTCTTTGTTCCCCATTATAAATTCACCTGAATCTGACTGCAAGGGACCTACATTTGCCTTGACTAATCTTTTTCTCTTCACATATCTATAGAAGCTTTTGCGGTCAGTTTTTATGTTCCCAGCAAGCTTCCTCTCATACTCGATTTTCCCCCTCCTAATTAAACCCTTTGTCCTCCCCTGGTCTATTACAAAATTCTCCCAGTCCTCAGGTTTGCTGCCTTTTCTGGCCAATTTATTTGCCTCTTCCTTGGATTTAACACTATCCTTAATTTCCCTTGTTAGCCACAGTTGAACCATCTTCCCCATTTTATTTTTACTCCAGACAGGGATGTACAATTGCTGAAGTTCATCCATGTGATCTTTAAATGTTTGCCATTGTCTATCCACCGTCAACTCTTTAAGTATCACTCGCCAGTCTATTCTAGCCAATTCACGTCTCATACCATCGAAGTTACCTTTCTTTAAGTTCAGGACCCTAGTCTCTGAATTAACTGTGTCACTCTCCACCTTAATAAAGAATTCTACCATATTATGATCACTCCTCCCCAAAGGGCCTCGCACAACAAGATTGATAATTAGTCCTTTCTCATTACACATCACCCAGTCTAGGATGGCCAGCCCTCTAGTTGGTTCCTCGACATATTGGTCTAGAAAACCATCCCTAATACACTCGAGGGAATCCTCCTCCACCGCAATGCTACAAGTTTGATTAGCCCAGTCAATATGTAGATTAAGTCGTCAATGATAACTGCTGTACCTTTATTGCACGCATCCCTAATTTCTTGTTTGATGCTGTCCCCATCCTCATTACTATTGTTTGGTGGTCTGTACACAACTCCCACTAGCATTTTCTGCCCTTTGGTATTCCGTAGCTCCACCCATACAGATTCCACATCATCCAAGCTAATGTCCTTCCTTATTATTGCATTAATTTCCTCTTTAACCAGCAACGCCACCCCACCTCCTTTTCCTTTCTATCTATCCTTCCTAAATGTTGCACTTGCGCACTGGAGGCGATGTTGAATCTCCATATCAATGTCTGCCTTTGTTGATAAAAGGCTCCCGAGTTTTGGGAAGTGGTCCATGTTGTCGAGGGCCGCACCGTGAATCTTGATGACTGTGGGGCAGTAGTGCTCTGCAGCAAGGACAGGCTGTAGAGGACCTTTGTCTTACGGATGTTAAGCGTAAGGCCCATGCTTTCATATGCCTCGGTGAATACATTGACAATATCCTGGAGTTCAGCCTCAGAATGTGCGCAGACGCAGGCATTATCCGCATACTGCAGCTCAACGACAGAGGTTGGGGTGATCGTGGACCTGGCCTGGAGGCAGCGTAGGTTAAACAGCTTCCCACTTGTGGTATATGCAAGCACTCTAATAACGACTCCACGAGGTAAGGGTATAGTACTTGAACTGTAGTGACTTAGTCTGTTTATTGCAGCTCCTCGAGTGGGGACACCAAGAGGTGAGCTCCCTTTTATACTTGGTTACCTGCAGTGTACAGGTGACCCTTAGGTCTCCAGCAGTAGCACTCTCTAGTGGTACAGGTATGGTGTATACAGGGTGAAGGTAGATTCAGTGGTCTAGTGTTACAGTACATACATACATACATAACAACACTCCCCCCAAGTCTTCCCCAAGTCCTTATTGCCATGACATGGGGAGGTGATCAGTAGTGGATGGTGGGAGGTTGTGGTGAGGGTTGTGTGGCTGCACACATCCATTTCCCCCGCCGCCCCATACATAGGCCATGTGGGTATACCACTGTTGGGTATGCAGTGGTGGAGCAAGTACATGTTGTTATGGGTGAGGTACATACATTGTTGATTGGGTGTGTGAGGGCGTTTAGTGGTGGGCAGAGCCACAGGGTGGTGTGGCCTCCTTGTCCTCCATTGGGGGCTGTAGGGTTGACCTGCTAGTGGTGGAAGTCTGGTCATCCCAGGTCCCGCCAGGAAAGCTGGAAGGTACTGGTCTCTTGCTCCCAGTGCTGGCCCTGGTGGCCAGGGGGGATAGGGCCGATCTGGGGCAGGTTGCCAATGGCTGTGCTGTCAATTTACCAGTGTCCCTGCAGTGGGTATGCTCCCACTGGGTGTGTGTGAACCCTCCCTGGGGCAACGCGTTGGTCCTGGAAGCGCAGGCTACATGATCAGGTAGCCAGCTGGACCTGGGTGTTTCCCATGGGGTGTTTCCTTTGGCATTGTCAGTATACATGTAGGACCCGGCATCATTTCTCATTCCATCATTAGCATACATGATACATTGGCTCCGACCGCAACTAGCCAACTCGACATTGTTATTTCTCTTTACACTTTCACATTTGTCAATTACAGCGCTTTCTTGTGCACTATCAGTATCTCTGTGCAAGGTTACATTTGGATAACTGCCTTTGTTAGTTACATTTGTCTCATTAGCATTACTAGCAGCACTGCTCAACAGTACAATTTTGTCACTTACATCGCTTTTTGGAGTATTAGTTACATTTTTCTCATTAGCATTACCGGCATCACCGTTCAACAGTACATTTATATACCTGCATTCCTTAATTACACTTTTATCATTCATGTCACCGGCATCGCTGTGCCAAGAGTGGAACTGTCCCTTTAATTGTCTTGGGTTGCCGGTCTCCTTTAAGAGGGCCTTGCAATCTTTACCCCAATCCAGTTCGCTGCTCAGTAACACGTGTTACTCCCTCAAAGCGGCCCCTCGTGGTCTGGTCGCGACCATCTTGATTTCAGGTGCTTCGCCTCGTGGTGCGCCGCTATCTTCTTTCTCTGCACGAGGTAGGCTGCAGTGATCCTTTTCTCCCCAGGTTCTGTCACGGACGCTGGGAATCTTCCTTCTGCGCCAATCTTCTTCCCTCGGAGACCTGCCACTGGAGCCTGGAAGGTGAGGTCTAGTCGATCAGGTTGGATCATCTCGCCGTTGAGTTGTGCAGTCTGTGTCATCGCCGCGCAGTCAAGTCGGACGGTAGGATTTTCAGGTGCTGCGATGGATCCAAGTTTGGGGCCGCATAGGATGTCGATCGCCGGGGCCTGGAGGCCTTCGTCGCTCCAACAGATTTGGATTTGCTTCATCCATCTTCTTCCCAGCGGCGTTGGACCATCACCGGCAATGATTCACAGAGGAAGCTTGTGCATCGCGCCGCCATGGGACACCTGGACTGCCACGCTGCTAACGACTGGGATGGTGCCTTTTGTGTAGGTGAGCAGCTTCGCCTGGATTGGGGACATTTTGGGTCGTTTGGTGGGGTTGTCCCAGAGTTTCTCAAAGGCCGTCTGAATCATCAGCGACTGGCTTGCCCCTGTGTCGATCTCCATCGAGACTGGAACTGTTATGTATTTAACCCCTTGTAACCTGTATTTCACTACCACCAGAGGGCCTACCTGTTGGAGTTCCAAGGGATCCCAGCATCCCTTGGGAGCACGGTATATAAGCAGGCCACTCACGAGGTACCTGCACTCTGGAGTCTTATTAAAGGAGCTAAGGTCACACTTGCTCATTGTACACAGTACTCAGTTTCATCCTTTATTGTGAATGTATCAGGAACACCGTTGATTTCTACTTCCGTTTTCCACGGGGAACTCTCGATGGAGCAGGTAGACACTCGGTACACCTCAGGGGCTGAGCCGTTTCATCTTTGTCAGCGCTGGAGCCTGGGTGATCGGCCAACTCATCAGCGACTCGGTGAGTAAAACTTCTTCTACACATTCGCTGAAGGTGACCTTTAGTGTTGCAGCCTTTGCAGGTATAGTCTTTGTATCGGCACTGGTGGGCCCTGTGGTTTGCTCCACAGCGCCAGCACGAGCCTAGCTGGTTGGCCCCATGTGGCGGACTCAGGGTTGCGGGACTCAGGGCAGCAGTCTTGCCTCTGAAAGGCACTATTCGGTTCACTGTACTCGTAAGAATAATTTTCATATGTATAAAATAAAATAATTTAAATGGTCCATCTATTCGCTTACATTTCCAGCTCTGTCGGGTTAGAGTCCTGGGTGTGAGTCATCATCCTTTTGGAGTCGCAGACCGAAATCATGAATGCCTGGCTCACCTTGATTGCTTTCTACAGGGTGACTGTAGTGTCCGCAGAGAGCAGTTTATGGAGGCCCTCGTAGCCGATCCAATAACGAAGATGTCCCTTAGTGCTTCAGTGCAGCCAATCTTCTCACATCTGCAACATATTTAGCAATTTCTTGGCCTTCGGGCCGCCGGTGGGTGTAGAACTGGTGTCTGGCTGCGAGGATGCTCTCTTTAGGTTTGAGTTGTTCTTGTATTATAGTTACGAACTCCACATAAGTCTTGGTTGTCATCTTCGCTGGGGCCAGCAGGTCCCTGATGAGGCCGTGGACATTGGGCCCACAACTGCTGAGCAGGATGGCTCTGCACTTGTCCGCCAGCGATGTCGGTGAGTCCCCAGCCAGGCGATGAAGAAGTGTTCTAGCCTTTCCACAAAGGCATCCCAATCTTCCCTATCAGCGAATTGTTGGAAGTTGCTTAGGTTAGACATATTGTGCATAGAAATTCATAACCTCATCGCCAGTTGTGGCATATGCAAGCACTCTAATAACGACTCCATGAGGTAAGGGTATAGTACTTGAACTGTAGTGATCTTAGTCCGTTTATTGCAGCTCCTAGAGTGAGGACACCAAGAGGTGAGCTCCCTTTTATACTTGGTTATTTGCAGTGTATAGGTGACTCTTCGGTCTGCAGCAGCAGCACCCTCTGGTGGTACAGGTATGGTGTATACAGGGTGAAGGTACATTCAGTGGTCTAGTATTACAGTACATACATTAACATACATACATAACACCACTGGTTCTGTAGTTTGGTTCCACTCCAGCAGGGAGCTTGTTGACTGTGAGGTGGAGCATGGCAGCGAGGAAGATTGAGAAGAGGGTTGGAGCGATGACGCAGCCCTGTTTGACCCCGGTCCGGATGGGGATTGGGTCTGCAATGGAACCGCTGGTAAGGATCATGGCATGCATGTCGTCGAGGAGCAGGCAAAGGATGTTGACAAACCTTTGGGGGCACCCAAAACGGAAGAGGACGCTCCACAAGCCCTCATGGTTGACAGTGTCAAAGGCCTTTGTAAGATCGAGGGGGTCACCCATTCAGAACTGAGATGAGGAGAAATTTCTTCTTTCAGAGGGTTGTAGACCTGTGGAATTCTCTGCCCCAGAGAGCTTTGGAAACTGGGTCATTGAATATATTTGTGGAGATAGACAGATTTTTGAACTATAAAGGAGTGAAGAGCTATGGGGAGCGGGCAGGGAAGTGGAGCTGAGCCCAAGATCAGATCAACCATGATCTTATTAAATAGCGGAGCAGGCTCAAGGGGCCAAATCACCTACTCCAACTTCTATTTCTTATGTTCTTATGCTACTATATAGTCCTTTTTCATCGGCTTCACTGGTAAGTCAAAGATTCAAGAGTGAAACAGACCATAGAGTAAAGTCCTGTAAACATGCTAACAGGAACAGATCATGCATTACCAATCTGGATAACACACAATGTATACTAACCTGGATCAATTCTATCTTGTTCCCACATGTGTGCTCACAGTGCTGCTCAAAATGTCTCCAACTCTCAGGTTCCAGGTGTACGTGACCACTGGTATATCTATCCATAACAGGATTATGCCAAAAGAAAAGAGTTAAATCAATTCCATACAGGGCGAAACTAATGAGCAAGCATTTACATTATCTATGGTTCAGTTAATAAGCTAAATTCCATTGTTTGTCCCAGTGAGTTCCAGTTATCTTATCACACAACACATTCTTCCTGCAGCTGGTACTGTGCGGGCTTGAGAATCTGTCGACTCTCATGCCTTTCCCTTATCCTGTATATTCCTTGCTACTGGACCAAGACCTAGCTCTGTCAAGCCCGTGTGGTGGCTGAAGTTCAACGGCCACCAAACATTAAAAAAATCCACACACAGGCATCTTCCACCCTTCAACATGTAGTTCCGGACCTGGAATATCAGGTCCTTCATGGAAACACCTGTGAACTCATCCTTTCTTGGTGTGGAAGCAAGTCATCCTCGATACGAGGGACCACCTATGATGATGATACTTCAAGTACATCTAGACTAAATTTCAGTAATAATTTCACCTTTTAATGCATCAATTTCAATTTTCCAGTATCAGTTCTTCATTTTAATAGACTAGTAACTATGTACAGTTTAGGTCTCATTACCTCAGGATAGATATACTTGCCTTAGAATTTTTTGAGGTTGTAACTAGTAGAGTGGACAGGGGAGAACCAGTTAGCTGTGGTATATTTGGACTTTCAAAAGATTTTTAACAAGGTCCCACACAAGAGATTGGTGTGCAAAATTAAAGCACATGGTATTGGGGGTAACGTATCGACATGGATCAAGAACTGGTTGGCAGACAGGAAGCAGAGAGTCGGGATAAACAGGTCCTTTTCAGAATGGCAGGCAGTGACTAGTGGGGTGCCGCAGGGCTCAGTGCTGGGACCCCAGCTATTTACAATATACATCAATGATTTAGATGAAGGAATTGAGTGTAATATCTCCAAGTTTGCAGATGACACTAAGCTGGGTGGTGGTGTGAGCTGTGTGGAGGATGCTAAGAGGCTGCAGGGTGACTTGGACAGGTTAGGTGGGCAAATGCATGGCAGATGCAGTATAATGATGATAAATGTGAGGTTATCCACTTTTGTGGCAAAAACAGGAAGGCAGAATATTATCTGAATGGTGACAGATTAGGAAAAAGGGAGGTGCAATTAGACCTGGGTGTCATGGTACATCAGTCATTGAAAGTTGGCATGCAGGAACAGCAGGCGGTGAAGAAGGTAAATGGTATGTTGGCCTTCATAGCGAGAAGATTTGAGTATAGGAGCAGGGAGGTCTTACTGCAGTTGTACAGGGCCTTGGTGAGGCCTCACCTGGAATATTGTGTTCAGTTTGGTCTCCTAATCTGAGGAAGGACGTTCTTGCTATTGAGGGAGTGCAGCGAAGGTTCACCAGACTGATTCCCGTGATGGCAGGACTGACATATGATGAGAGACTGGGCCTTTATTCACTGGAGTTTAGAAGGATGAGAGGGGATCTCATAGAAAGTTATAAAATTCTGACGGGACTGGACAGGTTAGATGCAGGAAGAATGTTCCCGATGTTGGGGAAGTCCAGAACCAGGGGACACAGTCTAAGGATAAGGGGTAGGCCATTTAGGACCGATATGAGGAGAAACTTCTTCACTCAGAGAGTTGTTAACCTGTGGAATTCCCTACTGCAGAGAGTTGTTGATGCCAGTTCATTGGATATATTCAAGAGGGAGTTAGATATGGCCCTTACAGCTAAAGGGATCAAGGGGTATGGAGAGAAAGCAGGAAAGGGGTACTGAGGTGATGATCAGCCATGATCTATTGAATGGTGGTGCAGGCTCGAAGAGCCGAATGCCCTACTCCTACACCTATTTTCTATGTTTCTATGTTTCTAAGTTTCTATGTTAGAGGGGGTGCAATGAAGGATTGATTCCTGGGATGAGAGGGCTGACCCAGGAGAAGTGATTGAGTGAAATGGGCCTATGTTCTCGAAAGTTTAGAAGAATAAGAGGTGATCTCATTGAAACATATAAAAAAGGGCTTGACAGGGTAAATGCTGAGAGGTTGTTTCTCCTGACTGGAGGTAAGATTTAGGACTGAGATGAGGTGGAATTTCATCACTCAGAGGGTTGTGAATCTTTGGAATTCACTACCCCCAGAGGGCTGTGGAGGCTCAGTCTGAGTATATTCAAGACTGAAATCAATAGATTTTTGCGGGGTGTAATTCCATTTTGTCCCGTTTGGAAGTGGTAATATCCGGGAGGCGGGACATTCTGTGCCAGGCGCAGTAGTCACGCCGTGCTCGAAAAAGTCGGGTTGCCAGCCCCAAAAGGAAGTGGAGCGCAAAATAACGTCCTCCACTTCCTGTCGGGGGCGGTCGGGTGGCTGACAGGTCGGGAATGGGACGCAGTGCTGCGCACTGGGTCGCATAGTGGGCTGCATAGTGTTGCCGTGCAGGAGGGGCTCTTCGCTTAAATGAAGGGAAGGGCACTCAAGCAGAGTGCTGGGCTGAACAATCGCGGCACAGATCCCATGATCGCGGCGCCAACAGGGCGCCGACAGAAAACTCCATATATTCTTAAACATGGCCGCCACCACCCCTTTAAGTATCGCCTCCCCTGAAGCTGTTGCTGACATCACCCGGTGCAGCTTCAGGGAGAGCCCCCTCCCCAATTTTTGTTCCGGGTCGAAAGTGGGGTGCTGCGCACGGTGAGCCGACGCAGCGGAATTTAGCGGGAGTCATTAGTGGTGTCGTGCCGAGGCGAAAGATCATTTGTGTACCGTTAGCATCTCTTGAGGCGCTAACAGGAGGCGCAAACAACCCGAATTTCGAGGCCTTGGATCCTAAGGGAATCAAGGGATATGGAGATAGGGTGAGAAAGTTTAGTTGAGGTAGAAGATCAGCCATGATCTTACTGAATGGTGCAGCAGGTTCGAGGAGCTGTATGGCCTACTGCTCCTCCTATTTCTTGTTCTTATGTTCTTAAAATTATATTTTGTTAGTATGTACATGAATTGTTTATTTCATCCGTTGCTGGCATTTATTTTCTTGCCAGCTCTAAGCTGAGTTACCAGGAGAGATATCATTTGAAAAGATAGCGTCCCCTCTGCAAGTGAGTGATGCAAGTCAGAGAAGAAAGAATGAAAGAACTTTCATTTATATAGCGCCTTTCACTACCTCAGGACGTCCCAAAGCTTTACTTTTGAAATATTTTTTTGAAATACTTTTGAAGTGTAGTCACTGTTGTAATGTAGTAAACACTGCAGCAATTTTGCGCACAGCAAGCTCCCACAAACAATCATCATCATAGGCAGTCACTCGGAATCGAGGAAGACTTGCTTCCACTCGAAAAATGAGTCCTGAGGTGGCTAAGGTCCAATACGAGAACCACAATCCCTGTCACAGGTGGGACAGATAGTCGTTGAGGGAAAGAGTGGGTGGGACTGGTTTGCCGCACACTCTTTCCGCTGCCTGCGCTTGATTTCTGCATGCACTCGGCGATGAGACTCGAGGTGCTCAGTGCCCTCTCGGATACACTCCTCCACTTAGGGCAGTCTTTGGCTAGGGACTCCCATGTGTCGGTGGGGATGTTGCACTTTATCAAGGAGGTTTTGAGGGAGTCTTTGTAACGTTTCATCTGCCCAACTTTGGCTCGCTTGCCGTGAAGGAGTTCCGAGTAGAGTGCTTTCTTTGGGAGCCTCGTGTCTGGCATGCGAATGATGTGGCCTGCCCAGCGTAGCTGAGCAAGTGTGGTCAGTGCTTCAATGCTGGGGATGTTGGCCTGGTCGTGGACGCTAACATTGGTGCGTCTGTCCTCCCAGGGGATTTGTCGGATCTTGCGGAGATATCATTGGTGGTATTTCTCCAGCGACTTGAGGTGTCTACTGTACATAGTCCATGCCTCTGAACCATACAGGAAGGCGGGTATTACTACAGCCCTGTAGACCATGAGCTTGGTGGTGAATTTGAGGGCCTGGTCTTCAAACACTCTTTTCCTCAGGAGGCCGAAGGCTGCACTGGCGCACTGGAGGCAGTGTTGAATCCCATCATCAATGTCTGCTCTTGTTGATAACAGGCCATGCCATGGATCTTGATGATTCGGCGGAAGTGCTGTGCGGTGAGGACAGGCTGGTGGATGACCTTTGTCTTCCGAATGTTTAGCGTAAGGCCCATGCTTTCATACATCTCAGTAAAGACATTGATTATGACTTGGAGTTCAGCCTCTGTATGTGCGCAGACACAGGCGTCGCCCGCATACTGTAGCTCGACGACAGACATTGGGGTGGTCTTGGACCTGGTCTGGAGTCGACGAAGGTTGAACAGGTTCCCACTGGTTCTGTAGTTTCGTTCCACTCCAGCGGGGATGTTGTTGACTGTGAGGTGGAGCGTGGCAGCGAGGAAGATTGAGAAGAGGGTTGGGGCGATGACACAGCCCTGTTTGACCCCGGTACGGACGTGCTTTGGGTCTGTAATGGATCCATTGGCAAGATCACCAAACACTCAAGGCCCCATCCCACTGCTGGCCAAGAATGGGGAAACACTCATCAAGGACACCGAGGCAGTCAGGGCCCGCTGGAAGGAGTATTTTGAAGAGCTCCTCAATCGAGACTCTGCCTTCCACGTTTCCTACAGTGACTACACTTCAAAAAGTACTTCATGGCTGTAAAGCACATTGGGACGTCCGTTGGCCATGAAAGACGCTATATAAATGCAAGTCTTTCTTTATTCCAAAGAGACAATTACATAGAAATGAGTTTGTACTGAAGAAAAATTCTATTTTGAAACTGAGCACTTCTAAATGACCGTTGCTTACAGTTTTAATCGAACAATTTGCAGCTGAAATAAGTTTCCTTTTTAATAGCTACATAAGTTTCCCTTATTTATTTTGAATATTTCAGACATGTATAAAGAAAATCCTCTGATAATGAAGCAGCCCATGCCAGCCTACAGTAGGACGCAGATAACATCCAGATATGGGCAAACAGGTGGCAGGTAAAATTCGCACCATACGAGTTTCAGGTAGTGACCATCTTGAACAAGAGAAAGGCCAGCCATCTCCCCATGACCTTTAACAGCCCCACCGCACTGAGACCCCCACCATCAAACTTAATAGTAACCATTAAGTATAGAAGATTAAGGGGTGATCTATTTGAGGTTTTAAGATGTTTAATGCATTCGATTGGGTAGAAGAGAAACTATTTCCTTTGGAGGGGGAGTCTAGAATAAGGGGACATAATCTTCAAATTGGATCTCGGCTTGTTAAACCAAGGCCCCGTCTGCCCTCTGATGTGGCTGTAAAAGATCAAATGACATTTATCAAAGAACAGCAGGAGAGATGTCCCCGGTGTTCTGGCCATATTTATTCCTCACCCACCACCATTAAAAGCAGAATATCGGGGCATTATCATATTACAGTTTGTAATGGATCCGTTGTTAAGAATCACGACCTGCATGTCATCGTGGAGCAGGAGACGAACCTTCGGGGGCATCCAAAATGGAGGAGGACACTCCATCGACCCTTGTGGTTGACAGTGTCAAAGGCCTTTGTAAGGTCTGGTGCTGTTCCCTGCAGCTGTTGCACTGTAAAAATCATGTCTGTTGTGCCCCGTAGGGGACGAAATCCGCACTGTGACTCCGGTAGGAGCTCCTCAGCCACAGGGAGAAGACGGTTGAGGGGGACTCTAACGATGACTTTCCCAGTGATTGATAGCAGGGAGATTCCTCTGTAGTTGCTGCAGTCGGACGTGTCCTCTTTTTTAAAGGTAGTCACGATGACTGCATCTCTGAGATCTCCCGGCATGCTCTACTCCCTCCAGATGAGAGAGATGAGGTCATGTATTCGCGCCAACAATACCTCTCCTCCATACTTCAGTGCCTCAGTGGGGATTCCATCTGCTCCCGTAGCCTTATTGTTCTTAAGCTGTCTTATGGCAGTGTTGGGGTTTTACTGAAGTGGTGGGGGGTAGCATGATGTGGAATGGAGCTGAGGATACAGCAAGCTCCCATAATGTGCTAATGACCAATATAATCTGTTTGACTATGTACAGCAGACACCTCAAATCGCAAGAGAAATACCACCAACGATATTTCT
The DNA here is from genome assembly GCF_044704955.1 of Pristiophorus japonicus. NCBI lineage: Eukaryota > Metazoa > Chordata > Chondrichthyes > Pristiophoridae > Pristiophorus > Pristiophorus japonicus. The sequence continues at coordinate 53,972,816 of NC_091998.1, forward strand.
ACAAGATCCTACAAATCCTCTGGAAGGATCGACGTACCAAAGTCAGTGTTCGCGATCAGGCCAACATCCCCAGCGTCGAAGCACAGACCACACTCGACCAACTCCTTTGGGCGGGTCACATTGTCCCCATGCCCAACACAAGACTCCCAAAACAAGCGCTCTACTCGGAACTCCTACATGGCAAGCGAGCCCCAGGTGGGCAGAGGAAACGTTTCAAGGACATCCTCAAAGTCTCCTTGATAAAGTGCAACATCCCTGCCGACACCTGGGAATTCCTGGCCAAAGACCGCCCTAAGTGGAGGAAGAGCATCCGGGAGGGCGCTGAGTGCCTTGAGTTTTGTTGCCGAGAGCATGCAGAAAACAAGCGCAAGCAGCGGAAGGAGCGTGCGGCAAACCAGTCCCACCCACCCTTTCCTTCAACCACTGTCTGTCCCACCTGTGACAGAGACTGTAATTCCCATATTGGACTGTACAGTCATCCGAGAACTCTTTTAGATTTCGAGGGACTGCCTATGATGATGGATGGAATCTGTTTTAGTGATTTTGACTGAGGGATAAATATTGGCCAGGACACCGAGGATAACTCCCCTGCTCTTCTTCGAAATAGTGACCGTGGGATCTTTTACGTCCACCTGAGAGGGCAGACGGGGCCTCGGTCCGAAAGACGGCGCCTCCGCCTCAGCACTGCACTGGGCGTGTCAGCGTGGATTTTTGCGCTCAAGTCCATTCAAGTAGAAGGGGAATCTACCTGCGGGGGGGAAAAGTTCTGCTGGGAGTGTTCAAAGAGTTCAGAGGACCAGGATAACCTGCTGGGAGGTACCAGTTTGACAGCTGGCATTCCACGCGGGAATGATTGACGTCGCAGTGAGCCAATCAACGCCTCTGCTGCTGCGCGCCTCCGCCAATACAATGGCTCGGAGGCGGGGCCTCTGGCTGGGCGCCGGGTTGAGTGACATCGCGCGAGAGGTTTCGTCCGTTTTGTTTTCAAAATATAAACCGATTCCCAGAGAGCTGCTCGCCATTCGGTCTTAAAAAGAATATAGTGCCGGCTATTGTCAACAGGTAAGCCCTTTTATGATTTTTAAAAATCAAATCATGAGGCAAAATCACCTTATTTACTCGAATGGAATTGAAATAAAACGCGATTTTAGTATTTTGCACTTGCGTATTTTGGGCCAGTTGTTGTTGACCCGCTAGAATCTGCAATATTGCCTATAAATTGCATATTACCTTTCAATGCAAGTAACATTTAAAAAAGAGGCGAATTACTTCATAACTAATGCTTCCCCCGCCACCCGCAAGTCACAACTTGTGGAAGGTGGAATATTTTGTTTCACACAAGTCACCAGAGCTGTCAACTCTCACTTTTAGTGACTTTTAGTGTGTTTTTTCAACAAAAATGTCGACTGTTTTACTCTGGAAAGTAAACAGCACTCCCAATAAAATTGGACTTGTATTTGTTTACATTAGAGCTGTAAAAGATATGGGAGCTGTTCAGAGTGAGCGTCATAGGTCATGGGGATGACAGATCCATTTAAAGGTAAATTATTCCTGCTTGGATCCTGCATAAAGGGAGCATGGATCATTATGAGATAGAGCCATAATGTTGCAAACCCCGTTCATAGAATCATAGAGATTTACAGCACAGAAGGAGGCCATTTGGCCCATCTTATCTCTGCTAGCCCAAAAAAGCCATCCAGCTTAATCCCACTTTCCAGCTCTTGGTGAGTCATCTTGTAGGTTACGGCATATCCAAGCACTTTTAAATGGAATGAGCATTTCTGCTTCTATCACCCTTTCAGGAAGTGAGTTACAGACACCCACCACCCTCTGGGTGAAAGAAGTTCTCCTCATCCCCCCTCTAATTCTTCCACCAATTACTTGAAATCTATGCCCCCTCGACAGCTCGCCACTGGGAGCAAATATTCAATGAATTTAACCAACGGGACCTCCCTAAATTCTGGAATTCCCTTCCAAAACCTTGTCGCCTCTTTCTTGCCTTCTTGAAGATGCTCCTTAAGACTTACCTGTCCGAGTATCTCGTGCCTCGGTGTCAAATTTTGTTGTGAAGTGCCTTATGACTTTTTACTATGTTAAAGGCACTATATAAATGCAAATTGTTGTTTATTGGTCATTGTTTTACACCGAAATGAGTGAGATTTGGCCAATAATAATTTTTATTTATATAGCGCCTTTAATGTAGTAAAACGTCCCAAGGCGCTTCAGAACAGTGTTGCAGACAAACAGATAAATTTGACACCAAGCCACCGAAGAAACTAAAGTAGATGACCAAAAGCTTGTTTAAAAGAGGTAGATTTAAGGAGCGTCTTAAAGAAGGAAAGAGAGCTAGAGAGGCATAGAGGTTTAGGCAGAGGGTTCCAGAGCTTAGGGCCCAGGCAGCTGAAGGCACGTCCATCGATGGTTGAGCAGTTATAATGAGGGATGTTCGTGGGCAGAATTTAAGGTGCGCAGATATTTTGTGGGGTTGTGAGACTGAAAAAGATTATAGTGATAGGGAGGGCAAGTCCATGGAGTAATTTGTAAACAAGGATGAGAATTTTGAAATCGAGGCTTTGTTTAACTGGGAGCCAATGTAGGTCTGAAAGCACATGGGTGATGGGTGATCTTGAAGGTGCAGGTGAGGGATGTGTGCAATAAGGATGCGTGCAATAAAGGGACAGCAGTTATCATGGGTGACTTTAATCTACATATAGATTGGGCTAACCAAACTGGTAGCAATACGGTGGAGGAGGATTTCCTGGAGTGTATAAGGGATGGTTTTCTAGACCAATATGTCGAGGAACCAACTAGAGAGTTGGTCATCCTAGACTGGGTGTTGTGTAATGAGAGAGGATTAATTAGCAATCTTGTTGTGCGAGGCCCCTTGGTGAAGAGTGACCATAATATGGTAGAATTCTTCATTAAGATGGAGAGTGACACAGTTAATTCAGAGACTAGGGTCCTGAACATCTCCTGATGGACCGCGTTGAGGAATTGGAGCTGAGGATGGATTCACTCTGGAGCATCCACGATGCTGAGAATGACATAAGTGGCACGTGTAGTGAGTTGGTCTTACCGCATGAGAAGGATCCACAGCCAGCTAGGGAATGGAAGACCAGCAGGAAGAGCAGTACAAAGAAGGTAGTGCAGGGGTCCCATCTGGTCATCCCCCTGCAAAACAGATACACTGTTTTGAGTGCTGTTGAGGGAGATGACTCATTAGGGGAGAGCAACAGCAGCCAAGTTCATGGCACCGTGGCTGGCTCTGTTGTACAGGAGGGCATAAAAATGAATGGGAGAGCGATAGTGATAGGGGATTCAATCATAAGGGAATAGATAGGCGTTTCTGCGGCCGCAATCGAGACTCCAGGATGGTATGTTGCCTCCCTGGTGCAAGGGTCAAGGATGTCTCCGAGCGAGTGCAGGACATTTTGAAAAGGGAGGGAGAACAGCCAGTTGTCGTGGTGCACATTGGTACCAACGACATAGGTAAAAAAAGGGATAAGGTCCTCGGAGACGAATTTAAGGAGCTAGGAGTTAAATTAAAAAGTAGGACCTCAAAAGTAGTAATCTCGGGATTGCTACCAGTGCCACGTGCTAGTCAGAGTAGGAATCGCAGGATAGCACAGATGAATACATGGCTTGAGCAGTGGTGCAGCAGGGAGGGATTCAAATTTGTGGGGCATTGGAACAGGTTCTTGGGGAGGTGGGACCAGTACAAACCGGACGGTCTGCACTTGGGCAGGAACGGAACCAATGTCCTCGGGGGAGTGTTTGCTAGTGCTGTTGGTGAGGAGTTAAACCAATATGGCAGGGGGATGGAAACCAATACAGGGAGACAGAGGGAAACAAAAAGGAGACAAAAACAAAAGACAGAAAAGAGATGAGTAAAAGTGGAGGGCAGAGAAACCAAAGGCAAGAAACAAAAAGGGCCACTGAATATAAAAGGGCTGCAGGAGGGGTAAAAACTAAAAATCATGGTTTAAAAACTAGGATGAAAACACTCTACCTAAATGCACGCAGCATTAGAAATAAAATAAATGAGTTGACGGCACAAATCATTACAAATGGGTATGATTTGGTGGCCATTACAGAAACATGGTTGCAAGGTGGCCAAGACTGGGAATTAAACATACAGGGGTATCTGACGATTCAGAAAGATAGGCAAGAAGGGAAAGGAGGTGGGATAGCTCTGTTAATAAAGGATGATATCAGGGCAGTTGTGAGGGATGATATTGGCTCCAATGAACAAAATGTTGAATCATTGTGGGTGGAGATTAGAGATAGTAAGGGGAAAAAGTCACTGGTCGGCGTAGTTTATAGGCCCCCAAATAATAACTTCATGGTGGGGCGGGCAATAATCAAGGGAATAATGGAGGCATGTGAAAAAGGAACGGCAGTAGTTATGGGGGATTTTAACCTACATATCGATTCGTCAAATCAAATCGCAGGGGGTAGCCTGGAGGAGGAATTCATAGAATGCATACGGGATTGTTTCTTAGAACAGTATGTAACAGAGCCTACAAGGGAGCAAGCCATTTTGGATCTGGTCCTGTGTAACGAGACAGGAAAAATAAACGATCTCCTCGTAAAAGATCCTCTCGGAATGAGTGATCACAATATGGTTGAATTTGTAATACAGATTGAGGATGAGGAAGTTGTGTCAGAAACGAGCGTACTATGCTTAAGCAAAGGGGACTACAGTGGGATGAGGGCAGAGTTGGCGAAAGTAGACTGGAAACAATGACAAAACGGTGGCACAATTGAGGAACAGGGGAGGACTTTTAAGGAGCTCTTTCATAATGCGCAACAAAAATATATTCCAGTGAAAAAGAAGGGCGGCAAGAGAAGAGATAACCAGCCGTGGATAACCAAGGAAATAAAGGAAAGTATCAAATCAAAGACCAATGCGTATAAGGTGGCCAAGGTTAGTAGGAAACTAGAGGATTGGGAAAATTTTAAGCAACAGCAAAGAATGACTAAAAAAGCAATAAAGAAAGGGAGATAGATTACGAAGGTAAACTTACGCAAAACATAAAAACAGATAGTAAAAGCTTTTACAGATATATAAAACGGAAAAGAGTGACTAAAGTAAATGTTGGTCCCTTAGAAGATGAAAAGGGGGATTTAATAATGGGAAATGTGGAAATGGCTGAGACCTTAAACAATTATTTTGCTTCCGTCTTCACAGTAGAAGACACAAAAACCATGCCAAAAATTGCTGGTCATAGGAACGTGGGAAGGGAGGACCTTGAGATGATCACTATCACTAGGGAGGTAGTGCTGGACAGACTAATGGGACTGAAGGTAGACAAGTCCCCTGGTCCTGATGAAATGCTTCCCAGGGTATTAAAAGAGATGGCGGAAGTTATAGCCGATGCATTTGTTATAATCTACCAAAATTCTCTGGACTCTGGGGAGGTACCAGCGGATTGGAGAGCAGCTAATGTAACGCCTCTGTTTAAAAAAGGGGGCAGGCAAAAGGCAGGTAACTATAGGCTGGTTAGTTTAACATCTGTAGTGGGGAAAATGCTTGAAGCTATCATTAAGGAAGAAATAGTGGGACTTCTGGATAGGAATAGTGCAATCAAGCAGACGCAGCATGGATTCATGAAAGGGAAATCATGTTTAACTAACTTACTGGAATTCTTTGAAGATATAACGAGCATGGTGGATAGAGGTGCACTGATGGATGTGGTGTATTTAGATTTCCAAAAGGCATTCGATAAGGTGCCACACAAAAGGTTACTGCAGAAGATAAAGATACGCGGAGTCAGAGGAAATGTATTGGCATGGATAGAGAATTGGCTGGCGAACAGAAAGCAGAGAGTCGGGATCAATGGGTCCTTTTCCGGTTGGAAATCAGTGGTTAGTGGTGTGCCACAGGGATCGGTACTGGGACCACAACTGTTTACAATACACATAGATGACCTGGAAGAGGGGACAGAGTGTAGTGCAACAAAATTTGCAGATGACACAAAGATTAGTGGGAAAGCGGGTTGTGTAGAGGACTCAGAGAGGCTGCAAGGAGATTTGAATAGGTTAAGCGAATGGGCTAAGGTTTGGCAGATGGAATACAATGTCGGAAAGTGTGAGGTCATCCACCTTGGGGAAAAAAAACAGTAAAAGGGAATATTATTTGAATGGGGAGAAATTACAACATGCTGTGGTGCAGAGGGACCTGGGGGTCCTTGTGCATGAAACTCTTTTGAGTTCACCTGTGAAAACATAAAAACAATAAACGGTGCCACCCGACCTGGGTGACACTCCAGACATTTTTAAGGCCCTTTTTTTTCCCCCCTTTTTTTTTGGTTTTTTTTTGTGTTTTTCTTTTTTTTTTGGTTTTTTTTTTGGGCACTAAAATCACAATTTTCCCCAGTGCCCCCTATAAAAGGGAAGGGGGACACTAAAAGCACCGGCAATTAAAACAAATTAAACTTTAAAACGTAAAATCAAATTAAAATTTGGTTGCCGGGCGTGATGATGCACTCCAGTCCCTCCGGTGCCCACCTCTTCCTTGTGCATGAATCCCAAAAGGTTAGTTTGCAGGTGCAGTAGGTAATCAGGAAGGCAAATGGAATGTTGTCCTTCATTGCGGAAGGGAGGTGTTGCTGCAACTGTATAAGGTATTGGTAAGGCCGCACCTGGAGTATTGCGTGCAGTTTTGGTCACCTTACTTAAGGAAGGATATACTAGCTTTGGAAGGGGTACAGAGACGATTCACTAGGCTGATTCGAGAAATGAGGGGGTTACCTTATGATGATAGATTGAGTAGACTAGGTCTTTACTCCTTGGAGTTCAGAAGGATGAGGGGTGATCTTATAGAAACATTTAAAATCATGAAAGGGATAGACAAGATAGAGGCAGAGAGGTTGTTTCCATTGGTCGGGGAGACTCGAACTCGGGGGTACAGCCTCAAAAAACGGAGGAGCCAATTTAAAACCGAGTTGAGAAAGAATTTCTTCTCCCAGAGGGTTGTGAATCTGTGGAATTCTCTGCCCAAGGAAGCAGTTGAGGCTGGCTCATTGAATGTTTTCAAGTCAAAGATAGATAGATTTTTAAGCAATAAGAGAATTAAGGGTTACGGGGAGAGGGCGGGTAAGTGGAGCTGAGTCCACGACCAGATCAGCCATGATCTTATTGAATGGCGGAGCAGGCTCGAGGGGCTAGATGGCCTACTCCTGTTCCTAATTCTTATGTTCTTCTGTTCTTATGAACTTAACATAAGAACATAAGAATTAGGAACAGGAGTAGGCCATCTAGCCCCTCGAGCCTACTCCGCCATTCAATAAGATCATGGCTAATCTGGCCGTGGACTCCGCTCCACTTACCCGCCCTCTCCCCGTAACCCTTAATTCTCTTATTGGTTAAAAATCTATCTATCTGTGACTTGAATACATTCAATGAGCTCGCCTCAACTGCTTTCTTGGGCAGAGAATTCCACAGATTCACAACCCTCTGGGAGAAGAAATTCCTTCTCAACTCGGTTTTAAATTGGCTCCCCTGTATTTTGAGGCTGTGTCCCCTAGTTCTAGTCTCTCCTACCAGTGGAAACAACCTCTCTGCCTCTATCTTGTCGATCCCTTTCATGATTTTAAATGTTTCTATAAGATCACACCTCATTCTTCTGAACTCCAACGAGTAAAGACCCAGTCTACTCAATCTATCATCATACGGTAACCCCCTCATCTCCGGAATCAGCCTCGTGAATCGTCTCTGTACCCCCTTCAAAGTCAGTATATCCTTCCTTAAGTAAGGTGACCAAAACTGCATGCAGTACTCCAGGTGCGGCCTTCCCAATACCTTATATAGTTGCAGCAGGACCTCCCTGCTTTTGTACTCCATCCGTCTCGCAATGAAGGCCAACATTCCATTCGCCTTCCTGATTACCTGCTGCACCTGCAAACTAACCTTTTGGGATCCATGCACAAGGACCCCCAGGTCCCTCTGCACCTCAGCATGTTGTAATTTCTCCCCATTCAAATAGTATCCCTTTTTTTGTTTTTTTTTCCAAGGTGGATGACCTCACATTTTCCGACATTGTATTCCATCTGCCAAACCTTAGCCCATTCGCTTAACCTATATAAATCTCTTTGCAGCCTCTCTGTTTCCTCTGCACAACCCGCTTTCCCACTAATCTTTGTGTCATCGGAAAATTTTGTTACATTACACTCTGTCCCCTCTTTCAGGTCATCTATGTATATTGTAAACAGTTGTGGTCCCAGCACCGATCCCTGTGGCACACCACTAACCACTGATTTCCAACCCGAAAAGGACCCACTTATCCCGACTCTCTGCTTTCTGTTCGCCAGCCAATTCTCTATCCATGCTAATACATTTCCTCTGACTCCGCGTACCTCTATCTTCTGCAGTAACCTTATCGAATGCCTTTTGAAAATCTAAATACATCTCATCCATCGGTACACTTCTATCCACCATGCTCGTTATATCCTCAAAGAATTCCAGTAAATTAGTTAAACATGATTTCCCTTTCATGAATCCATGCTGCGTCTGCTTGATTGCACTATTCCTATCTAGATGTCCCGCTATTTCTTCCTTAATGATAGTTTCAAGCATTTCCCCACTACAGATGTTAAATTAACCGGCCTATAGTTACCTGCCTTTTGCCTGCCCCCTTTTTTAAACAGAGGCGTTACATTAGGTGCTTTCCAATCCACTGGTACCTCCCCAGAGTCCAGAGAATTTTGGTAGATTATAACAAATGCATCTGCTATAACTTCCGCCATCTCTTTTAATACCCTGGGATGCATTTCATCGGGACCAGGGGACTTTTCTACCTTGAATCCCATTCGCCTGTCCAGCACTACTACCCTAGTGATAGTGATTGTCTCAAGGTCCTCCCTTCCCACATTCCTGTGACCAGCAATTTTTGGCATGGTTTTTGTGTCTTCCACTGTGAAGACCGAAGCAAAATAATTGTTTAAAGTCTCAGCCATTTCCACATTTCCCATAATTAAATCCCCCTTCTCATCTTCAAAGGGACCAACATTTACTTTAGTCACTCTTTTCCGTTTTATATATCTGTAAAAGCTTTTACTATCTGTTTTTATGTTTTGCGCAAGTTTACCTTCGTAATTAAAGAAAGGTAACTTTTATGGTATGAGACGTGAATTGGCTAGGATAGACTGATGAATGATACTTAAAGGGTTGATGGTGGATTGGCAATGGCAGACATTTAAAGATCACATGGATGAACTTCAACAATTGTACATCCCTGTCTGGCATAAAAATAAAAGGGGAAGGTGGCTCCACCGTGGCTAACAAGGGAAATTAGGGATAGTGTTAAATCCAAGGAAGAGTCATATAAATTGGCCAGAAAAAGCAGCAAACCTGAGGACTGGGAGAAATTTAGAATTCAGCAGAGGAGGACAAAGAGTTTAATTAGGAGGGGGAAAATAAGTGTATGAGAGTAAGCTTGCAGGGAACATAAAAACTGACTGCAAAAGCTTTTACAGATATGTGAAGAGAAAAAGATTAATGAAGACAAATGTAGGTCCCTTGCAATCAGAATTGGGTGAATTTATAATGGGGAACAAAGAAATGGCAGACCAATTGAACAAATACTTTGGTTCTGTCTTCACGAAGGAAGACACAAATAACCTTCCGGAAATACTAGGGGACTGAGGGTCTAGCGAGAAGGAGGAACTGAAGGAAATCCTTATTAGTCAGGAAATTGTGGGATTGAAGGCCGATAAATCCCCAGGGCCTGATAGTCTGCATCCCAGAGTACTTAAGGAAGTGGCCCTAGAAATAGTAGATGTATTGGTGGTAATTTTCCAACATTTTATCGACTCTGGATCAGATCCTATAGATTGGAGGGTAGCTAATGTAACCCCACTTTTTAAAAAAGGAGGGAGAGAGAAAACAGGAAATTATAGACCAGTTAGCCTGACATCGGTCGTGGGGAAAATGTTGGAATCAATTATTAAAGATATAATAGCAACGCATTTGGAAAGCAGTGACAGGATTGGTCCAAGTCAGCATGGATTTATGAAAGGAAAAACATGCTTGACAAATCTTCTGGAATTTTTTGAGGGTGTAACTTGTAGAGTGGACATGGGAGAACCAGTGGATGTGGTGTATTTGGACTTTCAAAAGGCTTTTGACAAGGTCCCACACAAGAGATTAGTATGCAAAATTAAAGCACATGGTATTGGGGTAATGTATTGACGTGGATAGAGAACTAGTTGGCAGACAGGAAGCAAAGAATAGGAATAAATGGGTCCTTTTCAGAATGGCAGGCAGTGACTAGTGGGATACTGCAAGGTTCAGTGCTGGGACCCCAGCTATTTACAATATACATTAATGATTTAGACAAAGGAATTGAGTGTAATATCTCCAAGTTTGCAGATGACACTAACTGGGTGGCAGTGTGAGCTGTGAGGAAGATGCTAAGAGGCTGTAGTGTGACTTGGACAGGTTAGGTGAGTGGGCAAATGTATGGCAGATGCAGCATAATGTAGATAAATGTGAGGTTATCCACTTTGGTGGCAAAAACAGGAAGGCAGAATATTATCTGAATGGTGACAGATTAGGAAAAGGGGAGGTGCAATGAGACCTTGGTGTCATGGTACATCAATCAATGAAAGTTGGCATGAAAGTACAGCAGGCGGTGAAGAAGGCAAATGGCATGTTGACCTTCATAGCGAGAAGATTTGAGTATAGGAGCATGGAGGTCTTATTGCAGATGTACAGGGCCTTGGTGAGGCCACACCTTGAATATTGTGCACAGTTTTGGCCTCCTAATCTGAGGAAGGACATTCTTGCTATTGAGGGAGTGCAGCGAAGGTTCACCAGACTGATTCCTGGGATGGCAGGACTGACATATGAAGAAAAGACTGGATCGACTATATTCACTGGAATTTGGAAGAATTAGAAGGGATCTCATAGAAACATATAAAATTCTGACGGGATTGGACAGGTTAGATGCAGGAAGAATGTTCCCGATGTTGGGGAAGTCCAGAACCAGGGGTCACAGTCTAAGGATAAGGGGTAAGCCATTTAGGACCGAGATGAGGAGAAACTTCTTCACTCAGAATTGTGAACCTGTGGAATTCTCTACCACAGAAAGTTGTTGAGGCCAGTTCGTTAGATATATTCATAAGGGAGTTAGATGTGGCCCTTACGGCTAAAGGGATCAAGGGGTATGGAGAGAAAGCCGGAATGGGGTACTGAATTTGCATGATCAGCCATGATCATATTGAATGGTGGTGCAGGCTCGAAGGGCCGAATGGCCTACTCCTGCACCTATTTTCTATGTTTCTATGTTAGTACACAGGCTCTTGAGTTTTGGATGACTTCAAGGTTACGTAGTGTGGAATGTGGAAGGCTGGCCAGGAGTGAGTTGGAGCAGTCAAGTCTCGAGGTAACAAAGGCATGAATGAGGGTTTCGGCAGCATAAGAGCTGAGGCAGTGGCGGAGGCTACGGAGGTGGAAAAAGGCGGTTTTAGTTATGCAGCGGACATGTGACTGGAAACTCATTTCAGGGTCAAATACGACACCTCGGTTGTGAACAGTCTTGTTCACTCTCAGATTGATGTTGGGGAGAGGGATGAAGTCAGTGGTTAGGGAATGCAGTTTGTGGGACGGGACCAAACATAATGGCTTCGGTCTTCCCAATATTTAATTCGAAAAAATTTCTGCTCATCCAGAACTGGATATTAGACAAGCAATTTGACAATTTAGATACCAAGCGGGGGTTGACAAAAGTGGTGGTGAGGTAGAGCTGGGTGTCGTCTGCGTACATGTGGAAACTGACTCCGTGTTTTCGGATGATATCGCCAAGGGGCAGCATATAGATGAGAAATAAGACGGGACCAAGGCTAGATTCTTGGGGGACACCAGAGCTAACAATGCGGGAGTGGGAAGAGAAGCCATTACTGGAGATTTTCTGGCTACGATTAAATAGATAAGAGTGGAACCAGGCGAGTGCAGTCCCAGCTAGCTGGACATTGGTGGAGGGGCGTTGGAGGAGGATGGAGTGGTCAACTGTGTGAAAGGCTGCAGACAGGTCCAGAAGGACGAAATCGGATAGTTTACCTTTGTCATAGTCTCAAAGGATGTAATTTATGACTTTAATGAAAGCAGTTTCGGTACTGTGGCAGGCCGAAAGCCAGATTGAAGGGATTCAAACATTGAATTCATGGAAAGGTGATCATGGATTTGGGAGGCAACAACATGTTCAAGTACTTAGGACAGGAAAGGGATGTTGGATATGGGGCGATAGCTAGCAAGCAAAATGTGGTTAAGGGTTGTTTTTTTGAGAAGAGGGATAATGACAGCAGATTTGAAGGAGAGGGGAACAGTACCTGAGGACAGAGAACAGTTAACAATGTCAGGTAACATGGGAGCCAAAAATGGAAGTTGGGTGGTCAGCAGTTTAGTGGGAATAGGGTCAAGAGTGCAGGAAGTGGGTTTCATGGATATGATGAGTTTGGAGAGATTAAGAGGGGAGATCAAAGAGAAATTAGAAAAATATATGTTTAGGGCTAGGGCAGATGGGAGTGTCAGATGAAATTTGGCCCAGTGAGTTGTTGCAGTCTTTCACTTATTTTGATAATACAATCTCATTGCTGATTTCCTTGATGTTGTCAGCTCTGACTGGAACAGTTGTATTTACATACACAAGGTACCAGCTGCCATAATTTTACAAAGATTATTGGATTTCTTATCATTTACGTGGTTGCGTCCTTAGCCTAGCCTTTTTGTGTCTGAATGCTGGACTCTCACTGCTCACAGAAGTCTAGATCCTGACAATGTCAGTAACCAGACGATGTAGATTTAAGATAATTAGCAAAAGAACCAGAGACGAGATGAGAAGTCTTTTTACACAGTGAGTTGTAATGATCTGGAATGCATTGCCTGGATTCCTTAAATGAATTGGATATAAGCTTGAAAAAAACATTTGCAGGGCTATCGGGAAAGAGTGGGGGAATGGAATTTATTAGATAGCTCTTTCAAAGAGCCGGCATAGACACGATGGGCCGAATGGTCTCCTTCTTTACTGTAGAATTCTATGCCGGTGAAGTGCTTCTGGATGGAGGAATTAATATGGACCAAATGATCTTTTGCCTCTGTAATTATCTTGGAATTAAGTCACCATATTTTTCACTGTTTATTTCAAAAAAGGACAACTTTTGCATAAATCCTTCAAAATAAACAGGAACGCAATATGTTTATCACAAAGTTATCTTGCACGCTTGAGATTTAAATTTCATTTATGGAACAGATTAAATAAAAGCATTCTCAGGCTGAAGATGTTCTGAAGGCTTCCTAAATTGCAAGAATAAATATTGAGCAATTTATACCGTTCGTTAAACTACACTAAAAATTGAATTACAACCTTGTATGTATGTGTGTGTGTAAAATCCTCTAGGTATTTGTTATTTTACATAATCTACATTGCAGGGCTAATCATTTTTTAATCTACTGAATAAAAGTAACTGCAATGTGTGATCATGGTCATGAAACAAATTAATTTGGGAAAAAAGAATGATAGAGATAATTAATTTGAGAGAAACACTTGAGAGGTGTGATGTACAGCTCCCAGTAACATACACAATATCGGCAGAATATAATTTGTGGGGAAATTGTAAAATGAAGAAGTGTATTGAGTTGTTAATGGGAGGAATGAAATTAGCTCCAACTGATATGAGGAAGAGAATGACTTGGGGAATCATAATGCATACAGTGTGTAATATTTCCCTGTAATTAAAGTGAAATAAGTTTTAATATCATTGATTGTCAAATTGCATGGCGCAATATTACCTTGTTAGAAGTATGTGAGAGGTGATCTTATCGAAATGTATAAGATTATAAGGGGGCTTGACAAGGTGAATGCAGAGAGGATGTTTCCACCGATAGAGGAGACTGGAACTAGGGGGCATAATCTTAGAATAAGGGGCCACCCATTTAAAACTGAGATGAGGAATTTCTTCTCTCAGAGGGTTGTAAATCTGTGGGATTTGCTGCCTCAGAGAGCTGTGGAAACTGGGACATTGAATGGATTTAAGGCAAGAGATAAACAGTTTCTTAACTGATAGAGGAATAAGGGGTTATGGGGAGTGAGCAGGAAAGTGGACCTGAGTCCATGATCGGATCAGCCATGATTGTATTAAATGGCGGAGCAGGCTCGAGGGGCCATGTGACCTATTCCTGCTCCTATTTCTTATGTTCTTATGTTGTCAGTTTGGAAGTGGAAAACTTGAGAAAAATGGAGTAAAATACCCCTTGTGATTGAAATGACGATGGGCTGGATTTTCGTCATTTTTCCCGATCATTTACCACCCATTTACCACCCACCCACCCACTGAAAATACCACCGGTAGTAAAGTCATCACAGATTACCACCGAAATATTGCCGATTTCATAATTTAGCACCGAAATACCACCAGTGTAAAATTCATCGGTGATTTACCACCGATGGTAAAAAGTACCACCGATCATATTTTTTTGCCATTTTTATGATGTCATTATGTGTACAACACCGAAATACCATCAAAAATTACGATCAGAAGTAAATTCATCAATACCACCATTTTTAGCACTGGCCTAAATTACCACCGAGAAAAGTGCAGTCTAATCTGATCTAGAGATGCCATTTTAAAAAACGGAGCTGCAGTCCATTCCACTTGAGAGAAGGCTGAGTTTTACACAGACATCTTTATGTGAGTTCAGAGTTAGATTTTGAGGCTTTTAATGGATTATTTGAGAAAATTGGAGGACATTTTAAAGATATTTAAGAAAATTGGAGGACACTTTCAGAACATTTTGAGATCGTTCGAGGATATATGAGGATATCAGCAGCTCATAAATCAAGGCTTTGCTTGAACAGTGAGTTACGTTTCACCTTTACCACCCACTATTGTTAAATTTTACCCTTTATTTTCTAAAAGTTAGCCACAGTACAAGAATGGTTAGGTTTACCAAAAACTTATCAAATGTTGTAAACTTTGAAAGATGTACAAGTCAATGAAGAAATAATTTTTTAACTTCAATGATTTAAACATTTTTACAACAACAATAAAACAAGAACAACTGCAGGACCTACAACATCAACAGCAAGAACAAAAACAGCTATAAAACATCAGCCCCCACCCTGCACTTCTTTTACCTGCGGCCAAGACTCCAACACCGAAATACCATCGAAAATTACCACCAGAGGTAAATTCATCAATACCACCGTTTTTACCACCCGCACAACTACCACCCATTTTATTTTGAGTGCTGCACGATCAAAAATAAGAACGAAATACAGTTAGCCCTACCACCGGTCATATTTGATGAAAATAGTGGCCTTGAGTGAAAGTGGTATTTTGGTGGTTTAAAAAAAACTGCATTTTTAAATAGCACCAAAATACCACCAGAAAACCAGTGGTAGGGCCAAATGATGAAAATCCAGCCCAATGATTTCTGTTTCTCATTCATTTTCAGCACTTTTCTCTTCTGAAGGTGTTGATGCTACTCTAACTTGATCTTGATCCCATTTGATTTCTACGTACATGCACTTGGAAGAGTTGATGGATAGTGTTTAGTAACAGGAACTGAGGTTGATTTTTTTTCTCTCCTTAACCTAGAGCTCCAGAGGCTGATTGTGAAACCCGACCATCGTGCTGCCTGACATCAAGTAACTCTTGGCTTGAGCTTTGTGCTGCTTGGAGAGCACAGCAGTTGGCACAATCTGTAGCAACAAAAGGCAGGGACCGCGAGCTGCAGCGATGCTGGGGGTGGCTGGCATCTCTGGTCGTAGAGTAAGGGCAGGAGATGAAGAAGGACAGGAGGGACCACTGTCGCAGTGTGTTGAAGCAGATGCCATAACCATAGCTGGAGCTAGGCACCATTATGATACACAAAGGCAAAATACTGCGGATGCTGGAAATCTGAAATATAAACAGAAAATGCTGGAAATACTCAGAAGTTCATGCAGTATATGTGGAGAGAGAAACCGAGATAACGTTTTAGCTTGATGACCTTTCATCAGAATTTGAAAAAGCCAGGTGTAACAGGTTTTTAGCAAGTACAGAGGCAGGGAAAGTGAGGAGGGGAGAAAAGAACAAAAGGGAAGGTCTGTGATAGGCTGGAAGGCAGGAGTGATTAAATGACAAATGATGGTGCAAGGCAAAAGTGGGTGGTCATGCGGTAAGTAAAGAAATAAAAGATGGGTCTAGAGGAGCTGTAAATGGCAACAGCAGAAATATTACTAGCATCTGTCTTAAAAAAATGGATGCAGTGGTTATGATCTGAAATTATAGAACTCAATGTTAAGTTCAGAAGATTATAAAGAAAGAAAGACTTGGATTTATATAGCGTCTTTCACCACCACTGGACGTCTCAAAGCGCTTTACAGTCAATGAAGTACTGTTGTAATGTGGGAAACACGGCAGCCAATTTGCGCACAAGCAAGCTCCCACAAACAGCAATGTGATAATGGCCAGATAATCTGTTTTTTGTCATGTTGATTGAGAGATAAATATTGGCTAGGACAAAGTAAAAATATTTATGGGACTGTTGAGAGAAAAACAAACATTTTTCTTTTTACAGAGTAGTGTGCTGTTGAAGAAAACAGTTGGGTGTGGCTTGGACTAAAATACGTTAATCCAAGGAGTGTACCAAATTACAAGTGTCAGTTGAGACTGGGACTCAAATTGAGAGTCCCAACATCAGAGTGTAATTAGATAGAATTGACGTTTCCACATTTTAAACGTTTTTTAATTGCATAACGTTTGACAAGTTCTCAGAGAGTGAATATGTTTTATTTTTCAGAATGGAGTGGCCTGTTTCTCTTATTCTTCTGGTTGCACTGGACATTCTTTCTCATCAGAAAGTAGATTCGATGAAATGTAATGGAGGCTCGAAGTGTTTTATGGAAAAACTTAGTGGCAGCAGGATTTGCAGGCAAGTAAGAGAGAAACAAAAATAGAGGCCCCAAGTTTCGGCCTCAGTTGCTCCTGTAGAACGGAGTATCTTAGAAATCGGAATTCTCGGCATTTAGTTTGCTCCAGTTCTAGTCAGTTAGAACAGTTTCACTTTGGAACAGAATGTTTTTTTCAAAAGGGGGCGTGTCCGGCCACTTACGCCTGTTTTCAAAGTTTCGGCAGTGAAAACTTACTCCAATGGAGTAAGTGAAGATTTTTGTACGCTTGAAAAAACCTTGTCTACACTTTAGAAAATCAGGCGTAGGTTACAAATTAGGCGTAGGGAACGAGGTTGGGGGGAGGGGGGGAAGGGAAGTCATTAAATTCTACAATCAATCCTTAGTTATACTTATACAAATATTATACAAATAAATCCAACCTGAATAAAAATTTATAAGCAAAGAAAAGACTAAATAAACCATAGTTCCTACCTGTGTGAAAGTGCTTCAGGCAGGCCTTTCATGTTGGAGACAGGCAGGGGTGTGGCATCAGTGTCTCGACGGCAACGGCAGCAAGCAGCCTTCGAGCTGAGCTGCGGTGCTTGAGGCAGGCCTTCATTCTCTTCGTGGCTGGCCGCGAAAAAGCAACACCGGACGGACTCGAGGCCATTCACCCATGAAATATCAGCGGCGTCAGTGGCTGGCCGGTAGCCGAAGAATCAGCAGCGGACCGACGTGAGGCCATTCGGCCATGAGATAGCAGCGGTGTCAGTGGCTGGCCGGCAGCCGAAGAATCAACGCAGGACACACACAGCTCATTAAGGTTCTTGAGGCCATTCACCCACGCTTTAGGGGCGGCGTCAGTGGCTGGCTGGCGGCCAAAGAATCAACACCTGACACACGCAGCTCTTTATGGTGCTTGAGGCCATTCGGCCATGCTTTAGGGGCGGCGTCAGTGGCTCGACGGCAGCCGAAGATACAGCAGCAGCCTTCGAGCTGTGAGGGGGACTGAGGCCATTTGGACAGGGAGAGGCAGCCACATCGACAGTTTTATGTTTAAATTTGCAAAGTTGAATTGGCACTCTTATTTCTCCAAACACACAGTCCTTAATTTGCATGCACCAATGCAGCACCGGTTCTGCAAGTTTAGCAGTGAAAAGCTGAACTCACTGATTTCAGCAGGTGATTTATTCAACAGTGCTGCTAAAAGCACTCCCTCACACACAGAAATATCACAAAAATTAAATTACAAGCTTTTGAAGGGGACCAAGAAACAAATCTTCACTTTTTCTCCAGTCCTTTTAAAAATGGCCGAGTGCCAATGTTTGTCTGATACTGCGCATGCGCGCATGCTCCAACGCGCACGCGCAGGGTTGCCGGCACCACGAAGGCTCATTTAAATTGGACCCGCTCCCCACTACTTCCAGAATCGGCGCGAGTGTTTGGCTCCGCCCCCCGCTGAGAAGTGCGCGCCGCGCCAAGCAGAGTTAGAGCTCCGAGGAGCTGGAGAATCTCAGAGTTTTTTTTAAGCGCACTTTTAGGCGCGAAGAACAGGCGTCCAGCTCCGAGGTGCGCCGTTTTCGGCGCGGGCCGAAACTTGGGGCCAGAGTAACTCTGAGCTTTGAAGGTGTACTGTGCTACAGTTTAAAATTGGCTGCTGAAATGTATTCACATTCATCTTTCGGACATCTAGTAATCACAATATGGGGACAAGCAATTGACTGAAATCGGTACACACACAGCCGCTTTATAATCACATTACACCGCTGACTTTCTGTTCAAGAGGCACTTTTTTAATATCGATATAGGCCTCACTGAGCAGCTAGTGCAGTTTTATTACAAGGCAATGGAGGCTCTTTACAATTAACCCAACATATTCATTTTGATTTAATTCCTTTTAATCTAGTTTTCATTTCTTTATGTATCCACGGCAGTGGTTTCTCCTTCTCCCCAATGTTATTTGATACTTTTGATTTTTTTTGAATGAGCAACAGCAATGAAAATCAGATAATAAACGAAGTGAGGAAGCAGTGCTTAACATCACCTATTGTCACATTCTGGCCATTTGAATGGTTGAGGTTTTTGTTGCATGATGAACAATGAATGTTGGAAGTCAGAATGCCATGGTAACTCACAGAGGCTAATTGTGGAAGAATATGGATAGAGTTGGAGTAATGGGAAATGTAAGTATAAACACATCAATGTCAATGAACCCTTCAATTTTGACGTTACTCTCCTCCCTTTGTTTGATTTCACCAAGGCCCAGGAGGTAGACATATGGCCTTCCATGAGGTCTGATCTATTCTTAAGCTGACCACTAATGGGTAAGCAGAGGTATCTGGGATGACTCTCATGCAAACTTCTTTCTATTCCCTTTTACCATCCCATGGCAAAGCATGGCACTGGTGCAGCCAGTATCTGTGCCGTTTCGGAGGAGCTGGCATGCCCGTTACCCACTCAAGAAACGAGAGGCAGTGCTGTAGAGAGTGAGCCAGTTGTTGCTGTCATGGCAAGTGCTTAACTTAAATAGAAAAAGGGTGGTGGAAAAGCGAAGCAAAGTGATGATAGAGGAGATAAAGCTTCAAAAAAATGATCGGTGGATTTACAGAGAAGTGGAAGTGCAGACTGAGTCTCTTTGCAGAACGAGAGAGAACTCCAAGTGCGAGACACAGTGAGCTGAGCTTGAATAGAATGAGCCTGGACATTCATGCATCTTATAAGCATGTGTGCACACACACACACACAGCCAATGGTGCAGAGATAGCACACTGAATTATAACACCCATAAAACCACAGAAGTAAAATATACATTCTTTTCAGACAACAATAACGAAGGTTTTATTTATTTTCTTTTGTTATTGATTTGCATTCTGTTTCTAAAGCCTGCTTTGGAAGTATTGCTATGGATGACTAATATTTCTAAAAAATGTAAATATCTACAATGTGATTTTTATTTTCAGCTCGTCTGTGTGGGGAGAGTAAATGATAACAATGTGGAGATGATTTGCTAAGATTTTGGACGTAGAGTCACGTTTTTAATTGTAGTAATAGTTCTAATGTAATGTGAAATTGTAAAAGTCTCTGGAAAAATACTAGTACTTACATAATAGGCAATAGACATTCTTTATAACTGTTGAGTATAGCATTGATCAATCTATATTGCATCTTTTCTGTTATTTTTATATCCTTCCAGTAATGGCTTTTGGATTATTATTTTTATTTTCAGTTAGATGGTAACCAATTGGGTTTAATAAAAAACACCTTTCACAAGCCCTAAATCCAAATCAATTCACGGCTTATCCATAATTATTGGTGGCATGAAATACAATGAGGGAAAATAATAATGACTCTTTGATGATATCTGAATAATGACAGACAGGTAAAGATCCTCTAGTCCATCCAGTCTGTCCCACATAATTGTGATACCTTGTGCATCAAAATACGTCTACTCTCCACCCAAACCATGTGATCTGGGAGAGGCATAAAACTAGATAAAAAAACCCAGGTCAATTTGGGAAAGAAAATCTGAAATTCCTCTACGACTCCACCCCCCCCCCCCCCTTATATGATCAAAACGAGTCCAGGAGGTCACTCTGCCCCCGATAATATTGTGCAGTACCCATCTGTAGCTCGAATGATCTCCACCCTAGCCAGAAACAGGTCCAGCTCTCGCTTGAAGGAATTCAGCAAATTCCCGCATAAGCTGGCCACCTGTTCCAGAGGTCTGTGATTCTTTGAGAAAAGAACACATCTTTACATCTAACCTTCATCTTGCCTTATACAGCTTAAAATTGTGACTCCTGGTTCTCCCTAACCTATTTAATTGGAATAAACTGTCTACTTGAACACAATCTATTCCCTTCATCATAAGGCAGAGTACCTGTAGTAGCTCATCTGTGCCACTGGGTGGTACAGATGTGCTTTATTCGCAAAGCACCTCTGCTGCCTGCTGGCACAAAGTAAACGGGAAACTTTGCTGGCTGTAAAAGTTTTTCAAAGCTGATAATTTATCACATGTCATAGTTCATGGCTTTTCTAGTTGTACTTGTACTCTGGGTAAAACCCTCTTGGCTAGTACTCTATGATTATTTATTAAGAAAATAATAATGTAGCAATCAGAAAAGGTCATTCAGCTCATAATCTTCTTCTTCTCTTGGCTCAGCTTGTGTTCCCTTAATCCCTATTAAATTATAAATCTGTCCATTTTTGAATTCTTAAGTGAGCTTATATTCACTGCATTAGGGAGTTGTCGATTAGGTGGTCAGCCTGAGCTTGTTCCAGTCCAAGATTTTTTTCCCGGCTATAATCATGTATTTTCGTTCCCTTTGAGTACCTTCCAAGTACAAATGGAGCTTGGTTCACTTAACAAGAATTTACAATATCTATATTTGGCCACAAATGGTAACATTTTATCTTAGCACTAACTCAACATTCTCCTCCCACCATCTTCTTCACGTGTTTTGGGATTATTGAAGATTTAAAACCACAATAATATATTTTATCTCTCCTTCCACAATGGCTCAACATGTAAAACAGATAGACATAATGTAAAAAGCACCTTTATTATATCTCGTGGCTCTTCACATGCCAGGCAGCAGCAAGATCCACAAACAACAATGAGATGAATTAATTGTTTTTTGATGGTAATGACTGAGTAACGAATGTTGGCCAGCACACCCTTCTGTAAACAGTGCAATGGAATCTTTAATCTCCAGCTAAGCAAGTAGGTGGGACCTTGGATTAATATTCCTGAAGCACCGCATGTCTGACAATGTAGCATTCCCTCAGTATTACACGACAATGTCAGCATAGATTATGTGCTCAAAGCTTGAAGTGATGTTTGAACCTATAGTCTTCTGACTCCGAGACAAGCTGATACTGCATGGTTTGGTAATGAGCCATTCTAAATTGAAGGTTTACAGGTTCCTTAGTTATTGGTGGCCCAGTGGTACCTTACCCAGGTGGCCAATCATGTGTAAGCCGAGAGGGCAAGTATTGGCAAGGTTTTGATAATGTGAGGAACAACTGTTTTGTTAATTTCAGTGATGAATGGCAATTGCTATCAACGATTTTCAAAAAAATTAAGCAAGTGCTCCTTTCTTAAAGGGACACAACTAATAAAACTAACAAACAAAAATTAAAGGAAACTTAACAAATGTAATCAAAATTCTACTTTCCGGAATGGTGAAGTCCTCCAGTCCCTCTGGTGTCCACCGGTCGCAGGCGGCCTCAAGCATGCCCATGGACACCGCATGCTCCATTTCCAGGGACACCCGGGTGCAAACATAGCCATGGAAGAGAGACAGGCAGATGATGTGAGGAGCAACATTGGAAAGCTTGTTGCTTAATTGGAAGCCTTGGTTGGGAGCTTTTCACCTTTACTCGCCCAATGCCACAGGCAATTTGTACTGTTTCCACTGCTGCCTAGTTTATAACCAGCTAAGTCGTCACAGGGCAAAGATCAAATGTGGAATCCTCCAATGCCATACTGTGTGCAATTACCCATTAAGTTGCAGAGGGAGCCCTACTGTGACAAGACAGCTGATTGAAATAAAAGATTCCATCCTTTAGCTGAATTGAACATTTCAGAGAAGTTTTTTTTTCTCATTCTGCAGCTTATCTTCTGTTGATAATGATACTCATAAAAAGATTCTCTTTATATTCAGCAGTGACCTCGATGTGATCTATCCAGCATTGGGAAATACAGCCTGCACTATGATCTCAAGATGTCGACAGCTGAGCAAAGAATGGGGAACACCAAATGTTATATTTCATCAAGCTAAGAAGGTATATTGCAGTAGTAAAAGCAGCATTTGATGCATTGCTTACATCTAAGATCTTAGCTTAACCACTAGTTATCTATAGTTTTTGAAGGCTACTCTGTGAGCAACTCACCGTTATGCAAAGTAACTTTGAGATTAAAGAACAAAAGTAGATTATTGGAATATTTCATAACAGCAATTTTAGGGTTGTAGAATTGAACCACATTAGGTGTATTTTGAAAAAATACCAGAATAGGAAGCATTTCAAGTCACTAAACTGGATTCCAATTTACAGTAACTTTGTCTTTATTATACCACAGAGTGGTGCAATTGTCTTCAAAGTATATAGGAATGACTTTCCACCTGCCAGACTGCAATTATATAAACCATCTTATTTCATATCATTCTTTTACAGTAGTAGTTCATTACTTGTGGTGTTACAGACAACATGTAATTAATAATTTATTAAATTAATTAAAATATGTAAATAAAAATTCAGTAATGGGCTACTGCCATGTTTCAGACTTGGATTTTCTGCCTGTGCTCCTCACAGCTGTGGTTTGTGGTGTTCAGCCAAGTCCATGATTCAACTCTGGGTCAAAGATCTTTGGCTGAGCTAATGCTAGAGCCAGGCCTGAGGTTTGACTAGAGAAGGGGAGCAGGCCAGAAGCTGCAAGTAGTGGGAGATCTTGGTTGATTGATGTGGTGCTGCGATGGAGTATGGAGCTGGG
Source organism: Pristiophorus japonicus (assembly GCF_044704955.1). NCBI lineage: Eukaryota > Metazoa > Chordata > Chondrichthyes > Pristiophoridae > Pristiophorus > Pristiophorus japonicus. The sequence goes on from NC_091998.1 coordinate 53,996,182, forward strand.
TTTGGGGAGTTGGGAACATGCTCGGTCTTGAGGATGAACATAAGAGCATAAGAAATAGGAACAGGAGTAGACCATATGGCCCCTCGAGCTTACTCCGACATTTTAATACGATCATGGCTGATCCAATCATGGCCTCAGGTCTACTTCCCTGCCCGCTCCCCATAATCTCTTATTCCCTTATCGTTGAAGAAACTGTCTATTTCTGTCTTAAATTTATTCAATGTCCCAGCTTCCACAGCTCTCTGAGGCAGTGAATTCCACAGATCCACAACCCTCAGACAAGAAATTTCTCCTCATCTCAGTTTTAAATGGGTGGCCCCTTATTCTAAGATTATGCCCTCTAGTTATAGTCTCCCCCATCAGTGGAAACATTCTTTCTGCATCCACCTTGTCAAGCTCCCTCATAATCTTCTACATTTCGATAAGATCACCTTTCAATCTTCTGAATTCCAATGAGTAGAGGCCCAACCTACTCAACCTTTCCTCATAAGTCAACCCCTCATCTTTGGAATCAACCTTGAGAACGTTCTCTGAACTGCCTCCAAAGCAAGTATATCCTTTTGTAAATATGGAAATCAAAACTGTATGCAGTATTCCAGGTGTGGACTCACCAATACCCTGTACAACTGTAACAAGACTTCCCTACTTTTATACTCCATCCCCTTTGCAATAAAGGCCAAGATTTCATTGGCCTTTCTGATCACTTGCTGTACCTGCATACTAACCTATTGTGTTTCATGCACAAGTACCCCCACGTCCCGCTGTATTGCAGCACTTTGCAATCTTTCTCCATTTAAATAATAACTTGTTCTTTGATTTTTTTCTGTCAAAGTGCATGACCTCACACTTTCCAACATTTTACTTCATCTGCCAAATTTTTCTCACTCACTTAGCCTGTCGATGTCCTTTTGCAGATTTTTTGTGTTCTCCTCACACATTGCTTTTCCTCCCATCTTTGTATCATCGGCAAACTTGGCTATGTTATACTCGGTCCCTTCCTCCAAGTCACTAATATAGATTGTAAATAGTTGGGGTCCCAGCACTGATCCCTGCGGCATCCCACTGGTTACTGATTGCCAACCCGCGAATATACCATTTATCCCTACTCTCTGTTTTCTGTTCGTTAGTCAATCCTCTATCCATGCTAATATATTACCCCCAACCCCGTGAACTTTTATCTTGTGCGGTAACCTTTTATGTGACACCTTGTCAAATGCCTTCTGGAAATCCAAATACATCACATCCACTGGTTCCCCTTTATTCACCCTGGTCGCTACATCCTCAAAGAATTCTAGCAAATTTGTCAAACATGACTTCCCCTTCATAAATCCATGCTGACTCTGCCTGACCGAATTTTGCTTTTCCAAATGTCCTGCTACTGCTTCTTTAATAATGGACTCCACATCTTCCCAACCACAGATGTTAGGCTAACTGGTCTATAGTTTCCTGCTTTTTGTCTGCCTCCTTTTTTAAATGGGGCGTTCATTTGCAATTTTCCAATCTGCTGGGACCTCCCCAGAATCCAGGGAATTTTGGTAAATTACAACCAATGCATCCACTATCCCTGCCGCTACTTCTCTTAGGACCCTAGGATGCAAGCCATCAGGTCCAGGGGATTTATCCGCCTTTAGCCTCATTATCTTACTGAGTACCACCTACTTAGTGATTGTGATTGTGTTAAGTTCCTCCCCCGCTATAGCACCTTGACTATCCACTGTTGGAATATTATTAGTGTCCTCTACCGTAAAAACTGATAAAAAAAATATTTGTTCAGAGTTTCTGCCATCTCCATGTTCCCCATTACTAGTTCACCGGTCTCATCCTCTAAGGGACCAACATTTACTCTAGCCACTCTTTTCCTTTTTATATACCTATAAAAACTCTTGCTATCTGTTTTTATATTGTGTGCTAGTTTACTTTCATAGTCTATCTTCCCTTTCTTAATCATTTTTTTCGTCATTCTTTGTTGGCTTTTAAATGCTTCCCAATCTTCTATCCTCCCACTAGTTTTGGCCACATTGTATGCCCTTGTTTTTAATTGGATACCGTCCTTTATTTCTTTAGTTAGCCACGGATGGCTAACTTTCCTCTTACACCCTTTCCTCCTCACTGGAATATATTTTTCTTGAGAGTTGTGAAATATCTTCTTAAACGTACACCACTGTTCATCAAACGTCCTACACATTAATCTATTTTCCCAGTCCACTTTAGCCAACTCAGCCCTCATACCTTCATAATCTCCTTTATTTAAGTTTAGTACACTGGTTAGAGATCCAACTTTTTCACCCTTCATCTGAATTTGAAATTCAATCATGCTATGATCACTCATTCCAAGGGGATCCTTTACCAGTCTCCTGTCTCATTACGCAGGACCAGATCTAAGATAGCCTGCCCCTGGTTGCTTCCATTACATACAGCTCAAAGAAGAAGAGTTGGGGCTCAGGGCTAAGGCTGTGAGTACGGGAGAACTTGTTGCTGAGACACTGTTAGGAAAAAGCTTGAAATCTGATCTTGGGCAGAGTGTTGGGTATTCCTGGATTTGAGGTTGGACTGAGTTCCGAACTCAGACTGAGGTTGCTTGCAGGTAGTGAAGTGGCCTTGGAGATGCAGAATCGATGTAGAGTTCAGTCTCTGCAAGTGAAGGGCGAGTATAACATTACCCTTTCCTTCAGATGCAGGGATTTGTAAGGCTGCGGGGACAGATCTGAACTTGACGATACGGCTGATCTTTTTCTTGTGGTTGTAACCTGTGTGAAGCACTGCCCATCTGTTTACTCGCATCTGACTGGCAGCTCCTAATCACATGACTGATAATATGTTAATGATTATGTGGTTAGCAAGGGCCAATCAGTTACAGATAAGTGGGCAGACACATGGACATATCTTATTTAGAATATTGAGAACAATTAATTGAAGTTTAAATTCTAATAATCCTGCAGTGATATGAGCATGTCTGTTTAGAATGAGCTATTTACTTCCCTAAAATATCTTTCAAGAAATGCATCTAATAATTTGATCATAAAAGGACAGCAGGGAAAGATTACAGGGAAAATAATGCAACAGTAGATGGCAATAGAACAATAGCTTTTCACTCCGAGTTCATCTGAACACAGTGTTATGATTTCTTTGTAACTCACTCGTTCCTATCTGTTCTCTAGCGTGCGCTGAACATAGATTTTCTTCACTAATAAACTGCAGATTATTATTCAATAAACCTTGTTCGAATGCAATTAAGTATAAAAGACATGGAGCACTTTGATGTCAGCTGCAGGGAAAAAAAATAATTTGTCATATGACATTGAAGCAGCCTGAATTATGAATAATAATGTAGATCAGGTCGTGATTTTTAAAACTTTAATTTATCTCTGGATTCAAATTACTGTTTAAGTTTGAATCTCAAAGTTTTTGATATCATCTAAATATAGTAATTACATTAATGCATTTTAATCATTTGCAAGAATCCATTATTCTCTTAATAACAAATACATTTTAGACAGCAGCTCCAAATGAAATTGTTCTTGGACCCCTGCAGTTGTGTTCTGTATTTTTTAAATGACTATTTTATGGGATTTATTTTAACTCCTTATCCAGCACTGTATATTTATTGAATGCTTCTAAAAGTCCCGTGTTTTACATGCTGGACACATAATTAAAGCTAGGTGCTTGTTATTTGACTGAATTATTGACGTAATTTAGCTAGTCTTCACTGACCTCTGACTGCTTCATGTGTTCTTCAATCAGAACGTTAAGCTGACACGTGAATATATACTTTTTCATGAAGATCATAACATAAATTTTGATCGAGTGTAATAATACATGACACATTAACCAGTAAACAGCTGAAGATGAACTTGCAATAATGCAGCTCATGTTGCTTAATGCTTTGTGACATATAACTGCCATTTGTTATGTCTTCATGCTGTTGCTTTGTCATTGTAAAGAAAGAAAGAAATACTTGCATTTATATAGTGCCTTTCATGACCATCGAATGTCTCAAAACGCTTCACAGCCAATTAAGTACTTTTGGAGTGTAGTCACTGTTGTAATGTAGGAAACGCGGCAGCCAATTTATTTTAGCTTTGTCATTGTATGGTTAAAAGAATCAGTTGTAACACTTAACACTCATTTTATTTACAACTTCATTCTATTTTCTCTATAATAAGATTTAAGAGGCCAACAAAAATAAGTATATTTCCTGTTGTGGCCCTTTGAGACAACTACCAAAGGATGTCAGATAACATGAAGCCACACACAATCAAAAATTAGTCATGCCACAGTTGCAAGTTTATTTTTTACGAGGGCAGGAGATTTAAAATAAAATGTTCACAGAAAAAAGTGACATCTTTTGAAATGGAAAAATGTTTTAAGTATTGTGTTTGAAGTAGATCACATCATATGTTATTACTTGGATAGCTTTCTGCAAGACAATTCTAGTATTGTTAAGAAATTGTGTTGTGGGGAAAAATGGACTTTGTTTTATGAAGAGGGAGATCCTGGTAAATATATTTTTGAGAGCAAATGGTGAATTTAAAATGCTTGCAGGATTGGGTTTCTTTAACATGGTGTGCTCCAGTCTCCGGCTTCAGAATTTGGGGCAACTGAAATAAATACCTGGACATAAACATATGTTATGATGATCTTATTGAATGGCGGAGCAGGCTCGAAGGTTCGAGGGCCTACTCCTGCTCCTATGTTCTTATGTTCTTATAATGTTTCAGAGTCTTTTTCACCTCATCAGGTGTTGGGGCCCAAGCACTTCTTGGTATCAATGTGAGAAACGCTTTGGTTTAGGTGTACAAATCGCCTCATCAGGTGCGAATGCTCAAGCTTTGTAATGCTTATAACTTAACCGTGTTTTAGCAGTGCACAGACCCTTTGGCAACAAACTTTGGCAGAAACTATGACCTCAATTTTAACCCCACCCGCTATCTCCCAACTGGTGGGAGAGGTTCGGGGGGCAGGGATATATAATATCGGGATCGAGAAATCCGACCCATTGCCGTAGCAGTTACACTGGCACTTCAGGTCCTGGATGAGGCTCCCACTAAAAGCCGACATAAAAGTTGCGGTCAGATCATGTAATTGGTGCCGCAAATGATTTTTAACCTCCCCACAGGGTGTGCCCTGCGCCTGCTGCCCTGCCAGCAGTAACAAGTCGGGAGGAGTCAACTGACCAGAAAAGGCTTGGTCAAATTTGAAAACTTAGCCTATTTATTTACTCTTTGTGGGCCAGGAGCAGGAGTGCTTCCTTCCCGCCGACTCCCCAGCCTCGCAAGGAAGCCTTCGGTCTCCCCAGCTCCAATTGCAGCTCCAATCTTTCACGTTTCCACGGGTCCCTGCTGGCTGGTTCCTCTTGCTGCTAATCTTTGCTCGAGCCCGCCAACTAAGCTGTCAATCTGGATGGCTGCAGGGCAGGTGCCTGCAGTGATTTATTTAAATAAGCCGTTAAGATCCACGTCCCCAGCCTTGTCGAGTTCTCCGCCTGCGACTAGGCTCCCTTCCTGCCGCACCATTAATATTGAGGCCTCTGTGAATAATAGAAACTCCATCTCTATATGTGATTAATCTGTTTTAAGAGTCCTTTTTTAAAAAAAGATTTTATGTCCTTTTAAAAAAAATTGATGTATTTTATTGTGCTGCACTGTGATGTGTATGTTGTAATGAAGCAAATGACAAATACATTTTCAGTTATCCAAAACAACTGTGTGACCATTTTTACAGTACTGTAATTCCAATTGTATTCTTATTGTTAGATTCTTGCCAAACATTTAAATCGGATAAAAGAATAGAATGATTTAGTAAATAAAATTACTTGGCAAAATCATTAAATAACCGTTTTTCATTCTATTGTAATGAACTGTATTTGGTCACCCATCCGAATATTTCTTTCTTTGGCTCGGTGTCAATGTTTGTCTAATTACACTCCCGTGAAGTGCTGTGGGATGTTTTCCCATGTTAATGGCGCTATATAAATGTAAGTTGTTATGTGGTTATGGGGATAAACAAAGTATATATTTTCCGAATTTTTTTCACTTTATTTTTCTTTGCATTTCCTTGAGCTTTTCTCCACATAGCAGCTGAGGTTGATCGAGGAAAGAGTGCTGCATGGAAAATTAAGTGAGCTGAGGAAGAATTGAACAAATTTGGGCAACAGATGCAGGTTTTCTTGTAGGAATGTGCTTCCTACATACAGAGCCAAAATGGCCATATGTCGCCCAGTAGGTTGCACAAGATGTTATTCTTTGTGTGAGTCTGACCAGTTAGTGTTGCTAGACTGCTCAATTGTGGAAAGGTTTAATAGCAAAGGCTACTGATATTCTCACCGAACATTCATAAATTCGCACTTTCCAGTGGGAATCAGGGGATAATGATTTTTTTCTTTCTTCTCTAGCCTTGGGAAGCTAAGGCTAATCTCATTTGACCATTGCTGCCCTGGCTGGCATCTGTTAACTCAACACAGGCCAGTAACAGGACATCGGACCTGCTGGTCAGCTAAATTGCACATAGCAAGCTCCCACAAACAGCAATATGATAATGACCAGATAATCTGTTTTAGTGATGTTGATTGAAGGATAGATATTGGCCCCAGGACACCGGGGAGAACTCCCTGCTTTTCAAAATAATGCAGTGGGATCTTTTCCATCTCCTGAGAGAGCAGACACGGCCTCGGTTTAGCATCTCATTTGAAAGAGGGCACCTGTGACAGTGTAGCAATCCCTCACTACTGCTCTGGAAATATTTTGTGCTCTAATTTCGAGAGTGGGTCTTGAACCAGCAATCTTATGACTCAGAGGCGAGAATGCTACCAACTGAGCCATGGCTGACACATAAGCCTCAGATTCATTGGGGAGGGAGTTGGAGAACCATGCCAACAGTCTGGCAGACAACAGCAATGCAGTGAAAGATGGTGCTCAAATTGTATGTCTCTTAGTTTTGGGCTACAGTAGGGAATATCTTCAATATAAGGCAATTTACAGTTGGCAGATTTATCAAACATGTGATTGATGCGTTGTACAAGAGGGCCAACTTTTTCATTACCTTTCTCACTGAACAGCAATAGCAGCCTAACAGGGCTGTCCAATTTCATCACACTGCTGAGTTCCCCAAAATCCTGGAGTTATTGATGTTAGCAACGTGGCCATTTGGGTCCCGCACCAATGGCCTCCACCACCTGAAAGAGATTCTATTCGATCAGTGTTTGTTTGGTCAGTGATCAGGAACTGAGAGCATACAAGCCAATGCCGGTTTATGAGCAGCCATTATGATGCATTCATTGTAAGGCAAATATTGTTGCCACCTTTATTTGAATGAAAAGTCAGACAGCAAGGATAGCTCCTCATGGTTAATATCCACTTGTCATGGGCAGAAGCAGTGAGCAGACACAAGAAGGTCCAGACTGGTAGGATCATTTGAAGTCATACCATTGATATTTGACAGTAGCATTCAGATATCTCAACAGGGCAGGGGGTGCCTTAGAGTACATCACTATCAGGGTCTTCAAAATCATTGTTTGTTGCATACTACACAACTTTGCAATACAAAGTGGCCTAATCATGGAGAAATACGTTATCCTGTACCCAAGTACAGATATTGATCTAAAGGCAGTATGCTGCACATGCAGGAGCTCAATATGAATAATTAATAAGGTCCGAACCTGTAAGTTCAGGTAAGAACAGCTGTACACAGTATGTCAAACGAATGACCATTCCACGTGTTGTCCACTGCAAAAAACATCATAATGAAAATCTTGTTGAAGAATTTTATTTCAACAGTTGAAAGCTTGAAAACACTAGCCAATTAATCTAAGTGCAAATATGAAAATAACGTGAGATGACATTGAATGCAGTGCTGATGACCCCTTACCTGATCCACCTTGCTGTGAAAGATCGACATGGAGATTGCAGCTAGAAAATTAGAAATGTGCTGATAAATGCACACACTTTTACAAATCTGCAGGGCGAACAGAAGTGATTGCAACAACTTGAGAGTTCGCAATGATCTTCCTTTGAATAAAACTCATTAATCTGCAATAGATTAATATTAAGTGATCAGAATTTAACCATAATAGCACAACATCTGAATTTTGACAAAATTAATGTTAAAACAAATATTTTCTTTCTCTCACCGCTTCTTGCACCTGTTTCCTCTGGCGTGCAGGATTTGTTGGGTGTAGACATCTCCACAATGTGCAATATTTTTTGCCAGTGACCTGGATATCTGACTTGGATATTTGACATTTGATTTGCTTTGCTACTACCATAAGAAAGAAGAAGAAGTGACCTTGATTGTTGCTGAGGAGTTAGTTTGCATTTGGTCCCATAACTGTGATCCAAAGAAGGGGAGGAAGTAAATCTGAGGCTAGCAGGAAGAGAGGCAGCAGAAGGTGTTAAGGCAAAATGGGGCTTCAGAGAAAGGGACAGAGGTGAGCGACTTTGAAATCCTGGTCTCAGAAGAAGTGAAGCAAGGAAAACTGCACTGGGAAAGAGGAATGGGTCAATTTTGGAGAGCAAAGGTAGACTTTGTGGCAAAAAAGGATTGAAGTTCAGTGGTGGTTGGTGACAAGACAGAAAGCATAAGGGGATGAAAGAGATTCATAGAAGCAGAAAATATGATTAGAAATCTTACCCCCGATGTCAGAACTGTTTTTGACACTTGTTGGTACAGAATTATTGAAGTATTAACATTGAATGTAACTTTGTAAACTTGATAAATTATTTTATATGCAAGCCTTTATCATGGACAATTGCCCTTTGGATCTTCCTTTAGTCTTGATTATACGTGTGCAAGTACTGCAAGATAATGGCTTGATCGGAGGGGGATAAAAGACTGAACGTCATTAGGGGATGGAATCGATGGGAGTAAGTTGTGAGCACAAAACTCAGCAAATTTATGACCACCTTGTAGATTTGCGATGCTGTTCAAGTCCTAAATACTTTCCTGGTATATTTTTTTCTCTTTCTCTTGTGCTCTCTCTCTCCTCTGCTACTTATGCTATCAGTGTTGCTCTCTCTTTCTCCTTGCCTGTTTTCATCTGCCTTTTTCTTCCTTTTCTATTTACACAGGAATACAAGTGAATATGGGTTTGAGCTAAGAAGGATGACAATTATCAGTGTAGTTCCAAAAATTAAAATTGTTTCTGTAAGTTTACCACAATACAGAGCATCTTTTTAAAGTGAATCTTCATACATTTGTGTACACGGTAGACAAATACTATTGCAGTACTTAAAGTGTTAAATACTATGTACACCCCTTACAGATCTGCGGCTCCCACTTTCTCTGTTTCCATTTCTTCCCTATAAAATATTATGATGAATTGACTGTGATTAAGTATTGCCTTCTGCACACCAGCTGACTTTAATTCACTGTTAAACTGCTTTTGTAGATCTCACAGCTCATGGCACGATTGTTCTCATTTAAGCAATCAGCTTAGTGTATCTAGCAGATGGAATTCCGGCATTGGTGTGGTGGTCAGGTCTACAGCTGCTGTGTCTGTGGTCAGTTTCTTTGCTTGATTTATGAATATTGCTCAGCTAAACAAAAAAAGAACATTGATAAAGAAAATAGAAAAGTTACAGTTAAAGTAAATTTATAAAATTTTGCACCTAAGCAGTTACAGTATCAAATGATAGATCACTCGAGTGCTTTCGTAACTGCCTGTGATATATGGTCATATTATCTGCAAAACTGTGTTACATGATTTTTCTTTATTGCTAGTGTTGGTGGCAGTCAGTAAAACAGATTACTTTTTAGGTCAAATCGATATGTATTTCATTTACTGAGTTTTCAAACACACTTCCAGTTCTATATAAAAACATACTGTAGATTCTCTCCACAGAGCATTACCTCTCATTTCAAAAGCGTAGTTGTGCTTTGTTTTAACTACAGACTGCTTCTGTTGAATTTGTATCAGAACTTTTTTAGATTATTGTAAAATGGTGTTTTTGTACAGATATGCACCACATCTTCAAGTGTACATTAGACAATTGCCACTCGCAGAAATATGTACGGTTGCCTGAGGTCGTAGACTGAGTCAGAGATCTGGATAAAGCCAACCTCATAAAATATAGTGACTTATTATTAGCGAGATCTTGGACTCCTTTAATCAAGAGATCAAAATTAGGGCTGCAAATCTCTCCATGGCTAGTTGCAAACTTCTCCATGTCGTTTTACAGTTTGTTGAAGATTTTTTTTCTGCATGAATTCTTTACTAAAAACAAGTTCATACTTCTTTCCTTTTTGGGGTTAGCCAGAAAGTTAAATATGTTACCAATGTGAGTTTAGATTAGCATCTTCCATTAGAAACTCCACCATGAGAAGGATGCATATCCTGGTTGATATGAAAAATACTGGGAGTTTTGAATATACTCGAGCAACAGAATTTAAGAAAAAAGATCATCTGATCTAATTTTCTTATTTTTCCCTCCTAAAATGTTACAGGAGTATATCAGTAACTGGTGACTCTGGAAGTTAAACCGATTAATACTTGTTACCTGCATTTTTTAAAGAGTAAAGATACTGTGAATTTGTTTTTTGTTCTTCACACTGTGCAAAACACTTAGTCTACTGCACAAAATAATGTTCAATTAAGGGATTCTTTCCCTTGGTTTCTCAAGTCCTTTAAATTGTTCAAACATTGTCAGATCACAAATGACCACCCAACTTCTTTCCAGATAGCTAATAAATTGTATAATATATTAATCTGTGTACACTTCCTGTATAAAATCTTACTTCCTGTTGTGAGTTTTGCCCATTATAAATTGTGTCGGCCACATTTATAATGGAAACTTCCTATCTAAATCACATTGTAACTATACCATCTTGCCAGTGGTGGTGCTGTAATGATGGGTGTGCAGCAACAGAGTCCTGTGATTATATGTACCCAAATCTTTGAAGATGGCAGGCCAAGTTGAGAAAGAAGTGAAAAAAGTATATGGGATCCTTGGATTTCTAAACAGAGGCGTAAAGTGCAAAAGCGAGGAAGGTATGCTATACCTTTATAAATCACTGGTTAGCCTCCAGCTGGAGTATGGTGTCAAACTCTGGGCACCACACTTTAGGAATTATGTCAAGGCCTCGGAGAGGGTGCAGAGGAGATTTACCAGAATGTTACCAGGGATGCAGGACTTCAATTATGTGGCGAGATCAGAAAAGCTGGGGTTGTTCTTGTTTACCAGATGCTGTTAAGGGGAGATTTACTACAGGTGTTCAAAATCATGAAGGGTTTTTATAGATTAAATAAGGAGAAATTGTTTCCAGTGATAAAAGGGTCAGTCACCAGAGGACACAGATTTAAGGTAATTGGCAGAAGAACCAGAGGGGGAATGAGGAGAAAATGTTTTACACAGTGAGTTGTGATCTCGAATGCACTGCCTGAATAGCTGGTGGAGGCGGATTCAATAGTAACTTTCAAAAAGGAATTGGATAAGTACTTGAAGGGAAGAAAATGACTGCGCTATAGGGAAAGGGCAGGGGAGTGGGACTAATTGGATAGCTCTTTCAAAGATCTGTCACAGGCACGGTGGGCTGAATGGCCTCCAGTGCTGTATCATTCTTTGATTCCATATTGTTTTTGCTGTTGAGTGGCGTATAGGTCTGCAATGCAGTCCTCTCCATTTTTGATAGCATTATTTTGAGTTTTAAATTTGGGGATGACGTTGTACAGCACAGCAAACACGGAAAAAATGTGATTGTAATGGAGTGAATCGGTTGTAGGGTATGCACTCTTGCAATATGCCTCAAGTGTGTTTGTCATCATGTTCAGATTGTTGTGTTTATTGTATTTGGAAGACAAGTAGACCATCATGTGAGATTTATGTGGCTGATTGTTCGAAATATAAACTACTGCTTGTAAACCATAAGACAACACATATATAATGTATGAATATTTTTATCCTGCTGACTATAATAGGTTATTTCAGCTTATGCAAACTGAGAGGATGCTCTTTCTGGGCCCAAATTATGTCTTGACTGTCATTTTCATCCTCAAAACACAGGTTTCCAATTTCATGAAATCAGATCTGTGATTGGATTAAGTAGTCACCTAGTAACACAGCTGCAGGTATGGGTGAAAATGAAAGGTTGGAGAGAGTATATCACTTGAAAGAGAATATGAGTAAATGAGTTATGGGAAATGCACTGTATAGTACTGGCAATGAAATCACTGGTGGTAAAATGTATTGCTGCACGTCAATTAAATTACTGACAATTTCTTCTATTCTCATTTTTAGTAACTTGAATGACTGTGGAGAATTTTTCTTTTTATTTGTTCCCAGAATTTTGACTTTAAACTATGATCAATATGTCTTGACTAATAACTTCCACATATCTGATAAAATGAGAGAAGTATTCCATCCAGTTAATATTCTCCATGGCTTATCAGATGCATAGATAAAATATTAGAAATGATCAATTGTTGGTATGGTTACTAGGTAGGGCATTGTTGTCTTTGAGAAAGATATACAGAATTTGCATTTATATAGCAATTTTCAGGACATCCTAAAGTACTTCATAGCCAATGAAATATTTTCGAAGTGTAGTCACTGTTATAATGTAGCAAACGCAGCAACCAAAATTGCGCAGAGCAAAGTCCCATAAACAGCAATGTGAAAATGACCAGATAATTTGTTTTAGTGATGACGATTGAGGGATAAATATTGGCCGAGACACCAAGGAACTCTCCTGCTTTTCTTCCAAAAAAATGCCATGGGATATTTTATGTCCACTAGAGAGATCAGATGAGGCCTCGATTTAACGCCTCATTGCCAAAAGTGTCCTCTCCGACAGTGCAGCACTCCTTCAATACTGCATTGGAGTGTCAGCCTAGATTTTGCGCTCTGGAGTTTCTGGAGTCAGACTTGAACCCACAACCTTGTGACTCAGAGGCAAGTGCTACCACTGAGTCGCAGCTGACACGTAGACGATTAGCTGAGACTGAAATGATATGGCAGAATTCGTCATTAAGCTGGAGAGTAACACAGTTAATTCAGAGACTTGGGTCCTGAATTTAAAGAAAGGAAACTTCGATGGTATGAGACGTGAATTGGCTAGGATAGACTGGAAAATGATTCTGAAAGGGTTGATGGTGGATAGGCAATGGCAGACATTTAAATATCACATGGATGAACTACAACAATTGTACATCCCTGTGTGATGTAAGAATAAAAAAGAGGAAGGTGGCTCAACTGTGGCTAACAAGGGAAATTAGGGAAAGTGTTAAATCCAAGAAAGAGGCATATAAATTGGCCAGAAAAAGCAGCAAATCTGAGGACTGGGAGAAATTTAGAATTAAGCAGAGGACTAAGGGTTCAATTAGAAGAGGGAAAATAGAGTATGAGAGTAAGCTTGCAGGGAACATAAAAACTGACTGCAAAAGCTTCTATAGATATGTGAAGAGAAAAAGATTAGTGAAGACTAATGTAGGTCCCTTGCAGTCAGAATCAGGTGAATTCATAATGGGGAACAAGGAAATGGCAGACCAATTGAACAAGTACTTTAGATCTGTCTTCACGAAGGAAGACGCAAATAACCTCCCGAAAATACTAGGGGACCGAGGGTCTAGTGAGAAGGGGGAACTGAGGGAAATCCTTATTAGTCAGGAAATGGTGTTCGGGAAATTGAAGGGACTGAAGCCCGATAAATCTCCAGGGCCTGATAGCCTGCATCCCAGAGTATTTAAGGAAGTGGCCCGAGAAATAGTAGATGCATTGGTGATCATTTTCCAACATTCCATGAAATCTGGTTTAGTTCCTATGGATTGGAGGGTAGCGAATACAGCCCCACTTTTTTAAAAAAAAGGAGGGAGAGAGAAAACAGGGAATTATACACTAGTTAGCCTGACAGTGTGGAAAATGTTGGAATCAGTTATTAAAGATGTAATAGCAGCGCATTTGGAAAGCAGTGACAGGATCAGTTCAAGTCAGCATGGATTTATGAAAGGGAAATCATACTTGACAAATCTTCTAGAATTTTTGGAGGATGTAACTCGTAGAGTGGACAAGGGAGAACCAATGGATGTGGTGTATTTGGACTTTCAAAAGGCTTTTGACAAGGTCCCACACAAGAGATTAGTGTTCAAAATTAAGGCACATGGTATTGGGGGTAATGTATTGACGTGGATAGAGAACTGGTTGGCAGACAGGAAGCAAAGAGTAGGAATAAACGGGTCCTTTTCAGAATGGCAGGCAGTGACTAGTGGGGTTCCGCAGGGTTCAGTGCTGGGACCCCAGCTATTTACAATATACATTAATGATTTAGACAAAGGAATTGAATGTAATATCTCCAAGTCTGCAGATCAAGGCCACACCTTGAGTATTGTGTGCAGTTTTGGTCTCCTAATCTGAGGAAGGACATTCTTGCTATTGAGGGAGTGCAACAAAGGTTCACCAGACTGATTCCTGGCATGGCAGGACTGACATAAGAAGAAAGACTGGATCGACTAGGCTTATATTCACTGGAATTTAAAAAAATGAGAGGGGATCTCATAGAAACATAAAATTCTGACGGGATTGGACAGGTTAGATGCAGGAAGAATGTTCCTGATGTTGGGGAAGTCCAGAACCAGGGGTCACAGTCTAAGGGTAAGGGGTAAGCCATTTAGGACAGAGATGAGGAGAAACTTCTTCACTCAGAGAATTGTGAACCTGTGGAATTCTCTACCACAGAAAGTTGTTGTGGCCAGTTCGTGAGATATATTCAAAAGGGAGTTAGATGTGGCCCTTATGGCTAAAGGGATCAAGGGGTATGGAGAGAAAGCAGGAAAGGGGTACTGAAGTTGCATGATCAGCCATGATCATATTGAATAGTGGTGCAAGCTTGACGGGCCGAATGGCCTACTGCACCTATTTTCTATGTTTCTATGAAGCGTCGTAAGCTCATCCTAACCAGTTTGTATATTTTGATGTTTATGTGCACATTCATTGCAAAGTATATCCATTGTGTGAAAGTGGGATTTCCAGAAATAAACAAGTATTCAGCAGAATGAACGAATCGAGACTATTTCCCAAAAGAAGATTTTGCTTCAGCAGCATCTGCAATATTGCTAGTTGTCTGATGTTCGGTTTCCTATAGGTGATTGTCAGTAATTTCTAGATTGTAATCTAGGATTGGAAAGAAAGGCAAAAATACCTTTTAACTTCTTTCTCAAATGTTCCAAAGCATTTCATATACAAAGAATTAATTTAAAGTAAAGTCACATTTCTTATGTAGGCAAACAGCAAAAACAGAAGCAACAGTGAGATGAATGACCGGTTGATTTGTTTTCTTGGTGGTGTTTTAGGAAAGGTAGTTGTCTGCCACAGTGGGAGAACTCCCTGTTCTTTGAATAGTGCCATGGGAACCTTGGCATCCACTAAACCACTAGAAGTGGCAAACAGACTCTCAATTTGGCATGTTGTCCGAAGGATGATATTTATGACAATGCAGCATTCCTTCAGTCCAGTAGCATTGGAGTGTCATCCTAAATGATCTGCTGAGACGTTGGAGCAGACTTTGAGCTGGATTTACGGCTGATTTTTGCTCCATTTAGCGCCTCGGCAGGGCGCAGAAATGATTTTTTTAATGCGCAAAACAAGGCACAGAACATTTTGCGCCCGGGTGGAACTTTCGGCAATGGGTTTGCGGCGGGGCTAAAACTTAGCACCCTGCCGCTGTTTTGACCGTTTTGATGCCATAAATTGTCGTGCATCGCTGCGCTAACGCCCCGTACGGAACTTACGAGCATATCGCTCGATTTAGCATCTACCCGCGAACCCGCCGAGAAAAAGCAGTCAGACCCAGGGTGCTCCAGGCACAAACTGCACCATGTTGAAAACGGAGGAGAAAGTCCAAGTTGTGAGTGTTTAAAAGGATTGGGAGAAGAAGGCTGCATTACTGCATACTTTTGATTGTGAAGTTTTATGTGAGTTTCTAATTTGTTTTAAAGGACATTTAAGGACATTTTAAAAGATATGGGGGCCATGCTATTTCGGGAGCCAGTAATCGTGGCTGTTATATTCATACTACTTCGAGCTGGAAGAAGGTGCATTGTTGATGATTTGCAACGTAATCACAGACGTATGGGGAGGAGGCCTTATCCCCCACGAGTTTACAGGGAACATCGCTCATACCTCCAGCTCTCTGAGGCACAGTGCGTTAGAAGGCTGTGCTTCCGAAATGAGGTGATCGCAAAGATATGCCAGCTCCGAAAGACAGACCTACAGCCTACCAGCGGCAACAGGTCTGCACTACCCGTTGAGGTGACAGTGACTGTGGCACTTGCCTTCCAAGCCTCCGGCTCCTTTCAGGCATCGGCGGGGGACATATGCTCCATCTCGTAGCACGTTGCACATTGCTGCATTTGCCAGGTGACTAATGCACTGTATGCAAGCAGGATGGACTTCATAAACTTCCCAATTACCAGGGAGACGCAAAATGAGATGGCTGTAGGTTTTGGACGATTTGCTGGCTTCCCCAAGGTTCAGGGTGCCTTTGACTATGCGCACATAGTCCTGCGAGCACCTTTAGAGAATCCAGAGATTTTCCGAAACCGAAAGGATTTCCATTCCCTCGGCGTACAGATCGTCTGCGATCATACTCAGCGCATCATGGCAGTCAATGCCCAATATTCAGGGAGCATCCATGATGAGAGCAGTGTCTCACGCATGTTCCAGCTTCAACCACAAGGCCAGAGCTGGATGCTCGTGGACAAAGGTTACGGCCTCGCCACCTGGCTCATAATCCCTCTCCGGAACCCTCAGACAGAAGCCGAGCATCGCTATAATGTGAGCCATGCAGTCACACGCAACATCGTCGAACAGACAATTGGAGTGGCTCAAGCAGCGCTTCCACTGCCTGGACCATTCTGGAGACTGCCTACAATACTCCCCTCAGCAGGTCTCTGAGTTCATTGTGGTATGCTGCATGCTACACAACTTAGCCATCATGAGAGGACAGGAATTGCCAACAGGGTTTGCAGAACCACCTCAGGAGAGAGGGTGGGGAGGAGGAAGAGCAGGAAAACGAGGAAGAGGAGCCTGGTGAGGAACCCATGCCACCACCACCACCACAACCACAACCACAGGGGAGGCCTTGTGGAGCTTTCGCCGCTGCAAAAGCTTTACGTCGGCAGCTCATAATTGAATGCTTTGCTTGAAGAGTGAATGGCAGGTTTGAGCATTGCCTGGCTACTATATCCCACCATGTTGATTATTCCCCCTCTTATTCTGCAAATGAGACACTACACAGGAATGGTTAAGACGAACAAAAAAATGTGTTCAACATTGTAACATTGTAAACTTTAAACTTTATTAAATATTGTAACATTGTAAACTTTAACTTTATTGTGAGACTTAAATAAAATAAGCTGCATCCAGCGGTGTGATCATTCAACAACATTAACAACATAATCCAGTCTGAAACTTTAATGTGAAACTTTAACATACATAAAACATACGATGCATCCAGCATCAACAACATAATGCAGCAACCCTGCCCCACTATTTTATCCCACCGCCTTTTTCCTCCCTTCCCCTTGACACCCTCCCTTGCTTGCAGCTTGCACCTAACCAAAGTGGCATCAAGATGGCCAGAGCCCTGTTGTGTTGGGGGGAGAGACCATGGAGACACTGTCTGGGGACGCACTAGAAGAGCTCGTGCGTGGAAGGCCCGGCTTCTGACTGGCTGGCCTCTTCAGCGGCATCGCCAGTCACAGGTGGTTTGGGCGTGACAGTGGGAAATGCTGGGTATGGCAGAGCTTGTGCCTGTGATGCGCCATATGCAAGTTTTTGCGCAACACTCTCCGGTACTCCACTGTCACTGCTGGAGGCCATCAGCCTCGCGTGTGCATTGATGGTCTGGCAGGTATCGCGTCTAGCACTGACAATCTGCGACCCTGCCTCTGTAATGGTCGCTTTCAGACTGTCAATGCTTGCCGGGATCCGACCGAAGATGGTCTGCACTTGGGCACGACTGGAACTGATGTCCTAGGGGTAACATTACTCATGCAGTTCGGGAGTGTTTAAACTAATATGGCAGGGGGATGGGAACCAATGCAGCGAGACAGGGCGAAGTAATATGGAGTCAGAAACAGATGGTAGAAAGGTAAAAAGCAATAGTGGAAGGCCGAGTAAACATAGGCAAGAAACAAAAAGGGCCACACGACATCTTAATTCTAAAAGGACAAAGGGTGTTAAAAAAGCAAGCCTGAAGGCTTTGTGTCTTAATGCAAGGAGTATCCGTAATAAGGTGGATGAATTAACTGCGCAAATAGATGTTAACAGATATGATGTGATTGGGATTACAGAGACGTGGCTCCAGGATGATCAGGGCTGGGAACTCAACATCCAAGGGTATTCAACATTCAGGAAGGATAGAATAAAAGGAAAAGGAGGTGGGGTAGCATTGCTGGTTAAAGAGGAGATTAATGCAATAGTTAGGAAGGACATTAGCTTGGATGATGTGGAATCTATATGGGTAGAGCTGCAGAACACCAAAGGGCAAAAAACATTAGTGGGGGTTGTGTACAGATCTCCAAACAGTAGTAGTGATGTTGGGGAGGGCATCAAGCAGGAAATTAGGGGTGCATGCAATAAGGGTGCAGCAGTTATAATGGGTGACTTTAATATGCACATAGATTGGGCTAACCAAACTGGAAGCAATACGGTGGAGGAGGATTTCCTGGAGTGCATAAGGGATGGTTTCCCAGACCAATATGTCGAGGAACCAACTAGAGGGGAGGCCATCTTAGACTGGGTGTTGTGTAATGAGAGAGGATTAATTAGCAATCTCGTTGTGCGAGGCCCCTTGGGGAAAAGTGACCATAATATGGTGGAATTCTGCATTAGGATGGAGAATGAAACAGTTAATTCAGAGACCATGGTCCAGAACTTAAAGAAGGGTAACTTTGAAGGTATGAGGCGTGAATTGGCTAGGATAGATTGGCGAATGATACTTAAGGGGTTGACTGTGGATGGGCAATGGCAGACATTTAGAGACCGCATGGATGAACTACAACAATTGTACATTCCTGTCTGGCGCAAAAATAAAAAAGGGAAGGTGGCTCAACCGTGGCTATCAAGGGAAATCAGGGATAGTATTAAAGCCAAGGAAGTGGCATACAAATTGGGGACTGGGAGAAATTTAGAACTCAGCAGAGGAGGACAAAGGGTTTGATTCGGGCAGGGAAAATAGAGTACGAGAGGAAGCTTGCAGGGAACATTAAGACGGACTGCAAAAGCTTCTATAGATATGTAAAGAGAAAAAGGTTAGTAAAGACAAACGTAGGTCCCCTGCAGTCAGAATCAGGGGAAGTCATAACAGGGAACAAAGAAATGGCAGACCAATTGAACAAATACTTTGGTTCAGTATTCACTAAGGAGGACACAAGCAACCTTCCGGATATAAAAGGGGTCAGAGGGTCTAGTAAGGAGGAACTGAGGGAAATCCTTATTAGTCGGGAAATTGTGTTGGGGAAATTGATGGGCTTGAAGGCCGATAAATCCCCAGGGCCTGATGGACTGCATCCTAGAGTACTTAAGGAGGTGGCCTTGGAAATAGCGGATGCATTGACAGTCATTTTCCAACATTCCATCGACTCTGGATCAGTTCCTGTGGAGTGGAGGGTAGCCAATGTAACCCCACTTTTTAAAAAAGGAGGGAGAGAGAAATCAGGGAATTAGTGGGTAAAATGATGGAATCAATTATTAAGGATGTCATAGCAGCTCATTTGGAAAGAGGTGACATGATAGGTCCAAGTCAGCATCGATTTGTGAAAGGAAATCATGCTTGACAAATCTTCTGGAATTTTTTGAGGATGTTTCCAGTAGAGTGGACAAGGGAGAACCAGTTGATGTGGTGTATTTGGACTTTCAGAAGGCTTTCGACAAGGTTCCACACAAGAGATTAATGTGCAAAGTTAAAGCACATGGGATTGGGGATAGTGTGCTGATGTGGATTGAGAACTGGTTGTCAGACAGGAAGCAAAGAGTAGGAGTAAATGGGTACTTTTCAGAATGGTAGGCAGTGACTAGTGGGGTACCGCAAGGTTCTGTGCTGGGGCCCCAGCTGTTTACATTGTACATTAATGATTTAGATGAGGGGATTAAATGTAGTATCTCCAAATTTGCGGATGACACTAAGTTGGGTGGCAGTGTGAGCTGCGAGGAGGATGCTATGAGGCTGCAGATTGACTTGTATAGGTTAGGTGAGTGGGCAAATGCGTGGCAGATGAAGTATAATGTGAATAAATGTGAGGTTATCCACTTTGGTGGTAAAAACAGAGACAGACTATTATCTGAATGGTGACAGATTAGGAAAAGAGGAGGTGCAACGAGACCTGGGTGTCATGGTACATCAGTCATTGAAGGTTGGCATGCAGGTACAGCAGGTGGTTAAGAAAATAAATGGCATGTTGGCCTTCATAGCGAGGGGATTTGAGTACAGGGGCAGGGAGGTGTTAGTACAGTTGTACAGGGCCTTGGTGAGGCCACACCTGGAGTATTGTGTACAGTTTTGGTCTCCTAACTTGAGGAAGGACATTCTTGCTATTGAGGGAGTGCAGCGAAGGTTTACCAGACTGATTCCCGGGATGGCGGGACTGCCATATCAAGAAAGACTGGATCAACTGGGCTTGTATTCACAGGAGTTCAGAAGAATGAAAGGGGATCTCATAGAAACGTTTAAAATTCTGACGGGTTTAGACAGGTTAGATGCAGGAAGAATGTTCCCAATGCTGGGGAAGTCCAGAACCAGGGGTAACAGTCTAGGGATAAGGGGTAAGCCATTTAGGACCGAGATGAGGAGAAACTTCTTCACCTAGAGAGTGGTGAACCTGTGGAATTTACCACAGAAAGTTGTTGAGGCCAATTCACTAAATATATTCAAAAAGGAGTTCGATGTAGTCCTTACTACTCGGGGGATCAAGGGGTATGGCGAGAAAGCAGGAATGGGATACTGAAGTTGCATGTTCAGCCATGAACTCATTGAATGGCGGTGCAGGCTCGAAGGGCCGAATGGCCTACTTCTGCAGCTATTTTCTCTGTTTCTATGTTTCTCTCTAGTCCAGAGACACTGCATGACATTGCCCCAACCTATCCCAGGGAGTGTGCAAGACATTGCCCCAACCTGGTCCAGAGGCACTGCAGCACATTGCTCCAACCCAGCCCAGGGAGTGTGCACGAATTACCCTACGTATCCGAGCATGGGTCAGCACCCCCCGTGGCAGCTGCCTGACCACTGACGATGGTGAGGCCTGCCACTCTCTCCTCGATATCCGTAAGTGGCAGGGTCTGAGGCGGACCGCTGCCTGTCCGCACCTGCTCGCGGCGATTTTCCAACTCCTTTGCCTGCAAAGATGAAAATGGGAATGCTTACAAGAGGGTCCGTCTGCTCTTGTGGCACAGATAGCCACAAAAGCACATACCATACTGTATGAATGCAATACAGTCATCTGGTTAATGCCCTTGGAAGTTGCACGTGGTTCAAGAGGAGGACATCAAAACGGGAAGCAATCTTATGAGATCTCAGAAAGCAATCTTAATAATGTGTAAAGATCATTCGTGGCAAATAGGGTGCTGAACTTAGCCTAACTATGTGTCATGCATTTTAGGAGGCAACCCACAGAGTGCTGAGAGGCACTAACAGCATGAGAACAAATAGTGTGTCAGATTTATAATTCAAGCAATGAAGGAATGCATGAAATACAATTGTACTCACTCTGACCACCCTTGTCAGATCATTAACTTTCTTTCTGCACTGTGTTCTAGTCCTCACCACAGTGTCTGAGGCAGAGACCTCCTCAGCGATTTGCTTCAAGATCCTTTTAAAATACAAATGGCAGAAGCCTAGAACCACCCCTAACATGCAATTCCTGCCATCTTCTCTCCACAGCCCCAACTAGAGCTTCATTCGCCTCTGGCTGAATCGCCTGGCACGCTGTCTCGAATCATCGTCTTACATCATCAAAATTCAAATGTAAAATGGCTGATTCAGCTCTGGGTGTACTGTGCATGCACGCAGCCGCTCCCTGCATTAGCGTTTGCGACAGGAGAGCAGACCAGAAGCGCGGGAAGAAAAAACAAAAGTTTGCGCATGTGCAGAACGGGCGATTTTTTTTCTTTTAGCGCCGGAACTTTCGGCTCCGACGCACGAAGTGTGTGGTGTAACACTGGAGTTAGCGCTAATGCTCCTTGTGAACTTTCATTTGTCAAAAGTTGCGGGCTCTGGCGCTAACGCTAACCCGGTACTAAATTTTTGAATCCACCGCAAATTGTGCCCGGAAACGGGCGATATCCCGATAAGCCGAAAATCCAGCCCAAATTTGAACCTGTAAGGTTCTGATTCAGGAGCAAGCGTGCTTCCAATTAAGAAAAGTTGCGATTAAAGCAGACCACGTTCTAAAAGCCACATGCATTGTATAAACATTCTATCCTGTTACACAAGTGTTTAACCATTACCAGTAGCATTGGTTTAGCACTAGTTCAGTCGGATAAAAATAGTTCTACTCACATGGATACCTAGTTTATGTCATATATAGTATGAGGACAATAGAACTTTTTCATATTTCAGGATGATGTGTTGTAAAACTAAATTATTTTTGAAGGATTATATTTGATGGATACATTGAAATAGAATATGTTGTGGTCAACAGTAAAATATGATGAATATGTCATTATGAAATTGACCATGAACTCATTTGCAACTTGGTCTCCTGTGAGTTACATTATACACTTGCTTTTATTTGTTCGCTGGATATATATGGTGACACAGAGAGGGTGTTTCTTCTTCTGAGGAAGAGCAAAAATAGAGGCCATCAATATAAGATAGTCACCAAGAAATCCAATAGGGAATTCAGAAGAAACATCTTTACCCAGAGAGTGGTGAGAATATGGAACTCGCTACCACAGGGAGTGGTTGAGGCAAAAACTGTGGATGGATTTAAGGGGAAGCTAGATAAAAATTACAGTGAGAAGGGAATGGACAGTTATGCTGATAGACATAGATGAGGAACGATGGGAAGAGGCTCGAGTGGAGCATAAACTCCGCCATGGACTGGCTGGGCTGAATGCCCTGTTTCTGTGCTGTATATTCTATGTAATATAGGTGATGCTGGCAAGAACATATATTATTGCTCATCCCATTGCCCTAAAAAGGTGGTTGTGGGCCATCTCTTTGAATCGCTGCAGTCCTTGTGGTCATGGTGCTTCCGCAGTGGCATTTGGTCGGGAATGACAGAATATTGATCCAGTGACGATAAAGGAATAATATATATCCAAGCCAGGGTGGTGTGTGACTTGGAGGGGAACTCGGAGGATATGGTGCTCACACAACATTATTGCTGCTGTCCTTCTAGGTATTCAAAATCACAGTGGAAGGAGTGATTGTCAAAGCAACTTTGGTGAGTTTCTATTGTAAATCCTGTAGATCACACACATTGGAGCCACAGTGCGCCAGTGTTGGAGGGCATGGATACTGAATCCAGTGACGGGCACTGATCAAGTGAGCTGCTCTCTCCTCAGTGTATCGTTTCTTTTGCCTTGTTGCAGCTGCACTCATCCAATTAGTGGTGAGTATTCAATCACACTCCTGACTTGAGCCTTGTCGACAGTGGTGATGCTTTGCGGGATCAGGAGGGTAGCCACTCTGAACAGAGTATCCAGCTCTGCCCTGTTCTTTGAGCCACAGTGTTGATATGGATGGTCCAATTTAGCTTCTGGTCAGTGGTGACCTCCAGGAATTTTAGGGTGGGTAACTTGGTGAGGATCACAAGAGATGGCATACTTGTGAGTCATGAATTATATCTGCCACGTCAGCCCAAGTCTGTATGTTATCCGGGACCTGCTGTCGGCTGGGATGGACGACTTCATTATCAGGGAAGTTGTGAATGGAGCTGAACACTGTGGAATCATTATCCTGACCCCTGACGTTATGACGGACAAAAGGACGAAGCTAAAGATGGTTGGCCCAAGGAACTCCAGAACTCCTGCAGTGATGACTTGGGGCTGTGATGACTTGTTTCTGACAACCACGGCCACCTTCCTTTGTGTCAGATTTGATACTAGCCACTGGAGTGTTTTTCCGTTGAGTTTAGTTTTACTTGGTGCCATATCCAGTAATGCTACCTTGATATTGAGCAGAGTCATTCTCATTTCTCCTCTATCATTCAGCTCTTGTATCCATGTATGTGCATCAAGACTATGAAGAGGTCCGGAGCTGAGTTCTGGCAGAAACTGTGTTGCTTGCTATTACTATGATTGGGAGGAAGCTGATTGTCCACCACCATTAACTAGTTGTTGTAGGGCTTGAGCTTTGCTCTGATCCACTGGGTGTGGGACCTTTTTAGCTCTGTCTGAAGCCTGTGGATTTTGGTGTTTAGTATGCTGGTAGCCATGTGTAGTAGCTTCACGGGTATTCTAGGGTCTGCCTATTCCATGGCACACCCTTCTACGCTTGGCAATGAACTGGTCTCCGAGCTTGGTGGTTATCAAAGAGTTAAGAATATGTTAGGCCATGGCATTACAGACTGTTAAGCTGGTATGCAAGTTTGATGCTACTGATGGCCAACAGTGCCTCATTAATGCCCATTTTTTGGCTGCTAGATCTGATAGTAGTGCCACAGTACATGATGGAGGATATCCTCATAGTGGAGATGAGACATTGTCTTCATACAGACTGCCAATGTTATTGTGGACAATGTGCCTGGAAATGGTCAGTTGGTGAGGACATGGTCAGATGGGTTACTTACTTGTAGTGGCTCCCTTCCCTTCTGGCGCATGTACAATCTGGCAGCTATGTCCTTCAGGATTTGGCCAGCTCAGTAAGTGGTGGTGGTCATTGAAATCCCCCTCTCCGAGATGACTTTATGCTCTTGACTCCCTCCAAGCGATGTTCACCTGGGAGAAGTACTGATTCATCAGATGTTGGTGGAGTGAGGTGATTAGCTGCAGGAGGTTTCCTCGACCTTGTTGGACCTGAAGGCATGAGACATCATGGGTTCTGAAGTCAATGTTGAAGAAAACCAGGGCCACTCCCACCTGACTGCATTTTAACCTTTTTCCAGCTCTGGTGTTCTATCCACCCAGTGGGACAGGACATTCCCAGGGATGGTGATTGAGAGTCTCGGATGCTGGACGGCAGATACGATTTTGGGAGCACAACAATGTGAGCCTGTTGCTTGACTAGCCTGTGGCATTGCTCTTCCAATTTGGGTACCATCCCTCATATGTGAGTGAGGAAGGTCAACTGGGCTGAGATTGCTTCAGTCTCATCCAGATACAATGCTTGGGTCATTGCTGTCGATCTTTCCTATTGTCTTCTTTGTGAACCTTACAATGATTGTTTTCCAACTTCTTCAGTGAGTATGAAGAGTCAATTATGTAATTGTGAGTGTAGTCACATGGAAGCCAGACCATGTAGGGGTGACCGGCTTCCTTCCTTGGGGGGGATTAGGGAAGCAGTTGGGTTTTTAAGGACAATATTGAAGGTTTCACGGTTATTTTTCTGGTGTTGGCTCAGATTTTATTGAATTGAATTTCACAGCTTGCCATGAAAGGATTTGAATTTGACTCTTGTGTTGTTAAGCTTTTACTATACCACAAGCCACTGTGTAGATATTTATCAGTGTTCACTACTGGCCAGGATATACCCACCATGTATCTGCGATTTAAATCAGCAGATTTTTTCTGTTAACAAACTAAAACCATTGATTGTTACCAGTTATCCAAAAAATAGAAAATAACCCGTAATATTTTTTAACATGTTTCTCTTTATTTTCTGTATTTTCTTCTTCACTCTTTCTTCCCCTGAAGTGAAGAAGAGATTGTTTGTATTCTTGAATGATCAATGAAAGAAAATGACCTTACATTTGTACCTGATGGCCTGTGGAAATTTGGGCAATTCTCACTGTGCCTCAGCTCCCAAGATAGAAAAACTTTATTGCTGCATAATACACAATGAAAAATGAATGACACACTCTGTTTAAGGCAGCAAACTTTAAGTGACTAGAGAGCAGAATATGTGACTGGGGTCAGCACTCACATGTACTGCTGACATCTTTTGAATTAGCATTTGCAAGAGTCAGGGGTTTAAAATACCAATGGTCTGTGGTGTCGGAGCAGATCTGCTGGAAATAGAAATACAAAAAAATGCATTACATTCTAGTTCCCTGTTTCTGCCACTAGATGCTACCAATGTCTTCACATTGTACACGAACAGAATTAGTGGCTAGAGGTTGGGAATGGCATCAAACAGGAGATACGTGCAGTAAAGATACAACAGTTATCATGGGAGACTTTAATCTACATCTAGATTTGGCTAACCAACCTGATAGCAACGCGGTGGAGGAGGATTTCCTGGAGTGTATTCAGGATGGCTTTCTAGACCAATATGTTGAGGAACCAACTAGAGAGCTGCCCATCATAGACTGGGTGTTGTGTAATGAGAGAGAACGAATTAGCAATCTTGTTGTGTGAGGCCCCCTGGGGAAGAGTGACCATAATATGGTAGAATTCTTTATTAAGATGGAGAGTGACACAGTTAATTCAGAGACCTGAACTTAAGGAAAGGTAACTTCGATGGTATGAGACATGAATTGGCTAGGATAGACTGGCAAATGATATTTAAAGGGTTGACAGTGGATAGGCAATGGTAGACATTTATAGATTACATGGATGAACTTCAACAATTGTACATCCCTGTCTGGAGTAAAAATAAAACGGGGGAGGAAGCTCAACCGTGGCTCACAAGGGAAATTAGGGATACTGTTAAATCCAAGGAAGAGACATATAAATTGGCCAGAAAAAGCAGCAAACCTGAGGACTGGGAGAAATTTAGAATTCAGCAGAGGAGGACAAAGGGTTTCATTAAGAGGGGGAAAATAGAGTACGAGAGTAAACTTGCAGGGAACATAAAAACTGACTGCAAAAGCTTCTATAGATATGTGAAGAGAAAAAGATTAGTGAAGACCAACATAGGTCCTTTGCAGTCAGAATCAGGTGAATTTATAATGGGGAACAAAGAAATGGCAGACCAATTGAGCAAATATTTTGGATCTGTCTGCACTAAGGAAGACACAAATAACCTTCCGGTAATACTAGGCGTTTGAGGGTCTAGCGAAAAGGAGGAACTGAAGAAAATCATTTTAATCAGGAAATTGTGTTAGGGAAATTGATGGGATTGAAGGCCGATAAATCCCCAGGGCCTGATAGTCTGCATCCCAGAGTACTTAAGGAACTGGCCCGAGAAATAGTGGATGCTTTGATGATCATTTTCCAACATTCGATTGACTCTGGATCAGTTCCTATGGACTGTAGGGTAGCAAATGTAACACCACTTTTAAAAAAAGGAGGGAGAGAGAAAACAGGGAATTATAGACTGGTTAGCCTGACATCGGTGGTGGGGAAAATGTTGGAATCAGTTATTAAAAATGAAATAGCGCATTTGGAAAGCACTGACAGGATCGGTCCAAGTCAGCATGGACTGATGAAAGGGAGATTATGCTTGACAACTCTAGAATTTTTGGAGGATGTAACTCGTAGAGTGGACAAAGGAGAACCAGTGGATGTGGTGTATTTGGACTTTCAAAAGGCTTTCGACAAGGTCCCACACAAGAGATTGGTGTGCAAAATTAAAGCACATGGTATTGGGGGTAATGTACTGACGTGGATAGAGAACTGGTTGGCAGACAGGAAGCAGAGAGTGGAAATAAACGGATCCTTTTCCGAATGGCAGGCAGTGACCAGTGGGGTACCGCAAGTTTCAGTGCTGGGACCCCAGCTATTTACAATATACATCAATGATTTAGATGAAGGAATTGAATGTAATATCTCCAAGTTTGCAGATGACACTAAGCTGGGTGGCGGTGTGAGCTGTGAGGAGGATGCGAAGAGGCTGCAGGGTGACTTGGACAGTGAGTGGGCAAATGCATGGCAGATGCAGTATAATGTGGATAAATGTGAGGATATCCACTTTGGTGGCAAAAACAGGAAGACAGAATATTATCTGAATGGTGACAGATTAGGAAAAGGGGAGGTGCAACGAAACCTGGGTGTCATGGTCCATCAGTCATTGAAGTTTGGCATGCAGGTACAGCAGGCAGTGACGAAGGCAAATGGCATGTTGGCCTTCATAGCGAGAGGATTTGAGTATAGGAGCAGGGAGATCTTACTGCAGTTGCACAGAGCCTTGGTGAGACCACATCTGGAATATTGTGTTGAGTTTTGGTCTCCTAATCTGAGGAAGGACGTTCTTGCTATTGAGGGAGTACAGCGATGGTTCACCAGATTGATTCCCGGGATGGCAGGACTGACATATGAGGAGAGACTGGATCAACTGGGCTTGTATCCACTGGAGTTCAGAAGAATGAGAGGGGATCTCATCGAAACATATAAAATATTCTGACGGGATTGGACAGGTTAGAGGCAGGAAGAATGTTCCCGTTGCTGGAGCGTTCCAGAACCAGGGGTCGCAGTCTAAGAATAAGGGGTAAGCTATTTAGGATCGAGATGAGGAGAAAGTTCTTCACTCAGAGAGTGGTTAAGCTATGGAATTCTCCACTGCAGAAAGTTGTTGAGGCCAGTTCTTAGATATATTCAAAAGGGAGTTAGATATGGCCCTTACATCCAAAGGGATCAAGGGGTATGGAGAGAAAGCAGGAAAGGGGTACTGAGGTTGAATGATCAGCCATAGAAACATAGAGAAACATAGAAAATAGGTGCAGGAGTAGGCTATTCGGCCCTTCGAGCCTGCACTGCCATTCAATAAGATCATGGCTGATCATTCCTTCAGTACCCCTTTCCTGCTTTCTCTCCATACCCCTTGAGCCCCTTAACCGTAAGGGCCAGATCTAACTCCCTCTTAAATATATCTAGTGAACTGGCATCAACAACTCTCTGCAGCAGGGAATTCCACAGGTTAACAACTCTCTGAGTGAAGAAGTTTCTCCTCATCTCAGTTCTAAATGGCCTACCCCTTATCGTAAGACTATGTCCCCTGGTTCTGGACTTCCCCAACATCAGGAACATTCTTCCCGCATCTAACCTGTCCAGTCCGGTCAGAATCTTATATGTTTCTATGAGATCCCCTCTCATCCTTCTAAACTCCAATGAATAAAGGCCCAGTTGATCCAGTCTCTCCTCATATGACAGCCCAGCCATCCCTGGAATCAGTCTGGTGAACCTTCGCTGCACTCCCTCAATAGCAAGAACGTCCTTCCTCAGACGAGGAGACCAAAACTGTACACAATATTCCAGGTGAGGCCTCACGAAGGCCCTGTACAACTGCATTAAGACCTCCCTGCTTCTATAATCAAATCCCCTAGTTATGAAGGCCAACATGCAATTTGCGTTTTTTTACCGCCTGCTGTACCTGCGTGCCCACTTTCAGTGATTGGTGAACCGTGATACCCAGATCTCGTTGCACCTCCCCTTTTCCTAGTCTGCCGCCATTCAGATAATATTCTGCCTTTGTGTTTTTGCCCCCAAAATGGATAACGTCACATTTATCCACGTTATACTGCATCTGCCATGCATTTGCCCACTCACCTTACCCGTCCAAGTCACCCTGCAGCCTCTTAGCATCCTCCTCACAGCTCACACCGCCACCCAGTTTAGTGTATTCTGCAAACTTGGAGATATTTCACTATTCCTTCATCCAAATCGTTAATGTATATTGTAAAGAGCTGGGGTCCCAGCACTGAGCCCTGCGGCACTCCACTCGTCACTGCCTGCCATTCTGAAAAAGACCTGTTTATCCCGACTCTCTGCTTCCTGTTTGCCAACCAGTTCCCTATCCATGTCAGTATATTACCCTCAATACTATGTGCTTTGATTTTGCACAACAATCTCTTGTGCGGGACCTTGTCAAAAGCCTTTTGAAAGTCCAAATACACCACATCCATTGGTTCTCCCTTGTCCACTCTGCTAGTTGCATCCTCAAAAAATTCCAGAAGATTCGTCAAGCATGATTTCCCATTCATAAATCCATGCTGACTTGGTCCAATCCTGTCACTGTTTTCCAAATGCGCTGCTGTTTCATCCTTCATGATGGATTCCAACATTTTCCCCACTACTGATGTCAAGCTAAGCGGTCCAGAATTACCCATTTTCTCTCTCCTTTTTTAAAAAGTGGTGTTACATTAGCTCCCCAGCAGTCCATGGGAACTGATCCAGAGTCGATAGACTGTTGGAAAATGACCAATGCATCTACTATTTCTAGGGCCACTTCCTTGATCACTCTAGGATGCAGATTATCAGGCCCGGGGATTTATTGGCCTTCAATCGCATCAATTTCCCGAACACAATTTCCCGCCTAATAAGGATATCCTTCAGTTCCTCCTTCTCACTAGACCCACTGTCCCCTAGTACCTTTGGAAGGTTATTTGTATCTTCCTTTGTGAAGACAGAACCGAAGTATTGGTTCAATTGGTCTGCCATTTCTTTGTTCCCCATTATAAATTCACCTGAATCTGACTGCAAGGGACCGACGTTTGTCTTTACTAATCTTTTTCTCTTCACAGATTTAGAGAAGCTTTTGCAGTCATTTTTTGTATTCCCTGCAAGCCTTCTCTCGTACTCTATTTTCCCCCTCTTAATTAAACCCTTAGTCCTCCTCTGTTGAATTCTAAATTTCTCCCAGTCCTCAGGTTTGTTGCTTTTTCTAGCCAATTTATATGCCTCTTCCTTGGTTTTAACACTATCCTTAATTTCCTTTGTTTGCCATGGTTGAGCCACCTTCCCAGTTTTATTTTTACTCCAGACAGGGATGTATAATTGCTGATGTTCATCCATGTGATCTTTAAATGTTTGCCATTGCTTAACCACCGTCAACCCTTTGAGTATCGCTTGCCAGTCGATTCTAGCCAATTCACGCCTCATACCGTCAAGTTACCTTTCCTTAAGTTCAGGACCCTAGTTTCCGAATTAACTTTGTCACTCTCCATCTTAATAAGGAATTCTACCATATTATGGTCACTTTTCCCCAAGGGGCCTCGCACAACAAGATTGCTAATTAGTCCCTTCTCATTACACATCACCCATCACCCAGTCTAGGATGGCCAGCTCCCTGGTTGGTTCCTTGACATATTGGTCTAGAAAACCATCCCTAATACACTCCAGGAAATCCTCCTCCACCGCATTGCTACCAGTTAGGTGAGCCCAATCAATGTGTAGATTAAAGTGGCCCATGATTACTGCTGCACCTTTATTGCACATATCCCTTATTTCTTGTTTGATGCTGTCCCCAACCTCACTACTACTATTTGGTGGTCTATACACAACTCCCACTAGCGTTTTCTGCCCTTTGGAATTCCGCAGCTCCACCCATACCGATTCCACATCATCCAGGCTAATGTCCTTCCTTACAATTGCATTGATTTCATCTTTAGCCAGCAGCGCCACCCCGCCTCCTTTTCCTTTCTGTCTATCCTTCCTAAATGCTGAATACCCTTGGATGTTGAGTTGCCAGCCTTTGTCACCCTGGAGCCATGTCTCCGTGATGCCAATCACATCATATCCGTTAACTGCTATCTGTGCAGTTAATTCATCCACCTTATTCCGAATACTCCTCGCATTGAGGCACAGAGCCTTTAGGCTTGTTTTTTTTAACACACTTTGCCCCTTTAGAATTTTGCTGTAATGTGGCCCTTTTTGTTTTTTGCCTTGGGTTTCTCTGCCCTCCACTTTTACTATTCTCCTTTTCTATATTTTCCTGGCTCCATTTTATTTCCCTCCGTCTCCCAGCATAGGTTCCTATCCCCCTGCCATATTAGTTTAACTCCTCCCCAACAGCACTAGCAAACACTCCCCTTCGGACATTGCACCTCGGCAGGACCGGAACCGCACCATCCGGTTGGTACTAGTCCCACCTCCCCCAGAACCGGTTCCAATGCACCAGGAATTTAAATCCCTCCCTTCTGCACCACTCCTCAAACCACGTATTCATCTGAGCTATCCTGCGATTCCTACTCTGACTAGCACGTGGCACTGGTAGCAATCCTGAGGTCCTACTTTTTAATTTAACTCCTAGCTCCCTAAATTCATTTCGTAGAACCTCATCCCGTTTTTTACCGATGTCATTGGTACCTATATGCACCACGACAACTGGCTGGTCACCCTCCCTTTTCAGAATGTCCTGCACCCGCTCCGAGACATCCTTGACTTTGCACCAGGGAGGCAACATACCATCCTGGAATCTCGGTTGTGGCCACAGAAACGCCTATCTATTCCCCTTACAATTGAATCCCCTATCACTATCGCTCTCCCACTCTTTTTCCTGCCCTCCTGTGCAGCAGAGCCAGCCACGGTGCAATGAACTTGGCTGCTACTGCTCCCCTCTTATGAGTCATCCCCCTCAACAGTACTGAAAGCGGTGTATCTGTTTTGCAGGGGGATGACCGCAGGGGATCCCTGCACTACCTTCCTTGCACTGCACTTCCTGTTGGTAGCTTCTGTTCCCTATCTGGCTGTGTACCCTTTACCTGTGGTAAGACCAACTCACTAAATGTGCTATTCACATCATTCTCAGTATCGTGCACGCTCCAGAGTGAATCCACCCGCAGCTCCAGTTCCACAACGCGGTTCGTCAGGATCTGCAGGCGGATACACTTCCCGCACATGTAGTCGTCAGGGACACGAGGCGTCCCTGACTTCCCACATAGTACAGGAGGAGCATAACACGTGTCAGAGCTCTCCCGCCATGACTTAATCCTTCGATACACTGAAATTGGCAACAACAGTGCTGAAAGTTACTTACTGATAGAGAAAAGAAAAAAGAAAAGCTACTTACCAATCACCAGCCAATCACTTACTCCCTTGGCTGTGATGTCACCTTTCGATTTCTTTCTACTTTTTTGCCTTCACCCTGTAGCTGCACAAGCACGCCTCTCCACGCACCTCCTTGACACTGCTCCCCGGACTCCCTGCTGTGCTTTTTATAGGCCTCTCGCCAAAGTCCCGACTGCCTCTCCACGCACCTCCTCGACGCTCTTATGAATGGCGATGCAGGCTCGAAGGGCCAAATGGCTTGCTCCTGCACCTAATATTTTGTTTCTATGGGGTCAAGTTTCGGCCTGAGTTGCTCCTATTTTTTTGGAGCAACTGGTTTAGAATGGACTATCTTAGAAATTGCAATTCTCGGCATTTAGTTTGCTCCAGTTCTAGTCAGTTAGAACAGTTTCATTTTGGAACAGATTTTTTCTTTCAAAAGGGGGCGTGTCCGGCCACTTACGCCTGTTTTGAAAGTTTAGGCAGTGAAAACTTACTCCAATGAAAAACCTTGCCTACACTTTAGAAATCAGGCATTGGTTACAAATCAGGCATAGGGAACGAGGGGGTGCATGGACAGGCAGTCGGGACTTCGGTGAGAGGCCTATAAAAGGCACAGCAGGGAGTCCGGGACCCAGCGTCGAGGAGGTGCGTGGAGAGGCAGTCGAGACTTTGGTGAGAGGCCTATAAAAGGCACAGCAGCGAGTCCGGGGCCCAGCGTCGAGGAGGTGCGTGGAGAGGCAGTCGGGACTTCGGTGAGAGGCCTATAAAAGGCACAGCAGGGAGTCCGGGGCCCAGCATCGAGGAGGTGCGTGGAGAGGCAGTCGAGACTTCGGTGAGAGGCCTATAAAAGGCACAGCAGGGAGTCCGGGGCCCAGCGTCGAGGAGGTGCGTGGAGAGGCGTGCTTGTACAGCTACAGGGAGAAGGCAAAAAGAAGTAGAAAGAAATAGAAAGGTGATGTCACAGCCAAGGGGGTAAGTGATTGGCTGGTGATTGGTAAGTAGTTTTTCTTTTTTCTCTTCTGTAACAGTGAGTAACTTTTAACATTGTTGCTGCCAATTTAAGTTAATCTAAGGGTTAAGTCATGGCAGGAGAGCTCGGTCACATGATATGCTCCTCCTGTACCATGTGGGAATTCAGGGACACTTCCGGTGTCCCTGACAACTACATCTGCGGGAAGTGTATCCGCCTCCAGCTCCTGACAGACCGCGTTGCGGAATTGGAGCTGAGGGTGGATTCACTCTGGAGCATCCACGATGCTGAGAATGACGTGAGTAGCACGTGTAGCGAGTTGGTCTTACCGCAGGAGAAGGGTCCACAGCCAGCTAGGGAATGGAAGACCAGCAGGAATAGTAGTGCAAGGAAAGTAGTGCAGGGGTCCCCTGTGGTCATCCCCCTGCAAAACAGATACACTGCTTTGAGTACTGTTGAGGGGGATGACTCATCAGGGGAGGGCAGCAGCAGCCAAGTTCATGGCACCGTGGCTGGCTCTGCTGCACAGGAGGGGAGGAAAAAGAGTGGGAGAGCGATAGTGATAGGGGATTCAATTGTGAGGGGAATAGATAGGCGTTTCTGCGGCCGCAACTGAGACTCCAGGATGGTATGTTGCCTCCCTGGTGCAAGGGTCAAGGATGTCTCGGAGCGGGTGCAGGACATTCTAAAAAGGGAGGGAGAACAGCCAGTTGTCGTGGTGCACATTGGTACCAACGACATAGGTAAAAAAAAGGGATGAGGTCCTACGAAACGAATTTAAGGAGCTAGGAGCTAAATTAAAAAGTAGGAATTAAAAAGTAGGACCTCAAAAGTAGTAATCTCGGGATTGCTACCAGTGCCACATGCTAGTCAGAGTAGGAATCACAAATTAGCGCAGATGAATACGTGGCTTGAGCAGTGGTGCAGCAGGGAGGGATTCAAATTCCTGGTGCATTGGAACCGGTTTTGGGGGAGGTGGGACCAGTACAAACCGGACGGTTTGCACCTGGGCAGGACCGGAACCAATGTCCTAGGGGGGAGTGTTTGCTAGTGCTGTTGGGGAGGAGTTAAACTAATATGGCAGGGGGATGGGAACCAATGCAGGGAGACAGAGGGAAACAAAAAGGAGACAAAAGCAAAATATAGAAAGGAGATGAGGAAAAGTGGAGGGCAGAGAAACCCAAGGCAAAGAACAAAAAGGGCCACTGTACAGCAAAATTCTAAAAGGACAACGGGTGTTAAAAAAACAAGCCTGAAGGCTTTGTGTCTTAGTGCAAGGAGTATCCGTAATAAGGTGGATGAATTTACTGTGCAAATAGATGTTAACACATATGATGTGATTGGGATTACAGAGACGTGGCTCCAGGATGATCAGGGCTGGGAACTCAACATCCAAGGGTATTCA
Organism: Pristiophorus japonicus; assembly: GCF_044704955.1. Lineage (NCBI taxonomy): Eukaryota > Metazoa > Chordata > Chondrichthyes > Pristiophoridae > Pristiophorus > Pristiophorus japonicus. The sequence continues at coordinate 54,031,289 of NC_091998.1, forward strand.
ACATTCAGGAAGGATAGAATAAAAGGAAAAGGAGGTGGGGTAGCATTGCTGGTTAAAGAGGAGATTAATGCAATAGTTAGGAAGGACATTAGCTTGGATGATGTGGAATCTATATGGGTAGAGCTGCAGAACACCAAAGGGCAAAAAACATTAGTGGGGGTTGTGTACAGATCTCCAAACAGTAGTAGTGATGTTGGGGAGGGCATCAAGCAGGAAATTAGGGGTGCATGCAATAAGGGTGCAGCAGTTATAATGGGTGACTTTAATATGCACATAGATTGGGCTAACCAAACTGGAAGCAATACGGTGGAGGAGGATTTCCTGGAGTGCATAAGGGATGGTTTTCCAGACCAATATGTCGAGGAACCAACTAGAGGGGAGGCCATCTTAGACTGGGTGTTGTGTAATGAGAGAGGATTAATTAGCAATCTCGTTGTGCGAGGCCCCTTGGGGAAAAGTGACCATAATATGGTGGAATTCTGCATTAGGATGGAGAATGAAACAGTTAATTCAGAGACCATGGTCCAGAACTTAAAGAAGGGTAACTTTGAAGGTATGAGGCGTGAATTGGCTAGGATAGATTGGCGAATGATACTTAAGGGGTTGACTGTGGATGGGCAATGGCAGACATTTAGAGACCGCATGGATGAACTACAACAATTGTACATTCCTGTCTGGCGCAAAAATAAAAAAGGGAAGGTGGCTCAACCGTGGCTATCAAGGGAAATCAGGGATAGTATTAAAGCCAAGGAAGTGGCATACAAATTGGGGACTGGGAGAAATTTAGAACTCAGCAGAGGAGGACAAAGGGTTTGATTAGGGCAGAGAAAATGGAATACGAGAAGCAGCTTGCAGGGAACATTAAGACGGATTGCAAAAGTTTCTATAGATATGTGAAGAGAAAAAGGTTAGTAAAGACAAACGTAGGTCCCCTGCGGTCAGAATCAGGTGAAGTCATAACAGGGAACAAAGAAATGGCGGACCAATTGAACAAGTACTTTGGTTCGGTATTCACTAAGGAGGACACAAACAACCTTCCGGATATAAAAGGGGTCAGAGGGTCTAGTAAGGAGGAGGAACTGAGGGAAATCCTTATTAGTCGAGAAATTGTGTTGGGGAAATTGATGAGATTGAAGGCCGATAAATCCCCAGGGCCTGATGGACTGCATCCCAGAGTATTTAAGGAGCTGGCCTTGGAAATAGCGGATGCATTGACAGTTATTTTCCAACATTCCATTGACTCTGGATCAGTTCCTATCGAGTGGAGGGTAGCCAATGTAACCCCACTTTTTAAAAAAGGAGGGAGAGAGAAAACAGGGAATTATAGACCAGTCAGCCTGACCTCAGTAGTGGGTAAAATGATGGAATCAATTATTAAGGATGTCATAGCAGCACATTTGGAAAGAGGTGACATGATAGGTCCAAGTCAGCATGGATTTGTGAAAGGGAAATCATGCTTGACAAATCTTCTGGAATTTTTTGAGGATGTTTCCAGTAGAGTGGACAAGGGAGAACCTGTTGATGTGGTATATTTGGACTTTCAGAAGGCTTTCAACAAGGTCCCACACGAGATTAATGTGCAAAGTTAAAGCACATGGGATTGGGGGTTGTGTGCTGACATGGATTGAGAACTAGTTGTCAGACAGGAAGCAAAGAGTAGGAGTACATGGTTACTTTTCAGAATGGCAGGCAGTGACTCGTGGGGTACCGCAAGGTTCTGTGCTGGGGCCCCAGCTGTTTACACTGTACATTAATGATTTAGACGAGGGGATTAAATGTAGTATCTCCAAATTTGCGGATGATACTAAGTTGGGTGGCAGTGTGAGCTGCGAGGAGGATGCTATGAGGCTGCAGAGTGACTTGGATAGGTTAGGTGAGTGGGCAAATGCATGGCAGATGACGTATAATGTGGATAAATGTGAGGTTATCCACTTTGGTGGTAAAAACAGAAAGACAGACTATTATCTGAATGGTGACAGATTAGGAAAAGGGGAGGTGCAACGAGACCTGGGTGTCATGGTACATCAGTCATTGAAGGTTGGCATGCAGGTACAGCAGGCAGTTAAGAAAGCAAATGGCATGTTGGCCTTCATAGTGAGGGGATTTGAGTACAGGGGCAGGGAGGTGTTGCTACAGTTGTACAGGGCCTTGGTGAGGCCACACCTGGAGTACTGTGTACAGTTTTGGTCTCCTAACTTGAGGAAGGACATTCTTGCTATTGAGGGAGTGCAGTGAAGGTTCACCAGACTGATTCCCGGGATGGCGGGACTGACCTATCAAGAAAGACTGGATCAACTGGGCTTGTATTCATTGGAGTTCAGAAGAATGAGAGGGGACCTCATAGAAACGTTTAAAATTCTGATGGATTCAGACAGGTTAGATGCAGGAAGAATGTTCCCAATGTTGGGGAAGTCCAGAACCAGGGGGTCACAGTCTAAGGATAAGGGGTAAGCCATTTAGGACCGAGATGAGGAGAAACTTCTTCACCCAGAGAGTGGTGAACCTGTGGAATTCTCTGCCACGGAAAGTTGTTGAGGCCAATTCACTAAATATATTCAAAAAGGAGTTGGATGAAGTCCTTACTACTCGGGGGATCAAGGGGTATGGCGAGAAAGAAGGAATGGGGTACTGAAGTTGCATGTTCAACTATGAACTCATTGAATGGTGGTGCAGGCTGGAAGGGCCGAATGGCCTACTCCTGCACCTATTTTCTCTGTTTCTCTGTTTCTATGTTTCTATGTTTCTATGTTTCTATGAGGGTGGGGCGGGGGGGAAGGGAAGTAATCAAATTCTACAAGCATTCAACAGTCTCACTTATACAAATAAAGAGCCATCCTGAATTAAAAATTATAAACATAGCAAATACAAAATATTGAATATTCCTACCTGTGTGAAGCAGCAGCAGCCTTCGAGCTGCGGTGCTTCAGGCACGCCTTTCATGTTGGAGACAGGGGCAGCATCAGTGACTTGACGGCAGCCCAACAACAACGGCAGCAAACAGCCTTCGAGCTGCGGTGCTTCAGGCAGGCCTTCCTTCGATGTTGGAGACAGGTGCAACGTCAGTGGCTCGACGGCAGCCGAAGAAACAGCAAGCAGCCTTCGAGCTGCGAGGGAGGCTGAGACTATTCGGCCACGGGATAGGGGCGGCGGCAGTGGCTGACGGCAGCCGAAGACACAGCAAGCAGCCTTCGAGCTGCGAGGGAGGCTGAGGCCATTCGGCCAGATAGCCAGTTTGATCTCATGGTATGCACCACTGAGCAGTAATCTTCTGCAACTTGGTTCCAGCGTTTCTTCATTTCTTTAGGTGGCACTTTTATGCGACCTCTGTTGCTGGTATCTAGCTCCTGCCATCTTTGCTCAATGACGTTGACTAATATCTCCACTTCCTCATGCAAGAAATTCTTTGTTCTTGGTGGACATTGTTCCATTGCTGTATTGAATTGACACTCTTATTTTTCAAAACACGCAGTTCTTATTTTGCATGCACCTTTGCAGCACCTGTTCTGGAAGTTTAGCAGTGAAAAGTAACACTCACTGATTTCAGCAGGTGATTTCTTCAACAGTGCTGCTAAACGCACTCCTTCAGACACCAAAAAATCACCAAAATTCAATCCCAAGCCTTTCCAGAGGTCCACGAGACAAATCAGCACTTTTCTTCAAGTTCCTTTAAAAATGGCCGAGTGCCAATGTTTATGGACCACTGCGCGTGCGCTTCAACGCGCACAGGCAGGGCTGCCGGTACGACGTTCTCTCATTTGACTTAGCCCCACCCCCCTGCACTTGCAGAGTCGGCGTGACTCTGTGGCTCCGCCCCCCCTGCTGATGTCTGCGCACTGCTCCGAGCTCTGAGCGAGCCCGAGAATTGCAAGGTACATTTTTGTCGCGCTTTTAGGCGCGAAAAACGGGCGTCCATGAACGGCGCGGCCCAAAACTTAACCCCGATGTTTCTATGTTTCTATGTTTCTAAACAGCTACAATACTTTGTGGATTTCAAATGATTTTCTTTCTGAGACATGACCATATTGATACTTACATGTTCTGATTTAGGACCATCTGAACTCAGAAAATTTTGCCTTGAGTTCATAAACCTATTATCTAGTCGTCACAGATTTATTCTGTTTGCTGTTTGTAATGAAAGTATTGACTGTCTTGCTGGGATATAGTTTCACAGGCATTGCCTGACTGCCAATACTTTATCCATATAATATTTTGCCCTGTGTGTACTTCACTAGTGTGTTGGAAAGCTGTTTGACCAGAGAATATCACAGCCAAGCGGATTCTGTCCTTGACCAACTTCCAATATAGGCCACTGGATAGCAGTCAGGAGTAGGAATTCTGACTAATTACTCCTTCCTTAACCCAGGGAATTGCAATTTGACTATCCATCATCATCATAGGCAGTCCCTCGGAATCGAGGAAGACTTGCTTCCACTCCTGAAGTGAGTTCTTTGGTGGCTGAACAGTCCCAATACAAGAGCCACAGACTCTGTCACAGGTGGGACAGATAGTCATTGAGGGAAGGGGTGGGTGGGACTAGTTTGCCGCACGCTCTTTCCGCTGTCTGCGCTTGATTTCTGCATGTTCTCGGCGTTGAGACTCGAGGTGCTCTCTGATGCAATTCCTCCACTTCGGGCATTCTATGGCCAGGGACTCCCAGGTGTCAGTGGGGATGTCGTACTTTATCAGGGAGGCTTTGAGGGTGTCCTAACATTTCTGCTGCTACTTCTGCTGAGACCAAGTAACATCACAGATTGGGACTTGAATCTGGAATCTCCTGGTGTCTATGGCGCAGAAACAGTTTCTTTTGTCTCTAAGCTATCGGAGGAGCCTGTAATCATGTTCTTTACGATTATTCTATATTCTGAACAACAAGAAATTGAAGTTATATAGTGCCTTTAATGTTTCAATGTACTTCTCAGAGGTGGAAGGGAGAAAAATGCTGAGCCAAAGATGGAGATATTAGACTCTCCTCTCTGCTGCCACACATGCCCCTCCGCAACGCCGCCGCCCCCGATCCCCCCTCCACACCCTCTAGCCACATTAAAGGAGAGATTGATAGAGTGCAGGAGAAATATATTCCACTAAAAAATAAGAATCGGAATAAGAGGCGATAAAGATTGAATCTCAAGAAAAATTCATGCACAAAATGCATAAACAATAAAGGAGAGGATGACAAAGGAGAATATGATGAGCTCAGGAAAGAGGCTAAAATGACAATTAGGGAGGCAAAGAGGAAACGTGAGGTTAAAATATCAAAGAATGTACAAAGAAGTTGTAAATTATTCTGTTGGCACATAAGTAATAAAAGGTGAATTACGTGGTGATAGGAACACTGAGGGATGAACAGGATAAGCTCAGAGAAGATACTGGAATGGAAGGGATTGTGAATAGATACTTTGCCTCTATTTTCACTGGAGGCTAACAAAGAAGAAGTGACAATATTAGAAGATGTCAAAAAAGATATCACAACAGTTAAGAAAGAAAGAAAAGGGATGCTATACAAATATGCCAGACCTCAGGAGGACAAGACCCCGTGTCCAGCTGGATTGTCCCCACGGATACTCAAAGAGACTAGGAAGGAGATTTCAAAGTCAACAGTATCCATTTGTTAAAAAAAATAACAAAGGAATATTCCTGGAGAACTGGAGAACAGTAAATGTAAATGCTATTTTCAAAAAGGGATTTGAATAAATTCAGGAAACTATAGACCAATTGGCTTAACTTCAGTGGTTGGAAATATTCTAGAATATTTGCTAAAAGATGAGAAGACAAAAAATCTTGAGACAGAAAATATAATCAGCATGGATTTCTAAAAGAAATGTCATGTTTAACCAACCTTATTGAATTCTTTGAAGAAGTAATAAGAACATAAGAAATAGGAGCAGGAGTAGGCCATACGGCCCTGAGTCTGCTCCGTCATTCACTAAGATCATGGCTGATCTTTGACCTCAACTCTACTTTGCCTCCCGATCCCCATATATCTGGATTTCCTGAGAGTCCAAAGTCTATCGATCTCTGCTTTGAATCGACTCGGCGACTGAGCATTCACAGCCCTCTGGGGTAGAGAATTCCAAAAATTCATAACCCTCTGAGTTAGAAATTCCTCCTCATCTCTGTCCTAAATGGCTGAGCCCTTATACTGAGACTAGGACCCTGTGTTCTCGGGCTAGAACCTTCACTTTATTTGCATGCTTAATGCCCACTTAATGCCCATTTTACTGCCAAAATGACGAATAACGGCCATATTTCGCCCATTTTGGCACAAAATGGAAACTGACGGCCTTTTTAGGAGATTTTTAGGCCGAGTGTTATTTTCCCAATGTGCTTAACGCCGGGAAAAAATATTACCGCCCGCCCACTTTTTGGGGGCGGAATCAGCAGAATTGGCTAAATCAACGCCCATAATATCGCCCAGCGTTACTTTCCACTCGGAATTAACGGCGAGATTCAGTATGAACGCCCGCCCATTGTTTTTTGGCAGAAAGAGCATATTTATCTAAACTAGCGGCCATGGAGATCGCCCATCGTCAATTTCACCACCTCACACACATATCGCTCGCTCAAAAACCGGCCACAAAAAGTGGAACTAACCGGAACGAACGCCAGCGGTGTGGCTGGCATTTGTTAAATCCCACTCTTAGGTGAGGAGCTGATATCGGAAAGATTTGCCTGAAAGAGCGCTGATGTGAGTGACAACGCTGACACACTGCTGTGTGTGTGCAGCTCAGACATCAATGGTGCCCATCACTTTGGTGCCAGTTCAAGTTTACATTGATTGATGTTAAGTTGTATTTAACCCTTTCATGGTAAGAAATCACCAGTGTGAGACAATGCGTAACAAGGTTATGTTCAGTAACAAAAGTTTAATACCAAGTATCACAGCCAATAACACCCAACCCCCGCCCACACCCCACTTTTTCTACCATTGGCATAAATCACAGGTTTAACATGTTCACCAACACAGAATACAAAGGCAAA